>NC_140468.1:19641987-20298237 GCF_051167445.1 Perissodus microlepis | reverse complement strand
GTGGTGTATGCTGTACAGTGCAGCGAGGAATGCCCAGACCTCTACATTGGAGAGACCAAACAGCCACTTCACAAGCGCATGGCACAACACAGAAGAGCCACCTCCACAGGACAAGACTCAGCAGTCCATCTGCATCTTAAGGATAAAGGACACTCTTTCGAGGATGCCAATGTTCACATTTTGGACAGAGAGGACAGATGGTTTGAAAGAGGAGTGAAAGAAGCCATCTATGTCCACAGTGAGCGACCATCTTTGAACAGAGGCGGGGGTTTACGACACCAACTCTCTGCCATCTATAATCCAGTTTTGAGATCCCTTCCCAGACGCCTTAACGCCCACTCACATCCTGGGCCATCTGACCTCAGGAATTCGCATGATAAGGTGGGGCCAGGTTTCACAATGAACACACCCGAAACTCTGGCTGATTGGGACCCACACCCAGTTTCACACCTTGGCTCAGGCGATTAGAAGATCATCAGGGGGTCCTTTTGTCCCTCTGTGGGGGGATACTCCCACTAGGTTTATATCTGGGACTCTCCACCATTTGACCTTAGAACTGAAGAAGCTTCTCGGATGAGAGGTGAAATGTCTTCAAGTAAACTTAAAGAAGTCCAGATGCTTTTCTTTGCAAGCTCCTTTGACTACGATGACCTGGATGACTGAGAACCTTCACAGACAAATGAGCTAATAAATGATCGACTGTTGTTGTTTGTTTTTTGTTTGTTTGGGAATTTTTTGTACAGGGTCCTTGCAGGTTTCTATATGAGTGTTTTTTAACATGGATATAGGGAGAGTCCTCGGGCATGTCTGTTAGCTGCTAACTCATACATCTGCTCCATCAGAGACACTGAAAGAAAGTAGTTGAAAATGATTGGATAGTTATTGATGAATTGGCACATTTTATTCATGAGGTTTGATAGGATACTTTTCATTACAGCACTTATAATCGACTTGTTTACTGTCAATTATGCGTTGTGCTCCTTCCATACTTACGGTTTCATGTGGGTTGGGCATCCCATCACTGTCACATAAAATAGGAAACAGCATAACCAGTTTAACTATATTTGTTATATAAGTCTGCTATTCTGGTAAGTAAAAACATTTCCTTAAAAAATTCCCTCAAACAATGATCTAGTTTGGTGTGGCGCTCAATAGGAGGACAATGCCCCTGATTATGATGCCCAGACAAGTAACAATGACACACTGCAGTGACCTAACAAGAAGATGAGACAGACTGCAACACAAATGAAAACATCTGAACCTATCACAGACTGAGTCAGAATCGTGGCATACTTTTTGACTCATTATATAAATAATATCTTTCTCATATGACGTGTCAGCTTAAATACCTGCCATTGTTTTATCTACCTGTAAATACAAGATTAGCATTTTGTTTCTCTGACATGCGAATAGAATTTAAAGGTGGTTTCTGCTGGCGTTTGTTGTCAGTTACTCCAAACCCAGAAGATTAAAAACTTCCCGTCGGAGCTACTCCCAAGTCTGACAGCAACACTAAACATTCTTGAGTTTCTGGGTAAACTCTGTTAAAACCTCCCAATTCTTTTGATCTTTGGGCTGAAGGAAGGACAATACTCGGTGTATAAATGCTCAATCAACAATCTTTTATTCCATACAATTCAACACTTTATGAGCATAAACCATCCAGAGGGGAGATGAGCGCGGGTGGGTGTCCGCCTGATCTCGAAGTGTCTGAGCATTCCACACATTCTTATAGCTTCAGCCCCTCCACCTAGTCATAAAAATCACTTAAGTCACTTAACCTCATCATGTATCCAAACTCAGAGCTTTGACTTTGAAGTGCCAGAACAAGAGATCATTTTAGCAACTCCCTGATAACAAAGAGCTTGTATGAAAAAGCATGAAGTCAGGAACACTGATGAAAATGCTCTGTAGCAGATGCTCAATGCAGAAAAGACAAATATCTAAATGAAGAAATTCATATGAATAACAAAAAAGCATCCACAAAAACAATGCATGAAATGAAAGAATCACAGTGAGAAAGCAGTGTGATAAATCTGAGAGACTGTGTGTGCTGCTGCTGAATTATTCGCAGCACGGCTCATTAGACAGACCCCGGGTCTCTGTGTGAAACTGCTATAAGGTGCAAATTCATTTCTGCAGTGAATAAAATTATTATTCCGCAGTGAAATTATATAAAATTGTATAAAAGACAACTCCTAATGTCCTTTGTTGAGTTGTCCTGTTTCAGTTCTCCATTGAAAGCACGAGGCAGGTTGTTGGAATTTGATCCAGTTTAATTAATAGGTTGTGCAATCGTCTCTGTAAGAGAACAGAGTTGAATTTTTGTCATATTAAACTGTGAGTATCGGCACCACATCTGTGAAGACAATAGAGGGCAGCATTTGTTCATCATTTAACAGCGAGCACAGAAGCCAGGCAGACTTTTTTTTTTTTACCATGTCTTATCATTTCACAATTAAAAGATAAGCTCTGATTTTGTTATCTTAATACAGGCCAATTAAAAGTATTACAGATTGTTTTATGGTGTACAATTGTGTATCAACACAACAGCAAACAAAAAAAAAACAAAACATTTGATTGAATAATATGTTATAAAAATGATTATAATTTAGCTGAAGCTCACATAGTTTTTGAGTTTGTTTTCATTTATCTAACAACAGCATGGCCTTGTTTGTTTCTTTGTATTTCTATTTTAAGTTTTAGTTCGACTAATAGAGAAACAAAGTTCTGTTCTTGGTATCACTTTTGTTTCTGTTTCAGTCTTTCACCCAAAAATCAAAGAAACAAAAAGAAAAAACAAACAAAACCAAATAAATGAATAAATCATCCTAAAATTATGACTTTAACTAAATATATATATAAATGTAAAATGAAATGTACTTGACTGATATAAATTGAGTTTATCCAAAGCACATTGTAATTAATGATAATTTAACTGAGTAATAAATTGATTTAATGAATTTAAGTTGCATTTTACTTTGAATTATTGCTTCATGTTTATTGAGGCTTAAAAACCTTTTGTTCCCTTTCAGTCGATTCACTCGGTACAACACATGCCTGCCCTGTCTGCCTGGGGATCGTCCACGCTAGGAGAGCGTTGACGGAGCCCGAAGCCTGTGCGTTTTGTCGCCAGCTCCGGCGCTCGACCCTGGAAAGACGGATGACGTTTGTGGAAAAAGTGCTGGGACGCTTGGCTGTCGCACGGCATGACCCTCTCCTTTCCGAGTCTGGAGCCCCGGCTTCGTCCGAGTCCGAAGACGAGGATTTTCCGGTCGATGTCCCCGCAATTAGCTGGGCTGACCACATGGAATATGTTGACGGGTTAGCCGATGACGAGCCGGAACCATGCAGGAGCGCTGACGGGCTTCAGCCTGGGTTGAAGCCCGCCAGCGCTCCCCAGGACGACGAAGACGTGCTGGACATCCATGGTTTGTCGGAGGATGAGCAGGAGAGCTCATTGTCGGCCCAATGTACCGCCGCTGCTGCGCCGGTCGGCCACGACGACACCTCTCTTTTCTCCCTGTTTCGCCGTGCTGCTGAGAAGCTGCAAGGTGGACTGGCCCTCTCCTCCGCCAGCTCAGCAGCCGTCGCGGTTCGCGGGGTTTTTCCTCCCACCGGAGCGCGCAACGGACAAAAACTGCCTTCCCATGTTCCCAGACTTTCTCTGCGAGCTAACAGCATCATGGGACAAACCTCTGTCTACCCGCGTCACTGTGCCCGGCTATGGACAGTACATGGAATTGGACGGCGCCGAGGGGGCTGGCTTAGCTAACCCACCCCCTATGGAGCCGTCTCTGGCTCCTTATCTGGCCCCGTCCCATAACCATGGTGTCGGCGGCCCCGCAACTCTGCCGTCCAAGCACTGCAGATTCTCTGCTTCGCAGCTGGAGAAGATTTATAGAGCTCAGGCCGGCACTGCTCGCGCCATGAGCTCTGTCACCATGCTCCAGACGTACCAGGCAATGTGCCTGACGGAGCTCGGATCGCTGGTTCCTGATGACAGCCCGCTGGCACCTCTTCTTAACGAGGTCAGAGTCGCCACAGATTACATCTTCCGTGCGTCTCGCTGTGCAGCGCTCTCCCTGGGCAGAGGGATGGCTTCGACAGTAGTGGCGCAGAGGCACCTGTGGCTGACCCTCTCTGATGTCCCGGATAGGGACAGAGCTGTATATCTGGACGCACCAGTGTCTGCGGCTGGGTTATTCGGACATTCACTTGAAGCCATTCAGGCTAGATTCGATCTGAGGAAGAAGCAGACGGAAGCTCTGCGCGACATCATCCCCAGACGTCAGCCCAAGCCCAAGCCCGCAGCTAGCTCTCACAGGCCCGCCGCTCCTCTGCCGACTGGCAAGAGACCGGCGCCCACTGCTGAAGTGGGTGTGCCGCCAGCGAGAGCACATCCTCCGGCCCGAGCTCCACGCCAGTCGGCCTGGAGCAAAGGCCCACCCTCGGGCCCCCGGCGGGACCCGACGCCCAGGAGGAAGAAGCCTCAGCCCTCCTAGCTGTGGTTTCGAGTGGAGAGGGGGTCCAGCAGCAGGGAGACGCTGTTTTTACCCCTCTGTTGCCGCACAAGAGGTGCCGCTTAAGTTCTGTTCAGGTTGTCAGCCCCAGAAGGCGCTGCACTTTCCTAACACTGTCTCCCAAGCACAAAACCCCTGCACACAAAATGCCTCAGGTAACTCCCTGTTCAGGTGTGTTAAATGTTCAGGTGACCACATCGAGTGTTCCCGCTGTTTTTCATTGTTGTGCCCCAGAAAAGGTGCCTCCAACAAAATGTATAAATGTACATGTTTCCATGTTACAATCAATAAAGAGTGTTGTTTATTCTCAAACGATCACAAATGCTCAGCCTGCAGGCAGAATGAGCCAGGTCAGGCAGGTGATGCAGTCCCCTGCAGACACACTGGGGGGCGACAACGCCCCGCCGACGGTGCTGCAGGTCAGCCGGCTGGCTGCTCACTTCCCTCAGTGGCGCGCTTGCGCCCCCTCTCCGTGGGTGCTGCGAACCGTTGCCATGGGTTACCGGTTGCAGTTCCGGGTCAAGCCACCCCGTTTCCAAAGAGTCGTAAACACGACTGTCAACACCGAGGCGGCCATGATACTCAGAGAGGAAATAAAGGCGCTATTGCAGAAAAGAGCAATACGAGTGGTCCCCGCTTCGGAGACAGACAAAGGTTGGTACAGCCGTTATTTTGTTGTTCCGAAAAAAGGGGGAGGGCTTCGTCCCATCCTCGACCTGCGAGTCTTGAACACGTATCTACGAACGTACAGGTTCAAGATGCTAACACTCAGACAGCTCTTGAATGCGGTCGGCCCGGGAGATTGGTTTGCAACAATCGATCTAACAGATGCTTATTTTCATGTGGTTATACACCCGAAACACTGGCAGTTTCTGAGGTTTGCATTCGAGAGCGTAGCCTACGAATACCTAGTGCTGCCGTTCGGGCTGTCGCTCGCTCCTCGCACCTTTACGAAATGTGCTGAGGCAGCGCTAGCGCCCCTCAGAGAGAGAGGAATCCGCATCTTAGCCTACCTAGACGACTGGGCTCTTGTAGCTTGCTCCAGAGAGCAGGTGGAGACACAGCTGTCGCTGGTTCTGTCACACATTCAGACACTGGGGTTCTCTGTGAACTTTCAAAAGAGCTCGCTAATCCCGAGTCAGCAGATTACTTTTCTCGGTTTGGAAATATGCTCGCTTTCCAGCCGCGCACAGAGTGGCTGCGTTTCATCGCTGCCTAACTCAGTTTCAGTTGGGACGCAGACTGTGTTTCCAGACGATATTAAGCTTGTTGGGCATGATGGCATCTATGATCGCCGTAGTGCCACTTGGACTGTTAAAAATGAGAGCGTTTCAACGCTGGACTCTCTCTCACCGTTTGTGTGCATCGCGTCACCTCCGGAGGAGGCTGCCGGTAACCGCGTCTTGCATGCTAGCTCTCAGTCCTTGGAGGGAGCCCGGGCTGCTCCTGTCTCGCTCTCTGCTGTTATGGTGCAGTGTTCATTTTCTGTCTCTAAGAGCCACCCATGTCCCGGGCCACCTGAACCTGGGGCCGGACCTTCTCTCCAGAGGGGATGCTCTGGTGAGAGAATGGAGGTTACACCCTTTAATAGTGGCTCAGATTTGGGACCTATTTGGCAATGCGCAAATAGATCTTTTTGCTTCCAGGGTAAATACTCACTGCCCCCTGTTCTTCTCCATAATCGACCACGATGCACCCTTGGGCTTGGACGCGCTAGCGCACCAATGGCCAGACGTGCTCCTGTATGCATTTCCCCCAGTGGAAATGATATCTCCAGTTCTAGAGAGAGTGCGTCGGCATTCCCTCTCTCTGATTCTAGTGGCCCCTTGGTGGCCCACAAGGTCGTGGTATGCAGAGATAATCAGCCTGCTAGCAGCGAGTCCTTGGCAGCTTCCTCTCCGCAGGGATCTCCTCTCTCAGGCGAGAGGAGAAGTGTTTCATCCGCGCCCAGATCTGTGGCGCCTTCATGCTTACCTGCTGAGAGGTTAAACTTGATTGCTAAGGGTTTGCCACCTAGTGTGATAGCGACAATTCAGAGCGCTAGGGCCTCATCTACTAGAGGCTTGTACGCTTACAAATGGCGAGCCTTCGAGCAATGGTGCCAGGACCGCCACACTCTCCCATTTCAGTGCTCTATTGTGGATGTTTTGACATTCCTGCAGGAGCTGCTGCCTTTCATTTTCGACAATTAAGGTTTATTTGGCAGCTATATCTGCTTGTCATATTGGCTTTGACGGGGTGACACTAGGTGCGCATCCCCTCGCCATACGTTTTCTGAAAGGAGTTCGCCGGCTGAGGCCCGTGCTTAAGTCCAGTGTCCCTGCTTGGGACTTGTCTTTGGTGCTGGAGGCTCTTTGTAGCCCCCCGTTTGAACCCATTGAGTCTGTGGATATGAAATTTCTTTCATATAAGACTGCATTACTTCTCGCTTTGGCTTCGGCAAAGCGAGTGGGTGACCTTCATGCGCTCTCTGTGCATCCCTCCTGCACACAGTTCTCTTCTGATGGCCACAAGGTCGTATTGCGTCCAAATGCTGCCTATTTTCCCAAGATCATGCCTGCATCTTCTAGCTCAATGGAGTTTGAGTTGCTGAGTTTTTGCTCCCCTCCTTTTGCATCTGAGGAGCAGAGGAGGATGCATTCTCTTTGTCCAGTGCGTGTGCTACGCACCTATATTGAGCGCACTCAGAATGTGCGTTTATGTGACCAGCTGTTTGTCTGCTTCGCTAATCCAAATAGAGGTAGAGCTCTGTCCAAACGGAGGCTGTCCCACTGGATTATAGAAGCTATCTCACTGGCATACGGCACCAGTGGTCTTGCTTTGCCCCACGGGGTGAGAGCTCATTCCACCAGGGGGATGGCAACCTCATGGGCTCTTTTTAAAGGGGTGCCTGTAGCTGATATTTGTGCGGCAGCTAGTTGGGCATCACCGCACACTTTTGTGCGGTTTTATCGGTTGGACGTTACAGCCCCTTCGGAGGCTCATGCTGTCCTTTCTGCTGGGTCTACCACTCACTAAGGATGTGGTGGTCCGATTCCGGTTCGGTGGCTGCTCTGTGGGGCGTGTATATATGTCCCATACTTATGTGTTGTACCGAGTGAATCGACTGAAAGGGAACGAATAGTTATGTCTATAACTTCTGTTCCCTGAAGGAGAGGAACGAGGTACAACACAAGGTGGCCCCACTGAGCAGTTTGGCTCGGTGAAGAGCGGCTATCGAACTGAGGGATGACTGTGATGACAGCGGCTATATGTGCAGGCGGGGCCGTGCGCGTGTCATCACACGTCATCTGCCTTAAAGGCGTGATTAAAGGTTTCTTCAGCCAGGACACGCGAGGGCGTGATATCCCATACTTATATGTTGTACCTCGTTCCTCTCCTTCAGGGAACAGAAGTTATAGACATAACTATTCGTTTTGTTTAGGGTGGAGACTGTGTGTGTTCATGCCTTGTGTTTAGTGTCTTGTTTAGTCTCTGTGTTTGTCTTTGGGTCGTTTTGTGTCTCCCGATTGTCTCTCCTCCTGTTTTGTTTTAAAAGCGTTGTTCTCTGCGTTGAGTTTTACTTCCCCGTCTCTTTGGTTGAGTGCCTTCAGCTGTGTTTCTCACCTGTTCCTACTTCCCTCAGTACATTTTCTGTACATGGTCTCAGTCTCCTCTCGCCCTTTGTTGAGTTGTCCCGTTTAGGTGTGCGCTCCCTTGCTCTGTAGTCTAATGAGTTCTTCGACTTGTCTGCCTTTTGAATTCCTTTAGAATTGTTTTGGATGATGTGCTTTGGTGAGCAATCAGCATTAAAGCTGCATTGTTGACTTTACATCTTGTTTTCTCAATCCTGCGTTTGGGTCCACAATCCTGCCACACATCAGTTTTGTGACACACACAGACAAATCATCTTCAAAGTTCTGATCTTTTATAACATCTTCATTCTGGACCTTCTGCCACAGATGAGCAAGTCTTAGACTACAAATTCTTTGCCTTTAGTAGAAACCCACTTAGTCTGCTTGCTGATGTAGTTTTCATTCTTTACACAGTGTTTTTGTAAAAACCACAAGTTACCACAAATCATTTATTTTAGTTCAATTAAACCTAAACTGTTTATGTTGGTGGAAGTAATTAATTCTGTATTCGTCACTCAGGAAATGTATACATGCTTTTCTAATTACTGTGCGTTCACACTGAATAAGCTGTCCTAACATGGTCATCTGAAGTAAAGTAGACTCAGTCAAAGACAACAATTTTGCATATTCTTTTAAAACATGAAACTTATTTGACTGTACAGTGTAAAAATGTCTCAGTGGCCATTATAGATGAGAGAGACAACCACAACGCATGTATTGTGTATAGTAGCAAGAGATTATTGTATTAAAAGAACTTGAAAAACTGGAACTGAGCCAGTTGTGTAACATGAGTGTGACACAGTGTGTCTATGTTTGTACAGATATGCTGTACTGTACTTTATTATACTGCACTGTACTCGCATTAGAAATTACTTTTTATTATTATTATTATTATTGAGTTTAATAGTTTTTAACCTTTTAAACTGTTTGAACTTGTTGTTGTTGTTTTCTCAGAATAAAACAGATTACATTTCATTTTCCAGTCACCATCAAATCCTGACAGCACACACTATCCATCGGTCATAGCTCTACAAACCAGTAAGTTTGCAGAGCTACTATTAGAAGAACGACTAGCAGGAAGAATCTTTGTGAATAAAATTACCTTTAAGAAACATTACAAACCACATGAGTTAATAAATGAGCTAATAAATGATCGACTGTTGTTGTTTGTTTTGTTTGTTTTTTGTACAGGGTCCTTGCAGCTTTCTGTATGAGTGTTTTTTAACATGGATATAGGGAGAGTCCTCGGGCATGTCTGTTAGCTGCTCACTCATACATCTGCTCCATCAGAGACACTGAAAGAAAGTAGTTGAAAATGATTGGATAGTTATTGATGAATTGGCTCATTTCATTCATGAGGTTTGATAGGATACTTTTCATTACAGCACTCATAATCAACTTGTTTACTGTCAGGTATGCGTTATGCTCCTTTCATACTTGCGGTTTCATGTGGGTTGGGCATCCCATCACTGTCACATAAAATAGGAAACAGCATAACCAGTTTAACTATATTTGTTATATAAGTCTGCTATTCTGGTAAGTAAAAACATTTCCTTAAAAAAATTCCCTCAAACAATGATCTAGTTTGGTGTGGCGCTGAGTCGTATGCTCAATAGGAGGACAATGCTCCTGATTATGATGCCCAGACAAGTAACAGTGACACACTGCAGAGACCTAACAAGAAGATGAGACAGACTGCAACACAAATGAAAACATCTGAACCTATCACAGACTGAGTCAGAATTAATGCATCTTACACAAGTGTAAACACAAATATGATAACATAACCCTGGCAGCAGTGGGAAGTAGGACCTCCTTTTTCTCAGGAACTAATCTGGTAGAATTGGGTCCAGGGAGGAGACATCATCTGCCACAGCAGACAAGCAGGTGAAGGACGAACAACAAAGGTGGCAAGACAGAAACTATACGAGGCAGATAACGTATGACATACAATAATGGCACGCAAATACACGAGGCATAAAAAGGGGTGTGTGTGAGAAATGCTCAGCCGTCAGAACAAATCTTTTCACCTAAGCAAAATTAATTTTCTTAATAAACTTTAAGTATTTATTTAAAAAAAAAAATTAAAGTAAAGCTATTCAAAATTTTAATTTAGTCGTCATAATAGAAGGTTTAAATTACACCTGACTCTCTTGGTGCTCGTATCTGAGATTATGTTGCACCTTGCACACACAAGATTTATGATGAGGAAGAAGAAGGAATGTTTTCCCATCCTGGGGAACAAAGAAAAAAACATATAAATCTTTCTGCACTTAGTTGACTCCAGGAACAACAAGATCCATGTAGCTGTAAGGAAGGAAACCCGATCAACTTAATGAGTGCTCATGGTTAAATTTCAGTGTAAAATAAAACCTGTAAAGTACATATTTGCACTATTCTGCGGTTTCATGCGAGGCATACCGTATACTAGAGATTGAAACGCTTGAAGTTAATGATTACCGCTTAACAGTCAGCACATCAAAAGCCAACAATACAGCTCAGAAATCAAAGACTCTTTCCAAGATGTTTGGATCTAGCTTGTGAAATGAAAACGTTGCGTCGGTCACGTTTGACCAGAATTAGAAAATATATTAAAACTTCACCCTTCTCTCTGTGTCTGTTGTTCACCTCTTTGAGTTGTTTCCTCTGTCTGGTCTGTTGCATGATTTTTCTTGCAAGGGGTTGATTAGGCAGTAGACTCTGATCCTTGGCCACCAGTCTAATTTTGCACTGCATGTCTGGAGGAAAGAGACAACACTGCACTACCTTCCCTGCAAATGTCATGTTATTTCTACAGATTAAAGCCAATGCGCATGTCAGATTTGTGCATATCAGAAAAGTCAGAAAATCTGTGAAAGCATCCCTGCAAGGATTGGATCACATTTATATATGCATCAAAATATCCATTTGAAAACCTGCACAGATGCAGTACGTGCACCAGATAATGTATTACTAAATGTAGTTCTGAGTCAAAAAGCACATTGAAATTATAGGATTTAATGTAGGCTAGCATGTTATGAGGACACAATAAAAAGAAGGGATTTTATTTTTAATATGCAACATGAGCTTATGATATCCTCTGAGCAGCAAACTGACTTAATTTACTTTGCAAAGTGTCAATGAAAAAACGAATCTACCATAATTAAGTGCTAGAAGTGTGTCTTTTAACAACAGTCCTGAGAATTGATTAAAGCAGCTCAACACGGATGATCATCGTGGCATACTTTTTGACTCATTATATAATCCCATTCTGTTTCTCATATGACGTGTCAGTTTAAATACCTGCCATTGTTTTGTCAAGAATGTCAGATAGAGATGCTTAGATAAACTGCTGTGAGTAAACTACCTGTAAATACAAGGTTAGCATTTTGTTTCTCTGACATGTGAATAGAATTTAAAGGTGATTTTTTCTGCTGGCGTTTGTTGTCAGTTACTCCAAACCCAGAAGATTAAAAACATCCTGTCGGAGCTACTCCCAAGTCTGACAGCAACACTAAACATTCTTGAGTTTCTGGGTAAACTCCGAGCCTTGAGACTCATCCTCGTAACATTTTACTGGTCATGGTTCGAAGAGCGTGAAACTGGGATGGTCAGTGATGATAAACTGTGATGATGTCCTGTAAGTTACCTCTGCAAAGCTGCAGCAATGCTGGCATCAAAACTGCAATAGGAAGACAGGCCTGTAGCTGATCGTTGTTGCGATCAGTTAAGTTGTTTCAAATACTTATGTTTATATAATTGAATGAAGTCAATAAGTAATAGTGCCCCCAACTGCTGCCTAAGCGAAAACCTGTAGTGTTCCCGTACGTGTCAGGAGTATCGGAACAGCTGAGACGCATGTTTTTTTAATGACCACATCTCGGTGGCTTTTAAACGCTGTGCCAAAAATTAGTCCACCACAAGGATCAGGTCCTCCGACACAAACAGAGTAATATAGTGTATGTTGTTAAGTTCCAGGAGGATTGCCTGATTGATGATGTATACATCGGACAAACCAAACAACCTCTGGCTAAGCGGACAACACAGAAGAGCTACTTCGTCAGGCCAGTCTATTCACACCTACAGGCCAGTGGACCCTCCTTCAGTGATGAGGATGTACACATCCTGGATGGGGAGGAGCAGGGTGTGAGCGCAGACTGTTACAATGCTGTGATTGCAGCCGTTCCCCAACTCTCTGTGAATGGGACTCACGGCCATTGATCAGTGGTTGTTGATCAATGGTCATGAGAATTTGCATATTAATCATCAAGAACTGACCTCACAGCCCATTTTTCATTCAGGGGGCTTGTTTCAGTTATTGTGCAAATGTACTGTTTAGAAGATTGGAGAAACCTGCAGTCAGCTGAGACTGAAGAAGTCACTTGGATGGGTGATGGAACGTTTCTCTCACTGAAAACGCTACGTCCAGATGAACAGAATCAACTTTTGGGATTTATTTACCTGGATGATTGAGCGTGCATCAAGACAGCAAGTCATAGTGGCCCACATTTATTTATTCTTTTTTTCTTGATGTACAGCAGTGCCTGCTGCCTCAGCTTCATTACCCAGACAAGCATTGTGTTTGTGTAGGTGTGTGTGTGTGTGTGTGTGTGTGTGTGCGTGTGTGTGTGTGAGAAAGAAAGAGAGAGAGAGAGAGAGAGAGAAAGCAAGAGATCCTAGAAATATTATTTGTAATGAGTACAGATCAAATTTTACAGGTGTAACAGGTCCGACAGATGACAGTTGAGGTTTCCCATCTGTAACGCCCCCATACGAGCTTTCTTTATACTATCTGTCAACATTGCCATTAAATCTGAAGTGATCACATTGCCAGACGGTGTGAGGCTTTGTCTTCTACACTGAAACTTGATTATGTTGGACGTGCTGCAGTATATTCTCAGGTTACAGGGTAATGATCAGGAAATGGAGCTCTGTAGCTGGGAAACATGAGTATGTTTTCAATAAGTGTAATGCAATACACTTCAAATTTCTCTACTGATTTGTTTTCTATCTCATATTTCTGCAAATTATGGAAAGATTGATTTACGTGCAAAAAGATCCCCCAGTTTAAGACCAGGAGGACAGCACAAACGGAACCTGTGAAGGTAAAATCTGTATCAAAATGCTGATCCGTCTGCTGTGGTGACCCACTGGGAACGGTGGAAAGTACCAAGCATTTCAAAATGTGGAAATTCTTTTTTTTTTTTTGCATCACCTTTATCAACACTGTAAGCATTTGGAAAGTGCTCAGAGCATTTACTGGAGCCTTAAAAAGTGAAATGTTTTTCATTCATTTTTAAAGTAGGTATAGATTTGAGAAGCTCACCAGCTTAAGGCTTCTTATCATTTGTTTCAGTTGCTTGATAATTCTGGACTGCAACGGGCCAGTTAAGCCAGTTTAGACTTCAGTTAAGCCAGTTTAGACTGACTACAGATCCGTGCTGGTGCTACTCAGAATGTGGCTGGATCTCTTTTGTTGCCTTCCTAGAAAATGAAATCATCTGCATGGCAGCACTTGTTGCCCCGTGTGCCACACATCATCACAGATGCTGGTTTTTGAGCCGTGCCCTGCTTGTCGCTCACATACAGAGTTCATTCTTTTGTCCAACTATCGAAGCTTTTCATTTGAGTATTACCTGTTAGCAGGAAAACCAAATTACCTGGGAGATCGATACTTTTATCAAATGTGTGGGGGAAATAATTCGCACAACATCAAAGCTGAAACGTGCCCCGGGTCACTGCTCAAATAAACACGTGAATCCAGTGCCAGCAGCATTCACGCGTTAAGTTTCATTCGCCGAAGAGGAAGGTTATTCAGTTACAAATCGAACACATTGCTCTGGGGTTTCCAAGCTTTCATAAATGATACGCTGTTCTTAAGCAAATGCACCCACATCCAAAAAATGTATCACGTTCACAAGTGGTCACGTAGACTTGTTGTGCAAACTGAACAGTGCAAAATAAATACTCAAGGATGACAATCATTTCTTGAGACTTCCTTTTACTGCGGCTTCATGATATTTGCCTCATGAAACGAATGCCATAAAAACACAACATCGATGCTGTTTTTCATGTAGTGCACTCAAAACGAAATAGAGCCTCCTGCTGTGTTTACCTTAGAGTCACTTATCAACCAAGGGTTAAATGTTTACTGGCATGGGCAAGGAAACCTGGGGTGAATAATTAGCCAGAAGTGGGCTGCTGATGGGAAGATGTGGCACGTGGTTGACGCACTTTTATCGAAAAGATTTTCAGTTTGCTTCTGTCATTGAGGCAGCTTCATGACCAAAATGGCAGTGTGTGTGTGTGTGTGTGTGTGTGTGTGTGTGTGTGCTTGTTTTGTCTTTACAGGAACCTTAAGGAAGTAACAGCAGTTTTTGTTGAGTTTTCTTCTTATGATTGCTCACTTATGTTGAAAATGGTGCAATAGATACCCTATTACACAAAAATCAGATTCCCATTGTGGTAATTATCTTTAGCCTATGGGAGTGTCTGTCTTAGCTGGGGTAAGACTCCCAACACGTATGTGGTTCACATTTGAGTATACTTCCTAGTTCTTGAAATGACTGATAAGTAAAACTTTATCTGTGGCTACAAACCTGAAGGAACTGAAAAAAGAACAAAAGTCAACAAAAGGAGTCAAAAGAATGAGTCATAAACGAATTCTTCCTTAAAGGAAACCTGTTCACATTTATTAACTTCCTGTTAATAATAGGTATAACTATACTTCCAAGAATCAAAGGTGGAAAAGCTGCAGTCTGGGAATGCAACTGATATTGGGGAGAGGTGCAGCTTCACTTTTGTTCTTAAATAAAGAGTCATGTGAGAAGAACTATTTCACTAAGTTAATAAAAAAAAGAGTAAATAAAAGTTAACAATATTAATTAGATTACGATTAGATAAATAGTACTTTGCAAAAATCTTGAGCTATTCCTCATTTCTTTATATTTTCCTAATAAAACATCAAATAGGAGAAGCAATTTTTGTAAATACAGATTTTAAGGGGAAAACAAAGTTATGTAATTGTAAGAGCTCTTCTTTGGATGTTGGTTTGTCAAACACACGAGAAACGAACAGACATCGGTGCACATTCAATTTTATTGACCTATTTCATGCAGGATATAAGGTACATAGTGAAGCAGCAGCACATTCATACAAGAGGCTACTTTAAAAACAAACAAAAATGAAAAAAAAAAACCCCTACAAAAACAACACATCATGGCAGGAGACCCACAAGCCACCCCTCCCTGTTTCCCCGACAGCTTGTTTACCACGCCCATGACGTTTCAGTGCAGTCATTCAAAAGGCCTTTGCGTCAGCATTCAGTCTGTTCACTGATGTGTGCCTTGCTGCTCTTTTTTTTTTTTTTTGCAACAGCTGCTTCACATGTCTTAGTTTTTCAAATCTGTCAAGCACAAGCACTCCAGTGAATAAAGAGGAAATAATCATTTAACCATATTCACAATCTTTTACAATATTTTTGAACCCACAACTGATTTGATTGATTTCTACATGTTAAAACAGCCATAAAGCCCCTGTACATTTACAACCGCTTCAAGGCCACCGAAATCTCCCCAAAACACTCTTCAAAGCTAGAAAACAAACTTTATTATTATTTCTTATTTATTTTTATTGTGACTATAGGTCACATACATAGACTTACTTACTGCTCCTCATAATGCTTCACTGAAGCTACATTAGTCTTATACTTACACTGAAATGTTCAAAATTAAGATGCCAAGCTCCATTTGATAAAATGGGAATTGTCTTGACATCATTTTATGAAATTTTAGTCTGCGGCTGCCTTGTCCAAGCTGCTTTCCCTTTAACCTTTCACATAAGAAGAAAGCAAGCAAAAAGTTAAGCAATGCCTCTTAAACTCATCTAAATGTGGCTTTGAACAAGTTACATTTTCTTTTTATAAACACATAATGAGTCTAAAAGGTTTGCAGAAACAAGTGAGTATCATTAAGAATACAACTTATTGTCGGATTTGTAATGTATAGCACTGGTGCCGTGGTTTCCTTAACGGCTGTGAATGGACTCGGGTTGAATCTGGAGCCGAGCCTTGGTGGCCAGGGCTGCCTTGCGCGTCATGGTGGTGCAGCGGGTCAGGATCTCCTCTGTTTTGGGTCGGGGAGGTACCCTGGGGACGACTGAGGTGTTGCTGCTGCCTTTGGACTTGACAGACCCAGAACTCTCTGAGCCGCTGTTGAAGCTGACGCCGTCTAAGAGGCTGGGATCGGGGCTGCTGCGCGAGCTGTCGGGCTGTTGCGAGGCTGCAGGGTGGTCTGCGTGGCTCTGCGCCTCCTCCCTCAGACTGGAGGAGGAGTCGCTGCTTGAGGAGAATTCAGAGAGAATGGAATCAGAGCTGATTTGGCTCATGATGCTCGGGTGACCGTTTGAGGCTGGGGCTTCCCTCTCCTCCTCCCCCTGAGGCCAGGGATCGGAGAGGACATCAAGAGATCGAGCCTTGTGGAGACGTGCAGGCTCAAACATTTGTCTGGAGGGGCCAGCAGAACTCTGGTGTAGGTCATCTTCTTCGTGGATACTGGGAGGGTAGGGAGCCTGGCGATCCCTGCTGGCTGTTGCCAGATTCAGAGAGGAGCTATGCAGCCTGTTGTGCAGCCCATAAAGGCCTGCCCTAGGGTTGTTGTATGGCTTCAGGTACATGGTTGGGATGTAGCCTACTCTGCCATTGAATCTGTAGAGAACAAAACATGATGTAATTCAAACCTGTTAAAAATAATTAAATTGTCTACAAACTGCTATACCCTTAAATCTGGACTTTCTAGTTTTCTAAGTAGAAGATGATAAGTTTATCATTTGCAAACAGACAAGACCGACATACCTAATGAGCCACCAGCCGTTGTCAGACTTCCTCAGCACCTCAACCACAGAGCCAATGGGCACGGAGATCTCATCAACCTTCTTAGACGTGTAACTTCTTACAGCACAGTACAGAGCACCTAAAAGTCACAGGCAAGAGAAAAAAAAGCTTGAGCAACAAAGCAGAGCTGAAAAGTGGTCAAATAAGTCGCCTAATATGCAAAAACAGCATCTAGATTTTTATTAAAAGGAAACATGCACTGATGAAAATGGCTGAAGACAGCTCCCTAGTGTTGGCTATTTGTAACAAGGCAAAGCTTCATCAGCACATATGTGGAACCTGCTCACAGGCATGCTCATTTATGTTGTAAATGTGTATCCAGTGCACTCTTTGAAGTGAAACTTTCCAGCGCAACACAAGTACACACCTCTCAGCTGAAGCTCATCTTCATCGTCGTCGTCGTCGCCTTCCGACAGCTCCAGGTACGGAGCGGGAAACCAAGCCAGGCGCTTATCTTCATTCTCCACAAGCCACCAGCCTGGAGATGAATTAAAAAAATTAGCATGAGACTCTCTTGTTTAGTAGAAAGATAAGAGTCTATAATAATCTTCAATAAAAATGCATAAATTTGAAAGCACTGACCTGCAGGGTCTTTGATCAGGACGTCCAGCTTCTCGTCCTTGGCCACCTTGAACGGGCGGTTCTTGGTGTCCTTTGTCTCATAGGGAGCCACGCAGTGGTATGTCTGGGTCACAAAAGGGTTAGTGATGATGCCTCCATGGTGAAAGTGGTGGGCAGATCTGCCTCCTCCTCCACCTGACTCGTCATTCTGATCATCAGAAAGCAGCATCATGACACTGTATAGAAGAAAATTTATGTTACCAAAAATGGTCAAAGCTCTTATCGGCCCCTCACAGTTTCCCACTGGGCTGGTAGCATACCTGTTCTTGGTGTAGTCTGGCTGCAGGTCGTGGTCTTTGGGGGTGAAGAAGCGGGTGACCTCGATGCTCCGGGTCACGCTTTGGTCGCACTTCAGCAGTTTTTCAAGGTAGCTTTCCAAGAACTTCATCCGTCGGACTGACTTCTTGGAGCCTTTCTTTTGCACGCTGCTCCTCCTGGCCTTCCCTGGAAAGAAGATGAGACAAAAACAAAAAAAAACCTATCAAGACATGATTTACAGAGGAGCAAAGTTAAAATAAAAAAAAGAGCTAAATGACAGCTCCACTAGTGTTTTACTCAAATTCTGAGAGACTGAGCTGCTAAATTAACCCAGTTTTGGAGACATGCTTAACTAACTTTACTCAAACCTTCCTCTAGTTGGAAGAGGGCTTCTGAATTTCATCCGATTAACTCAACACACATCAACAGCAGCAGGTGAATCAGTCTCACCTGTGAACTTTGGGATCATTCTGTCGTCTTTCCGGAAAGGGTTCAGATTAGGAAATCTCCTTTTTAGTTGTTTCTGTTGAAAATTTTAAAAAAAATTAATTAAATACACATTTAGCCTCAATTATTTTAAAAGATCCAATACAAAGCAGCCAAGATCAGTCCCAATAGTAATAATAATAATAATAATAATAATAATAATAATAATAATAATAATAATATAATAATAATAATAATAAGAAGAAGAAGAAGAAGAAGAAGAAGAACAGATGAGCTGATATATATATTTTTGTTCCTTACATGAAATTCCTTGAAATCCTGGAATGATCTGTAGATAATAATTTCATTCTGGTCAGACCAGAGCACAGACAGCATGAACATCTGTGGAGGGGGATTAAAAAATCAAAATCAGCCCAGACTGTCAATTTTTACCCGTTTATTCATTTTATTGTATTTTTAAAGCTAATGTCTAGTCTTAGCTCACCTTGAGTTTCGGTGCGTCCCTGTGAACACCTCCAATGATGCGGGCGCTGAAAATAAAGCGGTGTTCGTCAGCCATCGTTTGGCACTTCGCGTCTCAGCTTGCAGGAAAAGTAGCTGCTTCTTTTCTAACCTCAGGTATGCCGGTAAACCTCCCTCCGCTATTCTGTCTGCAAGGAGAGCCAACTGCTGCTTAATATACAGTCAAGGGGCGGGGGCGTGTTCTGAGAGGAAGGATGCCAGCATCCCAGTGCAGTGGAACCGGAAGCCCAAATGGAGTACGTGGTGCATGAAATGGGAATGAAAAGAAAGTCAAAACAGCCAATAAAAAAAGTTTATTTTTATTTTATTTAAAAAAAACAATGAGATAAGTGAAGAGTCGGTGGATATGAAGGCATGATACAAATAGCTCACATATTTGAACTCTTTTCATGTTTTTGCCCTTGAAGCAGGTTTATTGACAATATTATGATTATTATTACATTTCCAGCTGCTCCGCTCCCTCTTCCTTATTCTTCCTGGAATCCTTTACATCCTCAGCTCTCATAATTACAACATTTTTGCACATGCAGCCGGTTCACGTTTATCACCTGGCAGTAATATCCCCTTATCAGTAACAAGTGCAGAGAGCTGCAGGGCTAGGTGTGTGTGTGTCTGTTGAGGCTGATTAAACAGGTAAAGGTGTGTGTGTGTGTGTGTGTGTGTGTGTGAGTGTGTGTGTGTGTTGTGGGGAACAGGTGTTTCTTCAAAGTGAAGATAGCATGAAAGGACCGGAGTCAGAGGGGGTTACCCCGACCAGTCTTGAGACAGTGCAGTACTGGTATGAAGCAATGCCAGTCCTTTGTCTCAAACACACACACACACACACACACACACACACACACACACACACACACACACACACACACACACACACACACACACTGCTTTATGATCTGAAAGGTCAGGACTGTCCAGCTTTGTGAGTGACCTGTGAGGATGTCAACACCTGAGGGTAAAGCCACATTGGGATTTTCAACAATAAGTGTAAACAACCGTGACTCGGATTTTTTCTTGTCTTTCTTTTTTTTTTCTTTCATTTTTTTTTGGACTACTCAACCAAGTGCAGGCAATCGGATCCAGTAATTGAGACACGTGTGCAAGTGTGTACAAACGAAGGATGTTTGCACAGGAAATCAAGCACACATGCTCGCACCCTAAAACACACATTAATGCACACTATCACCTAACTGCACCCACAAATCACGTGCACATTGGTTCTTCTCACCTGTCAGTCGAATAGGCAGCACTTTTTTTTTTTATCTATTTATATTAAAGGCTTGTTTGCTTTCTTAAAGGTTTCTCAGGTATTTCACTTGATTTGAATGCCAAAAATAGCACCAGTGAAGCCATGTGTGTGTGAGCTGTGCGCTTTAATACGGTTTTTGTAGCGTTTGCATAGCTGTGCTGAATGCAGTGGAGCGGGTTAGTGTGTTGCCCTGTGTGACAGCTTTAAAACATGAATGTAATCAAAACAAAACAGAAAGAAAGAAAAAGAAATGCACATTTGAGCTCCGTTCAGCTTTTCAGCACCACACCCTGCTACTGGGTGCTGTGACCATTTGCTATGTTCTATTTTTCTTTATGCACTCTCTGTTTTTATGTTGGCCTTTCTAAAGCGATATAATCTGTTAAACAATATGCTAAACAGTAGACAGAAGAAAGCTAAGAGAGAGGAGAAAGCTAAAGGCAATGACCTCCAAAGGCTGGTCGCAGAATTGCAAAAACAAGAGACTGCATGAAAAAGAGAAAGCTAGGCTCATGTTTGCTTTCTTATTCACATAAATGAGGCATTATGAGCAACAGCAGGACTTCCCTAAAGTGGAATGCAGCACCATTATTGCGGTGAACAAGGAAAAATGTTTGTGTAAGAAAACGGCCTATGATTGAACAATAGCTCTTTGACTGATGATGACATAACGCGATCACCTATTTTCTTTGGAAACTCCCACTTATCTGGAGGCTTCTAGAAAAACTTCCCACTTTTAATACATTCCTCAGGACAGAGGCAGAGGTTAGTCATCACCTAATAATACCCATCGGCTTACAGGTGATGAGTATTTTTGCAAGAGTCAGTTCATAGTTCAGCAGTGCCATCATCGTCATTATCAGCATTATCAGCAATTATCGGCGTCGCAATCCTCTTTTTGTTTGGTTTTACTCTAAAACAGAGAATTGAAAGGAGAGAGCAAATAACCAGGTGCACCGCTCATACCTTTTGCTTTCCCCTAAGTTACTGGAAGACGTTTATCACTATGGTTTTTGTGTGTGTGTGTTTTTAACCTGAGACATTCTTTCAATTTCAAACCTGTCAAATGTATCTTCACTTTAGTTTCAGATATTTTTACAGAGGGAAACAGCTTATTTCAGTTTAGTTTTTATTGTTTGAAAATTATTTGTTTTGGTTTAGCTTTTATTGGTTTTTTAGGTTTGATATGTCAGACGCAAGATTTAAGAAAATAGATACAAGTATTACTGTATAAAAACAAAGAATTTTTCTGTAGAAGTTTCAGAAAATCTCAAGAAACATGTCCATCAAGGCGAGTTAAAATGAACCCCCCCCCCCCCCCCCAAAAAAAAAAAAAAAAACAACAACAACTAACAAACACTGAATTAAGCACATTACCTCTTTATTTTTTATTTCATTTTAGTTCACAAAATCATTTCAGTTGGTTTAAATTTTCCTCAAAAGTCCATTTTTTAATTTTTATTTTTATGTTGTTTTTGTTCACCTCTCGTTTCAGTTTAGTTTCCATTAACTACAGTATTGTAATAAAATGCAGCACAAACTGAAATGCATGAAGAAATGCATTACCTGTCACACAGACAGGAAACGAAGTGTGGACGTGCCAGTTGTCATGCTTTTATGACTTGCAGCACAACCGCTAACAAACACTGCCAAATTCTTCAAGCAGAATAAACATGTCAGCAGAGCGAGGCATAAGAATGCAAACGCAACCTCAGGAAACAGCTCGACCTAGACATGCAACTTAATGTGAAAGCTGCTAATTGAAGAGCCTGAAACATGTTCGTGATGTGCAGCAGATGCTTTGTCGCTTACATTCAACATAAGAAGGCAGAGTTGGTTCATAAAAGCTTTTGGAAGTTCCTTACAATTGTTAATAGAGGAAGCTGTGCTGGAAGGAAACCCGTTACTGTAATTATATAGCCACTGCCGAGAAGTCACAGGTACGCCCACATAAAGCATTGTGCGTAATATATGCTCTTAGGATAATGACTCCTCAAATGTAAGGCAATGCTGGCATTACCCATGGAACAGCTCCTGTATTATATCTGTCTGCATTTGTTTCCAGGCAGAGTCATTTGTGAACGCAAATTCCTCTGTTACAATAACACAGTAATCAACAGCCCCACCTTGTTTTTGTTTGACAGGCCAAAGGCTAAAACCTTCTTGTCTCAGGAGGAGTTATTTTAAACCACTTTTATCTCCATCGTTGTAGGCGTTTGGTTTAAGCTGAGAGTGCAGATGCTCTATTTATGGTGCATTTATGTCCCTCTGCTAAAAGGAGATCATGCTTACTTGCAAAGCTGCTGCTCTGAATGCAAAAGAGTAACACAGAAATCCATGATATATTAATACATCATGCACTTTGCCTGCAGACATTTCATTTGAACATTTCATTTGTAAAATTTTAACCATTGTGAGCTCATAAAGGTGACAGGCAATACAAAAAAGTCCACCT
Source organism: Perissodus microlepis (assembly GCF_051167445.1). NCBI lineage: Eukaryota > Metazoa > Chordata > Actinopteri > Cichliformes > Cichlidae > Perissodus > Perissodus microlepis. The sequence continues at coordinate 20,275,682 of NC_140468.1, read as the reverse complement.
CCGCTAATCTGGATTGTCAGTGCAAGTAGAGACACTATAACATAATCGGGCTTGTGTCACTTGTGGTTGTGCAAAACAAAAATCATCAGTTGTTGTTTTATGAGGACGGCAACATTGCCTCGCATTGTTGACCCAGATGCTGATAATCACAGATGATTGAGTGCTTGGATTTGAATGTTAGATTTGGGGAAAAGAAGAAGAACAAGTCCAGTTACTTAGACAAAGTTTGGGTTCAAAGCCACAGATTGGAACTTTTGTGGATTAGTATGAAACTGTCCAGACGATGCTCACATTCCTGCCCTAAGACAGTTTTTTTAAAACGCCAGGTAGGTCCAATCAGAGATGTCCTGGGCTCTTAACTATACAGAGGAGTGACACTTTTCATAATCATCGTTATCTTCTCCTGCTGCCAACTTTAAGGCAGACTTTATGTCTGAGTGAGTGGGAAAAATCTAAGAATAATAAGCCAGTGTCACTGGCTCACATCCACCTACAGCATTTTCTGTTCCTGTCTTTGTAGGCGCTTCTTTTCCCAGTGTCACAACCACAATTGCGCTACACCAAGTCATTCAATATTTAGTTTAACAATACGCACAATCCTAAAGCCACTTCTTATCTCTGCATGAATATATGGATATGGGACGTTTGGCTTCTTTGGCCCCCCGGAAGTCACTGCACTGGATTAAACATATGGGAACATGAACCTGAAACACTAAATCACCAACCCTGAGTCCTCCTGACTATCTGCAATACTGTGGGGGAGCATACACGTTTTGGAGCAGCATTTCAAATCAAATCAAATCACTTTTATTGTCACATCACATGTGCAGGTACACTGGTACAGTACATGTGATGTGAAATTCTTGTGTGCGAGCTTCACAAGCAACAGAGGTGTGCAAAAAATACAATCACATAAAACAAGCAAAATATAAGAATGGCTAAATCTGAGAGTAATAAATATATGTACAATATAAGAGTGTATGCATTACTGGATGTGTATACTAAATATGTTTTTCTACGTGTGTGTGTGTGTGTGTGTGTATATACATATTTTACAAATTAAATAGAGTAAACAATAAATAAAATATATAAAATATACAGCTACCTTTCAAATGCTGCTTTCTTCTCAGAGAAGGCCTTGATTTATTTGTCCAGCAAAGATAATACCAGGCTATAATTTGCATTTAGTGCAACATAATAGAAACTGTGGGCGTTAAAAAGAATGCCTTGGATGATGACCAACTGCGAAACATTGGGGCTTAAGAGGTTAATATAACACGTGAGGCTTGTTGTAACATGTCTCAAAAACAAAACCGCATTGTTAATTGATTTAAATAGAACGACTATGGAAGAAAACCAAACTTGACGCACACAGGCTCCACCTTCGAGATCTCATGCTCTCCTTAAATGACACGGTGAAAACTGTTAGATCAGAATATTTTTCTAGAGTCATAACAAAAAACAAGAGAAATCCCAAGTTTCTTTTTGACAAAATTAGTGCTATTGTCTCCCCAGATGTGGTACCTTTAGATGTACACTCTAAAGTAGATAGTAACAAACTCCTCCGATTTTTTGTTGATAAGATTAAAGACATCAGTGCTAAAATCTCCCCAAAGCTTTCTTGTTCTCCGAGTCAGGCACTCCCTTTGTACTCCTGGTCGACTTTTACAACTGTAACATATGATGAAATAGCAGCCCTGGTTGACAAAATGAAGCCATCCTCAAGCCCCTCAGACATTATCCCCACTAAGCTTTTTATTAATGCCTTTGACGCCAATGGTCCTTGGGTTGGGTTTCTCTTCAGACTGGGGTGTTCCCCAGCTTTTTAAAACATGCCATTGTGGAACCAAGGCTCAAAAAACCCAACCTGGACCCAACACTACTTCAAAATTTAAGACCTATGTCCAAACTCCCATTTATGTCAAAACTCCTTGAGAAGGCAGTAGCTGTCCACCTTACGGCATACTTGGAGAAATATAACATCCATGACTGTTTTCAATCTGGGTTCCATAAATTGCACTCCACTGAGACAGCACTACTGAAAGTTACTAATGATATTATGATGTCAGCAGACTCCGGAGAATACAGTCCTAGTCTTGTTAGCTTTACCTCAGCCTTTGATACAGTCAACCATACCATCCTGATAAACAGACAGAGACCTGGTTGGGATGACTCTGTTCCAGACTGGTTTTCATCTTATATATCTGAATGGAGTTTTAGTGTGTCTGCAAACCAGATCATGTCGGAATCTACAGAGTTGTTGTGTGGAGTTCCTCAGGGCTCTGTGCTGGGACCTATTCTGTTTTTAATATACATTCTTCCTTTAAGCCAGATAATACAGCAGTTTCCTGAAGTATCGTATCATCTTTTTGCTGACGATATTCAGCTATATTATTCTTTTAAGCCTGCTGAAGCTCATAAGCTCTCCAATCTGATTGACTGTTTAACCAACATTAAACAATGGTTGAACAGTAATTGCTTACAGCTAAACATAGATCCATCGTGTCAACGAGTGAACTCGAGATGATAATACACGCTTTTATCTCTACAAGACTTGACTACTGTAACAGCCTGTTTACTTGTCTAAACATGAAAGGGCTAGCCCGCCTACAGGTTGTTCAAAACTCTGCAGCGAGGCTACTGACCTGCTCGAACAAGGGTGCTCATATGACCCCTGGTTTAAAGTTGCTGCATTGGCTACCAATCAGATTCAGGTTCGATTTTAAAATTCTAGTTTTAACTTTTAGAGCATTACAGAGACAGCCCCCCCCACATTGCTGATTTGATTCGTACACATACCTCCACTCGTAACCTGAGGTCATCAAACCAAAACCTTTTAGTGGTCCCCCACACTCGTTTTAAAACCCGAGGGGACCGACCTTTCCAAGCTGTTGCACCCAGACTGTGGAATGCACTTCCCCTATTTCTACGGGGTTTGGACTCAGTGGAGACCTTCAAACAGCAGCTAAACACATTTTTATTTCAAAAAGCTTTTAATTAGACCAGGGTTTTTATGATGTATTTTATGACTGTATTATGTTTTTACCTTGTAAAGCACTTTGTGACATATGCCTGTGAAAGGTGCTATATAAATAAACTTTACTTACTTACTTACTTAAATATATTCTGCATATTCTGATAAGTTGCATTAAAAAAAAGCTTCTGGGACGCCAGAAATGTAGCTTTCACAATGCTAAGTGGCCTGTTGGACAAACCAAAATACTCTGCTTGATGAAATGAGTAGAGAAAGTGTGAAAGGAATAAAAAATGTGAAAGTGACCCAGCTCCACTCCTTTAGGGAAAGAATTCTGCACAACACATGCCGTAAAACAAATACTTTGATCGCATATTGCAAAATTAGAATGGGAATGTTATTTGGTAACAAATCCCTGCCACTATTCTCGGCATTCTCAGGCATGCAAACCGCCCACATAGGTTAGGGTTCCCAGCCCTGTCCACCCTCAGACGGTATGCAGTCTTGGTACCAGACAAAGGATCTACAGAGCAGAGCAAGATCGTAAGTCACAATTATTCCAGCTAGCAACAGGGATAAAGAAGTATTTTTTTGTTTTTTGCTTCCAAACAACGAGGCTTTCATATACATTTTTAAAAAATGCACTTAAGTGGCAATTCTTGAGGCTTGTTTCCTCATTTTGGATCCAGTTCTTGTACCTAACCTCTTTTTTTTTCATTTAAAATCAATCAAGCATAGAAAAGTCACCTACCTAACTCAGGGGATGAGCCAGTTTTAAATTGTACATTAAGGCACTTTGTTAAAGCAGGCTGTCACAAAAACACATCCATCCATCCATCCATCCATGCATCCATCCACCCTATCAAAAAATCTGAGAATGCACATTTTGTTCTTTAGTTGATTCTGTGCAAAAAAATTGGAAAAAAAATTGGCAAAGATAACATAGGGTGACAGCTATAACATCGTATTTTATAGTATTTTTGCACCATCAAATAAAATAATTCCTTGTTGTCTATCTTGGCATAGTTCTGCTTAAAAAAACTTGGATGTAGCATGACTAAAAAGCTATCTAAACTATCTACAGCAGAAAACAGTGTCCGAATGTCCTTAAAAAAAGGGGGGGAATCCACTAAAGAACTGGAACTTTTTATTAATGAATCTAAAGAAGAATTAGCAGGTATCGCGTCTTACAGTGACTGCAATAAATGCGCAAACCGCAAAATCAAGCTACCAAACTTCAAACAGGTTCTTTTATTTGGCACTGGTTATGGAAATTTTAATAATCTGTTTTTTTTTTACCTTGTTATGTAATTAACAGTGGTTTCCATTGTAGTGGCTAACTGCAAAATGGTGTCATTGGTATTAGGAAATGTTTTCTTACAACAAGATATTCATTGTCTTTGGCTGATCTACAGTTTTGTCCATTGCTGGTGATGCTTAAGGCGAAGGAGCAGCAATAACTGTACCGGCTACATAATAAATCACAGATGGGATGTAACGAATGTCATGTCGTGGAAGAAGAAGCAAAAGAACTGGATCACCTGAGGTTATGAAAACAAAAAAGGTCCCAGCTTCCGGATGACAAGAATTGGAACATTGCCAAAAAATGTAACATTGTCTACATTATTCTGAAAAACTGAAAGTTCAAAGCAGTGTGTTGTTTGGCAGTAGTCTGTAAGTATCCAAGGGAAATAATTAAAAGGTAATAATGCATTTTTTTTTTATTGCTTTTTGCCTATTGACATGTAACAGTGATCGTATTCAGCATTTCTTTTGCATGGCTTTTAGCACCATCCAGTGGTAGCTGTAATTAACAGGATGGGAGAGGAGGTCGAGCTGGTGGTAAGGCGGTGAATACAGGGAAGGGTCTCTGAGGAAGCTTTGTTTGTGCTCGTGTGTTGATAGAGGAAGCATCACAGTACAACAATCCTTTGAATCTGTGCTCAAAACACCACAAAAATGGCTTCATCTGTATTGTCAGTTGCATTAACATGTTAGTTTATCCATTTTTTGGGCTTGAGTGCCTCTGATGGTGGTGGTCATTTGTATTATAAATATTTGACTGTTGTAATAACACTTATCTTTTTTCATATTTTTGCTTCTGTTGACAGTTTGACAAGTGTTCGTATTTTTCTCATCTATTCTTTGAAGGATGCAATGCTGAAGAATATAATGTTTAAATCAGGTGCACTACATTACCTGTAACAACACCTTTAGCGAAAGCAAATCTTTTAGATTGATGATACTACTCATTATTTTATTTACTCTTAGGGGAACCTAAAACGTGGTGTTGGGGGATAACACTACAAAGTGCTGATAGGTTAGCTATCTTTCACCATTTCTAGTTTATTCCAATGAGCACCTGCTTGTCACTGCAGTCACGTAGTGAAAATGATTTTGTTTATTCTGGGATGCTGCGGCCTCTAAACTAAACAGAGGATAAACTGGAAAATGCAGTCCAGCCTGAGCTTAACACAACTACTCAGTTTCCCCATTTCTTAACCATCCGTAAGGCTTTCCTCTGTGTACTAACTGGATTGCTACATTGCAAGAATTCAGGCCAGCAGACAAGAAAAACAAACAATAATAATAATGAAAGGTGGCTAAATGTTAGCTAACAAATATATGTAATTAAAGCAGCTGCTTGATTCTCCTTAGGCGAGTAGAGCGTCTCTTTCTTACTTTTCAAACAATACTTTAATTTCTTTTTCAATACAGGATGTGTGTTTGTGTCTCAGTCAGCTGAAAGCTGGTTTCTTTGTTGGGAAAATAAGAAATGAATACAGAAATGCATTCAAACATTTGCAAACATACAAGGAATTCTTCAACATGGTGTGAACTCACTGAGACAGGTTTTCTGGTACTTTCTTTACTAATCTTGAGGAACAGTTCTCCAGGCTTTGTGTGCTTCATCCAGATGATCTCACACTGTTTCACAAATGTTGAAGTACAGACTCTGAGGAGGCCCATCCACAACCGACAGTGTTTGTTCTATTGTGTGTTTTTCTATCCAAGCATGATTATACTGTGGGAAAGTTTGGGATCATTGTCACGCTAAAATCTATCATTCCTCCGTTTTTCCTACCTGCTTTCCTTTTATTGAGAATGGCTTCTTCCACTGAGACCATTTCTGATGAGGCTTCGGTAGATCTCTCAGATCCTGCGTCAGGTCTTTGCTGGATTGTTTTTTCCTGTTACTTACAGACATGACATTCAGATACTGTTCATCATCTGCAGATCTTTTTTAGTCCTGCAACTTCTTATTTTGTCCTCCACTTGCCCAGCTTAGTCAGATTTCTCACAGACACAACTTACACCATGCTGAGAAGTTTGTAGCTTTTTGTGAATCATTTTGTTGGTGCAAAAATACGGTTTCCTCTCTGCCAAACTGTGTTTTATTTCACATATTTATATCGATTCAACTAAAGAAATGTGACCAAAATGTGTTTTTTTAACTGCCAGTAACAAAGTGTTTAAAGATGTCAACTGTTAAATTAACTGTGTTCGACAATCCCTTGACTTAAGTGCCTTCTTTGTGCTTATGATTCATAGGCCAGTGGCTAAACGAACAAAAACAACCTTCTCTTAAAAATGTGTTAAAAGTACAAGCAGCCAACGTCCCAAAAAAAACCCCCAACCTTTAAAAGACCTTTGCAAATAGGTCAAGACCTTTGCACAATGCTGCAAAACAAAGTCAGGGTCGATAAATCCTCAGGAAGGCTGCAACAAGTGTTTAGCGACACTAGAGGGCACCAGAGGGCAAGATGATCTTCCAGTTTATCACACCTTTCATCAGTCTTTGAAATGAACACGTACCACAACTTATTGTAAAGAGGTCAAACACATAAGACAGAACAAAGGGTGTTTTGAAATTATTTTTTTTAAAATCCATATTCCACTCTTTATAGTCACACCACCAATCAAATCCAATGTTAGTCTCAAACAAACACGTTTTGTTATAATACAACTCTAATAAGCTTTAAAAAGATGGCACCATCAAATAGAAGGGGAACATGATTAGGCAGGAGAGTGTTGTCACATATATTTATAACAAAAATATTTCCTTTTAATTAAGATAGTTCTTTTTCATATACTCTAAGGATAGAATCAAATTTTCCCTCTCACATATCAGGGCCTTACTTTTGGGGAGTGCTATCTTGAAAGTGTTGCATAGTTGAGGAGACAAATGTAGGGTGGTGGGGGGTCTTAATTTAAAACGACACATGGGGAGTAAAAAGCTTTTCGTTTGATGCGGAGTGCAGGATAAAAAAATACTCTCTTCTGAATACTGTTATGGGATTGTACTGGCTCTAAAGCCTTCATGTAATAAAGAAAATGAAAAGTGTGAAACCTGCGGCCTTGAAGCTTGTGTACTGGGATGTAAGTGTAGAACGCTAACTGCAAGCATTTTAGTAACAAAAACAAAACCTGTGCAAACATAACTCAAAAGAATAAGATCCACAGCAATCCTATGTGATGATCTCCCAAGCGGTTTTATAAACACAGGGGAAAAGCTTGTGTCTCTCAGATTGTATCCATTTTTAAAAAATAAAGAAAGAAAAAGTGCCGCTCAGTGACCATCATTCAGAGTAAAACAACATATACTCTTGGCAGGCAAACAAAGAACCAGCTTAGCCTAAAAATACTGACTTTCTAGCTTATGAGCTTATTAAAGCTCCAATTGTAAAACCTGATAAACCTAACCTTCTGTGTTGGCTTTCCTCCACCGACATGGTGATTTACTTCTTTAGAGATTGTGTTTATAAGAACAGAGTCCTGCAAGGAATCCTTGACGGTCGCCGAACCGGTTTATTCTGCTCATTCCAAGTGAATGAAAGCTGGATACGTTTCGATTTGCAAAATAAGAAGGAGAATTCCCAACTCAGCTTAAAGTGTCTCGAGATATTGTGCCAAGCATTTTTAAAGCCAGACATTAAAAGAAATGAAGAAAGGGGCACACTATATGAACCACACCCAGTCTTTGCTGCTGGTTCTGACTTTACAAGCTCCAACCAGGGAGCACACCTGCACTTTCTTCCTTTCCAGCGTTTCCATGCGTACATTCATTTGTCCCTTATATCCTGTATACTCATCTTCGTCTGTCCACCCACTGGTTGAGAACATGTAAAAGTTTGTACTGCTCCAAGTCCAAATCCCTAGTAGCGTCTGCAGACCTCTGCTTTGCTTTTAAGTCTTAGTCCAACAAAAGAAAGATCCACAACGCCGACCAGGGTCACCGGAACTCGTAGATTGCTGCACTGTGCTCGGGAACATGGGTGAGGTTCAAAGACTGGTACCTGGTAGGAGATAGTATATGTCAGCATGTATATACATTAGTACTATGTGAGAAATACAGACATAAGAGTGAGAAGGCACATTTTTGTAGGTACAGGCTACAGAGCAGTGCTGCACTTCTGCGAATGCAATATTACAGCCAGACCTATATCAATCACCTATCTGATATTGGCTGGTCGCAAATATATTGGTATTGGCTTCAATTCTGTATAATATGAGGCAATATGAAAATTTTTGCATAGGTACAACATACAGAAAGACTGTAAGGCAATGGTGCCAACAACCACACCTCAACAACAACCACACCTCAAAGACTTGGATGTTAGTTTAATTGGTGGCTGTAAATTGACTGTAGGTGTGAATTTGGTGAGATAAAAATGGCTTGGCGACCATTTTGAACAGCAACAGTTAAACTGCTACCACAGAATGCACAAAAACACTAGAGATGGAGTAAAAGTGGGGCTAAGTTTGCTTATAACCAGGCAGCATAACCACATAAATTAAACAGACCAAACTGCGGGTTGGACTGTTCTGCTTTGTGTATATAAAATTACACATTTTAAACTGGAGCTGTCTGCTAATTATCTGAGGAGCCACAATTGAGAAAACTTGAGAGAAGCTGACTGAATGAGTTTTCCCCAACCGTTCATTTTCAGCCAGTCTAGGATAAAGCAACTTTTCAGAGGTGAGCCAGCTGGTTAAAGCTCCTAATACAAGTCAACCTTGAATCACAATAACTTTTAGTGTGCTGCATCACCATTCGGAGCTCCTGTGGTAGTAGTAGCCCTCAATTGTTGCTGTGGATTTCTGGAAGCAGATGTAGTAGAATCCCGCAAAGGAAGCGCCGCTGATGTCCTTAATTGTGTGGTCAGGGACTAAAAACTGTTCCTAAGGCAGGCAGGTGAGAAAAACCAACAGAAATATAAGAGGCAACCTACTGCAGAATATAGTTAAGTTCACTGTTCGGTAATCGTACCTTCCACCTCATGAAAATATAGTCAGAGTTCTTCAGATCCTCGTAGTCAAAATCGTCAGAGTTGAATGTCTTTGCATACTGGTAGAAGGCCTGGAACTTGCCCTGGACACAAAAAATGTTTACAGGATAGGTCAGAATAAATCAGTCTGATGGAGAATAATTTTTGTAATTTACAAATAAAAGTGGTTTCACCATACCCAGTGCTTACGATCCACATCCTCATCTGCATCCCATTTCCGAGTGAGAAATGGCCGTTTCCTACTGATGATCTCTCCAGCAAAGAAAGTGGTCAGTGTTGGATATTCCTAAAACAACAACGAGAAGCAACTGAAGGCACATCTGGTCACTTCTACTCTTTGTAATTAAAAAGAAAGTAACATTAAATGATAACAAACACATCTGTCTACTTAATGTTCAATTATATAAAAGACACTTCTATTCTAAAACACTACAGAAAGTGATCATTTAGAGACTGACAAATAAGAGGTATGTGTAATAAGCCAACACAATGTCACAGCTAGTTCACCACTGCATTCATACAGTGGGAATATTCTGGATGCTCTGTACAGCAGGAACACAAAGACGTGAGCTGTTACCTAGTAATTACTTCTGTAATAACCGAGGACACTAATTATAGCATGTATTGCGTTAGCTGTAATTTACTCTGTGAAATAGATTTTAACACACCTCCTGCAGAGATAGTGTTATGGCCATTTTGCCAGTGTGCTGATAACATCTTATTCACACCATCTTTAAACGTTGCTATTAAGGCATGATTAGTAGTATAACATCCACCAATCAGAAGAAAGTTGAATTAAAATGACAAGGAAGAAGCAGAGGATGAACTAAAAGCCCAAATATAAGTTTTCAGGAAGTCATTTAACTTAACTACAGTCTTGTTTTGACTGTTTGTTTTCTTCTGGTTACATGTGGCCATTCGAGTTAAACCTGTGATAAACGTTGCCTTTCCCGACACCTAGTGCACACAGCCTCAACACAAACTCAAACTGCCTGTTTGTGAGCTCAAAATGTAGCCTACTGAATAACACATGTTGGGTGTCTTATATCTTCTCTACCATTGCCATGAATCTGTCTGTGGCCGATCCCGACTACCCGCTCATTTCTGTAGTATTAAGGTGTTCCGACTTTAAGCCGTTAACAAATTAAAACCTACAGGATTTTAAGAACCTGTGTGACAATCTCAAAACTACTTTTAAGTATTAACCTAACAACATTTTTTTATTGATGAGACATGCATATTAGAACAATGTGTTCTCGACAGGCCAATCAAAAAGGAGTTGCACAGCCACAATAACTGGTGTGATCTGCCTCAGGGGGAGAGTGCAGTCACTGATTCAACTATTTCAAAGAGCACTCAAAGAAAAGGTTCAATAGTTGAAATTAAACTAGAAATGTATATTTTATAGTGACCAGCAAATGAATTAGTAGATGTTTAATGGAAAGTGTGGACAGTATGTGCAAGAAAACCTTTAAAAAAAATGCAAAAAGCCTTCAAGAAGTTAGCCCTTCTACTCCTTTTGCTAAACAGCTGTACTTACGTTTCCCACTGTGATTTCTTTAACACCAATTGATACTTTGATTGTTATTGCCTTTTTCTCTTGGCACTGTTAGACATGTTTGCTACTACAAAAATAGTCACAACAATTTCCATGACAGCTGTGGCCAGACATGGTATAAATTATTTATGCTCATGCTTTAATGAAGGGAATCACCTCTCTCACCTCTGTTAGTCCTTTTATCTTCAGGTAGCCACATAAGTAGGAATCCTCCATGGTCACATGCTTTAAAAAGAAAGCAAGACATACAATAAACTACATCACATTGACATCAGTTCAGATCAAGTTATAGTTTTACAAAGCCAATGCTAAACATTTAATTTCTAACAGCAACCTCAAATACAAATAATTTTCTACTGAGGTAAATGTTTGTGTAGGCCTTTACACCAATTCTGAATGTCCTTATTAGTATTTATAGTAATAAATTACTTCAGCTGCATTAAAACATTGACAACAAATTTAAAATGTTTGTTTGTATTCAGTCGTGGGCACTGCTACGGGACAGGACAGGGCTGATTTTACCACCTGTCAATCATCATGCCGCCCGTTTGACAGATGACCAAATGCCTCTGACATCTCGACTGAATAATGAAATAGCCGCTTCACTGCCCCACCTGCAAAACGACCTCCACGTCATAAGAGTTTCCTTTGCTTTTCTGGTGGCCTCTGAATTTGGAACCGCTGTAGAGGAGCGAAGTGACAACACCGGGCTGCTGCGTGTTTATCGGGGGCGGCGGGATAAGTGAGGCCGAGGATGTGAAGGCCGCGGCGGTGGAGTCGCTGAGGTATCCAGCGGGGACAGGCATGGCTCCCGCTTCGCTGACCGGGCACCGACCACGGGCAATTGCCGTCGAGGAGAGGTACTCTGTCGGCGTCTACGAGGAGGTGGCAGAGAGCCGAAGAGGTCCAACAACATTCAAATTCCACTTAATTCCGCTACAGTTCAGTTTACCAGCAACCAAGCTCCCAAAGAAGTGGACTTCGACGCGGTGTTTTAGCGAGAAGTATCCGCCGCTCTCATTGGTCAATTGAGTCTGGCTTTCGAACATCTTCGAAGCTCATTGGTTCGACATGCGGAAGGTTTCGTGGAAATATTTGGGTGTAGTTTTCCAACTGTTGTGTAAGGGTGTGTAGCGCACGTATAGAAGCGCTTTTTAAACTACATTTCCCAAAGAAACTAGAAGCCTCTACGCTGCTGTCAAGCGCCGAAGGTCACACGCGTGTTTTTGAACACAAGAGATGCTTAAGAATTGAGCAGCTGATAAATGGATTAAAAATAAGACTTGATGCTAATAGGAACCTATGCGTGCAGTGCTAACTCTTGTTAAATGAGGACGTTTCAGACACAGACATCTCGCAGGTGTGTTTTCTTCTCAGTCAGCCTTACTTAAAAGCATCACATCTTCACATACTTTCCGCTATGCTTAGGTGTATAGTTAGACTTCAGAGTCAGGTTGGGAATGCTTTTTCTCTCAGTAAAGTGTGCTCGAGAAATCAGTACTACGAATGTGTTGCGACATACTCCGCAGCCACAGCAGGTAAGAGCAATAACCACATTGAATGAAAGCTCCCGTCATCTGCAGAAGATTTGTGTCATTTCACCCTGATGTGGCGTTTTTCTGTTCACCAGAAAGGAAGAGATTTTATCAAGATGTCAGCATATCTCAAAGTGAAGGTATCTGTAGTTTTGTCATTAGTAATCCAGTCAAGTATAGTATTGTAGTAGCAGGTTTTCCTGCCCCATCTTTATGATTGTGTCATTCTGGATATCTTTTGAAAAATATCTCTATATAGGTGGTTTATATGAGATAAACCTGGACCAAAGGAAGCTGAAAACTCCAGGAGGGAAGCTGTTCACGGTGCCAAATGAAGCCTTGGCCATCGCTGTTGCAACTGAGTGGGATGCTCAAAGGGACACACTCAAGTTCTACACTATGCACTTGGTAAAGCATTTGACATGGAGTTGTAGCAAAGTACTGGTGGCACCTACGTTACATAAAATAATGTTCAGAGAAAAGGAAAATTTGAGAGGAGTTTTATGATTTGATAGGTCATATTTATAAAAGGAATGTTACCCAGATCTTCCAACAGCTTGCAGGACGTGTACCTTTAAAATAACTTTGCCATGATATTTATACAAAAATTTCACTGTAATATTAATTTTGGGAAACTCTTTCCTCAGACTACCCTGTGCAACACGGCTCTCGACAATCCCACCCAACGCAGCAAAGAACAAATGATCACCGCTGCTCTCAAGTTTCTGGAGACTGACACCATCTGGTATGGCACTTGTTTATTTCTATTTATTTTAGGTTTGTTTAATTTTCTGAAACTTCAAACATAAACTCATATGCAAATGCATGTATATACATCTACATAGTCCATATATCCTGTGAACGCCCATGTGCATTCACAGATCCACATATGCATCTGATAATTATTTAAATTTGAATTTATACAAAATAAGACAGGAAATAAACTATTTTATGGTATTAATATCCAGTAACACTTATACTCGTCTTTTTCACCTTGGGAAAAAAATGTCCCTTTGCAGAGTGCTATGATACTTTAAGAACAGTTTGATTTGCACTACAGTTAATTGTTGTTTCTTTATAGCTTTAAATATGTATGCTTTCCTGATCATAATTATGATGCTATTCGGGTATTTTCCTTAAACAGCGTCACTTAAATCACAATTAAAGCCAACATTGTGTTGAAAGACAAATATGAAAAATTCTACAATTTGACTTAAAAAGAAAATTATTTTGTTGCAGTAGCAGAATAAATGGATAGCTAACTCCTGTACCTGCTTATAAAATCTACTTGTGTTACACTGTTAAATATCACATTTTTAAAGCATTTTCCTCATAGGAGCCACTCATTTGTTCATTTTATTAATAAAAAATCAGTGTTTTAACACTTATAAAGAGACATTGAGACACTGTAGACAAACTTAGCTGGTTATTTTCTGAGTTGATGTTTTTTTATGTTGCTTAGTTGCCACCAATTGATTGGAGTTATTGTGACTTTAATGTTGTAGGATTTGTGTTTTGTGTAGTTACAGAGTAGATGAGCCCCATGGTTTAGTCGAGCTGCAGAGGAATGAATGGGACCCTGTGCTGCAGTGGATTGAAAAAAGGTAAGAACAGCTTTAGCTCTTGTTGTACATGCTGCAGTTTTGAAGGTAAAATTTTCGTGTTCTTTTACGGGGTATCCTTTCTTTTCCTAATAACAATAATTAGGTGTAAAAGGCCTCATCTGTGGTGTTCACATTGCTGTACTTAATTCAAAATAGTTAAAGAAAATCTTGTGCATGTTCTCCTTATTTGAATAGTGATTTTTGTAGAAATACAGGCATATAAAGATTTTGTGTAATATTATTAACAGAATGTTACACAGATGATGTTGTGCAGTAACATAAGCCTTAAAATGAGCAGCGTATCTGATTCACATCAGTTCAGTTGTATTTATATAGCTCAATTTGTAACAGTTACCATAAGACACTGTTGTAAGATAAAGACCTTGGAATATTAGAAAGAAACCCCAATAATCATGCCCATTGACCAAGCTCTTGGCGACCGTGGGAAGGAAAAACTCAGTTTAACAGGAAAAAACTTCCTGCAGAACCAGGCTCAGGGTGGAGCAGCCATCTGTCATGTCACTACTCTGGCTGTGATATTCAGCAACTGAATGACTTTTCAAGGAACTTTTAAGGCAACCTTATGATAATAATGAGTACAGTATCAATTATAAATAATAATAAATTTGTTGGGATGTTTCTAATTTTAGGAATATTGCACAAATAAATGAAGTCATTCCTACATTTTTGTTTAATGTGCTCACTGAAGCACATGCTGTGATCAACAATGACTCCAAGATTCCTCACAGTGTTACTGAAGGCCAAGTTAAAACCATCTCAAGTAAATATCTGGTTCCCTTTCAGTCGATTCACTCGGTACAACACATAAGTATGGGATATCACGCCCTCGCGTGTCCTGGCTGAAGAAACCTTTAATCACGCCTTTAAGGCAGATGACGTGTCATGACACGCGCACGGCCCCGCCTGCACATATAGCCGCTGTCATCACAGTCATCCCTCAGTTCTTACGCTCTTCACCTCGCTGAGAACACCTCTGCTGAGTTGGGCTAGCTAGCTGCTGCTAGTTAGCTCCGTTGTCTGCCGACTTGAACTTAGCTTAACTGCCCCTGTTGGTGTTAGCTTCCACCGCGCAGTTGGTGTGTAGGCTGCCCGCGGAGCGCTAATTTCAAGTTTTCCCGTGCAGCGTTTTGCTTTGTGTTTTGGAATGGACTCCAAACCGAAGCGAACAAAGCAGAAATCTTCTGTTCGCCCCTGTCCTCGGGGATGCGGTTTCTCTTTGCACGACAGCGACCAGTACGATGCCTGCCCTGTCTGCCTGGGGATCGTCCACGCTAGGAGAGCGTTGACGGAGCCCGAAGCCTGTGCGTTTTGTCGCCAGCTCCGGCGCTCGACCCTGGAAAGACGGATGACGTTTGTGGAAAAAGTGCTGGGACGCTTGGCTGTCGCACGGCATGACCCTCTCCTTTCCGAGTCTGGAGCCCCGGCTTCGTCCGAGTCCGAAGACGAGGATTTTCCGGTCGATGTCCCCGCAATTAGCTGGGCTGACCACATGGAATATGTTGACGGGTTAGCCGATGACGAGCCGGAACCATGCAGGAGCGCTGACGGGCTTCAGCCTGGGTTGAAGCCCGCCAGCGCTCCCCAGGACGACGATGACGTGCTGGACATCGGCCTGGACATCCATGGTTTGTCGGAGGATGAGCAGGAGAGCTCATTGTCGGCCCAATGTACCGCCGCTGCTGCGCCGGTCGGCCACGACGACACCTCTCTTTTCTCCCTGTTTCGCCGTGCTGCTGAGAAGCTGCAAGGTGGACTGGCCCTCTCCTCCGCCAGCTCAGCAGCCGTCGCGGTTCGCGGGGTTTTTCCTCCCACCGGAACGCGCAACGGACAAAAACTGCCTTCCCATGTTCCCAGACTTTCTCTGCGAGCTAACAGCATCATGGGACAAACCTCTGTCTACCCGCGTCACTGTGCCCGGCTATGGACAGTACATGGAATTGGACGGCGCCGAGGGGGCTGGCTTAGCTAACCCACCCCCTATGGAGCCGTCTCTGGCTGCTTATCTGGCCCCGTCCCATAACCATGGTGTCGGCGGCCCCGCAACTCTGCCGTCCAAGCACTGCAGATTCTCTGCTTCGCAGCTGGAGAAGATTTATAGAGCTCAGGCTGGCACTGCTCGCGCCATGAGCTCTGTCACCATGCTCCAGACGTACCAGGCAATGTGCCTGACGGAGCTCGGATCGCTGGTTCCTGATGACAGCCCGCTGGCACCTCTTCTTAACGAGGTCAGAGTCGCCACAGATTACATCCTCCGTGCGTCTCGCTGTGCAGCGCTCTCCCTGGGCAGAGGGATGGCTTCGACAGTAGTGGCGCAGAGGCACCTGTGGCTGACCCTCTCTGATGTCCCGGATAGGGACAGAGCTGTATATCTGGACGCACCAGTGTCTGCGGCTGGGTTATTCGGACATTCACTTGAAGCCATTCAGGCTAGATTCGATCTGAGGAAGAAGCAGACGGAAGCTCTGCGCGACATCATCCCCAGACGTCAGCCCAAGCCCAAGCCCGCAGCTAGCTCTCACAGGCCCGCCGCTCCTCTGCCGACTGGCAAGAGACCGGCGCCCACTGCTGAAGTGGGTGTGCCGCCAGCGAGAGCACATCCTCCGGCCCGAGCTCCACGCCAGTCGGCCTGGAGCAAAGGCCCACCCTCGGGCCCCCGGCGGGACCCGACGCCCAGGAGGAAGAAGCCTCAGCCCTCCTAGCTGTGGTTTCGAGTGGAGAGGGGGTCCAGCAGCAGGGAGACGCTGTTTTTACCCCTCTGTTGCCGCACAAGAGGTGCCGCTTAAGTTCTGTTCAGGTTGTCAGCCCCAGAAGGCGCTGCACTTTCCTAACACTGTCTCCCAAGCACAAAACCCCTGCACACAAAATGCCTCAGGTAACTCCCTGTTCAGGTGTGTTAAATGTTCAGGTGACCACATCGAGTGTTCCCGCTGTTTTTCATTGTTGTGCCCCAGAAAAGGTGCCGCCAACAAAATGTATAAATGTACATGTTTCCATGTTACAATCAATAAAGAGTGTTGTTTATTCTCAAACGATCACAAATGCTCAGCCTGCAGGCAGAATGAGCCAGGTCAGGCAGGTGATGCAGTCCCCTGCAGACACACTGGGGGGCGACAATGCCCCGCCGACGGTGCTGCAGGTCAGCTGGCTGGCTGCTCACTTCCCTCAGTGGCGCGCTTGCGCCCCCTCTCCGTGGGTGCTGCGAACCGTTGCCATGGGTTACCGGTTGCAGTTCCGGGTCAAGCCGCCCCGTTTCCAAAGAGTCGTAAACACGACTGTCAACACCGAGGCGGCCATGATACTCAGAGAGGAAATAAAGGCGCTATTGCAGAAAAGGGCAATACGAGTGGTCCCCGCTTCGGAGACAGACAAAGGTTGGTACAGCCGTTATTTTGTTGTTCCGAAAAAAGGGGGAGGGCTTCGTCCCATCCTCGACCTGCGAGTCTTGAACACGTATCTACGAACGTACAGGTTCAAGATGCTAACACTCAGACAGCTCTTGAATGCGGTCGGCCCGGGAGATTGGTTTGCAACAATCGATCTAACAGATGCTTATTTTCATGTGGTTATACACCCGAAACACAGGCAGTTTCTGAGGTTTGCATTCGAGGGCGTAGCCTACGAATACCTAGTGCTGCCGTTCGGGCTGTCGCTCGCTCCTCGCACCTTTACGAAATGTGCTGAGGCAGCGCTAGCGCCCCTCAGAGAGAGAGGAATCCGCATCTTAGCCTACCTAGACGACTGGGCTCTCGTAGCTTGCTCCAGAGAGCAGGTGGAGACACAGCTGTCGCTGGTTCTGTCACACATTCAGACACTGGGGTTCTCTGTGAACTTTCAAAAGAGCTCGCTAATCCCGAGTCAGCAGATTACTTTTCTCGGTTTGGAAATATGCTCGCTTTCCAGCCGCGCACAGAGTGGCCGCGTTTCATCGCTGCCTAATTCAGTTTCAGTTGGGACGCAGACTGTGTTTCCAGACGATATTAAGCTTGTTGGGCATGATGGCATCTATGATCGCCGTAGTGCCACTTGGACTGTTAAAAATGAGAGCGTTTCAACGCTGGACTCTCTCTCACCGTTTGTGTGCATCGCGTCACCTCCGGAGGAGGCTGCCGGTAACCGCGTCTTGCATGCTAGCTCTCAGTCCTTGGAGGGAGCCCGGGCTGCTCCTGTCTCGCTCTCTGCTGTTATGGTGCAGTGTTCATTTTCTGTCTCTAAGAGCCACCCATGTCCCGGGCCACCTGAACCTGGGGCCGGACCTTCTCTCCAGAGGGGATGCTCTGGTGAGAGAATGGAGGTTACACCCTTTAATAGTGGCTCAGATTTGGGACCTATTTGGCAATGCGCAAATAGATCTTTTTGCTTCCAGGGTAAATACTCACTGCCCCCTGTTCTTCTCCATAATCGACCACGATGCACCCTTGGGCTTGGACGCGCTAGCGCACCAATGGCCAGACGTGCTCCTGTATGCATTTCCCCCAGTGGAAATGATATCTCCAGTTCTAGAGAGAGTGCGTCGGCATTCCCTCTCTCTGATTCTAGTGGCCCCTTGGTGGCCCACAAGGTCGTGGTATGCAGAGATAATCAGCCTGCTAGCAGCGAGTCCTTGGCAGCTTCCTCTCCGCAGGGATCTCCTCTCTCAGGCGGGAGGAGAAGTGTTTCCTCCGCGCCCAGATCTGTGGCGCCTTCATGCTTACCTGCTGAGAGGTTAAACTTGATTGCTAAGGGTTTGCCACCTAGTGTGATAGCGACAATTCAGAGCGCTAGGGCCTCATCTACTAGAGGCTTGTACGCTTATGAATGGCGAGCCTTCGAGCAATGGTGCCAGGACCGCCACACTCTCCCATTTCAGTGCTCTATTGTGGATGTTTTGACATTCCTGCAGGAGCTGCTGGATAAGGGCCTTTCATTTTCGACAATTAAGGTTTATTTGGCAGCTATATCTGCTTGTCATATTGGCTTTGACGGGGTGACACTAGGTGCGCATCCCCTCGCCATACGTTTTCTGAAAGGAGTTCGCCGGCTGAGGCCCGTGCTTAAGTCCAGTGTCCCTGCTTGGGACTTGTCTTTGGTGCTGGAGGCCCTTTGTAGCCCCCCGTTTGAACCCATTGAGTCTGTGGATATGAAATTTCTTTCATATAAGACTGCATTACTTCTCGCTTTGGCTTCGGCAAAGCGAGTGGGTGACCTTCATGCGCTCTCTGTGCATCCCTCCTGCACACAGTTCTCTTCTGATGGCCACAAGGTCGTATTGCGTCCAAATGCTGCCTATTTTCCCAAGATCATGCCTGCATCTTCTAGCTCAATGGAGTTTGAGTTGCTGAGTTTTTGCTCCCCTCCTTTTGCATCTGAGGAGCAGAGGAGGATGCATTCTCTTTGTCCAGTGCGTGTGCTACGCACCTACATTGAGCGCACTCAGAATGTGCGTTTATGTGACCAGCTGTTTGTCTGCTTCGCTAATCCAAATAGAGGTAGAGCTCTGTCCAAACGGAGGCTGTCCCACTGGATTATAGAAGCTATCTCACTGGCATACGGCACCAGTGGTCTTGCTTTGCCCCACGGGGTGAGAGCTCATTCCACCAGGGGGATGGCAACCTCATGGGCTCTTTTTAAAGGGGTGCCTGTAGCTGATATTTGTGCGGCAGCTAGTTGGGCATCACCGCACACTTTTGTGCGGTTTTATCGGTTGGACGTTACAGCCCCTTCGGAGGCTCATGCTGTCCTTTCTGCTGGGTCTACCACTCACTAAGGATGTGGTGGTCCGATTCCGGTTCGGTGGCTGCTCTGTGGGGCGTGTATATATGTCCCATACTTATGTGTTGTACCGAGTGAATCGACTGAAAGGGAACGAATAGTTATGTCTATAACTTCTGTTCCCTGAAGGAGAGGAACGAGGTACAACACAAGGTGGCCCCACTGAGCAGTTTGGCTCGGTGAAGAGCAGCTATCAAACTGAGGGATGACTGTGATGACAGCGGCTATATGTGCAGGCGGGGCCATGCGCGTGTCATCACACGTCATCTGCCTTAAAGGCGTGATTAAAGGTTTCTTCAGCCAGGACACGCGAGGGCGTGATATCCCATACTTATGTGTTGTACCTCGTTCCTCTCCTTCAGGGAACAGAAGTTATAGACATAACTATTCGTTACATGTAATGCTTCTAGGACAAAGTAAAAAAAACACTTCAGTTTTGTCTGAATTTAGAAGCAGGAAATTAGAGTTTGTAATTTAGTAGTTACTTCTTGTCTGTAGTTTAACTACTTGATCTGTATCACCTGCATAGATAAATGAATTACTTGCTGTGGGGAGTAAATAAGTAAAGTAATGCAAAAAAGTCAACAACAATTTCTAGTAATTATTTATTTATTTGAATACCAACCTGGACACTGGCCAGATTTGTTTCATGTTTCTTGACAGGTCTGGACTGTAGCCTGGCCAGTTTAACCAGTTTACAATCTTGCTACGGAGCCAGGCTGTTAGGGATTTCTGTGTTTCATTCATAACAAGCTGAATGAGCTTCTATTATCCATTTGGTCAGATTACAGAGTGTTTAGTGCTGTGATTTCTGGGAACTTTAAGCCATTTCATGTTGTTCTTTAGCCTTGTGCCATATATGCAGGTATTTCTTCTCTTCTAAGCAGAAAGTTATGCGTGAGAATGTGATATCTTTAGATACTGTAAATCTTTTAAATATGCTATATAACTGAGAAGAAATCCCCCAGCTTCTGAGGTAGGTTGGCACGTTCGTCTGCTCTCTTATCTCCCAATGGCGCACCACACCAGATGTTAATTTGGCACAGATCTTAAATGGATGCTGTGATGACACAATACTCCCATGTGTCTGGTGTTGGGAGTGACACTAGGAGTATATTAAGGGTCTCCTTCTGGTCTTGAAGTGGGGATCTTTTGCATGTAAGGCAAATGTGTTAACCACTAGAAAAATTACAACATGTTAAAAGTAGAAATTTGAAAATGGGTGCTGTTTTTTTGGGTTTTTTTTAAAGAACAATATTTTTTTACTCATGTTCAACACTTGATACTTTATATTTGTTGTATATTTCAGTTAAATCTAAGGAGAAGTGATTCATATTTTACATTCTTTCCAACTTTTTAGCTTTTTCACCAAAGGGCCGATGAGCTTATGCAATGATGAGGTCTGTACAGTCACCTGCTCACAGTTCACAAGAATCACTATTCCTCCCAGAGTGCTTGTTAGCATTTAATTGCTTGTAATGTTCATAAAATGAGTTTTGTCATCTGTAAATGCCCTTTTTCTTCTTCTTCTTCTTCTTCTTTTTTTCAAAAATGTAGTCGTCTGAGCATGCTCAGACCACAAAATCATTGCAATTATGTTTTAAAATGATAAATTATAAAAAACAAGCCTGATGATTGAAAACAAGAACTAATAGGATGCCATTTGGCAAATTTCAGATGCTCAATTTGGGATTTCTCCAGTGTAACCTTCATGCACAGTGCTTACAGTTTCACTAAAATCTCACTTCTGATGAGCTGAACAATATTCAGTTGGAACCATTTAGCGAAGCTGTTAACTTAATATTAAAGAAAGGACTACATGAAACACCATGTGATGCAATAGCTTGAAATATTGCTTAGTTGTGCACCACTTGTATCTTTTTAGGTGGTGCTGATCATGATCTTGTTGGTCATGATCAGGGAGGGAGTTGGTCCTGTTGGCTGACTCCACTCGAAGGTGTGGCTGGAACCTTTATAACACCGTAAACTCAGCATTATGATTAAATCTATGACATGCTGATATTTAATCATGCTTTTTGTGGCCATAGTTACTACTGACCATGTAGTCATGGTACTCTTGAGCTCAAACACACATTTGGTGCAGAATGAGATAAATTTTCCCTGGATATGACTTTTAAAATCTCATTAGTTTGTGCAATAAAACCAACCAGTGATACAAAAATGGCATCACTTTCTCACACATTACACTGACCTATGACATATGATGGCGCGTGAGCTTGATGAGCTCCTACATCATCGACGTTCTCGTTTGGAAACAGTTGAAAGTGCTTTACTAATTTTTATTTTCCCCACAACTTCGCTGCAGATATAACGTCACTATTGGCTCCTCAGCCAGTATTTTGGGCCCTGAGATTCCAGAGGCAACCAAAGACACCTTACGGCAACATCTCAAGTCTCACAACTTCTGGTCTCTGACAGGTAACACACACCTATATGCTTTTTTTTGTTTTGTTTTGTTTTTTCACTCTTTTGACCTTGTTTTAGATGGGATTTGCCTGTATCTAACATGTTTTGCTTGTTTGGTAACTATAAATAGCACAGCTGATGATGAGGAAGGGAAATGCTGTTTGAAGTGGAGATGGTGTGGTGTTTAAATCACATGGTTTGGTTGATATGTGATTTGACTAAATTTTACATGCGTGTTGTTGTTCCTGTGCAGGACTTGAATATGTGATCACCCAGCTCAAGTCCATTGTATTGTCACTGGGCATGATTGACAGGCACCTGAGCGTGGAGCAGGCGGTGTTGCTCTCCAGACTGGAGGAGGAATACCAGGTAGGGAATTGCTGAGTCATATGCTTTTTTTTTTTATATTACTTCAGTCAGTTTATGTATTGGCTTAACTGAGGAGTTGGACAAAACTGGTTTTGTACCGGATTTGTCATTACGAGAAGCTTCTAAGATTTGTTGTTTTCGCTTTACTGACACTCTTACATGACACCTACCCTGGCAGTACATAATGTATAAAACGTGAAAGTTTTGCTTGTTTTTTTGCAAATGTCTTGATTTATGATGCTCTTCTGGTCAACACTCTTAACATATTCTCTATTTAATCCTATTAACGTATTTCTTTCTTTCGTTTTCTCCCCCTTCACAGATTCGACGCTGGGGAAACGTGGAGTGGGCCCATGACTACGACATGTATGAGCTGAGGGCACGGACTGCTGCTGGTGCCCTTTTTGTTCACCTCACATCCGAGAGTTCGACTGTCAAACATAAACTTCTGCAGGACTGAAAAGGATTAGGATCAACTACTGAGAACATCCCCAGCACCTATGTTGTATAAATGTCTCTGCATTCATAAAAAGGCTGCATATTCTGTCTGTTCTGTTTAGCAGTGACAGCTGCTCTGTTGTGATCTGTTATGCAGTCATCTCACTCCAGTAAAACATGCTGGCTCTCCTTTTTGCAGTGTTTACATGTAGCAGCTGCCAAGTGTGACACCCTTCACAGAGTTTCCAGTGGGTTCTCAATCACCCGTGACATTTTGGACAGCGACACATTGCCTCAGAAGAATAGTGAAGGTTTTTGTTGTCTCTGTGGCAGTGGAGCAATAATTCTGCATTTGATTTTGTTTTTTTGTTTTTTTTGCTTTCTTTGAGCCACAATGTCACTACTGGAAAGCAGATATGCTCATCTTAACTGCACACTATTCAGTCTGTACTGACTGCACTGTGTGCTGTCTGGCTCTGGCAATTACATGTGAAAAATATAAACTTCATTAAATTCTGAATTCTAATTATTTTTTGCTAATGAATTAACTATGTTCTGTATGTCACGGTATTTTTCTTTGCTGGTGAAGTGTAAAACTGAAAATGTAGAGAGAACGCCTTTATTAGTAAAGCTTCTCTGCAAAGAGCAGTCTTCACAGGAATTGTTGTTATTACAGTTGATATAAATCAAGGAATGACATCATGCTTGTGGATATGATTCATATTCTTTTTTTCACAAAACATTTTCCCTTATGACATATTTATCTGATAATGAACTTTATATAACACTTTTATAGTGATAAAGATAACTAAAGACAAATATTTTCTATAGTTAACTAATAATCATCATCATAATAAATTAAAATAAATATATAGATATATTTTTTAAAAAATACCAGGAATGGGTAAAAACGTAAAATAACAATTCAAAGTTTGCATTAACCAACAGAAGAGCTAATGCTACTTCCATAAGATATCAGTTTGGTTTATAAAGGGAATTAAAGGTTCCCTTTATTTACAATCGCCCAACTCTCATAATGGTTGTTCTTGCTGTCCAATCACACTGGAGCATAGGATTTTTTCACCCAATTACGTTGATGCGTAGGCGGGACTTGCTGGACGTTTCCTCAAGTATCATCGTTATCAACCCATGGACTGACTTGTTTGTTGTCGAGCAAGATGGAGTTCATTTTGGGAAATCCTTACACTACGCCAGTGGGACATTGCATTGGTACGCAAATAATTATTTAGGGGAGGACATTGTGGAGAGATGTATATGTATATCTTAGAGAGGTGTCTATTTTATGTAATAGTCATTTACGGGTTTGCTATCTTTAGCATGCTAATGTCCCTGAATGAGTTCTCTACAGCTGGAAAGCCACCGTTAGCCGCCTAGCTAACTATTAGTTACAACATTTGCTGTCACTGTGTAAGCTCTCTCGTTAACAAATTTAATGTGTGCTTTGTGCCATTACGCCATTACCTGTGTCGCACAAGCCGTTTACGTGTGCATCTGTAATAATGACAAGCAGCTAAGTTAGCTAACAGCTAGCCAACAGCCATCGTCATATATTCGGGGCGCAGTTTTTAAGACGTTATTAAGATGATTTCCTTATGTAAGTACATGTGTGTTTTAGAGAGAGCCACTGATGGATCCCTACAAAGTGAAGACTGGACTCTCAACATGGAAATATGTGACATCATCAATGAAACAGAGGATGGGTGAGTACCTTGTGAAAATCAATGAATAACCACATAGGTGTTGATTAAATTCTGTTTAAACTGTGCACTGGTTTGGTTTTACCGGCCTGTGATTTTTACATTGTGGAGTGCTGCAAACACGATCAAGTACTTCATCTTTTCCCCTTTTCTCTACCATCGAATCATAAGTGAGCCAGTCTAGCCCTGGCTGCATGAGGAAGATTTATGCGAGGCCTCACTTCTTATCTCTTTGCTTCATTAACCTTGTACAGAACGTGTGCAACTGGTGTGTGAAGTCCACGTTTGATCAGTGGATTGCACTTAAGATTAGGTGGCTATAACCTACAGAAGTGTACTGTAATAAGAAGTCTGCTTGTCTTTTGTCTATGAGGAATGCAGTGGGTGTAACACATCCACTTATGCAAGGCGTGTTTGCTCTGTTGGAAATAGAGACAAAGTTAATAATTTACTTCTTAGAGCAGAACAGCTACAGCATCAAAGAATTATTGACTCATGCTTCTGATATTCAACTTTCTAATGTTTGTCACAGTGTCTGACGTCTTGTCAGTGCCACTGAAAATGGCAGCTTAAGCTTTAATTTATCAGCTTATTAGAAATCATGTGTCCCTCTCTGTGGGACATGTTTTCATAGTCCATTTAAAAGCACACCAGGCAGGCATGCTATAGTGTGGTATTTTTGTGTGTTTAATGTGGGTTTTGACTTGTGTCTGTATGTGTGTATGCAGGCCAAAGGATGCCATTAGAGCAATGAAGAAAAGGCTAAATGGCAATCGGAACTATAGGGAAGTAATGCTGGCTTTAACGGTAAGTTCACATGAGCAGGAGGAGAGCAGCTAATGTATGCTTTTTATATAATATATTAGCATATAACGTTGATATCAGTTTTCCTTATATAACAGTCAAATGAATTGGTCAAAGGTGCTTTGTTTTGGCATTTATTGGTAACATAAATAAAAGTATTATGATTGCATTTATCAGTATTAAGTTGATTGCATAACATAATTTGCATTTGCAGTTTTTAGTCCAACACATTATGTCCACTTTGTATCTTGGCTCCAAAACTTCTGAACCTCTCTGTAAGAGGAGCTATTTCAATGATGGCGTCTGTGCATCTGTCAGGTTCTGGAGACGTGCGTGAAGAACTGTGGCCATCGTTTCCACGCTTTAGTGACTAGCAGAGACTTCGTTGATGGCGTGCTTGTTAAAATTATCTCTCCCAAGAACAACCCACCTACCATTGTTCAAGATAAAGTACTCGCCCTGATTCAGGTAAGAACGGCAGAACTGAAAGCACAAAGTTTGCATTCTCGTGTATTTGTTTTTTTCCCTGTTTTTATGACAATATATAACTTCCAGAGAGAGTGCACAGTGTATGTGGAGCTCTGCACAAAGGGAAAGTAGCATGTGTATATGTGGGGGAGGACCAAATTATGTTCAACCTTGTTTAAATATTGCATTTTAATAAGGTAACCTAGTAAATTCCCAACAAATATTGAGATTCACCTCAGCTGTGTTATATATGTAGACACTATGTGGTAGAAACCCTTAAAGAAAACTAAATGAGCATCAAATTATTATTTAAAACATCTGTATCATAAGGGCCCAAAATTTCACCAACCACGCATCCTTAATATATTTGCTTCTGCAACGATGTACGTCACTGTGAGAGACCTAGTCATTTGTGACTCAGTCGGTTTGTGGATTTTGTTGCGACTGTGGTGGCTGCCCAGGTGGTCTTTCATCCCCAGGCACAGTCTCAGGTAAGGCACACTGTCTCCAGGGCTTCAGCCAGCAGCAGCTCTAGTTACCTGTCAGAGCTCAGATAACCCAGCAAGGTTTGTGTGTGTTGCTGTTATTTCCATCAGGGATGCTGTATGACCACAGCTTACAGCATGGAGGAGGAGCACGAGCATACAGTAGTTGTGAGAGAGAAGCTTGATGATTTTTTTTTTTTTTTTTTTTTTTGTTTATTTAGTAGTCAGAGAAACCAGTTTATGACTTGAAGGTCAACTGGGAAAAGTGCATGGGAAATATTTATAGTGTAACACTCCCTTCGTGCAGCAGCTGGAGTGTTGTTGACATTTTCATTAGTAAGAGAGGTAAAATCCAGCTGGGCAGCAGACTGCGGTTGTGCTGGTGCAGCTCCCTAACCACCTGTTTCATCTCTCAGGGATGAATGTGTGCACTCTGAAGTTGATAAAAGTTGGCAAGTGTGCACATTTCATAGCTTTTACAAGTTTAAAGTCAAAAGCTCTATGATTATTTTGGTAACCTGCATTTATTTCGGGCTGTTGTGTTGTCTTGTATTTAAGCTGTTGTAATGGCTCGAGCCCAATTTACCCTCTGGTAAGAGCGAAGCCAAACGCTTTGTAGTTTGTTCGCTGAATGTATTCAGGGAAGACAAACAAATATCATCAGAGAACGGACTCCTTTTACTGTCTGCGCATCATTTGCTTTGTTTGCCTTGTCAGCCTTCCCTTTTATCCATTGTTTAAATTTCTTTTTTTCAGTCGGTCACGCTCATTTCTCTTTTCTTTTAACTCTTTTTACTCTCTGTTATCTTTATCCAGGCGTGGGCCGATGCATTCAGGAGCAGTCCTGACCTCACGGGTGTGGTTCAAATCTACGAGGAGCTAAAGAGAAAAGGCATTGAGTTCCCAACGTCAGAGCTGGAGACACTGTCACCTATACATACACCTCAGCGTGTAGGAGAGCTCATGCTTGGCAGCCTAGTTTGCTAAAGTTTCTTTGCCAGAACTATTTGGTGTGATTACGTTCCCAGGTAACATGTTGCCTAATGATATGTTTGTTATCACCTTCTCTGTTGTTTCTAGTCAGCCACTGCTCCGGAGGGTGACTCTACCTTACACAAGCACAGCAGCACTACTCAGCCCACACAACACTCTGTGCCACCAGTCTACACCACCCCTCAAGTCCCCAACATTCATGCCTCCGGAGCCATTAATCCCACACCCGAACAGGTACAGTGGTAATCCTATGACCACATTTTCTACAACCGTCCTACAAAACAACGATATTCTACGCTTTTCCTTTTAATATCTGCTCTCAAGTGTACGCCATGAAGATTCCAAGAATCTGCCCAATTAACGATCTTTCTGTAATTTTGAATTGCCTCACCTCCAGTTTTCGAGGTCATCTTCTTATGCACCTCTGGACTGGTTTCAGTGCAGGTGATAAATATAGATTGCTTCCTAGAAGTCCTGTTGCGTCCCTTTGACTTTAAGCCTCTGCTGGGCTTCTCCACTGTGTCGCAGTGGTCATCCTTAAACTTGATTATCAGTCACATGGAGGTATATCTGGTGAGTGATGAGTCATGAGTATGTGTGTATCCAAAGGTCCCCCCCACCCAACTTGAAAGCACGTTCACCATCATTGCTGTTCAGCCTTTTTCAGCTGAAGGTTACTATGCAAGGAATCCCCGGTTTACAATCTAATGAATGTCAGAAAAACAAGCACGTGTGCTGCCCTTCAAATGCAAACCACTCACTCTTGAAACAGAGGTTGGTGTTTGCTTTCAAAGTCCAAGAGTGAACAGTGGAAGCAGAAAGCAGTCCAAATGTGCACAAAGAGATGATCTTGAAGGGGACACACCTTTATACTTCCGCAATTATCATTCTCTGGTGGTTTTCCTCGCTACCACAGTAATACTTGTGTGTTTTTAAATTAAAATGTATGGAAATAATATAAAATTGACTTTTACTTAAGGTAATTTATGCTTTACTTTTTTAGTTTTTTGTTTTGTTTTTTTAAATCACCCAGTTTCCAAGTGCTAGCATTTAGGCGAACTTGCACTGTTATCATGTAGATTTCCCGGCTACGCAGTGAGTTGGACATTGTTCGTGGAAACACTAAAGTGATGTCAGAGATGCTGACAGAAATGGTGCCAGGACAGGAGGATGCTTCAGACTACGAGTTGCTACAGGCAAGACACCACTTACTCACATAACACAAAAAATAAAAATGTATCTGTAAATTAACAAATGTAAAAACTTTATTTATTACATTTTTTTTAGGCCGGCATGTACAACTGTGACTCAAAAGCAGACTGCGATCCGTTTGCATACGTGTGTTTTTATAAGCATTTGTATTGTGTACATTTGTTTTGTGTAGGAGCTCAACAGGACTTGTAGAGCTATGCAGCAGAGAATAGTGGAGCTCATCTCCTGTGTTTCTAATGAGGCAGTAACGGAGGAGCTGCTGCATGTCAATGACGACCTCAACAACATTTTCCTCCGCTATGAAAGGTTAGAAAAAGCAGGCAAACATGTTGCGCAAATGCAGGTGTAAACTGGTCTTTGGGTGCAAGAACGTGCAAGTAGCCAAACTTGTTTTTACCCTCTCAGCACAAATTGAGTTTGGTAAACTACAGTTGTTTTATTCCTTCCTTTCATGCTATCTGTTTGTTGCTTTTAGGTATGAGAGGTTCAGGTCTGGAAGGTCCTCAGCTCAGGGTGTAAACAATGGGGTGAGTCAGCTCATAGTGTGATCGCATCACACTTAAAATTCCTGGATTTCCTCTCCGAATGTTTTGAGCTAATTTGCACTGTTTATTTTGTGCATTCTTGGACATCCACACCTTTCAGTGTCTGCAGTGTGGATGTGCATGTTAACATTACCAGTCAGGCTTTCCTGTGCCGTCTTTATATGTCAAAACCTGTCAGCTGTTTACTAGATGTACATGCCTAATTAAATGGAAACCCAACAAAGACACATGCAGTTGGTTTCACAATAAAATATAGAGACATCTTTGAAGACATTTATATTTAGTTTAGATTTTCTGTTCTCATTCAAGTGTCAGATTGCATTTCTACACTATAGTTCAAGCAGACCTGCTGTATTTAAGTTCTGTGGAGTAAGTGAAACAAAGACCATGATTATACAGCAGAGAATGCAAATTTAATTGCTGTTGCGCTGGAGCTGGGCTGCTTGTATTTTATTCATTGCACATTACAATAAAACAAGCAGCCCAGTCTTTGCTTTGCAAGACGCAAAGCAGTATGCTCCAGAACAATATCTAACAGCAGTGTGTTGTTTATTTAAGGCTTGCATACGTCTATACATTAGTCACTGAAGTACATTACTGCCTTGCTGTGTTTCAAACCTATCAGTAAAAAAAAAACCAGTGTTTAAATAGCAAATTTATTTTCTGCTGCTTCCTTAACTTAATATGCCATCGATCACATGACTGGACCTGCTTATAGTAGAATGTAGGGTTGGGCAAGTATTGACACGATTGCACATTACGTTTAGAAACATCATCGATTTGTTCAGTTAAAACATTAAAAATATATCAAAGTGAATTAATATATGTTATAAATGAACTGAATTAAACATAGAGCGAGTTTAGGCTTTTAAGGAGGGACACAAACAGTTGTAAAGGTGCATTTTTGGGGCACAGTGAGTTAGAACACTATTGTAAAACAGAATAATAGTTGTGTGTTTTTTTTTGTTTGTTTTTTTTTTGTTTTTTTTTTCATTAATTATAATCAATGGGATTCAAAATGAGTGTGAGGCTGTAAACCGCTGCCAAAGCTGGAAATTTCCTTCATAGAAGAAATAATTGAATTTGGATTTGTTTATGTTTTCTGGAGAATTTCACATGGTGTGACTTGAAATATCAAGTTGTTAAAAAGTCCTTTTGAATTTCCTGGATCCTGATTTATCCCAAACCTTTATTACCTCTAAGTTTGGCCAAGCTACCCTCTAACTTCCACACAAATCCTACTACAGTAACTAACTGACAGATCTGATAACGTAATATTTTGTGCTAAAAAAGGGAATCTTCTGTTGGAGAAGTATCACCACCTTAGTGGGTTTCAGATCGTTTAGGCATGATATATCTCCCACAGCTATCATGCCCTTACAGTCTGTCCATACACAGGCATGTTAATGGTATTCACTGTGTCTTCCTTTCTGTTCTTTTCTGTTCTTCTGTTACTTTGGCTAGCTGAAACAGGCAAGTATGAAAATATTGTCACCTCCCCCCTTTAAATGATCAGTCACCCAACTGTGACATTCAATACATGACTAAAGAACATGGGGCCAGCATTCAGCGGTACCTTTTTAACCATATGGTATGTTTTCAGTCTGCAGCCAATGATATGTGAAACCTGGAGGCAGGCTGACAGCGACATGAGCTTAAGATGGCACCTAAATGAATGTATGCCCTAGAATCACTGTCATATTGGCTTTCTGTCATCTCAGACCGTCAGGGTTTGAGATCTGCAAATTGGTCTTAACAGAGAAAGTTTCACAGAGCCCAAAGATTCAGTCTACCCTCCCCCCTGCCCGCTGTATTTCTGCCTTCTTAAGGGGGTTCTTTTCATCACTCTACGTTCATGATAAATGGCCTGATTGGCATTTGTCCTATATGAAGTGGAATTGAAGCATAACTATTTCTCTAGAATAAAACTGTGTTGTTTTACCCCCTTAAGAAACTGTTTTGCAGAAATTGAGTTGATTTGCTGCTGCCCCGAGTCACAGACATTTTTCATGCTCTCCTGAAGCTAAACACTTTCGTTTTTTCCCCCCACATTTGTTCTGTTAAACTAAAAAGCTAAGTACTGAATAACCCTGCCTTTAATAGCCTCCCCACCAAAATTATTTTGCTCCTCATATACGAAAAATCATAAATCCTTTGATTTTTTTTACCTGAAACTGTTTCATCATTTCTCCTTCATCCAGGTCCTCAGTGAGGCTACAGAAGACAACCTGATAGATCTCGGCCCAGGCTCCCCTGCTGTGGTGAGCAATATGCCAAATGCAGCCCCAACCAGCTTGCCTCCCACTGTCACAGCCCCTGCAGGAAGGCCCTCCTCCCCAGCTACTCTGGCCTCCCGCTTGGCTGGTCTCGGTATGCACTAAATCCCTCGAAACAGTCAATAGTTACATTTTTAGCTACAGCATTACACTGTATATTCAAATACAAACCTGTTCAGAACATATTGCTGAATTCATGTCATGTAGTCATATGGGCTTGGATTGGAGCAAAACTCAGAAACTTAATTTCCAAGTTAGTGATTGGTAGGTGGTTCAGCATCTAAGGCTTGAAGTATGGGGGGGGGGGTCTGGATCTGTTAGAGTTAATGTTGTTCTTCAGATAAGTGCTGTTGATTAACAAACTCCCGGCTCTCTTGTAATAATTTACACAACCAAATACAGGCCAGCCTCCGAACAAAGAACAGGTAAAGACATCAGTCTAAGGGTGATCGTGGCTCAAGAGTTGGCGGTTCGTCTTGTAATCGGAAGGGTGCCGGTTCGAGCCCCGGCTCGGACAGTCTCGGTCGTTGTGTCCTTGGGCAAGACACTTCACCCGTTGCCTACTGGTGGTGGTCAGAGGGCCTGGTGGCGCCAGTGTCCAGCAGCCTCGCCTCTGTCAGTGCGC
Organism: Perissodus microlepis; assembly: GCF_051167445.1. Lineage (NCBI taxonomy): Eukaryota > Metazoa > Chordata > Actinopteri > Cichliformes > Cichlidae > Perissodus > Perissodus microlepis. The sequence goes on along the minus strand of NC_140468.1, from coordinate 20,243,592 downwards.
CCCAGGGCAGCTGTGGCTACAGTGTAGCTTTGTGTGAATGGGTGAATGACTGAATGTAGTGTAAAGTGCTATACAAATACAGGCCATTTACCATATAGTTATTTTTCTCATGTTGTGCTTTATTTAAATTCACGTTAGCCTAGTGAAGTTGTGACACTGTGGGTGCAGTGGGTACCATACCCAGGGTTCCTTCAGGTAGGTGTGCAGAGAGTGAAGCTCCCCTTCATTGTGTGTGCAGAGAACTTCAAGCTGTCTCAGTAATCTCTCTCTGGAAAGACTTGCAGCTCACTACAATGTTAACAGTGTAATTCAAGGAAAAGCCCATTGTGTAAACCACTATAATATGGAGCCATTAACAGTGAAATTCAGTAACTCACAAAATTCGAGTTATCACTAATGTACCATATAACTCTTGTTCACTGTCAGTTGTTTTCCTGTACCTGCTGCTGTCAGTGCCACCACTCAGTCATGTGGGTGTCACTGAAGGCATCACTACTGAGTCTACACACTCTGCTCTCCTTTATCTTCTGCAGCTTTTACTGTGTATACAAGCTAAAGCTTAATTTCTCCCATAGCGCAAAGGGATCTGTGTGGTCTGATGCGATGGTACATGCACACACAGAACAGACAGTTAGTTTGATGTAAGACTGTCAAAAATAAATCAACAGATAACTTTAGTTCTCGATTGTTCAGATCCAAACTGTTCTTAAAATGAATCTCAGTAGAAACAACCTTTTTCTCTTTACTTTTATTTTGAGTCTGATTCTCTTCTGTGCAGTTTGTTAGCTTGATGTTAAGGTGGTTTGTTTGTTTTGTCTCTTCCAGACATGGGAGCAGACAGTGTGAGCAGTACTCTGAGCTCCCTGTCCAGCTGTAAGCCTCCACCTGCCCAGGATGACTTTGATGTGTTTGCTCAAACCAGAACCGGAACCATGTCAGAGCCACAGAAGGTGTAAGAATCCAATGAGGAGTGGCAAATTTAGTTTGGCATTTAACCTACTTCCTTTTTATTTCTGTTAAAAGTGGGAAAATAACATTTTCTTGTATGTGTTTTGTCTCAGTACTGCATCAGAAAACACCCAGGCCGCTGAAGGCCTTCCTCCCACTCTGGATGTTCTACAGACAGCTGCTGGAGGGGTGAGTCTCAGTGACAATTTGGGTCTTAATTCAAAGTCGGTGTTGTCATAGTCTGTCGGAGAATTTTGATACTGAATATGTGTTTGTGCGCTTTCTGACCCTGACATGCTTTTTCATCCTTGCGCTGTTGCTGCTAGATGCGACTAATCCCTTGATAAAAAAATAAATAAATTGAGAAATATAGTTTCTTTGTTTATTTACATCTTACAGCTTAACAGAGAGGGTTTGAACACTGGAGCTGTGCATCGTCTTCTTAATTTCTTTGATAAAATGAATAATTTTTTAAGATGGATCTTGTCTTTCATGAAGTACTAAAGTTGTAAGTTGTTTTCAGCTTTGTCATCTTCTGAGGAAAAAGGAAAGAAATGCTATGCTAGCTGTATTAATAGCTATGCTATAGAGCTTCTAGTAGGATTTTATTATTATTATTAATATTTAGTTATTTATTTTGTGATGGGGTTTTTTGGCCATGGCGTCTCTGCACCGCGGCTTGCTTTATTCATTTTCACCAGCATGGCTCTGTCTTCCCAGCTTAACCTGCACTTAGATTTGTTTTTGTATGACTTGCACACTCATACCTTTATCACAAACACTGATTTCGGTTTATTCATTTGTTTTTCTCACAACTGTATTAAGCTGCATTTGAGTTACCACTGACGTTCACTTAAGTCATTTTCTGTTGTGTTTGGGGCGGGATTTCATTTTTGTTTTTGTTCTGGCCACCTGTGGCGGTCTCGATGCTGCCCCCATAGGGTGTCGGAGGCCAGTCCTCTGTCATGGATGACATAGAGGAGTGGCTGAGTACTGACGTGGTGAGCCCATCATGATTTTTTATTTTTTTTTGGTTCATTTATGCTTGCTCTTTACTTTTTTCACTCTGTCGTATCCCTTTTTAAAAATTTCATACTGGCTTTTGAAGCCTGAAATTAACACATTTACTCGATGGTGTTTTCCTGACTGATCAATCACATTTTAATTTAGTTCACTGAAATTTTACTAACAGTGTTGTGTGAGGGGCGACTGATATAATTATGGGAGACTGTGGCAAAATGGCATGAGGTCTTGAATGCAAATAATGTATGCAACATTTTGTTTATTTTGAGCTAAAGTGGACCTATTATGCTTTTTTTTTTTTTTTTTTTTTTTTTCCTTCAGCATTGTTACTACACTTTAGTAGCTTTGCATTAGTTACAGTCACAAAATCCTTATTTAGCTTGGACTGGCTTATAGATATCTCCTTAGTTCATCTACTGTCCCTGAGAGCCCATCACCCGGCAGTGTGGTCAATTCAGGAAAAAAACTGATATAAAAACAGTTTCTCATCTTTAAAGCAAAAGTCATACTGTAATAAACATACTGCAGTCAACCCAGAGCCTTTTCCACCTTACTGAAGGTCCACTAGTGACATAAAAGGCTGCTTAGATATAAGCTCAAACTGTTTTGAAAGCTAAAATAGCCACACTAACAATACTGTTTAACTGCCTGAACAGTGATTTAAGCTACTTTGTATATGCCCAATTCAAATATTATTTAAAGTTTGTGGTTCTGTTTCCTCATCGTTGCCCAATCTTTGAGTCTAGCCAGTTGAAAACGTTTGTCAGGCCCATCAGGTGTTTGGAGGGTGCTGAGCTCAAAGCTTTTTCTTTGCTTCAGATGACTATGTGAGGAAAACTGAATTTGTTATAGTGCAATCTGAAGAGTGAGTATTTGGCTCCAATGATGACCTGTTTGTATGTTAACCTCATGATTTAAAAAACTTTTGCTATGCTGTATATGACAATCCATCAGAATAGGTCTGCTTTAGCCAAAACATCTAAACTGCCAGAGCTGTTATAGAGCGATATTATTTATCTAATCTGGGCGAGTGTTTGTGACCCAGAATGAGTAATAATGCATTCCAAGACTTTAGTGCTTATTTTGTGCAAATTTGTGTTTATGTTGCACAAATTTATCAGATTGCGTGCCGAGTGTTTTGGTTGGGGAGCAATGAGAGTGTATTAGAACTTCTAATATTACCTTCACAACCTTTGGTCCATGCTAATGATGGGTAAGTGGCTCTTGTTATGAGTGAAATTTGACGGGTAAGTCAGTTTTGGGGTTTTGTGTTTTGTTTGTTTCTTAATGTGGTTTGAATCAGATTTTTGGTCAAGGGGTCATAATTTGGCTTTTGGTTTGCAGTGGGTAATGTTTGTCACAGCGTGACATGGTGGCTTTTCCTTTTTCAACAGAAGGGAGATGAAGGTGAGGAAGGCGTCACAAGTGAAGGTATGACACTGTGATTCTTCTCTTCTAACACTTCCAGCTCCCCCCAGCTGTATTTTGAACGCTTTTTTTTTTTTTTTATGTTTCTGCCCCCAGAATTTGACAAGTTCCTTGAGGAGAGAGCCAAAGCTGTTGAGAGGGTCCCCAGCCTACCGTCGCCCCCGAGTGGTAACCCAGGAGCAGTGCAAGGAACCCCTAGCCGCAAAAAGCCAGAAAGACCGGAGGACACTTTGTTTGCCGCGTAGACCTCCCAGCTTTGACCTCCGATTTCCCCTCCAGCCTTAGACCCGACCAGCTATGCAGCTTCACCTTAGGAGAGACCGACCCGACACTGAATCACACCCACCTCTGCTAACAATTGATCGCAGTGCTACTCGACCCACACTACAGGAAATTGCACATGAAATCAGTAGAATTATGTTAAGGCTCTCCGTTAATTTCTCACGCAAAGGGAAAAGAAAATGTCCTATTTTCATACGCCAAAATGAGATGGATCCCACTCGATGAGCAGTGTTAGAGACGGTGAGCCAGCAGGTTCCCCCCACCCCACCCCACCCCACCCCTCTTTGGTGTAAATTATCTCCTTCAGCCTGGTGTGGACTGCAGATGTAGATTTGTATAAAAAAAAAAAAAGGGCAAAAAAAGAATCCTTGTCATAAGTAGGGAATTCGTTTCCTATCCAATCCCTCAACTCAAGACAAAGTTTGTACTGTTAAAGAAACCGCTGCAGAAACATTACGGATGTTGTTGCAGACTTATCCCCCTTAATTGCAGAAGCACTGATCATACCTACGAGGCTCTGGTTTTGGTGTTTGTATCGGTCCCTTTGCAAGTCTGTCTTAAGTTGAATTGTATATCTGTAAATGACAAATGTCGGGTTTATTAGTTGTGTGTATATTTTAGCTTACACAAGTATGTAAGAGATGGTAATTTAATGTAGTTTTTTTGTTTGTTTTTTGAAAAAGGATATATGTTGCCCTTGCTTTGACAGTAGGGATGTACCTCATTGGGCTGAGCTTTTTCAAGAGAAGGGACAAAAATTGTACACATGTGATTATTTACAAAAGCTAGAAGAGACGAGGGTTAAGAAGGGATGTCGTTTTTTGCGGATTGGCGTCATTGCGCACCGTACCCAGACACGTGTAGTCTTACCTTGCCTTCTCATTCCCCGTGACAGACGTACGTGCAGTTTTTCGATGATTTGCTGGTCACAACAGATTTATTGAGATTATTTTGCTGAGATTCATTAGCCTGAAAGCTGCTATAGTTTTGTAAACTATAAAGTTTAATTTTCATGGATTCTTAAGGTAGTGTCATGGAGTTGTGGATGGGAGTGGTTTTCTGATGAGTGCTGTCCAAGGTGCACGCTGGGAGCTGAAGAGACGTTTGCTGTCGTTCAGGAGTTTTTACTCGCTGTAGGTTTTAACTGTGTTTTGAGGGAAGATTGTGCTGTATGCGTTTTAATTTTATTTTTTTAAGTTGGAGCTTAGAGGACCAAGTTTGCGATCTCATTTGGGATGTGGAAGGAAGAATGTCCTAATAATTGTGTTCTTGTGTTTCATTAATTTTTAAAATCCAGGGTTGTTTTTTTTCTTTTTTTTTTTCTAAATTCACAGATGTCCTAAAGAATAAAAACAGAAGCAGTTTGCACATTATTTTTGTGCATTTCTCCTTTTTATTTCTTAACGCTGCCATCTTTAAAGGCCTGACCTTTCAAGCGTGATTTGTTTTTTCAGAAATGAGCTCGCTGCAGACGTCAGGCTACAAATTAGTCTTTTTGCTCTTGACAATAACAAATGCAACATTTTACACAATCGTAACAAGTGTGCACTTTGGTGGCTGCGTTTCAACTCGTACTGTAAATTAGCTGAATCTTAGCCTAATTTAATTAATGAGCATATGAATAATTTATTCAGCACTATTTCTTTTCCTTTGTTTTTTTTTTTTCCTTTTTCTTAAAGATCAGTATTTTAAATCACTTTATTGTGAAAAATTTAAACGGGAAATGAGCTGTGTTAAGGGATGAGATGGGAAATTGTGTGTTTTAGTGTTTCTGGCTTCTGTTTATGTAGTTAAGTTTTTTTTTCTTGGTTTTTTTATACGTTGTTGCTGGCTTGTGTATTTAATTTGTCATGATTGGGTTTATTGGGTATGTGGATATCCTCGGTGGCTGAAAGTGGAGGATGGTAAACACATGGAGGTGTTTCATCACTGGTCTGTAGCCGTTAAAGAATTACACTACTTGTCTCATTTTGTTTCATGAAGGATACATATTGAATAGATTTTATGTATTGACCAGCACGGGGGGGGGGAACTGACACAAAGTAACTTAGTTTGGACACTTTGAACAAAGCATCATCATTGCACATTTTGAAAGGGAAGCTTCCTTTCTCCCTCCTTTATGTCTCCTTGTTTTAGTGTTATGTGTCTGTTGTGTGACGCTGAAACATTTTAATCTCAGTTAATTTTTTTTTTTTTTTTTTTTTAATTAAACTAAGAAAGCTCCAAATGTGAGCTCAATGAATACATGTTATTCTCCTGTTTGTTTTTTTTCAGTGTGAGCTCTGTCAGTGATTTGTAACTGAGCCCCAGCGTACTGATAACGTTGCCAGAGTCATCTCAGACCTGCTTTGCAGAAGAACAACGTGTTTCTTAGTCACTGGAATATACGAAAAGCAATGCCGATAATGGAGGCTGTGCTGTACGACTGCTAATTTTCCTCAGTTGCCTCATTTCTCTTTGTGTTGTTTGACTTATGCATGATCTCTAATAAAAGATTAGCAGTGTGATCTGCTGTGTGGTTTTTGTGTCTGCTGGAAATCCAGCACCTCGATCTCTTCCTAGAGTGCAATGGGCCCCACACCAATGGGGCTTTACCGCTGTTCATAGGGAATCCCCTAATCCCAAAACATGGCCCCTCATATTCTGCTTCAGTCACTGGAGCATTTCCTGGTCAAGAAACAAGGGTGTGTCTGTCACACTGAAACACTGAAATATACAGGACGTCTTTGTAGCATTTTTACAGTGAGTGGCTAAGCAAAAGTGGATTTCTCTCAGAGGCAAATGGATGTTTTTGTGTTGGAGACCTCTGGCTACACTTCACGACAAATTCACTGAAAAAATGTGGAAGACAGATATTCTAATATGGTTGAAATCAGTTATTTTTGTCAGTAGCACATACAACGTGTTGGTCTCAGATGGTCATTTGTTTTGTGTGGAGGCATGTCACTACTTTGATTATGTATTTGACTGCCTTTCGAATAGAATAGAATAGAATAATCCTTTAATTGTCCCACAAGGGGAATTTGGTTGTAACAGCAGCCAAAACGACACATATACAAACAAACAGTACACAGGACATGGAACAATACAATACAAACGAAGAGTTAATTATGCCAAATACCACATTCACTTACATTTTTTCCCCACATGCGTTGCAGAGGCTCTGAGTGTGCACAGTCACTGGGTCGGAAAGCTGAACTGAGGATCCAGTTTTCTTGGACTTAGCTGGCATTCAAGTCTCCACAGACGGTTAGCTAGCACACCCTGGTGGCTGCACCGTGGAACCTCATGGCACACATGCTTGAGGTCACGGCACAGGCAAAACCCCTAAACGTCCACTTACCAAGAAAACAAACGCAAACGGTGGTCTGTTTAGCCGTATAAATTGCAGGAAGTGCTGACACAGTGCTGTGGCACGTTGTAGTTCCACTGCACGTTACAACAGTCTATCACAAACATGGTTATATGATAGCTCAGTCATTTTGCCAGCTTTATTTTAGTCCTCTTGGACCATCAGCTCAGCAGCACTTTTGCTTTATGCCTAACTCTGGTCCCTGCTGTGATGTTGCGTAAAGTTTATCTCGAGGACAAATTCAAAATAATGAACAACCTGTGTACTCTAGGTTCAGAATATATTGTATTCCAATAAGCTGGTATTAATCCATTTTCGCTGTACGGTTTTGTGTTTTGTTTCATAGACACTACATTAACAGTATTAAGTGGAAATATGATGTTATTTTCCATATTCTCAAATCCCATTAAAACAAAAGTTAATACTTGTCTACAGCTATTAAAAAACATTAACAAACTACATTGTTGCTCCTTCATTATCTGAAAAAGTCAGTCCCAGATGCTACTGCCTTAACAGTCATTAGAGACTACTGCTGCTGAACATGGGCTCCGTAAATTCACAATTTACTCCCACTACAGTAACATTTGCTTAAAACTACAATGCCTAGCTTCTTTCTTAATTATCTTGCCTTTGCTAAAAATGACAAACAGCATCTATTTTTAAATGTCTTTAAATGCTTTCATTTAATGTTTATATATATATATGAAAAAAAAAAAGATTTAGGTCTAATTTAGCATGTTAAGGGCTGATGTTTGGGACAGCAAATTTAAAATAAAAAAGAGAGAAACATGCGTATTTGGAAAGGTTACCAGGAGAAATTAATCTTTTGAGCATTTCACCAAAAGACTTTGGAAACCAAAGTGGAAATATTTGGCCATAATGCACAACACCACATTGGATTAAATTGCCTGATATTGACTGTCCAGCACGCTGATAGAATGGCCACATGACCCGGACACCTTGCCACATAGAGTTGACCGTGAACTCCTCTGTATGCTACAGTATTGTAGAATCAGATGTGAGGCCATCTGTCCAACAGCTAAAGCTCGGCTGAAACTGGATCATGCAATAGCATGGTCAAAATTCAGACCCCAACCTGTATGAAATTTTGCATTGGGGCATTTACAGAGCTGTGCATGAATAAATACCTGCAGACCTCAATGAACTGAAGCAATGTTGTAAAGAAGAGTGGGCCAAAAATCCTCCATAGTGATGTGAGAGACTGCTAAAAATCAAATCATGCAATCATCATGCATTCTGCATTTTAGCTCAGTTCTTGTGAAATAAATAATGAGCCAGTGTAATAAGCCATGTGTTGTTGTTCATGTGAGTGTCTGTTTAAATGTAAAACCTCATATGAACCAGATGAATTTTTTTGTTATGTCCTCATACATAAAACCTACCTAGCATACTTGGGTGCAATGCAATGCACCTACTTATTAGTGCTACAAAACAAGTGTTTAAATCGGATGAATTTAACTCATCAAAAAGCTTCCAAAGGGACCAGCAGCACTGTGGCTCAGCAACTGGAATAAGCAGAGGTGAGGCCTTGCAGACAGCAATCGGCAAAGAGCTCCCCGTGTACTGGCACACTTACAGCAGACACACCCGTAACTTGAAGCCCTGACAAAAATCTGAGAAAGCGATTAAAGACACCCGGTGGTTATTTAACGGGGGCGGGGTGGATTAGGTATAGAAACCAAAAATATTTTTATGCAGCCTGAAGTTAGACGTTTAAGCCTGTGGGGATTGACTCACTTTTGGAGCCAGCCACAAGTGACACTTAAAGTAACTGCAGCTTTGGCCACTTTATCATTGCTTCTCTTTTTTTTTTTTAATTTTAGCACAGGAGGTCGGTGTTTGGAGTGCTAAAAATAACAGCTTTAAATAGTACCTTAGTTAGGTTTAAAGTGTTGCTAAACCGCTGTATCTGAACACATTGTTCTCGGCTATGTCAAAATGCGCCCTGTTCTTTTTTGTTTGTGCAATTTGTGCCTATTTGTGCCTCCAACCAAACCTTTAACCCCCGCTGTCCCCAAAACTTCACTTAACTTGGCATGCATGCCACGTGAGAACTGACATATTTAAACAGATATCTGGAAGATTCATGGCTTGCATTTTCATTAAAATGTCAAGCCCTTTACTACATTAAATTGCCTATTTTCCATTTTCTTTCCAAAAACCCTCCCGGTCACTTCCAGTCCTCCCACTTCTGCTGTATTCCTAGAAGGAGCATGCAGCCGAAATATAAACACGTCTCCCAACTGCAGCTGATTGACACGATATGTTGATTTTCTCATTGCTGACACTCACTTGAAGACATTTGAAAATAATAGCATATTCCAGTCTTAAAGCAGCTCTGCACGCGTCACAAACGACAAAGGGCAGAGGTGTGTGTATGTGCAGGTCCTCAGGCTATTTCACTGCTTTTCATTAGTTAGTATACCCTAATATGTCTTGGAAGTGTTTGCCCCACAATTCATTTGCACTTCTGCAACCATAGCTCAAGGAGAGTTTAGACAGTATGGTGCAAAATGCATTTAGATCAAAACACCTAAATTCATCTCCAATCCCATAATTCCCACCACAGCCTCAGTGAAATCCAGTCGCTGCGAACACTCAAGATTAAATTACCTATTTGTGTTTATAATTCACTTGTTACTGATGTTGCAGACCAGTGGTTTCCCAATTTCCTCTACCTGCAGTTCCACTGTTTCTCGCCCTCAGCTGCTCATTTCACCTGGCAGTACGGGCATAATGAAGTTTCAAACAAAATCGTACTTTGTAAATGGAAAATATTGTGGAATTAATTATAAATGACTGGTGCAAAATATTAAAAGGACTGAATGAGGCAAACAGACGGATTCAGATATTATTATTTAATAGAGGCCATTCATTGGGACACCGCGCCAGTAGCTACACTTTCATATATTCACTGACAACGTAATATGTGCATTGACTTTTCGGGCCTCACTGGTGCCTTTCTCTTTCCTCAGACTCCCTTAGCCTTGAAGCACTTTATGCTAAGTTAATTTACCCAAATATATCCGCGGCATCACGGCAGCCGCCTCAACATCAACAACTTTGTTAATGGAAACTTGCTGATCCATAAACGTTTGTGCCGCCACAGACTTTTTGCTGGGGGGCAGCTCACGTATGAATGTTAAAAACCATACAGATCGATGAGGGGCATTTGCAAAAGAGGCATAAGGTGTGTTTAATTATAACTGCGTCAGGGGTTTGTGGGTGTGCGCAGGCTGCTGGGGGTGGTGTTGCCGTTTAAGCTTCAGAAGCAAGGGGGGTCTGGTATTTAAATAGGGTCACTCCTGGGCCTCACCTTGCAAGTGTTATGCTATATTAAATGCCACTCATGTTAAGTGTGTTGAAACCCTCCTTTGATGTAGTCAAGACATAATAGAAAGGTTAAATTGAAAAATGTCCCCTTCCACAGCGCAGGAACATGCCATGATTGATCTCTCTTGTACAGGAAAGAAATGTTAGGCAGACCTGTTTAGTTAGGCCTCCTTTAAGTGTATGAATACAATATGCTGTAATAAGTGAGCGGATTAGAATTTAAGTGTCAGTCAATCAGAATTTCAAAAGGTCAGTGAAAACAGAATTTGCAAAAGGCAGGCTGAAATTAGGTTTAAAATAACTGAATTCCACCAGAACAGGCTTACTTGACAGCAGACACTTATCATAGTTGGGAAACCTTAGCTATTACTAATTACATTAGCAATGGTGCTAATCTAGTGCTTGTTTTTAACCCTTAAAAAAACATTTAAAAAATGCATATTAATTGTAAGCAGGTTTTGAGTGTACATACAGATAAACTGACCAATTAAAATGAACAGAAATCGGTGCCACGGATGCCAACAATCTACACAATGACTATCCAGTGACCATCATGTCTCCTGATAGGGTGTAGCATGTTAGCACGCTAATATTTAGCCTACTTAGCAACATAAAACTACGGAATACAATTATTATTTAGTGGGTATCAAAGCAATAAATGGAATATAAAATCAAGTTACGTTTTTTTTTAATAGTATATGAATCAAATTTAAGTGTATGAAATTGGGTATTTGTAATCTGGATTTGTTTAGAACACAAAGGATCCTGAAGCTAAAGCTAATTTGAGCCTAGCACTTACTTATTTACACCTATATGATTTTCCGTGGTTATACTAAGGCCTGTTTGTAACTAAAAGAAAGACATTTTTTAGAGAGTTCACACGAGATTTTTTGGAAAAAAAAGAAAAGAAAAGATGCTCAAAAATAAATGTTTTTTTAAATCAATATAAAATTAATTTGAAAAATGTTAACATTTCAACCAGAAATGTAATGTACTTATTATTATGTTTTTACTTGGATGTTAGAGCTTCTCTGATCAGATCAGTTTTTATGTAGAAAATAATAAGATAATTCATTAATTGAAGGTATTAAAAAATACCTATATTAATAAACATTTTTATTATTATTACTGATTTCAAAATATTTTGGGGATTAGTATTATTATCATTATTGTTATTTTCTTTTTGGGTAGGGATTTCAGATTGAGCTGGGGTGTAAATAGAGAAAAACAAATTGTGTAAGCCACATTAAAGGGTGTAAAAAAAAAAAAAGGGAAACGCTTCAAAGAACAAACCATACAATTTTGGGTTTTTTCCCCCCTTTATATCAACTTTTGATCTGAACATAATCCAATAACTTCTTTTGTCTGATCCATTTTAAAGCAGTTTTACACACATCATAATTGTGCTCACAATTTCTGTGTATATACAGACAGACAAAAATCTATAAATGGTAAATGGCCTGTATTTGTATAGCGCTTTACTACTCCCTAAGGACCCCAAAGTGCTTTACACATCCAGTCATCCACCCATTCACACACACATTCACACACTATAAACCTAGTCTATGTCAGCACTAGACACCACAGACAGTATAATGATAATATCCTTTGCTGAAAGTTCAAAGTTAATCTCTTGGATGAATTCCCACATGTATTCTTAGACTTTTTCGTTTAGATTCCACCACACAATACTGTACCTCCTTATTTTGTTTCTGCATTTACATTTTCAAGTAAAATTCCTCTTGGAATTCCTGTCCTCAGATGTCCTTGTACTTCCCAGTTTCAGACACAGACCGTGATGAAATAAGTTTAATGTCTGCTTCCCTCTCCTCTTACAGAGTCCAGAAGTGCAGGTTCAGGTGCTGTGGCTCCAGAACGTGTATCGGCGGCCCTGGGGGCCCTATATGCACGGGGCCATGGGAGGATCTAAGCCCAGACAGGGGCGGATCTGGAGTGGATAGGATGTAGTCAATGCTGAACTTGATCTCTGACTCTGGTTTCCCTTGCTGGGTGGGGTTAGGGATAAGATGGTTATGTTGGGGCCTGGGTCTTGGTCTCTCGGGGTTTAATGGGCAGAGGGTGGATTCGGGCTCAGGACGTCGAGCTGAGGGCGTGTGCTGGTTGCTGTGGCTCTCCAAAGAGTGGAAAGGGCTTTCTCTGGAATCACGGAGGCCAATTTTCATGTTTCTCCGGCGTCTGCGACGGCGAAAGTTGCCGTTTTCGAACAAATCGAGCATGGATTCACAGCCAGTGGCAAAAGTCCAGAAGTTTCCCTTTCCCTTCTCATTGCCCTCAGTCCGAGGAACCTGTGGAAAATAAGACAAAATATGTCCTTATTTACTATAATAATAATAATAATTATAATGATAATTGCAAGAGTAATTCTGCTGCTGTAATAGGAGGAACACATCTTCTGTCCTTTATCAGGAAAGTAAAAAATATGTATACGGAAGCTTCTTAATCATGACAACAGAATTGAATACAACTAAAACCAATGATACAAATAACTGATCATTTCTTTCTTGAAAAAGCCTGATGGAAACTAAAAATCTGTGTGTGAGATGCACCATTTTTAGTTCTCCCTGCACGCTGTGGGTCCTTACCTTGATGAAACAGCTGTTGAGAGACAGGTTGTGTCTGATGGAGTTCTGCCAGGCTCTCTGGTTGGATCGGTAGTAGGGGAATCTCCTCATGATGAACTCATAGATGCCGGACAGAGTGACCCGTTGGTCGGGGCTTTGCTGGATAGCCATGGCTATCAGAGCGATGTAGCTGACATACAAACACACACGCAAACTTTCATTAGGTGAAACGTAGTAAGACAAAAAGAGGCAATCAAATGGGGAGAAGAAAAAATATTGACAATATTTTGTCAATATTTTGTCAATATGTTAAAAAAAAGTCCAATATTTTATCTTTGATATTGATTTAATTTATTTTACAAAGATCAGAAAGTACATAGATCCTCCAAGTGACCCTTTTTTTAGCAATGATTCTGTTAAAACAACAGTAATTTATTTTGGAGAATAATAGTACTGTAAGCACCAATCATAGATGGCTGTGAGCTCAACAAGACAAAATATAGTTTGTTTTTTCAGCTGTGCTGAAAAATAAATTTAAAAAATCCCCAAAAAAGAAGTCTGGTTTATTTTTCTGAGAAACATTTTGAGTATTATAATGAATTTCACTTTAAAGTTGCAGTTATAGTTAAATTAAACCAGGTTATCATCAGTTTTTTGTGTCAGATTCGTAGCACTGGGGAAATAAAAACAACAACAAAAAAACACAAGGCATTTTTCTAAGTAGCATTTTGTCTAACAAGCTATTATTAAACTGCTTTTCTATGACTTTACATTGTAAAGAGAGACAAAAAGTCCCACTGGAAAACTGAACTGGACCTAAATGTAAAATATGTCTTTTTGTGTGTATGATTGTGTGTATAATGACTAATACACAAAAAATGGGGGAAAAGAAAAAGAAAGAAGGAACTCTGTATTAATAACCCTCCATACCTGTACGCCGGTCTGCACATTTTCTTCTCTTCGTCCGTGCTGGAAGAAGGGTATCCGTCACCATCGTAGTTGAAACAGTTGAAGGGGTAGTGAGAGTTGTCAAACATATCTACACTTTGACAAGTTTGATGTGTAATCCCAGGTGTTTGGCTCCTCTGAGTGTCCTGGCCAAGGCCCAGCAGCAACACCCTGTCCTGCTGCTCTGCTCTGCCACCATGCTCTGCTCAGCCGGCTGACACTCACTCCGAGCCCTGCTGATGACGGCTGCCTCCAGCCCCCCCCCTCCCTCTTTCCCTCCCCTCCTGGTCCCAGCTGCTCTCCAGGAACTGCTGCTGATCTCGAAACTCGCAGCCTCCTCTTACGAGGTCTTTGAACCCTTGCGACCCTCCGTTGTAACACCAGTATTTTCGGCAACCTCTTGAAAAAGAACGCTTTTTCCCACCTTTCTTGTTTTTATTTTTGGGTCAGAGCCTGTTTCTAAGCCAGTCCCCTACCTCTGATTGCCGTTTGTTTACACACTCTGCTTTAAGTGGTGGGTGTAGCACTCAAAATCTATGCAAACTCAGATGTAAATCATGCACCTGACTACACTGCAACAGTGTTGCTACAACACAGAGTAGTTGTTGACTTTTCAGAATAATGACTGGAGACTTGAAAGCACATGAAAGAGAATTATAGCTAAGGAGTTATAATATATACTATCTAAACTATATATTATACAGCAGAATGTTTCTCTGTATCAAAACTTGCACTCTACCTTTACCCCTAACCTCCACTCAGTTGTCCTGCATCTGGACACAGCCAGAGATGATGGATGCCCTGCAGGGTATTAAAATCTTTCAAATTTACACTCCCAGATTTTTCCTTGTAATCTCCAGCCCCATCTTGCGGCTCATTTTGGAGTAATGATACATATTCTCCATCACTTATTAGCAGACCAGTGTGTAAAATAAAGTTTAAATTTAACCCACTTCCAATCATGTAGGACAAATCGACAGCTCCTGGTTGGGGAACTAGTAAAGTGCAACTTTAGGTTTTCAGGTGAGCTTGGCTGTGTTTACTCACTCCTGCGCGCTCACGCAGAGCCGCCACGTTACAGTGAGAATATCGTTGCTGTGAGCGAGACTCAGAAGAGACCGTCAGCTGTCACTGCAGCTTGACAAGTCTTGCGACTCGTACACAATCATATAAAATCAGTGCAACCTTCTGCTAAGCTCTTGCTGTGCTGATGCAGTCCACCCAGCCTCTCGCTGTACCCGGAGAGAACATACACAGGACAGACTGCTCCTCTCCCCCCTCCCCACCTTCAGCAGGATTCTGGGTGGTCTGCAGGGCTCGAAGGCCGCCTTCATGTTTTATTTTGCTTCCTTTTATAGCTTAATCTCTCCAAATGTACTTAAAACAGCAAAGCCCAAATCAACAAACAAAATCCTTTGCATCTTTGTTTTCCTTTTCTCTCCGTTAACTCTTTAGGGTGTATGTGTGTGTCCACTCTGGCAGACTTTTTAGCCAACAACGGGAAGTATTGTAGATGCTATCTATAATGTTCTTTAATGGCCATAAATTGTTTCCGTGTCTTTAAAACAGGGAGATGTGTATTCTGAAGGGCTCTTAACAGGGCAATTGGAGCTCTCCTGTGGGGCGACAGAGGCCAGGAAAACAGCCCCAAGGTCTGCCAAGCCTCTGTGTGTGGCCTTTCTGCTGTTGGAGTCACATATAGGTCCTACGCTGGTGCGTACGCACAGATGTTAAAGCAGTGCTTGTGTTTATTTCTGACGGCTGATCGAGCAGCTGAAAGGTCAAAACCGTGATTAATTTTCTTGGAAAAAACGTTGTTCTTTTGTCTTTATCCACAAAAGGATTCACAGTTTTGAAGTGAAGGTAAAAACAAGATTAACCCTTGAAGGTCAGTGTAAGGTGCTGAGCAGCAGATGCCAAGGCGGCACCTTTGTCTCATTAACAAATGTCCTCAAGCAAGTAAAGATATTGCTCTAAAACTTTTTTAATGTCCTCTCGTGTTTTTTTTTTATTGTATGACTGATTTGAACTCATTCAGGAGTAGAGCCAAGAAGAAAACACAGAGCAGTTCAAACATGGCTGTAAACAGGACCGACAGAAGAAAAGGGGCGCAGAGGAGGAGAAGGAGAGGTCACAGTATCAGGCTGGTTTGAACTGAGATCTGATAAGCACCTCGTGGCTCGCTCCCATGACTAGGCTTCCTCTGGCGTCCTGTCTGCGGCCGGCCGCGGTGATTACGGCCCTCAGTAGTTCTCCTCTGGTCACTCTCTGTCCCTCTGATGGTTGTCTCAGATGCAGCTTCCTCCATTCATCACTCTGTCTGCCTCGTTCTGCGTATCTGCGTGTGCGTGCATGCATTTATGTAAACCAACCGAAGAGCCTTTCCGGGGGCTGTTCTGTGAGGAAAGGTTATCAAAACACAACCGTGCACTGGGAACTGTAAACATGGTTATGCACACATCTGAGGCTGAGGGCCATTTTCTTTTGCACTGCACTGTGCAGCCATCCTCACTGCCACCACCTGACAAATTACACTGGATGATGTGGAGCTCTTCAGTATCACAGGGGTGCCGATTTTCCCCTTTTTGCCTTTGTCAAAAGTACTTATTGACGGTATGAACTAGTTATTATTAATCATTTTTATTGATCATAACACTATATATTAGGTGTTATTAATCTCTGGCTCTCTTCCATGGTTGTCTTGTCCCATTTTCCTCCCATGGCTGCCTCTAAGCCTGCTTCTGCCAGAGGTTTCTTCCTGTTAAAAGGGAGTTTTTCCTTCTCACTTTCACCAAGTGCTTGTTCATGACGGGCTCATTAATTTTTGTCTTTCTATGTATTATTGTTGGATATTTATCTTACAATATAAAGCATCTTGAGGCAACTATATAAATAAAATTGAATTGAATTGAATATATTAACATAACTGGTACATGCATATTAATTATTTGCTTGTCTAAAGCTCTTGTCTACAGATGTTGACAGATGTTATTTACAACTGAGAGGAAAAAAAGAAAAAAAAAACCTTTTAACCATAATTCCACAACTTCATCATCAGTTTGAGGGACCTCTTTAATACCTGGATGTCCTCAGTGGAAATTTTGGCAAGAGAAAGATATTTTCTTGTAAATAAATAAATAAAACGTCATTGACAGAAGGGTTAAGAAGAAGACAAAACACACACAAACACACACTTCCCCCGCAGACTCGTGCTCACACACTCACTATCACATTTATTTCCCTATAAGTTTATTGCCTCACACTCAATTTGGGGCTTATGTGATCACAGAGATATGGTGGCTGTAACAGTCTAACATCAGTTTAGATGCTTATAAACACAAATGCCTTGGAAGTGTTTTTACATTTTTTTTTTTTTTAAAGGAAAAAGGCGATGGTAACAGCCTAATCGTCTGTGTGCAAGAGGAAGACAACATGATTCACAACCAGGAAGGCTTTTTCCATGATGATGTGACAAAGAGCATCACTATCATGAGCCTTCCTGCCATTAAAGATCTACCTCCAGCAGTGCCTGCGTAAGGCCCACAGTATAATCAAGGATCACAGCCGTCCATGTAGCACACCAGCTATTCTCCTTGTTACCCTCAGGCAGATGGTACCACCCACCCCATGTACTTTCAAGAATTTTTAATTATTGATTATTTTTTAAATCTTATTTATCTGACTTCTCGCTACTTTTCTCATCTTAGCTTTTAAACTCACATTGCTTTTGGGTTTTTTTTTGGTTTTTTTTACCTTGACTTGAAAACCGAGTTATTATGGTTGTAACTGCTTTCACTGACGAGCTGTGCCCCTCCAAATACACGTCACCAAACTGGACTCCTAAAACATGTTTGTGATGCATGTTGAGCATTTATTATTATATTTTTCAGAATTATTGTTGCCAGTTAAATGACAGGGTGCTCTGTGTTTAAATGCATTTACAAACTGCAATTATCCAAATATAAAACATTCCCTCCACTCAAAGTTGGAAGGAGGACACTAGACACAAGTGGGAGTCTGTGGGGATTGATTTCTTTTTACAGCTTGCCTCAAGCAGCATCTAGAGCAGGGGTGTCAAAAATAAGGCCAGTGGACCAGAATCGGCCTAGCCAAGACTCAAATCTGGCCCACTGGACGTCTTAAAAATCTGTATGACGATATACATTTTGAGCTTTTAACTGTATTTTCAGAAGTATTAGAGCTTGTCTTACTGATGAATACCTGCAAAGCAACAGTTAAACTCCTATTTTTTCTACAATAGGAAATTCTGTTTTTTACATTGAGTTTACAGTAAAATAAATCTTACACATGTATTTATGTTTTTTACAATTTAAGCTCAAAGAGTCATGTTGATAGATTTCATTCATTAAATAGAGCAGCATTTCTTTTGTGTAGTAAAACTGAGATGTGCTGTTGAAATTGCACCTCTTTTTTTTATATTGAGACGTTTCAGGGATGAAATATACAACTACACTTGTTTACACTCACAGAACTGTGTTTTTACTGGTCTGCCCACTTAAGTGTTTGTGGCACTTGATGTAAAATGAGTTTTACATCTCTGATCAAGAGGAACTGCAATTTACCCACTTCTGCCTTGGCTTCAGATAAATGTACTAACTTTCACAGGTCTCGCAAGTTTGGGGAAAAGTTTGGGGCATTTTCAGGTAAAGTACCAACCAAGGAACATTTGCACATTTGTAACGAGTTATGAAGTTTTTTAAATGTTGTTGAACCACATTATGTGTTTCGTGTAACATGAAAAGGAACAGTAATTACTCCCACAAAACCAAAGGATCCACATTAAAGTTGAACGGGCCAAATCTAATCCAATATCCTATCCTAACTATCCCGAGGACTGAAGGTCAGAAGAAAAAGAGAGAGCTCAGAAAGCTGCGAGGCACTGAGACGGATGAGGAGGTTCGCTCTTCTTCTTGAGCTGAGTCAAAATGATCTGGCTCACTAAAAAGAGGCGGAAGAGTGCTTGCATATGATTTGTTTAATGACATTTCACATTACGTTGCTTGCTTTGCTTTAGAGAATGAAAAAGACACATTGTTACTGTCAGGAAGAAGTGTGTACAGAGGAAAAAAAGACTCAAATTATGCTGATTTTGTTTTATTGCACTTTTACCATGATGCAAAGAAATTCAAGATAAAATCCACAGAAACGATGAGCGGAATAAAAACAAAAAGAAAGAAAAAAAAAAAAGAAGCATTTTCACTTCAAGGACACCATCTAAGGTTCTCCGTTGATCCACCCATACATCCATACACACTGTACCGCCCTGACACAGGACTATGGAAACTTAATAAAAACCCCTTATGGAACAGATGGAGTCAGCACACATATGTAGACCTCTGTGTCTTATCTATAGCTCGTACCCAGGAGGAGCTTAACCCTTTCTGCTATGAATCCAGACATTCAAGTATTTCTATCATTGCACAGGCACTAGATTTTTCCTAATGTAATATATTAAACTTTCAGCCAGTGACTGAATCATCGACACCAACAGTTAAGCTATGAGCTGCTGGTAATGAATGAAATATACATCCTGAAAAATAATCTCTCCACAACAGCAACATCTGGACATCAAATATATATTACAAAGAAACATTAGTGCCACATTTGGCTTTTGGTACCGTAACTCTAACCGCATGTCTGTTGCGCTGAAGGCAATAAAGTTGGGGGAACAAAAAAAAAATTGTAAATGCTGTAAACACAGGTGGCGATGTGTGGTGCCTGTAAAATGGGACTGCCAGTACCCGGCAGCTGGCCACCCTTTTTGCACGTGCTCAGGTTGCCCTCTTGTGGACAAATTAAGGAAATTCAGCTTTAAGACAAAGAAAAAAGGAAAAAAGAAGATATGTTACTGATTAGTATTCATTTTGAACAATAAATAATAAATACTCTCTTAAGGACATGTAACATTTATGGGCAATAATTCATGGGCTAATCCAGGAGTAAACCTGTACTCCACTCCAGTCGAATATTTTTCATCGTCCAACTATGAGATGCTGAAACGGCTCAGCAGGAATAAAGTTAAAAAATAAAAATCGCAGCAAATCAATATCATTTTCATAATGACGATAACAGGAAGTCCCCTTCTACCTCTTCCAGCCACCCTGATTGGTTAACCATAACGCTTGCAATATTCAACAGCAGGTAGAAACACATAATTCAGCATGTGAAGAGGAGGGGGCCGGATTCTTTTACGAGTCCCTCGGAATTCACTGAATTCAAAAAAACGGGTCCTGAACCAGAAAGGCGAGAGAAGGCGTCCTTTGCAAGACTTTAGCGGTTTGGTTGGTCGGCGGGGTCGGCTGTGGTGGTATACTAAACTCAGGCTTGGATTTTTCAAAGGAGTCTAGGTGACGCGGGGTGGTTCGGTTCTGCTAAGCCCCGGATCGGTCCAGAAATCTTCAGCAAGTCTCGGGCATCAGTACAGTTACAAGTTATTGCACTGTTCTTTTTTTCAGTGCTATCCAGCAGGCGTCCTCTTCTGCGCAGCCTATTACCTCTGGCAGGTGGGCTTTCCTGTAAGTTCAGCAGAATTTAAACCCTCGGAGAAATTAAGCACAGATGGAGTTCATCTGCGTTACAGGATTGCAGTTCAGTTTAAAGGTAGACTGGGTTTGGTCTGTCCAGCCTCAAATCTCCAGGTAGTCAGTCCAAGTCCTGCCGCCAAGCGCCCCCCGAGGCAGCTACCTCCTTCTCGGGCTGTTGTGGGCGTGGTCTGTCCCTTGGTATCCCTGGAGGTCGTCCTCCACCACGTAGCTGTATCCCTCCTTTTCGATGCAATCTGACAGCACATTTAGCACCTGGTGACGAGAAAACGCCAAGCTTTTAGTACACGGTGAGCTTTTTTGTAACCACTAAGTACTGACTAGCTTTTCCAAGAACAAGAGAACAGTGACACCACTCTCAGACCTCTGTGGTACTGCTGATGACTCGTCAAAGAGCCGAGACTTCCAGTTCGTGATCTCTTTTTGTTTATGAATGAAAAGAAACGAGGGAAAATCTGGGATTAAGAATTTGAGACTGCATTTAAGCAAATGTGTTCCTCTTTTGTCCTCCAAACACACTTTCTACTGGTCAATGACTCCCGGAAATCAAAGTCTTCAGTCACTTCTAGCTGCTGAAAAACATTAATTATCAAATGAATGCGTTTACTGACTGTTTATAGTTTCAATTTAATACATTCAATAGACAATCCCAAGCAAACTGCTTTATGAGTGTGAAGCACTGACCTGGCGCAGTCGTCGGTCCATGGCGTCCAGATGTGGTTGGATGAGGATGGGAGAGAGGCGGTCCCTCACCAGGGACTCTGCCATGAGCACAGACAGCTTGTATTCTTCCTTAGCCAGCAGCTGCAGTCGCAAGTGGGTAGATTTCCTTACCCTGCAGAAAGAGAACAGCCGGGGGGAAAAAAGAGTCAGCGCGGCCACACGCTTTACATCTCTGCCTCTGCTCAGCAACACTCACACCAAAATACAACAACACCCCATGTGCGCCTTTACTAGCCTCATGCAGATTATAATTTTTAAATAGGTTGTTTTCCTTCTATATTGCACTATCCTTCCAGAACTATCAAAAATGAAGACCTCACCTGCAGCACTGGTTCAGTGGCACCAGGATGGACAGCTCATCATGCGAGTGTTTTCCAAAGCTAGGATGGAAAAGCATAAATAAGTGTGCAAAATGTGATGTGGTTCCAGATTTCTGTGCATCATGTCAACAACCCCTGAGCATTATTTTTTTGTTTCACTTATTTGGTTTAATTTGAATGGCCGGACAAAATTAAACATAGCCTGTTAAGATTTTCCTTAATTTATGTGTATACTGTTGCAATGGTGGATGCTCACATTTCATATACGAGCAAGTTTTAAATATGAAATCAAGTCTTATGAGCCAAAAGATGAAACTTCAAAGCGATATAAATTTTTTCAGCTTACGACAGTTTTTTTAAATTACATTTTTTTTGTTTTTTATGATGTCATTGAGAGCTGATATCCCTTATTTGGTAATCTCAGATATACAGCGCTGTTTGTGGAGCTCCAGAGATGCTAACAGTTAATTATGCAAAGCTGCTCTAGTAGAGCAGAACTGAAATCATGGTGTCATAAATTAGTATAAGGAGTTTAAACATCCATCCATTTTCTTCTCCTTATTCAGGGCTGGATCGCAGGAGGCCACAGCTTAAGCAAAGAAGCTCAGGGCGTCCTCCCGATAGGACATGCCCGATACACCTCACTCTAGAGGCAGTCAGGAGACATCATTGTTAGATAGCCAAACCACCTCGACCGGCCTACTGTGAGACCCTCTCAAATGACTGCACAACCTCAAACTATCTCTAAGGGAGAGTTCAGCTGCCCTTTGGAGCACGCTCATTTATGACGCTTGTATCTGTGATCTCATTATTTCGGTCACTACCCAAAGCTCGTGATCATAGGTGAGGGTAGGAATGTAGATTAACCAATAAACTGACAGCTTTGCTTTTACGCTCTGCTCTCTCTTCACCACGATGCACCAGCGCAGCGTCTGCATCACCGCAGCCAAGCCCTCCTTCATGAACAAGACCCCACGATACTTAAACTCCTCTATTTAGAGCAACAACTCATCCCTGACCCGCAGCGGGCACTCACCCATTCTAAACTAAAGCTATGAGTCAAAGTAGCAAACGTACTGCACTGACTCACCCTCTGCCATTGTCTAGATGGATGATGAAGGTCTCATTTCCAAACTTTTCAAAAGTCTCATAATGGTGGCGATCCATGTTTCCTGTTAAGAAAGAGGAAAACAAAAAACAAATCAGCTAGTGGATGTTATGATATGTGAGTAATATACATGCTTATAAGGCTACATACTGTATAAAAGTACGAAAAAATAAAAACCACTGATGGCAGTAGAGTCGTGGATGATAACGTTCGCTCGAATGAACACTAAACAATCCGACTTTTCGGTGTTGGTAGAAAACTGATTCTCGTCTTATGTCAGACACTCACCCATGAGGAAGTCAAAGATGGTCATGTCCATAATGTCCAGCAGTCGTGTGCCGCTGTCATAAGGTGGAGTCTGTTTGACCTCCTCACAGTAGTCTGGGTCCACCTCCCATCTGAAGAAACGTTTAATACTTTTCATTTTTTTGCATCTGATTTGGAAAAATGTCTTTTAAACCCTTTTCCCTTTCATGCTATGTACTTTTAGATCTAAGTGTTTTTTTCCTGCGTCGTAATAAGATTGAAATTAATGCTGTATAGCCAGCATTGACCTCTTGCACAGCTCTTACGAATTCATGCTGCTGGTAACTGTCAGTGACTTCAATAAACACCCCCTGATGCAGTGAATCGCTCAGTATTTGCTTCTACTGAACGCGTGCGAATGCAAGAGTGTCTGAACACGGGATCTTACTCTGCCTTCTTCCGTTTGTGGTACGAGCGTCTCCATGGGTTCCTCCAGGTCTTGCGTTTGGCAAGGGCCAGGTCCGGGAGGAAGGCGGCCAGAGATCCTTCTATCTGGTCAGGTTTACCACACAGAGCGTGCTCAGTGGAGCAGTAGTAGGAACACTCTCCATAGAAGCACACATTGTTGGCTAAAAGTCAGAAAAATAAAAGCAAACACATTCATATACTAATACTCTGATCAGCCAGTCAGTGCTAAATACTTAAAGAGTCACTGCACTCTTTTTCTCTTTTTGTCAGTCGGTCCACATATATTTAAAGACCATTTTCCACCCGATTGAAATGACCTGGGGACGCTCGCTGACCTGTATTAATTGCTGAGATTGTCAGTAATTTTAATCCTGTGACAATTTTCCTCATGTATAATATGTAAAGCTGCATTGCTAATTAACTGTCGTGCTTTGGCACAAGGTAAAGTCCCCTGATAATACTAATCCCATGCAAATGAATATCACAGCAATTCAGGCCAAAAGACTTGCTCTATATTATGATCAAGGAGGTGCTTTAATTTTGCTGTGCTTTCGCATTTTTTGAGGGGGATGTTAAAAAATCTTTTAAGGTGTTCTTCTGACATCAACAATTCAGACCATCAGCAGATGTTTGGGAAACTGCACATGGACACGAGCGGTTTTTGGAAGAGAAGCTAAAAATAGTCTAGATGTGTACCTGGTGAAATGAAGAAGGTCCTCCAGAGCTTTTTATCTCGTGTAACATCGCGGATCTCTTTTGTCATGTTAGCTAGTCGGCCGGCCACAGGAGGGACACGACGGAAGTCCAGGATCCTACAGGATGGAGACAAATACTCAGGGTCATTTGACTTTAGTGGAAGCCCACCAAAAAAGTATGAAAGCGATGAGTGCACGCGTCCAAACAAAAGATACATTAACCGTGGTTATTTGGATCTGGCCCGTTCGTCAACAGTGTTGGTAGTTGCAGTAATTGCAACAAGACACAGGTCATTATTTTAACCTAATGTTTCACTCTATGCATGGACTATAATAATATAAGCAACAACTGAGTCATAATTGAGTAAAATGTAAAAGCACAAATGTGATTTAGTTAGTTTAACTTTTACTGTCAAACATCAACCTACAGGCCACAATAGGGCTGCCAAAGGATACCAGATGACCCCTCCCTTCATTGTCCTTTGAAAATCTGCAGTGTAATGAACTTCTATGTGTGCACAGCAGCAACAGGGACCAGCTGTTTGTAAATCAGAAAAGCTTTTTCACACCAAATGGGAGGTGAACTTACAATCCCTCACTTAGAGGAATCAGTACTTCATCTGTTATGCCACTGAAGCGAAATACCTGTGCTGTCATAGTGAAACCTTATGTGATTGAACGTCACTACCAGAAGGGGGCACTGTGACACAAGTAGCAGACAGTTAAGCCACATGCTGGTAAACCTCCCTGTGGTTTTCATGTGGCTGTGGTCCTACATTAAGCTATTTTTTAACTTCAGTGCAGCTTTTTATTGCCTTAATATGCTGAGAGATATAAGTTTCCAGTGCCTTCTAATCTATTTCTGGGTTTGTGTTTTTGCATCATTTGACCGGAAACCAGCCCAGATACGCATTTGACAAAGGTTTAATATGGCATGAATGTCTTCCTGCATGCATGCAGCCACCCCACTACAGCACCAGCATGGGCTCTTTAAAAATTGATACCTCTGACAACACCTAATGGCCAAGGCCTGAGGGCAGGGAGACACGGGGAGACAGACTGATTAAATGAAATGAAGGCGCGGGAATGAGAGAAGAGAGATGCAGCGATATGGGAGAACAAGCCCATCATACAAATGATGCCATCAAGTGTGTTGGCGGGTGCAGTGACACAGACACGTGCAGTCTCTTTCCTGCTCTCTGTCAAAGAGACAGAAGGACACAGGATGCGGTGTTGTACGGTGCTGTTTGGCCTGCTGGGCCTGGGCTTGCTGCCATGCTAAAGGGAACAGCTAGTGCTGGCTTCTGCCTCTTTTATCGCTCACACACATTTTCTTCCATCTTCGTCCCCTCTGATAAGCCCAATTCCCACAGTGCCCATTTCAAACTTGCGTTATATTTAGTTTGGGTTTAAGAGAACCTGCTAGAGCCATGAAATGAACAACAGTGGAAATCGCTGCTTCCCATATTCCCAGCTGAGAAAATGTATAAGACCCAAGTGGGTCTCGTGAGATTGGGGCTTATATGGTTTAATATTTTAAGGTCACATTTGGCCTTGTATGACTTTAAATCTGCTGACTACCTAAAGCAGCACTTCCCAGTTAAATCCAATCACATTATTAATGATGCCTAAAGCAGTTTAGCCCATATAGGAAAAGACATTGTCAGTGTTGGTGTGTGTATGCGTGTGCGCGGCTGTGCTAGTGATGCTTTAAAAGTGCCTGTGCGTGCGTGTGTGTGTGTGTCTGTGGGCCCCCCTGGGAGGCAGTGTAGCCTCAGCCTCTGCACCAGCAGCAGCAGCAGCAGCTCTCTGGACAGGCTCTAATTTAGAACAGACAAAATAAGGAAAAAAATTAAGCGCTGCTTTTGGCAAACCCTGCCTGGCTTATATTTAGAATGGCACAGGGCCTTTCGTGCCTTTGGTTTCCTTTTCTTCCTCTTAACCCACACATATGCTGGAGCATATTTTCATGTGTGTATGTGGAGAGGAGGACCAGATGTGAAGCAGACTGGTGAAGAACGCCACTTCTAATGCAATTCCAGATGAACTGTGTCATTGTGCCTAAAGGAAAAGCAGATTCACCATCACGGCCTTCTATGGCCCTATTGTGTGTAGACATGTGTGTGTTTGTGTGTATGCAAGACCTCGGTATCATCTCGTGTCAGCACAGAGGAGCACCAGGATTCAGACTACAACACAAGCCCTCTGCTCATAATAGCAAACAGCTACAGTGACGTCAGCACGACTTTAACAGCAACGCACTAAAACTCATTGCTCTCGCTCGTCGATCAGAGGCCCTCGCGAGGATTTCTCTTTTCATTAAAGTCTCTCCAGCAGCCGGGTGGGCCGTAAAGTACTAGCCTGGTAAAGGCAGTGAGGTCAGAGAGCTTGGTTGTTAGCTAAGCAAGGAGGCTGTAGTCATTGTTCAGTCAGATGCTAGCTGCAGGAGTTCAGCATTCATCCGTTATGACTCATGGCCTCTCAGAGCTCACAGCTTCTGCTGGATGGGTCAAACTCGCACAATTCACTGTGTTTGGGTGAAAAAAAAAGAGTTTCTGAGGGACAGGAAGCAAATGTGAAAATAAGTGCAGAAGAATATGGAAGGTTTTCATCCACACGGCATAAAGACTATGTGTTGTTATACTTGGGGTGACTTCAATCGGCTATTTTCTTTTTCCTCATTCAAGCCTTTAAAAACAGGTAGAATGGCAACATTTTGATCTTTCTATCCTTTGATATTGTAATAACCAGATTATGCTAATCGAGCAATTATGTAAGAGAATTCACGCATTAATTAGCAAGGCTTCGCACGAAATATGGAGAATATTCACATGAGCACACGTGTCTTAAAGCGTTACTGTAAGACACCGGTACACGGATCTGGTGTTCCTCCCAGGCGGTTAATGAGCTGACACGAGGACAGGCAAAAAAGAAATAGCAATCAGGGAGGAACAAAGCCCTGTAGGATGTTGGCCCTCGCGGGTGGAAAAAATACTTGGGAGGTTAGTGTAAATTTAAGAACATGAGCTTTTTTTCTCCCCTCCTTATTAAGTCTGAAGTGTTTGTAGCAACAGGGCTGTTTCTGGGTGTTATGGTGCTCCAGGCCAGACACCCACTGCTGCCCCTGAAGGAAGAGGTCTTTTCACAGCTAATTCTTTAACGTTGTTTCAGTTAAATTGAGCTTTTGCCTTCTGGTTTGTGCCAAGCTGCATCTTTCCTTGTTTTAGCCACGTTCCAAACATTATTATGTTGGACCCAGGAAGCTGAATAAAAGTGTATTTTTATTGTGCTTCCTTTTGCTTTTTATAATGTGTTTTAATGAAGACGTTTATACATTTTACAAGTAAAAATCTGCAACTCTGAATCCCTCTGCACTTTAATAAAGTTAAAGGCCTTACATTTGCTTTGCATGTCAGAATTTTTAAGCTAGCCACAGTACCGTTGCTCACAAACAAGACTGTATGTTACCCAATAAATTGCCCTTGCAAAAACTAAACAGTCTGCTTTCGAGTTCACACTGACTCTAATGTTAAAAACCAACAAATTACAAATCAAAAATGATGTGATATAATTTGTTATGTGCAAATCATTGACTGCCTCGTCGACACGTTTAGGTTCAATCTGAATTCATCAGCTGGGTTATGGAAAAAGAAAAAGATGCCATTGTTTTACATTTTAAAAGTAAATAGGCAAGTTGGAATTTCACTGTTTGAATTGCTTTATGGTTTTATTCACTTAAAAAAAAGCATGGAATCAGATATCTTGCCTGTTTTTTTAAGGTTTTAACTGAAATAACTGGTTGGGCATGTCAATCTAGTGACGGTGATCTGTGCCTATACAGGCACATAAAATTCAGAATAAAACATTTACACTGAAAAGGTCTATCTTCTCCTTTATGGTGATGTGTAGCTCGCCTGCAGCTGATAATGTTGTCCTTTGCAGCAAGGTACGGAAAAGCTAAAATCTTTTGATCTTCTGCTTTATATGAGGGACTGGTGGTTTTCAAAAAGTCTCAGAGTATTGTGACAGGCTAGTGTTCACCTACTTGTCCAGATGAAAGGCTGCAATTTCAGCATTGTGTCTTTCAAAGTCAGAAAAATAGAAGAAGTCTGGCGGCGTTTCCTGCTCCCGGGTCTGCCTGCAGGAACACAAGAAAGAAAAAAAGCACAGTTAGCTGAGGGGTTACACACACACACACACACACACACACACACACACACACACGCACACACACACTCATATATATCTTATGCATAACCAGCAACCTGCAGCGATTTGACACTACGCATCAAGCTATGCGTGCATTTCACTGTTCTCAATGATTAATTAGCATGGATACAGAAAGAATCGAGCTGCAGGCATGCAAAATGACAGGAATTCAGTGTCACAGTCTTTGACGGGTGCACTACACATTAACCCATAACGCATTTCCACAGATGTCTCACTCCACAGCAGCCCAGTCAGTGATAATCCGCCCAGGCTTTACACCTGTGCAGCTAATACTACAAACACCATTTGTGAGTAATAACCTAGGCACAATAAACCAGTGTCCTTGCCTCACAAAAAGACCCTCGTCAGAGTTACCCAGGGTGTTTTGTGGGGCAGCGAGAAGGCGGGGACAACTCAAGGTCAAAGACTTTCTACTGAAGCATCCGCTCCTGTTCTCACCCTGTACCTATTTCTGTCCAGCTCTGATCCTTCCCTCTCTTAAAAAAACTGCATTCCACACACATTCTGCCTTAAAGCTCTTACTGGAGGGAAAAGAGGCTCTTAAAGGCTTAAATCCAAGAGCTGATGGAACATGGGCCAGGATGGAGAAGGACAGGCTGGATGGCCGGGGTAAAAATAAGAGGGGGAACGGGGGTCAAAGGAAGCAGAGGTGAAAAGAATTCCTGAGAAGATGCTGCTTATAGAAAATATGTAAATATCTATAAAGAATGCAAAGAGAGCCATGAAACCTTCTTCTTTTATACACTCTGCCTTCTCTTTGGTCTTTTTTTTGTTATTGACAACAGTAAATACTTTCCAGGAAGGCAGCTGAGTGTAATGATTTGGACTGCAGCCTCTGCCATTTCTACTTCAGCTAGTTGAGGGAGGATAAGAATGGAAACTATCTTGGCAACTTCTCTTTCTCTCCTTCGCTCTCTATTCCCTCTGGATGGCTCTCTCTGTTTATTTCACTCAAAATCCTCTATCTCACCTCCTCTGCTTCACTGCTCTCCCTCAGAACTGTTTTCTCTAGTTTCGTGTGTGTGTGTGTGTGTGTGTGTGCGCGCATTCACGGCTTAATACTTTCTATCTGTCTGCATCTCTCTTTTTCTCTCTCCAGTCCATCCGTCACTCCCTTCCTCAGCTGGCTGGCTGATTGTAGCTCCACAGCTGCGTGGCTGACATATGCACCAGTCATTAACTAACCCAACATGGAGCCCAGAAACACTCTCATCCACTAAACCCCCCCCCCCCCCCACACCAATTTCCTCTCCTTCTTTATCTTTCTTGTTCTGTCTTTCTAAAATCTATCCCCATCCTCAATCTCCCCTGCGAACATTTGACAGGCAGCCTCGTGCAGATGGGTGGCCAAGTTTGACTGCAGCAAGCAGAAAAGTTTGAGAGTGAATCCTGCATCAAAACTGCCCAAAATAAAAGACGTTCGGCTTGTGTTTTCGCATTAGACAACTACGTTCAGTATCTAAAGTTAACGTAAGCAGTAAGTTATTCCTCCTTTAACATTCCTCAGTCTTTGCTTCCTCACTCTCTGCCTCTCTTTTACTCTCGGCCTCACTCCCGAGCGGTCATTGAGACTCTGCCAGTAAAGGCCAACCGCTGTCTCTTGATTGTATCGCTCTCTCCTTCTGGATAGCCTCGCTTCAGGGACACAGCTCTCACTCCACACGAAGGAAAAAACATGAAATGATGAAGGCAGAAAACAGTGTCTATTTACACCCAACGCTGCTCAGCAGCTCTGCGACAGAAAAAAATATCATTCACGCCGACACATTAAGCAGCTACTTTATCAACAGCGGCGTAAAGTCAGGTGCTGAATCTATTGTTTGCCAAAACAACAGGGGGACTGGCCTCCAATGAATAAATGAATTTTGGAGACTAAAATGTGAAGAGGTAATGTTGCTTGGCATACAGAAGCAAAGGAAACAGGAAGGAACAACAACCAGTGCAATGCATCCACCTACCAAAAGTAAAGCTCACTAACAAAAACTACCTTTTTATTTACAACTGAACAACAGAAAGCTTTTTAAATGTACTTCAAGCGCTGCCTTGTTGTCCAAGTTCATTAACCACAGAAAACCTATAACACTGGCACACTTGTACCTCAGTTAAACTGATGGCAAAACCCAAGCATGCATTTTCTATAAGAGGGATTCCAAACGCATTGCTCTTTCTTTTTGAATTTAAGGGTTTGTTTTGAGAGTTTTATATTATCTGAGGTGAAGCTGATAAATCCTTATTAGCTGTACTGGGCCAACCTGTATTCAAGTGGGTGGAAAACTGACCATTCAAGGCTGGCTGACGTGATAATCACCTGTTTAAAATGTATCAAAGTTTACAGTTATCAGTTAGTTGCATGTCTGCTTTAGGTGACAGGCGGATGCACCTCCACTATATTGAGTCAGTACCAGACCATTCTCACCATGTTTGCGGTGCTGTTTAGTCTTTTTAATGGAATTACACGACAAATGTATCTATCAGTGCATTCAGTTGCCCTAGCAACCTCGTCAAGAAGCCTGTGCTCCAGTTTTGGCGAGTAGATATTTATTCATATAATACTAAATGCTGATTAGAAGATGGGTATAGATGCACCTTGCAAACCATATTCTCTTGTCTTGGCCGATATTATCAGCTGATATTACAGAAATATCGATATATTGGTATCACCAAATATAATTATTTGAAAATGAATATAATTTCATATTTCAGTTTTTAGCAGATAAAGGCGAATGGCTTAATTAAGAATTGAGGTGCGGTTTGGGGAAGGCTAAGCAGACTGAAAACAAGTAACCTACAACAAATTTATTCTCACCTGCACTGCCACATTATCTTAGTACGGACTTGTAAATAACCACAAATAACAAGTGTAAGGGAAAAGAAAAAATATATCGGCTGATATATCAGATTTTTCAAATCCCCAAATACCTAGGCTCTAGTTCGGATACAATCATCTTTGGCTCCAAAGTTAACAAGAAGGCGATGCCCAAAATCATAAACATTTTGAATGTTATGCACACATTGTGATAAGATGAGAAAGCAGTAGATAAAATACCCCTTTAGAAGGAACCAAAGCTGATTTCCAGCCCTGTTTGGGAGACTGTTGTATAGTTTAAAACAAAGATAATGTAAAAGAAAAAATACTACAAGGAAACGTGTCTTACTGCAGCCCTGACTTGCCAGTGTTTCATGACTGTGCTGACCATACAGGAGCGTAGTCATGGAGATTTCTTGGAGGATAAGAATGAACAAACATTCTAGTGCGATGATTCATGGCCACTCAGCCTTAAAGAAACTCACTAAAATACTTCACGTAGTCATGCTACACTCCTCTCCCTGTATAGGGGAAGAAACCACAATAAGGTGCTTTATTCGTGAGTGCTCCACAGACCCAATAATAAAGCTTGTCCAAGGTGCATATGCTTGAATCACTGCTGTTCTCTATGATGGTGCGAATAAGAATATAAGAGCCCAGCAGTATATGTTTATACTTGAGACAAATATCTCTGCCTGTGGCCTGGCTTGATATGTGGCTTCACTGATGCTCTCCTCTCACTGAATGCCAGCCAGGAAGCAGGAAGGCTGGATAATTACCACAGTCCACAACCAATTCAAATGTCAATAAAGTTATTTAGAGCATGTCATTTTGCCCCCCCCCCTGCCCCGCTGCCGAGTGAGAGCGGGAGGAAAAAGGGTAAAGAGAGGAAGAAGTGAAGGAAGGACGCGAAATAAATTGCGACGAAAGGTTAAACAGACAGATTAGCAGTGATGACACGGAGGACGAGCTACGGTACGTCTCTCAGGTACCTTTGAACTCACAAATACGCAGCTGTTTTGTATTATGTAACATTGTGTTTGAGTCGTGGAACACAAGCACCTGTGTTCTGGAAAATCTGCGCGCGTCCTGATCAAACAAACCATTAAGGGCACGTTACGAGGGAAGCGTTCCATCAAAGCACGGTAGAGGAAACATGCATAAATGCATGACCACATAATAAAGTCTATAAATGTTTGAGTACACAGTATGCACTGAGTTCAAAGGAAACTGTGAGGAGGGCAGAGATGTCGGCTGCTCGAAAGCTACTCGTCCTTTTCATTTTGGACTGCCTGCTCGAGCCCAACCTTTAAAATATTTACAAATCCACGGCGGACTCGTGCTGAACGAAACGTAGATATCTACAGCATGCATTTCTTCTCCTCCTCAGCAAGAGAAAAGTAACAGTATATTTAGAACTAGCTGTCTTTCTACACCAAACATCAGCTCCTTTATCATCACAAGCAGGTGAGATGCACTGAGCCGAGCATGCCCACTGTGACCCTGGCCCTGCTGTAAACACATAGTTTACACTGAGTAGCCAGACAGTTTCTTGGCTCTGCTCCGAGGGGCCCCCGGTAGCCACCGGGGCAGCGAAAGTCTATTAGCAAACACACAGCAGTGTGAAAACATAAAGGTGAATGAAAGCGCTGCATCTGGAAAATCTACCTGTGCATACAGGACATAGCTGACCTGTGAAACACCAGCGAGACACAGAGGGGACCAAGGAGAATGGGGGGAAAAGGCGTTTTCATTTGACCTGCTATTGACATCAAGTCACAGTATTTTAATAAGATCTGCAAATAAAAATCTAATCATTAGATTTAATGATCAGTTGAAGCTGAAATACACACGCCGAGTAACCTTGATGTGATACACTATGATATATTTTATTGTACCCTTATGAGAATTTATTCCTCAGTAAATTTCCCTAAGGGTACAATAAAGTATATAGTATCGTATCATATTAGATCTCCTGCCCTGTGTAAAATTATCTCAGACCAGCCACTATTGCAAATTGTCTGAATGGCCACATAAGTGAGCTATTACAGGATTCCCTAAATTTCCCATGGTACAACTCAATACCAGCTCTCTTTTTAAAAGTTCTTCTGCATGGTTAGTACCACGCAACAACCTCAGGGGTTTAATAATAAAGCCAGCACGAAGGCCCAAAACTGCAGTTCCTTAAATGGCCACTTGAGGCTGACATTAAAAGCAAGTCAGTCATAGTAGATTCATGTGGTAAAATAGCCATCTTGACAGTAGATATAAACATACAGTTGTCAAAGTTCATGAGAGTACACTAACAAAATTAATGTGTATGGTGTATTCAAAAGGAAAGGGGAAAGCCACATGCCACAAACTTGCATCTGAAAAAAACCACTAGCCTTATGTAACAATATCCTTTGGACAGTTGGGATTAAAGAGGAGATGGCTGGCTATAATGTGCAGTGATAGAAAAACCAAACACAGCATAGCAGAACAAAGACCTCATACCTGCTGTGAAGCAAGGTGGTGCAGGGATTTTAGCTTGTTTTGCTCTCGCTATGACGCGGTTCACCTTTCGCGGTCTTACTGTTTCTCAGGTTTGTTTTTTACAGCGCATTGTGTTCTGTGTCCTGATTGGCTGTAGACCATTGTCAATCAATCTTGTGCCGTGTCTTCTGTACAGTACAGCATGTGTTCAGCCTGTCACATTTACATAAATCTTCGATTGCTAGCGGTGTGACTCTGAAGTGCTGTACTGTATATTTGTAAGTTTTCTCCCCAACAAACACAACAATGTCGACGAAACGTT
The DNA here is from genome assembly GCF_051167445.1 of Perissodus microlepis. Lineage (NCBI taxonomy): Eukaryota > Metazoa > Chordata > Actinopteri > Cichliformes > Cichlidae > Perissodus > Perissodus microlepis. Next base: position 20,209,719 of record NC_140468.1, on the reverse strand, counting down.
TTGCACCGTCAAAGGCAACCGCGGGTGCCTTTAGTTTCACTCTATAATACTGGACTTACTTTTCTATGAAGGTTTGAACTTTGAGAGTGTTTAAACAAGAGAGAGTGTTCATGCCTGTCTGGGAAAAGTGTATAAAGTGTGTAGTGAGGGTTTTGCAGCCTTAAAACATCTGTAATAATTGTAAAAAAAAATAAAGTTGGCTACTTCGCGGATTTCACCTATCGCGGGTTATTTTTGGAACGTAACTCCCGCGATAAACGAGGGACCACTGTACAGCAAAAATTGAGTCATGCAACAGGACAAGGATCCCGAGCACAGCAGCAAATCTACAACAACTGAAATCAAGTTGTTGGAACGACTCAGTCAAGTCTATACCGCAGCCTGACTGAAAGGCTGCGGTATGGACTTTAAGAGAGCTGTGCATAAACCAGGGGTGTCCAACTCCAGGCCTCAAGGGCCGGTGTCCTGAGGGTTTTAGATCTCACCCTGGGTCAACACACCTGAATCAAATGATTAGTTCATTACCAGGGGTCCGTTCTTCGTACCTCGCTTACTACATCCAAGATCAAATCATCGCGCCAACTTTGAGCTCGCTATTCCGGTTCTCCGAACACACCTGTTGTTGACGATTAGTACAGCTGGATGAAGTAATGTGAGATCACTGGGTGGCTTAGGAGCGCGCTCAGTATTTTTCGGCAGCAGAGCAAGAACTCTTGATTCAGGAGTTTCAGAGTTTAATTAAAACGCAAGGGAACACTGCAAAGGCTGCAAAAGCAAGGAGAGAGGGCTGGCAGAAAGTTGCTGACAAATTCAACTCGTAAGTAATTTAATAACAATAATAATAATGGATTGGATTTATATAGCGCTTTTCAAGGCACCCAAAGCGCTTTACAATCCCACTATTCATTCACTCTCACATTCACACACTGGTGGAGGCAAGCTACGGTTGTAGCCACAGCTGCCCTGGGGCAGACTGACAGAAGCGAGGCTGCCATATCGCGCCATCGGCCCCTCTGGCCAACACCAGTAGGCGGTAGGGTAAATTTATTATATTATATTATATTATATTATATTATATTACATGATATCCTCTTTCACATTAGAGCCACAACAGGACCCACTAGAACATGGGAACAAGTAAAAGTGAAATATAAGAATATTCTACAGAATGGTAATATTTATCACTTATATTGCTTTTAGTCTCTTGAAAAGAGACCCTGAAATAATCTGTTTGTTTATAACAGCAACCAAGAAAAGGGCAGAGCAAAAAAAGACAGGTGGTGGTCCTGCACCCCCTCGTCAACAAGTTGGTTAAGTAAATAATACCCTCACGGGAAAATCGATATCTCTCTATGAGCACACTGTCGCGCTGAGCTAAAGGATCCTGTCTATCCCGCAATATACGCTGAATTCTGAAAACTCTCCTTATCAATCTTGCACCTTCCGCAATGGGTTGCTCGCGTACAAACGGACAGGACATGGCTGCGACAGACTTCCCAAATCCACCTTCGCTTTTATAGCCGTGGTCTCTCATCTTGATTACACGAAGTAATTTACTATTACTACTCTAAAATATGAATTGCATCTGAAATAATCAAATACATGAAATAGAATGATTAATAGTACATTTCCCTTTTTTTTTTTTTTTTAGGAAATGACCTGTATGTATCTGTATGAAATCAATAAAAGAATCAAATACTGCATTATCTTTAGTTACATTGATAATATTTATTTATGGAAAAACAGTGGAAAAATATCGCTGTTGCTTTGGTATAAATGAAGCGGACATACCTGAGTGGCCGCGATCTAATCCTGTTTACATAAAGTAAGCCTGCTCCCAAGCAGGTTTACCCGTACGGATCTGTTGCTATGACAGCAAGTCCCGGATGAGCTTCGGAGAACCGAACGATCCAAGATCACGCGAAATCGTCAACAATCAAATCCAGCTAACTTACTTAGCGAGGTACGAAGAACGGACCCCTGGCCTCTGGAGAACTTCAAGACATGTTGAGGAGGTAATTTAGCCATTTAAATCAGCTGTGTTGGATCAAGGACATCTAAAATCTGCAGGACACCGGCCCTTGAGGCCTGGAGTTGGACACCCCTGGCATGCCCACAAACCTCAATGAACTGAAGCAACATTGTAAAGAAGAGTGAGCCATAATTCAGAGAGCGATCAAGTCATCCAGAAAAAAATTACATCAAGTTATTGTTGCTAAAAGTGGTTGAATCATGTAGTATACTTTGGTGCATATATAGGAAAGTATAATCCCAGCCTACCTGTTAGGCATCACCTCTGAACTAGACTTTTCAAATGCAAACTTCTGACAAAGAAATATGATTTCCTGTGCTGTTACCTGCATTGACAGCCTGTTAGATGTCTTTGTTCTATTTATAATTAGCTATGTTATAGTATTTTATTTGCATGTCAGGCTAAATTCTGTGATCCATTCATACAATCCATAGATTGTAGCAAAGCAAAGGTGCTAACCAAGCTAGCTAGCATTAGCTGACAACTGAGAAATCTATCTCGCTGTCCATGTAAGGCCTCTCAAGGCTTTAGGAAACAAAAGCTGCAGTTTTTAGCAGGTTTATATATAATATGCATCTTGTTTAAACTCTGTGTTCTGGAGTCTAATACAAGCTTTGAGCTCCAGAAGAAAGCAGTGTTTACCACAGTGTATTTCATCTGCTCCTTTATCTTTGAGAAGGTAAGATGTAAAAAAACAAAAAAAAAAACCCAAAAAACAAAAGTTACTCTCTTAACTATTTGTTCACTTTTGCGTTTTCAAAGTTAAAAAAAAGGTTCTCCTTTCTCAGAATGTTCCCTCGTTGAGTTTTTCCCCTTGCTCACAATCAAAATCCTTTTTAAGACATCAGCAATGCATCTCAGTGGCTTAAACGCATTCATTATGGAGAAAAATTCAAATGTGGTGACAGTCAAAATTATGCACAAAGCCGTTCACTGTGAATTCCTTCCACACAAATCATAATATATGCTTTTTTTTTTTCATTTGCATTTCATGGTTTTCATGGTCCAACTGCTCACTTTTGAGCAATTCTTGCTCGTGCTGCAGTATTCTGTTTCATCTGCAGCTGAGCTGAATTATGGAAACAAAACATCCCCAACATATTGTTTCATCTGACTTTACAACCGGAGTGAATATCCTATCCAAGGTGATGTGTAATAACCCGGGTGTCACCATGTCATGGTGCGTTTGGATATAGACCGGAGAGGATATTTTCTGTTGTTTCAAAGTCAAGCGGCCAATCGATCACCATAAGCCCGCAGCTATGGTCGCGGGCCAAAGCATAAAGAGAAAAAAAGCAGAGAGGAGTAAAAAGATATGCTGCAAAATATAAAAAGACAAGGGCATCTTCCAGCCCCAGCGGGTTCCCACCAAAGGGCTGACTCCACACACTTGTCACACATCATCTGTCAAACCCACGGGCATGGCGGGGAGAGCGCAAGATCGCGTGCACAAAAACGTATACGCTCGTACGTACACATCTGCACAAACAGAGCGTTAACATGCACACACACACATTCATAGAAAGAAGACGTAGCAGCTTAAATGATTTTCTAAACCCCGAGAGGGAGGAGCTGAGCGCCAAGGCAGCAGGTAAGCTTTAAATGCATAAGAGGGTAAGATAGCGAATACCATTTATGGGTCAAAAAATACCATCAGAACCACACGGAGATTGGGGATGAGAGGAGGCGGTGCATTGTTTTATCTCAAGCATAACGCGTGTGAAAGCTGACCTTTCGCGCAATGACATTTGATAAATTGAGAAAAAAGGCTTTTACCAGCATATGAGACAGGCGCACCTGCGTGTTTGTATCTGATGATACGTGTTGCTGTTTACTGGCCTTTGCTGCTATAACCCTCTGCTGTAATCTTATGTCTGAACGCAGGTTTTACCGCACAAATGGGAAGATGTGACATCTTATTTTGTATGAGTAAGTGCTCCGCTCTGTGGGTGGTGCACTGAGAGGACATTTTGTGTGTGTGAAAGAAAGAAAGCTAGAATGCAAGAAAGAAAGAAAGATGGCAAGGGAGGAAGGAAGGAAGGAAAATGACAGAAAAGGGTGCAAGACAAGGAATGGAAGGCAATGGAAAGAAGGAGAAAAGAAAGAAATGAAGGAAGGAAGGAAGTGGAGGGGAGAAAGAAGGAAAAAGTGCAAAACATTTTCTGTTTTTATATTTCCTTATATTTTAGGGAAGGTGACAGAAGGAAATGAAACCAAAGGAAAGGAAAAGGCAGGAAAAAGGAGCAACACATTTGTCTCTTAATTTCCTTATATTTTAATGGGGAAAAGAGGACTGAAGGAAAGAGAAGAGGAGGAAAAGAAAAGAAATGAAGGAAGGAAGAAAGAAAGGAAAAGGGAAAAAAGCCTTTTCATGTGACGTTAATGTGTTTTTTCTTTGAAATTCAAAATCATGATTTGACCTGCTGCACCTCAGTGCGCTCTCTACCACTCTTCTTTTAAAAGCATTTCAGGGCACCTCTTGAGTGAAAGGCCTTAATACTCCCATCACTGCTGAGCCCAACAGAAACGCCGCCTGTTTTTTTTCACACTGGCAATTACAAAATTTAAAAAATGAGCATTTATAAAGACACAAACTGATGTGAGCTGAAAAAAAAATCAGCATCAACCTTCAACACCTCGTAAAGTCCGAGCGTATCAGCCATAATGAGTCAGGTAGTAAAAATTTCACTCAAGGATTTTTAACTAGCACACCGCAAACACTCAAGGTCTCTCTAAATAACCTTCACAGACCAATCCAGGTGCATGTGTGTGCGTGTTTAACTTGTGTGTCACAGTTTCTAAGTGTGATAGCTGTCATGGCTCCCCAGGCACTGCAGTGCTCTTCATCCTCCACCTCCTCCTCCTTCTATACTCCTTTACCCCTTCAGATCCCAGGCCTGACATACAGAAAGACAGCTGCTTCCTTCTGGCAAAGCTCACTCTACCCCTCTCTCTCTGTAACACATTAACACACGCACACACACACACACACACAGAGGAAGGTGTGTAAACACACATTTTTGAGGGGTTTAGGTAGAATGAACTACAAATAGGCACATATAGGCTTCACAGAATAGGACACACACACCCTTACGCACACACTGGCAAGTGATGAAAGTATTGAGATTGCATGATGACAACTAGGTTAGCACACACAAACAGTGCAAAAATCACTGTTACAGCTTGAGCTATTCCCTGTGGAAAACAGCTATGCGTGCGTGTTAAATGCATTCTCAACGTGTGTGCATGAAGCTAATGTCAATATAATGATTTATGCAATAAAACTGATTTTAAAAGAATCTGTATTCAGCTGCGAATTGAGCTTCTGTGTCCTCCGGGGCCAGCACCATGTAAATGCAGTCATCCTGAATAAATAGCCAACACCTTTAGAACACAACAGCTTTTTTTCCTCCTTTTTTTCCCGGTGCCACTTCAAAGAGGCCTGTGCTTAAGCAAAGAATAGCCCTAAATGAAAATCACTGAGCAAAACACAGCTATTAGAGGTTTATTGCGTGGCATGACACCATGAAGTCTGTTAGCTGTGAGAGGAGAAGGAGGAGTAGGAGGGAGACGCTGAAAGAAGGATGTTCAACTAGATTGTTATTGAGAGGCTTTTTTAGACTATGGCAAGAGACAAGGGACAGAAAAAGGTGAAATGTGCGCGCCATTAATTTTAAGACTTCTACTGGGATTATCTTCGCATTAATCCGTCATGGTAAGTGTGGATATTGTGCAAATATTCCATCCAGATAAACTGGCCATAAAGATGAAGTCGTCATTTCAGCATAACCCGAGAGAGATACTCACCACTCAAGGTGCTGTATCTGTGCAGGATACAGCAACAGCACACATCCTAATACAGCACCAGCGTTTAGCTCAACACCTCTACTTATCTATCGCTTGCTTCATTAGAGACAAAAAAACATGCCTTTCTCTTTTTGTTTGTCAGAGGAGGAAGAAAAAGTACTATTTATGGAATGGCTGTGGATAGAAAACTGCCTGGGAGACACTTCCAGGAGTTGTCCTTTCAGTGCTGCAATATTCCTTGGAAATAAACAGTCGGTTCTTACTTGGTTTTGAATGCGCCAAAGCCAGCAGGAAATCAGCAAGGGCTCCGACTTAATTAAATTGGCTTCGATTAAAAATTGAGTGAAATTCAATTAAGTATTGCAAAAACGTCTAATGCTTTTTCCTTCCACCTGGAAGCTGGAGTCGGAGGACTTAATCATAAAGAGTGAAAGGGAGGATGGATGGATGGATGGATGGATGGATAAATTCTCTCCTTATGAAATCCTGCTTTCTATGTGAGAAACATAACATGAAGGCATAGTAAACATTCACAAGATCTGATTTTCAAACAAAAATGCAAACATGCTTCAGTGAATTCCCTTATAAACCACATAAGAGCAAGACTGAACTGTTTTTAATTTCCATTTCTAAAGCAGGGTTGGATAACGTGTGTGTGTGTGTGTGTGCGTGTGTGTGTGTGTGTGTGTGTGTGTGTGTGTCTGCAAGTGGGAAGGAGAGATGATGAATTTCCCTGTACGGCATAAAAGATGATCCTTAATCTGCCGCATTCATTCAGCTTTCAAAGGAACAACATCAGTGAAGCGCTGCCACCATCAGTTGGCTCACACGGCGCTGCGTGAATGAGTAACATGCAGGGCCACATATTGACCAAATAATCACATTATGTTACACAACTGTACAGACTGCGAATATATTTCCGTGCCTTTGAAATGTGACACTTTACAGCGAGGATATGCTACGACGTTTGTGGAGGAAATAAACGAGTGCAGCTTTTGTGATTTGCACAGTTGGAATCAGTGGGAGATTTCCACCCTTGCTTTTATTTTTTCAGTAAATCTTAGGTTTCTGATGTACTCCGTCTCTATTTCTAAGGTTCTTCGAGTTCTGGTACTCCAGGTACTTTCAAGGAAACACAAGTGTTGCAAGCCTGGCGGGCTAATGCATCTAAGTGCCCCCCCACTAAGCGTAAGCATCAGGGAATTATAACTTGCAAGTATTAAGTTACCTAATGTATCTTTATTAGCCTACTGTTACAGTTAATTATTATTACACATATAAAACAGCTTGAAAGACAGTTAAATTTCAACCTAACTCGAACACAACAAACAGCCTAACTGTACTATTTCCACTGAAGGATACTAAAAAACCCCAACAAACTAAAGGGAAAGCGCACCACCTGTCATTTCTGGGGTTTCAATTAAAAATGATATGGTCTTAATGATATAAATCCAATCTGAGACGAACAACAATACATATTATATTATACTGTGCCATAATTCATTTAACAAAATTGAGCCAAAATGGAGAAGCAGTTGTAGAAAACTAGACTTCGACTGGACCATCTTTTATTTCCCAGTCATTCTGTTGTAGATTTGTTGCTTTGATTGGGATCACAGTCCTGTTGCATGACCCAGTTCACACCAAGCTTTAGCTGTCAGACAGATGCTCTCACATTTGACTTGAGGATACTTGGATATATGAAGGAGTTAATGGCTGAAGCAAAAAAAGAGTCAAAATCATCATCCCTCCGCCACCGTGCTTGACAGCTGACACGAGGCATTTACGCTAATATGCTATCTCTAATCGTGGCGCTGTGATTTAGCGCCAGACATCTCCACTTTGGTCTCGTCTGTCCAAAGCTCGCTGTTCCAGAAGTCTTGTGCTTTGGTCACATGTAACTCTGCAAACCTGAACTGTGCTGAAATTTTCTTTTTAGAGAGAAGAGGCTTTCTCCTGGCAATCCTTTCAAACAAGCCATACTTGTTCAGTCCTCTTCAAATTGTACTGTCACGAACTTTAACATTTAGCATGCTAACTGAAGCCTTTTTGTAGTTGCTCAAACATTGCACTCTCTGACCTTGGGAGGAATTTGCTAAAATATCAGCTCCTGGGAAGACTGGGAACTGTTTTGAATGTTTTCCATATGTGAATATCTTCCTCACTGTCGACTTCAAATTCTTTGCAAATGCTCTTATAACTCTTCCCAGGTTGATGACCAGTAGCAGGTGCTTCTCTAAAATGATTGCTGATGTCTTTTTTCCTTGGCTTTGTACTAAGACACACCTGAATGCTCCAGACCTACAGCTGCTAAAGCCTCTGCTTTTATAGAGGTCCTCAAACTTGCTCATGATCAATTAATCAAATGCATTTGATTATCAGCACCTGGCTGCTACTTCTACTCTTAATTCCTGTGGAAGCAAGATGGGTGAAAGAGTTTTTCACACACTGCTTCTGCATTCTAGCTTCTTCTTCTTTTTTTTTTAAAGAAGTAAGTAAAATAATAAGTGCTGTTGTCCAGGTGAAGCTCTTTATTGTGTAAAACCTTAGAACTGACAGATGGTGTACTTTCCTTTCATAATAACTATCTAAAATCTGTGATTCTTCTGCTACATACTTTTGGTTATAAAAGGCAGAAACACTTATTTATTGAGTGTGAACATCAAAGGATGACAGTTCAATCTCAAGCACTGGGATTATATCTGCTGTTAGTCTGACCTCGAGTCTGATCAGCTGCTATAACATTTGTACATCTCATACGTAGCACAATAAACAACCCGGACTCAAGTCCGATAAGGAATCCCGTTCACTCACCCGTGTCTGTAATTTTTGCATATTTAACTTCATTGGAGGCACTTGACGTGGCAATTTGTAAAAAATAACCTCAATTCAGAATAAAAATCTCCACTGGATGATTAGAAGACAGGCTCAGCTAAGACTGATTGCCGTGGCCTTTCCAGAGCAATTCTGTCTCTGCTGAGTGCGTGCCTTCCACTCACTATTGATCTATCGACCCACGGTCCAGTAAAACCTTGCTCAGACCAAAAGGTGAATCGGACACACACACACACACACACACACACACTACAGGCACGACCAAGCGTGCATATACACTCACACAGACACAGACTAACAGGCATGTTGATTTTTGATGACAAGATTGATGTAGCCTCTCTGAATTATGCTCACGTCAACAATAGTCACTCCAGCTCGCTCACTGTTTGCGATTCTTTAGTGTGTGGCGGCGGCGGTTAGGTGCCATTGACTCAGTAAGTAGCTCAGTAAATAGGGTTAGGAAGGTAAGAAAAGGATCGGTATTGTCTGCTGTAATAAGATGCAGGTGGATGCACTGGGGGTGCAACAGAACACATCACCATATATATAAAAAATTAAAAGTCAGTGCAAAGAGTGCAGAAAATAAATACTGCATGAATAAGGGAAGGACTCTCACTACTGAGAGGAGTTTAATCCGAAAGTAAAAGGAGTCGGTCTCTTAAGTTTCAAGTCTTTCTGCAAGCCATTGTGACTATGTGAGAGGCCCTCTCTGCTCAGCACTCGAGCCCAAGCTCACTCACCCACACTGAACTTTTCTCTCCGGCGTGCAGCAACAAACGCTGGCGACTGCAGCTTGTGTGTAAGTACATAAAGAGCAGCTCCTTTACAGCTCTGTCATGGCCACTCTTTCTCTCCCTTTGTGTGTGTAACCCCACACACACACTCCACCCCACCTCACCCTGTGCACTCAACTGTGCAGAGGGAAGCTTGCTTTTTACAGCTCTACATTTACAGCACAAATGTGGCAGGCCCACATGCCAGTGCTGTACACGGTGCTTGGTCACGCGCTTTTGTTGTGCGCCGTTTAGTTCCTAAGGCGTGCTTTTGATACGCTCACCATCAATGCAAAGCAGCACTTAAATGACAGCAGCTATCAAGTTTATTTCTCATACATGCAATCTACAGAATATCTAAGACATTAGGTTAACACCGTATACACCTATCAGGCATAGCATTCTGACCACTGACAGGTGTTGTGAATACCTCTGATTATCTGTTCATCGTGGCACGTTAGTGGGTGGGTATGTTAGGGAGGAAGTGAACATTTTGTTCTCAAGGTTCACGTGTTAGAAGTGTGAAAAATGGGAAAACACAGGGATTTAAATGAGTTTGATAAAGGCCAAATTGTTATGGCTCCAAAACTGCAGCTCTTATGGGGTGTTCCCAGTCTGCACTGGTCTATATCTATAAAAGGTGTCAGCAGCAGGGTCCCATGTGGCTATATTCACTCTCACTGAAATCACTGAGACCTAAAAGCAGAAAACTGCCTGAAACCAAATATGTAAAGCAATCTGACACCTGAGCTTTTGGCTTTTATGGATTAATGAGACATGGACTCACCTCATTATTTGAAGCTTTGGCCTTGAAACAGCACACATATGACAGACATTCCCCTTTAATAACACTAATAACACGTTTTATAATGAATACCCAGGCACCAGTTTAGTCTCTAGGAAGAAGATTTAAAAGAATATTTAACTACTTATTGATGTTTAACATGTATAACTGATCAACTGAAAAAATAATAAGCTGATGTGTTCATTGCATCTGTAATAAGAAAGAAAATCTTTGTCTAATGGTGCAATCACATGAAATATAATATGAAATCATTTAGAATAAACAAAGCGGGGAACAGAAGCACTGTGAAATTCTTTGAAACGCCTGATATGAAACCCAAACCAATTGCCTGATTTCCCTCCTGAACAACAATTACCGCTAATTATCAGCTTCTCTGCTCTCCTCCGCCTCTGCCCTTAGCACTCAAGGCACGTAACACATATCCATCCCCTCACTTCTTAGGCCATTCTTCTTCTGTTCCATCTCCCTTTCGCGCAAACAGCCTTCATCTGCCTGTAACCAAAACAGACGAAGCCGGGGTGTCGCCGGGCCCTGATGGGACAGCGTGAGCTCTGGCACTTTTCATTATTCATGCCCGCCTTCTTCCTCGTCGCAGTTTCCCTTCTTCCTCCCTCAATCCCCCTCATCCGCCCTTTTGCTCTCACAGCGTGCAACGGATTTATTAGAAGGTATTACCAAGAAGGCCCGACGTTACTGCGCTTACATCCCAACAGACCCCGGAGGATGGGGGAGAGGGGGAAGCGGTGAGGGGGTGGATACTTTGGAGAGGGGTGGGACAAAAGCCAGAGGAAGGGAACAAGAGGCAACACAACAGCAATACTCGTGAGAGGAGATGTTCTTTCTTTAAAACGCATATTTTATAATCGGTGCCCGCAACAACAGACAGTTTTAATGTGGCTTCACTGAAACTGTCTTTTAAACCGCATGCATTGTTTCATGCTCTAAGGACTTGCATGTATACTCAGCATCTATTTCCTGTATCAATCGTCAAACCTTTTTCTTTTTGTTTCTGTCTGTTACATTTTATAAATTGCAAAGTCTTGTCCCACGACACTGAAGACAACCACAGAAGAAGATTTTAGACCGTACAAACAAAAGCATTAACGGTGATAGACGTGCTGGTGAGCCGACTTATCCTAAAGAAGACCACGTCAGTGTATCTCCATACAAGAGACTGATTATGGCTCTCAGTTCGGCACAGACTGCAGATGGACACGGGCAATATTAATCTTTCTTAGAGCGAGACTAGCCCAGCCTGACACACACACTTAGACACACACATACATGTACATAAATGGGCATGTGCACATACTCCCAGAGGTGATTGTGTCACAGAGTGTGCAGGTGCACAAATGTATAGATGTGCCTTTTTGCATTTGCAAATACGTCTATGTCTATGCATATGTCTACGCAAACACATTTTAATGACATACACGGCCACAACACGTTATTTTGTGCCATTTGTTGTATTAGAAGCAGAGCATGAAGCCCCAACAATGAAAAAAAAAAATACAGAAAACGGGGCTCTCCTAAGCTCATCAAGCGTCTCTCAGAGCTGATAGACTTCGGCTTACAGCACCAGCGGTAACTGCTGCTAGAGGCTACAGTGCAGAGAACAAAGCCAAGTCTCTGTGAAACATCACACAGGCCGGCGCCATCCAAACCCCCGAAGAACCTCTCCATCGCAAAGTTCATTGTGCTGCAGACTTATCAGGCCATTCCTGAATAGGACCCACTAATAGAATTATGTGGAGGGAATGAAAGGAGAGGAGAATGGCAGCGATGTTTCTGTTGAGAGGGGATTCATTTCCAAAGGAGGCGACGCTCTCATGGACATGTGTTGCAGATGTTGTCACGGTCAGTAACGCCAAAGCTGACACGGAATGAACTCTCGGGCGCAGAGTAAAATAAACCCAGAGAAGTTACATCTACTTCTCGGCTTGGGTAGCAGGCAACAGACAGAAAAAGAGGGAGAGATGAGACCTGCAGGCAAGGCTGTTTCCAGTGAGGTCTGATGCTGAGCGAGCAGGTGGAAAAATAGAATTTCAAGTCTCTCTCTCACTCACACACACACACACACACACACACACACACACACACACACACACACACACACACACACACACACACACGAGCTGATGGGTTGATCAATGCTACTGCACAGCAGAAAGTCTCACTCTGGAGTCAGAATCAAATCAGCACTTTTTTATGTCTATAACACACGTTGGTGTCTCATTGTAATTATTTTGTAATAAAGTGCACGAGGTTATTAAAAATTAATTCACAGTGCTGAATGAATTCCCCAAAAGCTCACTGAAAATCAACATTTAGAAAGTTTTTATACTTTTATCGAATTTATTGCAATTCACAAATTTGGCTCCTCAAAATAACGACTTCTACTGTAGCAGGAAAATTGGCGGTTCAGAGGTCATTGCTGAGTCCCTGCTACACAGAGCAAGCTGGCTCCTTTTATAAAGCCTGCTCTGTGATTCGCTCTCGGGTTTTTATTCATCTGTCATGCACGCTGAGAAGATTTCTCGCAAGCATCAATAATTTGGGCAAATGAGGCAAATTACCAAGTGTCAATTAGAGGGGGGACAGCGTGCTTTTCTCAATTGCAGTCATAATTTCAGTCTGATAAGATGGGTATATTTTCAAATAAAAAATTAAGTCTAGTCCATTTTCAAAATTCACTGCTTTTATCCCCAAAAAATTGATTGAGGAAAACCATTTTCATTTAAATTTTGTCATTTCTTTGAAATTGAATCATTTAGAGATAACTGCAGTAGTTTATATGCAACCCCGTGTTTCCATGTGCCAGCAGAGGTTGCCTGCTGCACTTGTGTTACTCAAGCTGACAGGCAAATGGCTGTATAAGCAGCGGAAATTGTGAAGAGGATGGATCACCACATGTCTGTGCTTTGTGCACATGATCAGGTTTTATATGACTCACCGGTGCTCTTGGGCACATGCAAATGGTAAATTGAAAATTTGGTTATCCAAATATGTCAATGGCCAGAGCGTCCGTGAAGGCTAATCTCATTGGAGAAGGCCTCGGCGAGCAGAAGGAGAGTGCAACATTTGTTGAGCTGATAAATTACGTTGTAAATTGAAGCAAAGAGTTTTTGTTTGCTGGAGCAAAAATTTAGTTCATCTATTATTTGACTAATTGTTTTGGTCCAGAAACTATGGTGGCCCTGAGAGATCAAACACACTCCAACTTATGGAAACACCAGCAAACACAACGCAGGTGTTTTTCGGGCTTTTTCCAGCGTTGTTTTAGACGAGTTCGTCAGACTAACTGGTGCATTGAGTCAGAGCCAGAGTTATTACAGTTTTGTATTTTCTAATTCTCTTTTTCATTTTGTTTTTGAGCTTTATTGTCAATTCGTTTCGGTTCATTTTCAGAGCGGGTCTGAGGATTTCACTCTGCTTTTTATATTTTGAAAATATTAACTTTTCATTCGTTTCAGTCGTTTTAGTTATAATACGGAGGGCATTCGTCAGGGGCAAGATTTCAGAAGTTGAGAATAAATATTAAAAAATCAACACTTTATTAAAGTAGTTGACTCACGGTCATGCAAACACTCATGCATATGCACCTAAGCCTCCTCGGGCTTGTTGGCTTGAAAACCTTAACGTAATTGAGAAAGACTAAAACCACAAACATTTTCTCCTTATTTTCACTTTTAGCTGAATATAAATGTACTGTGCAGAAGTCTTAAGTTATCCCTCATTTCCTTTTATTTTGCTTTCAATGAGCCATTTAGTCATTTTCCAGTAATAGTTTTCCAGGCTTTCTGAAGGTCATCAGATTTTGACTCATTTTCAGTCCAGTCCTTGTACCTGACCATTTTCAGATGTTTTGTTTCCTTTGTTTGTTAAGCCACTTAAAAACTGACCTACAGTATGAATCATTCAATCACAAAAACAGTACCTACCTCAAAGGATGAACCAGTGATGTATCTAGCAGCAAAGAAACTTTAAAATGGATCTTTTAGCACTTACTAGCAGCCTGTCATAAAACTCACAATTTGTTCCCATTTCTTTAGTTGAATCTAAAAAGATAACACCGTTTGACGGGCATAAAAACAACCTTTTTGTATCAATGCAAATTTGGCACATCTTAGCAAGGTGTGCAGCGTGTTCTTAAAAATTAACTGGACAAGTTCAGGACAAAAGTAGAAGCGGCATGCCGAGAAAAAAAAAAAAACAACTACAATCTACAGCAGATGAACAGTATCTGGAAGTCACGGCATCCGACCTGAGAGATGAATCTGGACCTTCAGTTGATCCATCTACTGTTCACTGAAGTGTCATGAGAAATGGTATCAGCAGAAAGGTGACTGCCAAGAAGTCATTCTTAAGGAAGGGAAACAGGGAGACATGGCTGAGGTACGTAATTACACTAGAACTGCACTGAAAATATGTGGCGACCTGTCTCGTACAGTGTTTCAACAAATATGTGCAAAACATGGTGGAGGCTCTATCACGGAACGAAAGGCCGCCAACATCCAAGGAAGGGTTTTGGAGTATGGGCCTACCTACTTAACCAGAAAGCTTGCCTGCAGCCAAATATTGACTTTTAAGCTCGTTAGAATTCTCTATTTTACTTTGGTGCTGGATCAAGACTTTTGCACAGTCCTATATGTAGAGTACTGTTGTTGGTCAGACAGTCCAAAAAACAGCCAAGTCACATGCCGAGCAGCAGCCCTCTCCAAAAGAAAAAAGAATCCTATAACCTCGCTTTTGTCCAAACCTGAACATTTTGTGCAGTTTGTATACCTCCCAACGTTACTGTGTGATCCAAATGGCAGCATAAGTGCTGGCCCGGATACACGTAGATGCCATCAGATTGCCTCTCATTGGGGATGAAGTCATCCTCCTCTTCTCTTCTCGTCTTTCATGTTTGCTACATTAGTGACAAGAGAGTAATCAAAGCAGCCATTAATGCCTGGCCATTTCCTCTGCCCTTGCCACGCAGGCCCACGGGCGTGATATGCTTCCACTGGACTGGAGTAAAGACTACAGAGTGTGTGGGTGTGTGTAGGAGTGGGGGGTGAGTGGGTGCAGCTAAAACCACCACCCTAATGGATTTTCCTCATTTCCTGTGGCTTTAGTCTTAAAAGAACGAGGAAAAAAACATCTGAGATGCTGCTGGTGGTAAGACTTGTGATTTGTTAATGGTTCAAATTTAGAGATAAAAGGGGGGTGGCGGGGGTCTATGTTTTAATCACAATTAACCAAATTTAGAAACATTTAGAGAAACAGGCAAGTCAGTCTTACAGCATGATTATGGGTTTTTAATGGGGAATGCTGGAGAATAATTAAACCCTTTTTGTGAAGTTTCCGTCTTAAATGACCACTAAATAAAAAGTAACACCGGTTAAAACTACAAATATAAATTTTTGTTTAATGACTTCAAATAATGTTTTTCTGTTCACTATTCAAGAACAACAAAACAGCTGCTTCACTGTGCACACGAGACACATTTTGATTTTCCCATCTAACTCTTGACAAGAGTCCGAAACATAGTTTTCCGACCTTGCTGCATAGAAAAAGCACGGCCAGCTGCTTATGGAGTAACATTATTAACTAAGTCAGCGGTCCCCAACCTTTTTTGCGCCACGGACCGGTTTAATGTCAGGCAATATTTTCACTGGTGGATAAATACAACAAAATAAAATGATCCGACCGAGACAAAAACGGTGGTATTTTGCAAATATATTAATAAAGGGGAATTCACGGTGTAATTGTGTAACTTTATTAGCAGCGTCCTCCTGAAATGCGCCAACAACAGAGTGTAACATCCTCCTCTCTGCCCCTTAATGCTCTCTGGTCGCTATGGTAACGTGTAAATATTTCTTTCAAAATAAGACGCGCAACTACAACACGGGAAAAGACCGAGTTAACGATAAAAACCCTGAAAACCATAAATTTCACACCCGAGCCTCAACTCTCGCGGCCCGGTAACAAACGACTACCAGCTGATTTATTTCTTAGGAAAAATTTGGGAACTATATAATGTCAAGCACGTGACTACTTTCAATAAAAGATGTCACCAAATCTTCTCTTGGCTCGTCCCCTTCTGAGAAGCCGAATTAGGCGTGAGGAGACAAACAGTTCATTCTGTCTACCTCCCAAGTCGTTTCTATCTCTGTCTCCTTCTCTCACTGCTTCCAGCACACAGCGCACTACAAACAACCAACAAGGTTTTTTTTTAATCATGTGCCTGCTGTGCACAATTTAATTTAACTCTGCCTCGACTTGTGAGTTTCTTTAATCAATTCTAGCTTAAAATTACCCACCATCCACCACTGCGCCAGTTCCTGACATTAAAGCTTTGTCTCTGTCCCAACACTCTGAAAACTATGTGAATAATTAGTAATGCAGCCCCCTCCAAATTCTTTCATGTCTGAATTGAAATTTATTGCTGAGACAATTAGTGTAATTATACTGTTTGCCGCCTGCTTAAGAAGGTGGTGGCATGCCACTGTAGCAGGATCCAACTTGTGCGCTTATGTGCATGTCTCCTCTTTGACTAATGTGTTGTTGCAAAATCATAAACATGGGAAAATGCGCACTGACTTGATTTAGCAACATGCAACATGGTAGCTGACTAGCACGTGTGATTTATGGCACCCAAATCTCTGTTGATCACAGCTCACACCTCATACCTAAAGCAATACGTGGTCGACAGGAATAGAAGAGCTGAGCGCTTAAGCAAGTTCTTTTCTGTATTTCCTGGCAAAAAAACAAAACAAAACAAAACCAGGGGCAGCAAGGGATTGGGAGTCTGAGAGCAACGAACCTCTGTGAAACAGCAGAGCAGAACACTGACTAAGAAGGGAGAGGCAGAAAGCCAAGGAAGTGGGTTAGCAGGGAAAGATGGTAAAAGAAAGAAATGTAATAAAAAAAATGGGTGTTGGGAAAAAGCATAAATAGGTATGGCACAAATCAAGGGATTTGGGAAAAGTTTTATTTATTTTTTTTAAATGAAAGACAGAGAGAACGGGGATCAAGGTCTGAGTGGCTGCAGCTAGGGCCTGTGGTGCCCTGAAATCCCAGGGCTGTGTCTGGTAAATTGGTGGGTGGGGTACATGGTGGCTGTTGATAAGCAGATAGAAAACAGTGCTCAGTGCCTATAAATACATAATAAATACACATAGGAAAACCGTGGAGCCATGGGACTAGCATGGCAAGGGTGCACAGGGAGGGAAGATGGACTCCCTACATAAAGATGTGGAGCACTGCTGCAGAGACGTTCAGTGAAAAACACAGAGATGGATACAGAAATATAGAAGAGGGTGAGAAACAGTGAAAGGGAACAAATTAGATGGAACGAGGAAATTATCCTGGAGAAACTGATGGGATCTCACTAACACGAGTCGTGTTGTTCTGTTTCATAAGACCAGAAAACAAAAAGAGGATGCATCTTACTCCTTCAACCTGTCTGGTTTCAACTTGTTTTTGCCATTGTGCCACCATTATATCCTCACAGATACAAAAGGAAACCGCAGAAATGAAAAATGGTGGAAAGCAACAAAACTGAGCTCGTAAAGCATTTATAGGGGCCGTCTGAGAGGCTTTATGAGCAGAGGAAAACAAGTTTTTGCAAAAAGGAGGAACAATATATGACAGATTCAGATTTTCCAGAGATGTGAAAGCTGGGAGGGTAAGTGGGTCACGAAACTCACAGGAGAGGAGCAGAGGGGCAGCAAATACGGCACACTGAGCCGTTTCCTTCCAGCTGAATCACTCATATTATATCAGGAGAAAATGAGAGGACGGAGGTGTTGTTGGAGGGAGGGAAAGCAGGGCTCGCCTCTCGCTTTCAGTTCTCCCAAGACCAGAGATTGATGGGTGTGGCTGGAGGAAAGAGGAGTGATGGTTAAAAGAAGTGACGGGAAGAAAAAAAGGGACAGAGAAAAACAGGAAACAGCCTGGGGAGGGTTAGATACGAAGCAGAAGAGAGGCGAATGAGGAAATAAAACTGAAAAAGCTGGAAGAGGAATGAAGAGGTAAAGGAGAAATGCCTAAAAGGTGCTGTCAGAGTCCAGGTGTGGAACATCACACTTACTGATTTTAGCATACAAAAGATATTAAAGGACAAAGTTAATGATATTAGTAATTTAAATATTAAATAAAAATTAGTAATAAAAAAACAACTAATTCCGTATTTAAACATTAGGCTACATGGATGAAGTTTAAGTCGCTGTTATCCTTCCTCCTCCTTTCTCATCAATCGATCAATCAATTTATTTATATTGCACTTTTCACAGGATAAAATCCACAAAGTGCTTCACAGTAATATAAAAACAGAAATACATCAAAAATCCAACATACAGCACAAATCTAATTAAAAGCCAATCTAAATAAATGAGTCTTAAGCTGCTTTTTAAAAGAATAAATACGATCAAGGCAACGTAATGATGGAGGGAGAGCATTCCACAACCTGGGGGCCACCGCTCTAAAAGATCTATCACCTCTGGTCTTAAAACGAGTTCGTGGGACTACCAACAGCCTTTGATTAGATGATCTCAGGCTGCGAGAGGGAACGTGGGGTTCTAAAGATCAGAAATGTAGGCAGGGGCATCACAATTCAAAGCTTTAAAAGTCAGTACTAAGATTTTAAAATGAATTCTGAAATGTACTGGAAGCCAGTGTAATGAACGTAACACTGGTGTAATGTGCTCTCTTTTTCGTGTCTTAGTTAAAAGCCTTGCAGCAGCATTCTGGACTAACTGGAGACGGTCAAGATTCCTTTTGCTCAAACAAAGAAAAAGACTGTTACAATAATCTAAGCGAGATTAAATGAAAGCATGAATAACCATTTCTAACTCAGATTTAGACAGCAAAGCTCGCAGTTTGGAGGTGTTTCTTAGCTGAAAAAGCCAATTCCTAATTAACTGGCGAGAGTGTTGTTCTAGGGACATAGCACAATCAAAAATCACACCAAGGTACCTGAGGCTCGGGTGAACAGATGAGCCAAGAGAACCAAGATGCTGTTTGATTAGAAATATCTGGTTGTCGGGGGAAATAATTAATGTTTCTGACTTCTCAGAGTTCAACTGTAAGTAGTTGTCACCAAGCCACTGTTCAATGGAAGCTAAACATTTATTAAAGAGGACAGTTTATGGACTTCCATCGGCTTAAAAGAGCAATAGAGCTGAATATCATCAGCATAGAAGTGATAAGACACCTCAGGGAACTGCCTAATTATAAGTCCTACATATACAAAAGAAAAAGAAGAGGACCCAGAACTGAACCCTGCGGTACCCCACATGTCAGATCCTAGAATGTGACATAAACTGATTTGCAAAAACACTAAAAGATCTGTTGGAGAGGTATGACTGAAACCACTTCAAAGCCAGACCGGACACACCGACTACGTCCCGGAGCCTGTTAATCAGGATGGTATGTCAATGGTGTCAAAGGCAGATGTCAAGTCCAACAAAACCATGACTGAGGATGCTCCGGAGTCAGCTGACATCATAATGTCACTAGAGACTTTAAGTAATGCGGTTTCTGTTGAGTGACTTTTACGGAAACCCGAGTGAAATTTGTCATAAATTTCATGTTTTTCTAAAAAAGTGGAAAGTTGATCTGCAACTACTTTTTCCAGAACTTTCGACAATAATGGAAGCTTAGAGATAGGCCTATAATTCTTAAGCTGAGCTGGATCCAAAGTGCTCTTTTTTAATATCGGCTCAACAACAGCATGCTTACAGAACCTAGGGACCACACCTGTTAAAAGAGAGGCATTGCATATCTCTACAATAGAGGGGCCAATGACAGAGAGAGCATTTTTAAACAGCCCAGCAGGTAGAATGTCATTTGCACAAGTGGTAATTTTCATTTTATCCAGCAGGAGTGAAAGGTCATGTATGTTCATTGGGTTAAACACTGACAGTAAATGAGGGGGAGGTGGCCCAGAGACACAAACAATATAGTGAGACACTCACTAGTTGCACTCCATATGACAAGAAAAGCAAACAGTGGATGGAAATGACCATTGTGGTTACCTGGTGGGAAATTAGGACGAGAAAGATCAAGCCAAGATGTTACAAAGTTGTGCAGGCTCCACGTTCTGATCGGTTCCAAGATTAAGTTGCTTTTTTTTACTGTTAAACTAAAGCCTTAAGCAATTATTTTACATTTTTACTGCTTACATTTGCCTTACTCTATGTCACTATGATTGCACTATAATGCTGCTGCTGCTGGCAACTTGCTTCAGTAGATTCACACTTCAAATTAGGAAGTGTGTCATCAGTGATAGCAGCTCATTGGAAAAGAAGGATGGAAAAAGCCCTTCCCTTACATACACTTAAAAAAGCATGCGCTCTGCGAGCCACACGCATCAATAAAACATTACTTTTTTCAGTATTTTCTTTCTTTTAGATTATCAGAAATATCATTATCACAAATCTTCGTGAAATATTGTATATATACTATAATTTTGAGGCTATATCACCTACTCCTACTTGGGAGCCACTTGTGGGGAGCATGTCTGTTTTCATGGTAATCAATTGAAAATGAGTAAAGTAACCAACTGACAGACCAGTGTTGCTTGGAGCAACATGGCTAACATTAGGAAAAGGCACTCAGTGTTAAAACCTCTTATTAGTTTTAGCTGAACTTTTGCGGTGCATTAGATTTAGTTCTGCGTCTCCTACATTTAAATCCTATTATTAAGAGATCTCCAGAATCATGTATGGATAGGAGGAATGACTACAACAACCAAAAACAATTGGGAACACTGTCACAAATGGACCAGATAGACAGTTTCTTTATGAGTTAGGCTTACATGTAAAAGGTAAAAGTATCTCCTAGATTCACAAAGAGAAAGGGAAAAAAGCTGAAAAGTGAAGAAGCCAAACTGGCCACTGAGACACAAACTGCCGCTCAGTTCCTCGTGTACCGTCACGCATTTTCCTACAAGAGCACCGAGCAGCAAATCTTCATGTAACATGCCAATTTTTTTTCTTTCTTTCTTCTGCCTCGAGAAAAACTGGCTTCAAATGCAGCAAGCTAACAGTAACTAATGATGTACACAGCATGACAGATGCATGCACGTTTAATTCAGCGTATAAAAAATACATAGGGGGGAAAAAAAGGAATCTGTGTATATTTGCATATTTAATGTGAAGCCTTTTCTTACATCTGCTGCACTTAACTGCAGCTTTTTCCATTTACTGCACAGCTGAATAAAGGAGTGCATATTCAGTGAGAGCGCAAACAAACTGCTTTTAATGTTTCCTTACACGCTATGAAAGATGCGAAAGCCTCTCTTCAGACTGACTGATAAATTACGAGTTAGACTCTTACATTTAGAGGAGGGAGTGTTTCGGATAGTGCGTGCTGCATGTTTAAGCGGTCTCCCTGCTTGAGTTGTTCATTGACAGTGAAGTAGGGGAGGACATGTAGAATTAAAGGTGAAAACCCTGCCTCGATTTAGACTCTAGGCTATGATTTTACCGGACCATTACTTTGAATGATGAGTCAGCCACGCCCCCTCTGAAGTTAGCTCGTGCGTGGGCAAGAACTGAAACTCCAAAGCTCATATTTGAATAGGCACTAGGCAAACACCGTAAATGCCCCCACCGCTACCACCACCCCTCGCCACTACCACCTCCCCCCTCCTCCATAGCCCTACACTGAGTTAAGCGAACACACAGCACATCATCACAGTTGGTAGAGAAGCACCATCGCTCGCAGCACACTAATCCGTGCAATTTTGCCAAGCTGCTTTCTCCTCGCAGGGCCTAACAATGCTGAAGTCACTTTTCCTGCCTCTCCCACTCTTTTTCTTTTTTCTTTTTTGCAAACAACAACAAATCATAATCCTTTGGTGAGCTCAGCCATATGGTCTTTTCTTTATCCTTTCTTTATCCACACCCCACTGACATTAATAATCTGTGTGGCTGGGGAGATGGTATAGGGCCAAAACACTCCCAACATTCAAATAATCCCACTGTGATTTTTTTGTACTTCTTTTGGCTGAAAAAGACATTTGCTTTGAAACTGATGGGTTGATGTATCGTGATTCTCCTGCAAATGATGAGGACACAAAAAAACTGTCAGACTGTAAATCATTCACTGCTCAACTTCTAAATATATTTACGTTTTATAGCAACTGAGTTGTAAAGGGCAACAGAAAAACACTGACAACCTGAGAGGACTTGCCAATAAATCTATAGTGCTTCGTAGCTTTACAGTAATTTCAGCTCTTTGTTTAGCTGACTGCTGCAGGCGGCGGTTGTTTTCACAAAAATCTTTAAAATCAATTTGTGCTTTAACTGTTCAACACCAGCACAGTGAACAACTAGCTGGTGAACACAGTGGGGCCTTTAGTTATTAAAGAGATATATGTTTCCTCCAAACCAGCGCTCAAAATAGGAAACGATGGACTTTTCATTGGGTGACCAAGAACTACATTTGTGCAAATGCAGACTGTAACATTTTGTAAACATTTTGTTAGCCAAAGGAGATTTAGCCGTTCTGTATACACATGCATGCAAAGCTGCAACCTAAGGCCCCAATCGCACAGGGCTAGAGACCAGTCAGTCACCCATAGCCACCAGTCTCTATGGAAAAAAAGTGTATTCTTTGACTGGTTGGTGAATGGTAAATGGAGGTTTCTACCAGTAAAACTTGTACCAAGAAACTCTTTGCGAGTTTCTTCGACTCCAGTCAATAGCATGTTCCCAGTAGTTAGCATGGCAGACAGTGAATGTCTTGCTAAGCAGCAGTCAAACTGATAGCTAAAAACATTTTTATTCAAAGTTAAATTTGTGTTTGTAATGTGCTGCTTGCAGTGGTAAACTTTCACTTTGAAAGCTAATATTCTCCATTGCAAATTTCAAGCTTCACTACAGCTTAGAGAGTTAATTAAAGTTAGTTAAAGTTTTTCTTGACAACTCAACTGCATCAGGCAACAGTGACACTGTGTTAGTGAGGAAACAATCACGACGAAGTATGCAGCGCAACCATTTTTGTTACCAGTTTCACTTGGCGGCAGCCAGCAACCTGAATCAATGACTCGACAACCGGGAAATACTTATTTTTCCTTAGCAACCAGTGGCTGCCAGATATTCTCTGACTGATCTTTAGGTCTGTGTGACTGAGGCCTAAGCAGAAGTTCCAAAAAACTGCAATTCACTGAATGACCACTTCAGGCTCCCATCAAAATGTTTGAGTGAAGATTTTGTTTATAATTCAGCAGGTAAAATTTAACTAAGGCTTAAAATTTACATTATAAGAGATGTGGCAGATTTGACTGGAAGGCGGTCGCCAATGCAAATACAGCCATCTGCTAGGCCTTCACTCATTTGGTTGCACAGCTCATTCAAGAAGTCTTCCATTGCAATCAGTTTTTGCGAGTGAAATTGTGTTATTGTATCTGTTGTATCCATGCAGTCATACAACCCGGCTTGCAAGCATCAGCCAGCAACAACAACTCCACACTTTTGTCTAAATATCTTCAAAAATAAAAGATATGGGCATGGTCATAAAAATAAATTTAAGGCATCAAATTGTGAGTCTGCATACCAGCACTAATGCAGGCAAGCAAGTCTTTCTTCCAGTAGATTTGTCTATTTTCTGAATGAGAAGCCTCCAAAGTCACATTACCGCACTTGTTGTCATTTTGTCAAATTATGTAACGATTGTCTTTGTTGTTTTTATTTCAGCAGAGAGCGCTAACATGCCAAGAGGGCCCCTATAAACTGTAATGAAACTGAAGTGTGGCCAGTAAAAAAACAAAAAAGAGCAACTGAGAATATTATTGTGCCACTAAATCAGCACATCCCAGTGGAACAAATTACATGCTGTCATCACTTGTAAATTATGATCAGTTCTTAGACATCCAGTCCTAAAAGGTGGAGAGAAAGACTCACAGTTCAGTATAGTTGTACGGTTTTTTTTTCCATTGCGATTCATGTTAGGCATCTATTCATGTTGAGACACGGGTGCTGTGTTTGACTTTTTAATCTTCCCATCTGAGACTGGCTGCTTCACTTGTTTCGAGTACCCACCCTGGATTTTTCTCCCCTCTACACAGGACGTCCACGGCTAAAACTTGGGGGAATATGCAGATATTGAATTGTGAGAGCAAAACTTTCTACTTTAATCGAGCTCGTGCGGTATGCAGCAGTGTGGCACAGATGTTTAATCTACATCTATACCTTAGCAAGTGCACTGACAGCTGTCCTCTTTCCCTCTGTAAACTTAGCTGCCACTCTGCTGGTTGCTAATTACGTATCACAACATGCCCTCGTAACACCACGCTCCTGAATGCTTCCCTTAGAGGGTGACTCTTCAGGGGGAGAGAAGGCCTAATTAGACCAAGTGTCCAAGAACTGACACAGATGGCTCTAGATGGTGAGCTCAAGAAATGAGATAAATGCTGCAAAAAAAACAAAAAACAGCCAAGGACCTTGCAGTGCTGTAATTAAACCTGACAATCAGGAATGCTGAAAAGCGATGGTTGAACATGGTATTTTACCTCCTGCTTCATTACAGTCTAAAGGTGTTTTTTCCTGACACTAACTGCAGCTTACAAAAGGGATCAGTTCCTGCTGCCAGGACAGTGTGAAGAGACAGTGAGCTTTAATGGCTATTGAAGGCGAAGCCAAAAAAGCAAGAAGGAAGATCACAGAAGAGGCCTTGAGCTCTGCTGCAAACCAGAGCGGAGCTCCAACACACGATAAAACGTTGGAAACTTTGCTAAAACCAGAGCTGTCCTGCACCATGGCAGGAGAACAGATTATGTTTGTTTCCCCCCTTCAGAATAAGTCCAGAAATAAAGACTTCTTCTTCTTTAATCAAAATGACTAGCAACGCTTTCACCAATACCTTGGCTTTGTTCATCCTGAGCACACAGGCTCAACTAACTGGACCGAGGTGTGCCGTGCCGCTCCTTAGAAGCGAAACTGCATCTAGGCCGATCGCTGTAAACAGTCCAAATGTGCAAGGACCAAATTGCGAGATGAAGCTGAGCAAAAGGAAAAAAAACTGCAAGGACTGATCCTCAGACTCAAGCGTTTTCTCCACACGCTCCTACGCTGGTAAAAACAGCACAGCAAGTAAATTAGTCCACGATTCTTGGCTGGAGTTAAAGGGACTGAAGTTAAGATTTATTTAAAGTCGCCCTTCTGCCAGAATTTCTGTCTTGACAAGATGACAGCTTTCTAAAACTCTGTCCAGTAAAAAATGAGCATGATGTGAGGAAGTGTGACTTTTGTTTACAGGTCCTGCTTGATTTGTATCTTGCGTCCTGAGAGCAAACGAACAACGAATACAAGCGTGGAAGCTTTAACGTGGATTGGCCCACGGAAAGAGAAGCAAAATCAAACAAACAAAATCAAAGGTGCGAAAAGCTTCTCTGAAGTTTATGCTTTGCATCAGTTTGCAGTCCCAGATTGTAAAAGCGCGTACTCGACTTTCTACCCAAGTCGAGTACACAATACCAAACACAGGACACATGACACTGACTCTCAGAAGACATTAAGGGCTCATTTCCAGCCACCCTCTGTGCCTCTGCTTCCAGCATCTGGCTCGCAGTAATAGCACCGTGGAGGGGCCGGACTCAGGCCAGATGAATCAATGCCTGCTGCCATTGTCACGTCAGCTGCTGAGGTGTACTGTGTCCAGACAGAGACAGAGTAAAGCCTGCCTCTGAGTGACAGTCCCTTCAAAGCAAAGAGACAAGATGACAGATGGTATCAAAGCCTGCATTCCCATAGAAATACAGAGCGGGATCAGGTTTTCTGAGGAGTTTATGCCCGAGTAATTAACTGCTTTTTTTCTTCTTTCCCCAAAAACAATGAGTTTATCAGTGATGAACCGCAATTGTGACAGAGTCAAAAAAAACGTGCTTTTGAGACCGCAGAAAAATGGCAGCACAGCACATATTTAAAATGCATGTCTGTGCGTGAGCATGTGCAGCTCTGGCGATTGCTCGAACACACATACACACAAAAGCACACAGATGGCAGAGGAATTTAGCCGAGGCTTTGATATGCAGATTGGATGCTGGCTTGTCATCTCTGCTGGCTGCAACACTGTGTTATCGTTTCTTCAGCACAACATTAAGGCTGATAACATTTACCTGAAGGGGGCAGTTGACTGATAATATCGTCAAGACATTCCTGCTCCTGGAAGGCCTGGGCAAGCGCTACGTGGAACAGTATCGCAGAAGAGCCATGCTGTATGCACAGGGGCATGAGTAAAAACACACACACACAAACACACACACACACAGACGCACACGGATCAGCACAAAAAGACAAAGAAATAGGAGCACACTTTTCTCATTCTTGTCTCCTAGGCACCGACAGTATGAGTACTGTGACAGCTGGGACGCCTTCATGTCCAAAGTCATCAGAGGTGGCAGTAAAACTGTGACACACACATACACAGACACACACACAGTGAGATTTCAATTGCAGCGACAGCAATGTATAGTGTGGAAGATGAGAGAAGAATGGATGCTGATGCTGGGATTGCTGAAAATTAATTGTAAATTACATAAAAGGAGTGAATGCCAGCGTCTAACAGACATGTCAATAGAATATGTTAGTGGAGGATAAAAAAGTATCTCAGGCTTACTAATACCTACATTCTACATAAATCATGATACCTGATTACTGTAGGTGGCAGAATGCCAGCAGTACATTAGTAGATTATTACAGTGGGACACTTGCTCATGTGCAGCTTCCTGCATCCCCGCTAGACCATAGATTATTTGCGTAAGCTTCTGCTGCTGAGTACTCATAGCATGGTTGGCTATAGTGTAGCCTCTATGCTGTCTATGACATTGGCCCAAATTAAGAGATTATTTCAGAGGAGAGAGAGTTTATCCTTTAATTTTAATTATAGGGAATTTCACAGCAGATAAACCGAGTAATTAAATAGATTTAGTGGCATTATTTTTTTTCTAAACTTCTTTTTATCACTGTTATTTTTTTCTTTTTGGGTTGATAAAACCAAGATATTTAAGGTGATTACTGATTACTCTCTACTTAAAGGTATGAGATTACTTATATCTACTATGTGCGTCTTCTATAGTCTGTACTTTTCCATTAGTATTAATATACGTGGTATATATAGAGTGGAAGTTCCAGGTTTGCAGTAGCAAATTACAGAGATTAGCTAAAATATTATGGATGCTATGATAATGAGTTCTTTTACAGCCTCTTACCGCCTCTAGGAAGTGGGTAAGTGGCAGCCAGGTGCTGTTAATCAAATGCAATTTAATAATTGATCAGCAAGTGACCACATCTGTAAAAGCAGTGGATGTTGGTTGCTGGTCTGAAGGACTCAGCTGTGTGTGTTACCACAATGCCACAGTTTTTCCAGGATTGGACGTCTCAACAAGATGTGAAGCACGGTGGTGGAGAGATGATGATTTGGGCTTGTTTAGCAGCCACAGCACCTGGATGCTTTGTGGTTTTTACGTCAACCATGAACTCCAAAGTATTCTAGAAATGTGAAGCCCTGTATGACAGCTAAAGCCTGGCCAGCACAATGAACCCAAGCACAGCTGCCAATCTACAACAGAATCGATGGAAAAGAAAAGGATCGGGGCATATCTCAAAAAAACTAAAGCAATGCTGCAGAGAAGAGCGGCCCAAAATTCCCCCTCAAAGACGTACAAGACTTCTAAAGTCACACAGAAAATGATTACTTCATGTTAGTGCTGCTGAAGGTGCTTTTACAAGTTACTGGCTCATAGGCTGTACTTAGTCATATGAAAAGGAAGTTTTTCACAGCACTCTATGCAGTGATGTGAAAATTGTCTTTTTCATATGACTGCATTTCATTCGTTCAGCTGCTCAGGTTGTGTTTAATTTACCATTAATGTCATCGTAAGTGGTAACCATAACCTTAGATTTGGTGAAGGCCAAAGTTGTTCCTGTTCCTATTCTTCCCGGGGTTAGGGGTAAGGTTAGGGTTAGGGTTGGCGCTCAAAGAGTTAATGTTTATCAGAAGGGTTGTGAGGGTGAGTTGCTGAATTAATCATTCATACTGTAGTAGGACAGGGACAGGAATATGAAGACTGCTGCTCTGCTCATTGTAAAAAAAAAAAAGTACATTTCAATCTGCCAAGCTGATATTTATCAAGAATTCCAGACAAAAAGAAATATGATTGCATTTAATTAGCGGTAATTGCGGTATGTAATTTGAGAAGTTATAGTTAGATTACTTGTGCCTGCTGCACTGGCTTTGTGTAATTAAAATGAAAAAACAAGTGACTGAAAACTAAGTCAGTTAACTGGAAATATTTTAGATGACTTAATAAGCATTCCAATGTAACTGTAATCAAACTGCTGGTATACTTTCTGCTGACTGAAATAAACTGGAGAAGTGGGACCGGTGTACAAATTTTGGAGGGTTATTCATCAATTAGAATAAAAGCTGAAGGGGATGATTTTTCCCATGGAGTTAATTTTGTAGCCTGAATGAGCCAATAATGTTGAATAAAAAGCTCTTAATGTAAGCTATTGCTTTGCTTATATGCTTATATAAAGGAAGGGAAACTGAGTACATTCTTAGTGTTTCAGGGGTTATAAAAATAAAATAAAAAGCAGTGATTTACTGGAACCAGGCCGCAGCTGAACAGCACAGTGTGCATCACTGCCCCGCAGCACTACCTTGTCCAATATCGATCATTTCAGCCACGCTTCACTCTAGCAACAAAAAAATCGAAAGTTCAAACATTTTTTTTCAGGGCGACCTGTCGACTGCCTCGTCTCAGACTACATCTGTTTTGTGATCGACGCTGTACTAATGCACCCAATCCCCTTATTCACCTGGGGACAACTGCAGGTGAGTTATAACCTGGCATCCCTGGCAACACTGAAGAAGAGTGAGATTATATTTGTAAGACTCCACGGCATCAGGGTGAATTACACCAAATTAGTTTTAGTCAGTCAGGATAGGTTAATTGGAAAATCCAAATTGCCATTAGGTGTGAATGTGCGAGTGAATGTGAGCGCGAATGGTTGTCTGTCCCTGTGTGTTGGCCCTGCGACAGACTGGCGACCTGTCCAGGGTGTACCCCGCCTCTCGCCCTATGACAGGTGGGATAGGCTCCAGCGCCCCCCGCAACCCTGAAAAGGAGAAGCGGAAGCGAATGGATGGATGGATGGATAGTTTTAGTCAGATTATTCCCATCTCGCTACATGTAGCAGTCAGACTAACACATTTAGTGGAAAACACAGTGCAGCTGCGTGATCCTGGCGCACAAGCGGCCCACAGTGTGTCACGGTCTCAGTGGGGAAGACAGAAAGGGGGTCAGATTACTAAGCCTAAGGGTTTCATTTGATCGTATGAATCATTCCGCTGCAGCGTGCACTCAGCTACTGCAAATTTCATCTACAGCACATGCAGAAGACTGGTGTGTGCGTTGTCCCTGCTTTGCTGGCGCGAGCACCTCTTTTAAATTGAGCACTCGTACACACTTTAATTTCAGCTTCGGCAAAGGCTGCACAATAATACCCTGGTGAAACAATTATAACACTGGGGAAACAGTCAAAATATTAGCCAGAGAGAGAGAGAGAGAGAGCAGCGAAAGGCAGTGAGTGCTGCTAAATCACACATCGCACTGTGGCTATAATTTCAGATTAATTATTTAACAATCAAACAGAACCAGCGGTAACGCACAAAATGAATAGGCCTCAGATATTTCATAAGGGCGGTCATTGCTTTTACAAGCGTTTATAATATTCTGCTAATATTCAGGAAGGCACGCGTGCCGCGATGCATTTACAGTAAAGCTCGGATTCTGAATACGCTTGAAGCTTGAATGTGTTATATTGGAAGCTGCCTGTGATCATAGAGCAGCAGAGATATGCAAGTGCTGATCACTTCTCCCATGATATTCCCATTGTTGGTCATTTGTGCTCTCAAGGGTTATTTTTAGATGTATACAAACAGATTCCGCTTAAATTAAAAGTGTGTATTACGTGGAAATTCTGTACACTCACAGTTTCACTGCAGCACTCTGTATGTTACAGGGTTTAATTGCTATATATGCTGCATGCATTTGCGCTACTGTACAAATATCTTATGCACGGTTAACTGCGGGCGCCAAAATATTGCGTTGCACCATTTCCAGACACGTTTCCCAGCAGTTTGGGGGTTAACGTGAAACTTTCAGCCCTGGTGTTGCTTCTGTGTTGCTATGAATTTCCTCTGTTTCCAAACACAGCTGCACTCATCATCCGCGCTCTGAATGACTTGTCCTCAGGCGCTTCATCCCTTTATTTCCTGACTCAAAGTCAAAGCACAGGCACAGAAGACCTTGTGAATACAATATCATACAGTAAACAAGAGCGCATGCACAAACAACCAAAAACCCAACTATAAGTCAAAATATATATAACAACAAAAATTGAGGGACAAATACAGAGCTTGGTCCACGGAGGCGTTGTGTTTGCTTGGCACTGTCACAGTTTGAATACATGCTGGAACAATCGCTGAACTGTCCTGCTCCTTTTTTTCAGTCTTTGGTCATTTGCCTCTTTCAAGGACAAATCTGGGCAGCTTGCAGGACAAGGATAATAAGGACACATGCCCTTATTAAACAAAGCTCCTTCAATTTTATTCTTTCACCCTCCCTTGATGACACATCCTCCCCGTACACACAGGCAATTTCTCACTAATATTTCACATTTTACACAGACGTTTCCTGCGCGCTGTTATTTTGCGCTGTGGTCAATATGTTATCGACACAAACGAGGTGACGTGTGGCATCAGTCTCTTGTGTCCCCGGCGTGTCAATCAAAAATTACTCACGGACCCCGACTTGAGACAGATATAGATCTCTCGATGAGGAGGAGCAGCGGAAAGAGCGGATATCTCTTCGAGGAACACTGGAATTGATTTGTGTGCGACTGAGCCAACAGCTGGGCTGATTGACAAGCGATACAATTAAGTGGAAGCAAGAAGGAACGGAAGACAATCATTATATCAATCATCAGTCCTTCCCCCGCATCCCTTCGTCGATCATCTGCACTCATCATCTAATGGGCTTTGTGTGCTCTGAGACTAATTTCAGTGTAAATATTACAGTCACGTCTCTGCCGTTGACACTAGCACAAAGTCATGGTGACAGAAAGACAAAAGATAGGGGGAAAACACAAGAAGAGATGAAGATAAATAGAACAGAAGTGCTTGCTTTCGTTACCTAGTGCCTCAGGTTAAAGTACAATCAAGCCCAGCAACAGCTGAACACACAAGTACTTGTACCAAAGGTCGCCCAGTTAATAGAGTATAACCTGCATACCTCTTTTTTTACTTCCACTAACAGGTACATGGACATTTGTGACAGGAAAAGGCATTATGTGTATTACTGTTATTTGAACTTGAACGTAAGCTTTTGAAGGTACAAAATGTGTCATTGCTGGAGTGTTACTCCCAGTGAGACTGTTACCTTTTAAAGGGGCAATTTTTTATTTTTTTGCCACCATGGACTGTCAGTTCAGTCAAGTGCAGTCTTTTTTTGCAGTTTCTGACCAGAACAGCTGTGATTAGTGATCCTTTGGGACTAATGTGAGATATTACAGAGCAGGACTTAACAGCTGCCAGTCCTTCAAAGACAGAAAAAAAGTGTTCAATTATCAGGGAACACAGGCACCCCGAGTGGTTTTTGGATTCATACAAACCCGGGTTGAACATGAAGTTAAAAAAAAATAAATCACAGTTTTCTGCTACCTGTTGGTGAGCCCCAAGGGCCTATCTGAGCTTGTCTTTGATGTAATACTGCTGCAGAAGCTGAAAATGTGATTTGCATACATGGTAATGGTAAATAGCAAAAGTCATTTTTGCAGTGTTTTGATCAAACGTGTGGATGGGAGGCTTTTCTGATATTAAAGTATCCTACGTTTCACGCAAAGGTGAGCTGAGCTGGGGTTGAGCATGGATGGATAGTTGGATGGTAAAAATGGACGATATCAAAGTTTACTGTAGTAGTACCATTCACAGTTACCATTCATTATTATTAGCTCAAAGCAGCTCATTTTGCCATTTAGACTATTTTTCAAGATTCTAGATCCTGTAAATATCACGTAATCCTACTCAAACAGGTCAGCTACACTTAACATACTAGCATTGTTTGGCTTGTTCGTGCTGTTGGCTGTGAATTGAAAACGATATAATGTTTTTATAGGTGCATAAATGCTAAAAGCAAATCATTTTATCCTGTTGCTGTGTAGTTGCTTGGCAACGTGATGATTTCTAATACAGATTTAGAACCTTCAGGGGCCTAAAATGTACCTGTGTGCCACACTTTGGTTAAAAGATGTCATTTCATATATAAAACAACAGTGCAAAATGACTCAACCAGTCCTGGTGGAGAGGTTATCATCACATATGCAGAAGCTTTTGTGGATGACTCTACCACAGTGCCACAGAAATGCAGTCCACTGTTTTGTTCAAGGCCAGCACGGCTGTAAAACATAAATTATAATAATAATAACAATAACAATAATAATAATAATAATTAAAAGAAAAAACAGCTCACTGGTTACTGTTTGATGTTAACTGTTAGACAACTTGGCACAATCTCCACAAACCTCCAACTTACAAGTGCAAAAGACACACCAAAAGTCTGTCTTTGTACCTCTTTGGAGGTTTGAATTTTATGTGTTTGAGGTCAGTTTTCATCTATTTGCAGGTACCTCCATCATCTAATGATCATTTTGTGTTTCTTTGCTGTCATTTAGCATCTGTTTGTGCTCAAATGCATCTTTTTAAGGCTTCTTTGCTTTTGCTGATGTTTTGCATCTAGAAATAGTTTGCAGTAATTGTTGGAATGGTTTTGCATATAATACAAAAGCAGTGTGACTATGTCTCATTTTGCTTTGTTCTACCTGTGAGGTGTTTATTCTCTTGGTTTTATAAATTCTGATTTTAAAAACCACTTTACAGGAACCCTACAACATAACATACGACATAACCTTACGTGCTCCTCCTGGGAATTGTAACTACATGTCGGTTTGAGGAATGCGATTAGCCTGTTCAGCACCCTCGATTCCTCCTGTACATTTCCAGCTACTTTTTTTGCTGCAGTTTTTTAATTTATCAGTGAGAGAAAAACAATCACACCTCAGGATGAGAAATAATAATCATAGGTTCAATATAAGGACTCGCAAATTTCCTGAAATGAGATGTTAAGAATATTGGAATGGGTAATGTCCAAAAAAGCAGAAAAACTTGAGTCATAATTATATGTGCACCCCAAAACATTACCACAACAAAAGGGAGGGAATAAAGTCCTAGCATGTTATTTTTTCCTATCAGCTTCCATTGCATGTAAAACAACAGGACATAACCACGCACTAATTAACACATAAAGCACCAGGACAAGCATAAATGTAGGCAATTGCCTACGATGTAATCACTTACATAGGCTACACTGTAGACTCTAGAAAGATTCCCTATGAGTCTCAGGACCACAGGACCAGCTTTTGGCTCCTCATCCAACTTAAAAAGTTTTTTTTCTTTCTTTTTTTGCCGCACTAAAGGCAGAAATTGTGAAATTGCTGTAAATCAATGTTCTTTCAGTCCAGACCACAGACATAACGAAAGCAGAGGATGACAAAGATGATAATTGAGCTTACTCATCCAGCTGAATGGTGCTCAGGTTACAATGCAGTTGTTGTTACAGACATTGCACAAAGATGTTTTCATCTGTCTGCTTAAGCAACACAGGGCTGGGCATCAGCTGGGATTTTAGCCCCATCCCGTGAAGCCTCTTCGATCCTCCAAGAGAGCACAGACTTAACAAATATTGCAAAATAACCCTGGAGTTAGATTAGACTAGTTAAGACTGGGTTTATTTCATGTCTGGAAAGCTGGACCACAGACAGCAGATTTAATGGTCTGATTCATCCCTATTGCATCAGTACAGACAGATACTGTAGGCCACTTTGTGGTGACCCAGTACAGCAAGAAGCTAAATAAATATCTGCCACATTCAAGTACACACTGAGGTGTACTTTGCTTCTCCAAATGCATAAAGAAATACTGACCGTGGCATCTGATATTGACTCTAACTGAGGGGAAAAACAGGGGAAAGAATACCTAAAGGATCGATACAGAAGGCCTGTTAATGGATTTCTGCATTTCTGCTGTTCAGTAAAGAGAGAAAAACACACGGCAGACAGTGTTGCATGCACAGAGGAGGAGAATGATGGAGAATACTAAAAGTGAGAAAGAGACAGAAGAGCTGATAACCATATAGAGAGGAGGAGCGAGAGTGCAGTTTTACACAGATATGGATGGTTGGAGGGTCGATCGTTACCCATACACTGCATGCATGCCTGCCTGCCTTTCGCTGCCTGATTGCCTGGCACACATTTGCATTAGAGCTGAGAGGAGTCGAGCAGAAGCGCACAGCCAGAGAAGTCTTTGATCTCTCAGCCTCTGTCTCTTTGATGCACCGTGTGGAAACACACCAGCAGATTTGGGAACGACGGGATGATGTTGGGTGTTAAGTGGATGTGTGTGTGGGGTTTTTTTGAGTGTCTGTGTGTGTCATGTGTGATCTCTGCGAGGGAAATGATGTACATAGCTGGAATGACTGTGCAAATCTGTCAAGAACTTGATTGCAGCCCATATGTCTGCATGGGTTGCCCTATTTTGTTAAGGACAAGTGCATTCAAGTTGGAGGAAATGAAATAGCTCCCCTTTGCTCCTGCCGTTCTTCAGGATTATCAAACATCACAGCGGCTCCGACAGCCACGAGTGTCAAGCAGCAGATTTACATCCAACACCATCGGCCCGTGCTTTTCTCGGAAAATGTCATTTCACATTTTGCGCCTGGGTTCAAATTCGAGGCAGTGCACCGAGATAATCTGTGGATTTGGACTCCGTGCATGTATTGACAACGCTCTCTCCCCACGTCTCCTCATCTGTCTCTCCTTCCTACCCCCTGTCTTCCCCAATCCGCCCCACCTCACCTCCCTAGACTCTCTCTCATCCTTTGCCTCCTCTCTCCTCATTCTTATCTCTGCTTTTCCCCCGCCTGTCAAGGATGATTTCAGGCTTGTTGCGTCTGGCCTGACTTTGTGGGGTGCGACCGAAACAGTAATTACAACAGTCTCTGAATAGCTTTCCTCCCTCCCTCCTACCTATCATCCGCGGGCTTAACCCCGCTCTCCAAACTGACATGCAGGGGCCAGAAAAACAGCCCGCGTAGAGAACCATTAACCCACAATTAAATCACAATCACAACAGCAAAGGACGGGTGACATTTAAATCCATCAATTGAGGTGGAATTAGGAGCAAAGAGCACTCTTCACAAGATGCATTCTCTTCTAAATATGATGGTGCAGACAAAGGAAAAGTGAATTAATAAAATATTTCACAGTATGTGGGCCAAAGGGGGCAGCTGGGAACCACTGGGTAGACATTTACAGGTTAGGCCAAAGGGGTTTAAAATTGTCTGCACAGGTAAATACAGGTTACTGTAGTTCACTGATTCACAAGTGGAATAAGATTAAAAACAGAAATGAGGCAAAGAACAGAGGCTGTGTGGCTGAACCACAAGGCTCACAGGAATTGTGGCACCACTTCACATGGGCATGAAAGCCCGTCGCCTTCAGTTTTATGATAGAAATATAAATATCTTCACATATAACCTGTTGGGTAGGTATTCAGCTTACAGTTTGGAGGTTATGATGTCATTTTTAGCATGTTAGCTGACTTTTTCTACAAAAGAACCTAAGGAATAAAGCTATGGACAGTACTGCTTCAAGACCGAAGGCCTTGCTCTCAAGACCCAGTGAAGACGGAAAAGTGGCAGCTTATAACTTTATCACCACCCTTAAACTTGCTACTGGTATTAGTCTTGGAACAAATTGAAAAAAAGTTCTGACCTAATGAAGAAAGAAGGTTATCAAAGTAATTAAAGCTCATCATCAAAGAGAGGGGAGTGTCTATACCCGCTTCATGGAGAAGGTAATGTGCACTTCAGTCCAAGAAGAAAAGAAGATGTTATGCAAACATCCAAAATATCCATCACGCTTTCTCTTACACGAATCATGGCAGTAGGTTCTGTGGCAATTCAGTTAGTAGTTAGTACAAAAAAATTGACCTGCTGGTGTACTTTAGTGTGGATTCGTCATCTGGGAGCCATGGATGTTAGTAGTAGTCTTAGTATTTACAAATGCCTTGTTTAACCTTTGCTCTGGACCAAAGTTTGACCAAAAGGTGAACCAACCAACATTGCCACCCCTACAGCCATGATCCTGATCCCTACCTCGATCTTGCCAATAATCACCAACAATCTATTAAGATGAAATAGTCTAGACAGGCAAATATCAGCAACAATACATTTTTACTGGATTATGATAAGCTGGATCAACGGTGTCTGCTTACATGTGGATCACATGCTGAGAACAAGATAGGGGCATTTAGCTCGAGTAGATGGTGCGATAATATCTGGACACGGAAAACTAATCAGATGGAATCAGTAACAAAATGTCTCAGGCTGAGAGCCGAAGGCCTCCAACATGGCCACCGAAGAATGTGATGTGTCATCCTAAAGCTGCGAGAGGTGAAATGCCTATTCAACATTTGGCTCTGACACAGCAGAATGATGTCGGCCTTCAATCTAATATCAAGGTTGTGCTGAAATGAAAGCAATTTGATATTGCCAGAAAGGAGAATGAGGAAATGAGATTGATGTTGTGAGGAGAATGGGTAGGTGGTGAGATGCGGAAAAAAAGGAAGTGAGCCAAGGCAGAAAGCTGCACAGTTCGTGTTTTATGCTGAAATGGCACTCGAGCTTTAATACCATATGGAGAAGGTCGTTTTTTTTGTTTGGTTTTTATTTTCTTAAAGAGAGCAGGGTCAACGCTGCTTCATGTGTGGTCGAGCAGGAGAAATGTAAGTTTAGCAGGAACGCACATCTCAAAATGAGAAAAAAAACTTACTTCATGGGTTTGAATAGTGCCTGTCCGTAGTTCTGGAAGGTCATGATGAGCTTCAGCTGAGTGCCTCCAGATTTCATTGCTGTTGGAGTCAAACAGACAAGACCGCTATTAACTTCAACTGATATTAGCTACACATGTTTTGCGGGTATGTTGAAGAAATGAGTCGTAATACTGTAGATGTCCTGCCCTGAGATAAACTGACCCACTGTATATCGGTTTTAGTTAAATCAAAAATTTCTCCCATTAAATTTCTGAATCATACCTTCTTGCTACTGTTTCTAAGTTTCTTTCTAAAATTTATAGCCCACATATTATTTATTAATGTTGTTTGCACTACTTTCTCGCACAATCTCACTCTTACTTTTTACTCTTTTTTTAACTTAACTTCACTTTTATTTTTTATTTTGGTTTTTAATAATCATTGTTGCGTATGAATAATTTTGTTTCAGGTATCTCACAGTATAAAGCGCTCATTAAATGCCTGTGACGCTTTCACTATAACTATATTGTTTATTTATTGTAGACTACACTATTTTGAATGATCTACTCTGCTGCTGTAACATAAAAATTAACCTCAGTAAAGTATCTATCTATACTGACTAGCTAATATCTCGCTTGACTAGCTAGATACTAGCTAGTGGTGTTAGCTACTTTTGCTAGCTAACCCGCAAAATTTTAACTTAAGCTAGGTATAGTTTTTAGCTCAGCTAATTCAGTAAGCTTGCATATCACAATGAATAAATACATAAATAGAATAAGTCATAGCCAGTGTTCAACTTTTGCCCATTCCAAGTTTGCAGCATAGCTAATTTCCATTTGATTATACTGTACTTGTTTTGAACTCTGGCGCTAAGAAAATTTAAATCAAGTCTGTGCTCACTGTTTTCAAGGTTTACTGAAAAACTTTCTCCCTAAAGCAGCACAGTCAAAGATTAGTCTGCTCATTATAGGCAACTGTTTTAATGTCTTTTACACTGCCTTATGTTTTAAAGAGAGAATTTACCATTGTAGGGGGAAAAACTCAATATCACTGTCTTGTCTAAATATTAAGACTAAGCTATTTACACATCAACAAAGCTAGTAATGAGGGCTCACCTCTCAAAGGACTTTAAACTACAAGTTTTCATTTTAAACACACCTTCATACAGCACTTTATACACTTGAAGCACATATACCTCACAAATGAACCTAACATACATGCCTTTGAATTACCAAAGGAAACACAACAAAAGAGAACATGCAAACAAAGACCCCAGCCGGGGTTCAAACCAGGAACTTTCTTGCTGCGATACAACAGTGTTATCCACTTTGCCAGCATGTCTCTCTTTATGCTATAGAACCAAATGTCATCTTTTTAAATGCATATAGTAAACTTGCATTTAAAAACACTTGTCACCTAACTTTATTTAGTCATTTCACACATAGTAACACTAACCATGCATGTGTATTAATGCAATTCCTTAACAGCAACAGACTTTGCACCCTTTGTTCTCATACATCATAAATTTGAAGTATGTTCTGCTTACATTTAGCAAACCTGTAGATGGATTAGACATGATCTTGTTTTAAATGGGAATGATTTGATTTACACTTGAGCGACATCTCACAGCACAGCAGAAACATCAATCTCCTCTGCTATTTAAGTGAAGAGCCCCGCTGCATATGTAAGCTCATACACGAGTGGTGGCAATGTGTCTTTTCTAAGCCAGTTATGTTTGTGTGTTTGAACTCCAAAAAGACCGAGAGCTGATGTCACAGTGTTTGTTTGATGGCAAAGGATAGCGAGAGGGTGAAGGACACCCAGTGCGCATCCAGCGCTCGTCGCTCCTCTGCTGTTTACTCCCTCCCCAGTATTCTCCTGGGGGTCTGTCCCTCTGTTGCTGTTTCTGTGTGTGTGTGTCTTTGTGTTTTTTTATTCATCCTTCCATCTTTCATGTTCTCTCCCTTTTTGAACACGATAATGCAGTCTAAAGGCCCTCATGGGACTCGCTGGTGCCAGAATGACAGGCAGAAAACCGAACTGAAATTCACCAAAAAAAAAAAAGGGAGCAGAGATGACAGAGTGCCCGTTATTTCCTACACACTGATCGACTAGAGGCTGTTTTTCGGTGGCGCGTTGCCAGAGAACGACCTCCTCTATCAATGTGTTCATTTATGTTTACATACATGAATCATGACGACAAGCAGACTGTTTACAGAAAAATAGAGGCAGAAAGATCAGTGTCCATCTGCCCCCCCACCTGCTGCTGTGCAAAGCTGTGTGTGTGCTTGTGCAGACATTTGGGATATCTCAAATAATGGATAACCCTGACTGTAGTCGCTAGGAACTCATGCATGCAAGGGGCCATGAAAATAATGTTTCAGCTTCCACTCTCAGTGAGCAAACCGTATTCACTGAGCCTGCCGTGTTGCAAAGCGTTTACCTGTGTCTCTGCTCGGGCTGTGAGCTTACAGGTTCATCCTATCAGCTTCGATATCGTCTTCTTTTCCATGCTCGGTCTTCATATAATACATCCAAGATCTCCTATGCCGAATTTGAGATAATAGATGACTACTGTTGGCTTCTATTGGTAGCCTGCCTGAGGCCTGTGCTAAGACTCTGTAATTACTGAGCCACCATGTATTCAGCTGGCAAGAGATGCTGAGAACTGCTTCCGCTATCCACCCAGGCCGACAGACAGAAAGCAAGAGGAAGAAAAATCTGAGAAAATTAGAGAGCGTCTTGACTAGAACAACAGAAAAGAAGGATATTTCTCTGCTAGTTATGCTGCATGAAGGCTAGTTTCATAAGTATACAGCATTCCCAACAATTTTTTAATCTTTGCTGCAGACCACTTAGATTTTAGTCACTGGCAGAAAAACCTGAAATCTGGAAATCTACCTTTTTACAGCGAGCCAATGATAGGAGACCTTAGGTAAACAAGCACTCTTGGAATGAGGAAGGTAGACTGAGCCAAGAAGGAACAACAAAAAAAAAAACAGAGAAAGACGGTAAAAAGAATTAGGTTCAGTATAGGCAGATGACCCAACACATTATCACCTCTATCAGGTATCTACTGACACTTTCTTCAAGTATTTGGGGGTTCTCTGCCGCTTGCTAGGTTTATGGCCCACCTGCCAATCAAATAAAAAGTCTGAGTTTGATTTGATTCAAACGGCAGTGTAGCTGTGTGATTTGCATCGAGACCAGGTGTTCTCTCGGGCTTGATGTATTCCACTGCGACGCTTTTGTGGAAATACATGAGAAGAGACCAGGGTGTTATATTATACCTTCAGCCTTGTGAGGCGGGAGCGTGCGAGCTGATCGGATTCAGCGCCCGCAGCTCGCTTCCATCTTCATGCACGCTTGTGTGTACAACTTTGAGATCGAGGAGCACGCTTCGCAGTCAGTTAGCAGCCCCTCCTCACAACCGCCGGCCCAACTTCGGCTGCTTACGCGAGCGTGCAGAGGAAATTTGTTTTGTGCGGCTTGCTGTACTTTGGGCCTCGCCGATGAAATAATTTTAGATACAGTTGTCCCTTTTTCCGCTTCAGGTGGTGTTAAACAGTTGTTCACATAATAACTCCACCCAGTAGTGTAGAGGGAATCAGAGCTGAGCATTACAGAGCAGTCAGTTCAACAGGCTCAGCATGCAGCGACTGAAAAGTGATGATCAATAAAAGGCACTTCAGTCACAACTAGGCTTCGTTTTTATCCCAACAAGCAGCCTTGAAGCTTTATCTGCTCCTGTAAGATTATTTTCTATCCACTGTGATCATGGTTTTGGATTTCCAAAACTTAAACATGTATAATAGAATTCCAGAGGATCATCATGCATACACTTAAATAAAAATTTAGAAAATGTGTGCTCTTGCTGAAATAGAGGTTATTTAGGTTAAAGCTCTGTAAATGTTTGTGGAAAGACATCAACATCAGTCGATGTTGGCCTTCTTAACCTGAAAGCAAAAGAGTTTTCTTGTTTCTTAACATATCAATTTTTGTGCTAGCTTAACATTCAGAAAGGAAGGACTTAAAAACTGTACTTATAATTTTCTCACCAGCAATATCGGCATCTGTTGTGTTTGCTTATCGGCATTGGCCACACTAGTTAAGCCATTTAATAACAGGTCATTATTTTAAAATGCCAGGAAAGAGGAGAACTGTGTAAACTGTAATTAAAAATGAGACATGTTTGTGATGATTGGGTGAGCTGACCCAGTCATCACAAGAGATATCTTTATTGGATTGCACAGGTTTTAAACCATGAGCACAACAATCGGTATCTGTGTCCATCAGCAGACACTGGCCTATCAGCCTGTTCTGAAGTAAGACACCGCACTCCCTATAATCTCGTTTTAGCGGTTCACCAAATGACACCGGAAAGGTGGCTGAACTCTTTCACCTTCAGCTGCAAAATGCACAGATTTAATCCACACACGCTGCAGTGACGCATGTCAGCCCAAAATAAGTGAGAAACGTTTTCTGCAGTGTCAACATGGTGTCTTCAGACCAAATGTAATTTTGACCCTCCATCTGTTCACTGAAGCCCACCTGCTGGTTTTTGTTTCGATCAAGCTGCCCCCCTGTGCTGATTTATATGACTCACCCACGCTGGTGATCCTCTGGGTAGCCAGGTCCTTCAGAAGAGCATCGATGACCGGGTTGTGTCTGGAGTACAGCTCGTATCGATTAATCCCAATGTGGAAGCGGAGCCAGTTGGGGTAGGAATCGGCTGTCAGTTCCCCAGTCGGGCTGAACTCGTCTATGTTGCTCTCCCCAGCCCTGGAGAGAAGAAGAGGGACAAGGAGAGAACAGGGAGGTAGAGATTGTTATTATTAGTATTCCTGTTACTGGTAATGTTATTACTTTATTATTGCACATGACTGAACTTTACTGTAATGTTCAAAGAAATTATGAAATATTTATTTGTAGGTTTTGTTGCATTAAAGTTTGGCTTTAAACACTTTACCATGCCTGATCCTCTGCTGCTTTGGGGTCAAATCTAATGTCCGTGTTGACGTTGAACAGCGTGTCCTCGTCTGTCAAAGGCGGCAACGACGTTTTATATAAAGGATGGTCATACAGAGCTGACAGCCTTGAACCTTTAGCCGGCACGTTCTTGTCAACCCCAGCGTCCTGCATGAACTGCCTCTTCCTGTCACCACGTTGTCCATGATGGTCAAGTCTCCTGAAAGCTTGGGATTTATCTCCTGCAACCGGGACCCTCTCCAGGGAGTGCAGGGAAACATTTGAGCTGGGCTCGTTGCTGAAGTCCTGGAGGATCCGCAGACTGTGCTTGTTAGGCCAACCCTGCTTGCCCCAGCTCTTTGGCTCCTCGCTCGGCGTGTGCGAGCAGGAGCAGCCGGTGCTGCCGTGCCTCTCAAGCTTTGGTAACAAGTCTATCATGATGTGCATGGAGCATGCAATTAGGAACACCATGAGGATCAAAACCCGGAATTTGCGCAGGAGAATCATCTTCATGGTCTCCCTTTTGAGTAGATGTGAGTACTTACTGCAAATGATCAGCACGCAGATGAACAGGCTGACTACATCGCTGATGATGTTTATCAGACTGGACGCCAATCTAATGAAATACACATTAAACACGTAGGACCCATCTTCGCTTGCCGTCTTGAGTAAAGGATTCAGTGTTCAGCCTTTGTATTTTCAACATCAGAGTCCTGCTTGTGGGTTTTAGGCGAGATCCCCGAAGCGCCAAACCATCCGCAAGAGTCCAGGTAAAACAGGTCGAGTCGCTTCAGACCAACGGTCGATTTGCTCAAGCCTCATCCTCTTCGCACTGGCCCCGGTCTCCTTTCCTTGTCAGCCAGTAAAATTATCAGAGGGAATGCAGGCTACAAGACGAGTGAAGCAGCCGGGACAAGAAGAGAAAACGATCCGTTAAACGTCGGTGCCCGAGTGGTCCGACAGCGCGCATCGATCTCACCGACCAGCCTGCGCAAGGAAGAGTGGCCTGGGTTAGCCGGGACGTCAGCCCGGAACAGACACACGAGAAGTGCAGCTCTTCACATTTAAGTGTTGTTTCTGGGGGAAAGTCCCCGGGAAGTAGTCGACGTGTTTGCTCCAGTTAACCTATAAGCGATCCGGGATGCGTAATTCTGCCACATCGAGAGCCGTCAAACCACCAGAGGCGAGCCAAAGGAGTAAGGTAACAGGAGACCGAAATCTCCCTCCCTCCCGGGGCCGGGCAACCTTTAGGAGTACAGCGGGACAAGAGAACGCACCTCTTGTAGAATGTGTGAATCTGGGTGGGTGTGTTAAATATGATGATGAAGCCGAAGCTAGATCCTGCCTTTGCGCAGCGTCATAGTGCACAGATTGGCTGAGGAGAGAGAGAGAGAGTGTGAGGGAGGGAGGGAGAGCGAGAGAAGGGGGGAGGACAGTGAGACCATGTGAAGCATATAACTGCTTGTCTGTATTCCTCTTGGAATAAATCCTCATTGCACATCCCGGCTGCGCAAGAAGAGGGCGTCTTTCTCCTGGCCAATATCCAGGCTGGCTCACACGCAGCAGCAAAGTATTTTATTTATTTATTTATTTATTTATCTTTAAATCTGAAATTCATCTGCTGGAATCCCTCTGAAATGTCTCCTCCGAGACGGCACTCAATCCATCGATGATACATTAGACAGGCCTATTAGATCGCTCATCAGTCTGAGGATCCAGTTCCATCCTCCACTGCTGCCACTCAGCAGCAATCGCATCTTCAATAATGTTTAAAGGCTGCATGAAATGAAAACCACAAAGCACCTTTCAGCGCTGCATTCTGAAGGCAAAGAAATGACTTTGGCAGCAAAGAAAAATGAACAGGCTCCTTGCTTTCCTGCTGCCCTCACCTCAGACCTATATAGCATACCACAAAAAGCCCATTTACTAAATACTGAAATGAGAGATTCTTCTTCTCTCGGCCAAACTATTTGGTCAGCTGGGTAATGTTTCATCCTTATGGCTAATTGGAGTGGCATTAAGGTCCCCCACACCCTTCCCAGTGGCTGTAAATAGGTTCAAAGAAGCAATAAACTACTATATGTCATATATGCATATGTTTATGAGTAACTAATCATGCTGTCCGTGATTACCTCTCTAGATTGGTTTATAATTAAAAAGGGCCCAGAAGACAGAGGGAGGGGGGAGGTTGATGGCAGTGGCTGCTGCACTAACACTGATTCATAAGAATGAAAGTGGAGATGACTTAAGAAAGGCTCTGTACGGGAATTTACCCAGTGGAACAAAGCATTAGTTGTGAATGTTAATGAAGCTGCTATAGAGGCAAAATTAAAACAACAGTGTAGAGATCTCTGCTAATCGGATGTGTGTGTGTGTGTGTGTGTGTGTGTGTGTGTGTGTGTGTGTGTGTGTGTGTGTGTGTGTGTGTGTGTGTGTATGCTGGAGATACATTGAGGAGGAAGCAGGAAGAAAGACACTAACAATGGATTTGTCCACCTATCCCCGCAGCATTGTCTATTGAGTCACATATACGATTGCTGTAATTCCCCTGGAGGACCCTAAGACGGACTTACCCCTATATTAGTGAGTAATGGAGGG
The DNA here is from genome assembly GCF_051167445.1 of Perissodus microlepis. Lineage (NCBI taxonomy): Eukaryota > Metazoa > Chordata > Actinopteri > Cichliformes > Cichlidae > Perissodus > Perissodus microlepis. The sequence continues at coordinate 20,164,976 of NC_140468.1, read as the reverse complement.
TTAGCGAATATAAGATACAATGACCAGCGACATTTTGGGGGCCCCTTTAACAGTGGCTGATTCACAACAAAGCAAAAAGGTCCATCAGATTGGCCTCTGTGGTGTTTGATATCAGTCACGGCGTCAGCACCGAAGACAAAGTGATGCTTGTTGTCCGCCCAGATCTCGTGCCAGCCACTGCAGCCTGTGGCCCACTAGCCTGAGGTGAAACAAGCAGAGATGAATGTGTATCGATGTCAGTCAGACATGGATCACGGCAGTCGATGGGTCAGTGGTTCTTCGCGAGGCCTGTCATGCGCAATCATGGCTGAGCCCTTCAATTGGAATCCAAAGGAATGGTTGATTCTCCCACTTTTTCATTTTGTGTTGGTGTGTAAGGGGGGTGGGGGTGATGTGTCAACACATTTTTCTTTACTTATTTTTGTGCTGTCACAGGACATTAACGCTTCGGCTGTGGTAATAGAAGTGGACTGTTGTGAGATGACAATTTGCAACACCCAATTATTGGCCTCACTCTATTATTGAGCAGAAACACGAGCTTAAACAGAAACGAAGCGCAGCTCAAGAACAAGAAAAAAATCAACAACATAACAATAGCCAGACAAAGACACCTAAGTTTGGGGTTTCCAGTGTCAAATTTCAGCCTTTGTCTGGAACGCCACGCCTGAAAAAAAAACAAAAAAAAAAAACTTGTTTTTGACTGGTGTGCTTTCGGTCACAACCTATGATGCAACAGACTGATTGAGAAACACCATCCACTATCACATGCCATGTGGGAACACTATCAAAAGCACCTAGACCTTGCACAGACAAGATCAGGAGAAGTAGAGGGGCTGGGTATCCTAACAGATAGCTGACTACAGCAAAGGTCGTAAATATATAAGATTTATGTCCTCTACACTTCACAGTGTCTCTCAGCGAGATCACTCAGAAGATACTGAGATAGCGTGAGCCGCGCTCCTATCTGGACTATCGCAGTGAAGAGTGAGCTTCGCTACTGTACAAAGTCTGCCAAATCAATTCAGGGGAGAGGGGATTCAAGTCGAAATGATGTTTTCATTTTCTTAGCAGCCCTACCGTTTTATCGATTTCATGTAAAGAAATAAAAATTAATAAATAAAATAAAACAAAGATCTATATCAAAACAATCTGTGTTGTTAGGTTTTATTGCATTGTAAATAACAGAGACGCTCAAAGAATGCTGAATAGCAAAACAACAGCCAATCAGCTGCCACCTGAGGAAAATTATGAGCATGTCGTGTTGTTGTGCTAACACCTGCATGTTTATGAGGTTTCATTTATCTATTCATCATCTTGCTAAAGATGTTGGCAAGTGTATTTTGTTTTTTTTACCATGGCCTGTGACTTTAACAGAAATAAGCACGGCATTTTGATCTAGATTGAGCAAATTTGCACATTTGTAGTAGCGCTTATGGGTTTGGCACACTTTTTAAGTAGTTTTAAGTGGTATAAGATGGTGTTATGTCTGCCAATATAAAATATGTGTTTCTTTCCGTTCATTTAAGTACAGATTTGGCCTTGATAACCTGAAATAACTGCCCACAGGCGTTGCCAGGATGTCTGCCAGGTGCAAGACTTTCTTCTAGAAAGATTTTGTTCATGGTACACTAGATTAAACGAAAGTATTTTAAAACACTTTTGAAAAGAAGATATGATCCACGCGCCATGCTGGATTATGTCTCACACTCTTACAGAAAAGGGTGTATCAAATGAATGGAGCCATTATAGGCTGGGAACTTTTTTATTTTAATTAATAATTATTATTTTTCTAGATTTCTATACCTGTTAAATCCAGAATCAAATTTAAAATCCTTCTCCTCATATACAAGGTCTTAAATAATCAGGCCATCATAGTACCTTTTGGTACCAAGGGTATTTAGAAGTAGAATGGGAAGCAGAGCCTTCAGCTTTCAGGCCCCTCTTCTGTAAAATCAGCTCCCAGTTTGGATTCGGGAGACAGACACCCTCTCTACTTTAAATATTAGGCTTAAAACTTCCCTTTTTGACAAAGCATATAGTTAGGGATGGATCACGTGACCCTGAATCCTCCCTTAGTTAGGCTGCAAAAGGCCTAGGCTGCTGGAAGCATCCCATGAATCACTGTATATTTTTTCTTCACTCTCTATGTGTTTATACACCACTTTAAATTGAATCATTAGTTATTATTAACCTCTGGTTCTCTTCCACAGCCTGTCTTTGTCCTTTCTTACTCCACTCAATTCTAAGTTGCTCACAGCAGGGCTGCCTCTCCCTCAGGGTCTCTTCCTGTAAAAGGGGGTTTTTCCTTCCCACTTTTGCCTTCCCCAGTGCAAATTAACAGGTTGAATCACAAACTGACAGGCGGATCTCTCAAATCCCACCACTCTTTCAGCCATTCGCACGACCCTCTGTATCATCAGCGTTGCATATGTATTGTCTGCATAAATTCATTTGTCTGATGCGCCCTTGGTGTGACCAGGGCTGAGTGGGGAACAAGACTAATTTCCATCTCTGAGAAGCGCCGCACTCGCTGCATCTGATACGGCACATGTGAATGGATATTATAGATAACAATGCCCTCTGTTGGCCCCAATAAGCCTCACGACATCTTCGCTCCTCTCGCTCCTCAACCCTCCTCCTCATCTTCTTCCCCTCCTCTCAGCCCCCACCCTCCTCATCTTCCATTAACAGTTGCCCAGCTTGGGAGTCCGACGTGTAAACACAAACACTTTTAAACTACTACAATAACATCTTAGGTTAGAAAAAAATCCCAAGAGAGCTGGTGAAATTTTTAAAATAATCAGATAGCTTCTGAATGGCTCACACCCAACGCAGCGCTCTCCTTTCAGTTTCAATACACTTGTGTACTCGGTGCGGGTTGTATTCTTTTGTTATCCCTTTTCATCTATTTCGCTATAATATTTGAATGAATGATGAGCTCTTTGTTTACACAATTATCACTTGTGGGTGTCAGCACAAAGCAAGCTTGACATTTTGCTTGATTGCATATTAAGGGTGTATGCGAGATATGTGTGTCCTCTTTGTGATCATCACTTTGTTCTTAGTTACAGAGGGATGGAAGTTGTTGATAAAAAAAAAAATAATTGGCATCTCATTTGTAAGAAATGTAATATTCATAGAGAATTCATTGTTCCTCAAGATGATGCCTGGGGGCTTTAAAAAAAAGCACATCTTGGCAGCCCTTTACAGATCAGTACCTCTACACAAGCATTAGCGTATTTACAAAATATGCAGTGTATTCCTCCATGAATAATTATGACAAGATGGTAAACTAAAGTGGGCTGGGGTTTTTTTCTTACCCTAACCCTAACCCTAACCCTATCACAGTCACTGACCTGACAGCTAAAGCTACCTGTTGTCCTCCTGTTCCATATACAAAAAGCACCATAAATTAAACTAATAAATGAAGGGCTGTGTTTGTGTGTGTGGTGTGTGTTCATCTTTCCACTTCACACGTGTCATGCGTCTTGCCGGGGACACGAGGAAGTCCAGCACTGGGTTTGAGCTCCTCGCGTAGAGGTGTTCGGTCATGCTTCAATAACAGTCAGATGTGAAAACATTAAGTGACCCTTGAGGGCTGACAGACTTTACAGCTGACCCCAGCCATCTCCAGCTTAATCAACTGATGGAGATTTTTTTTTCCAAAGACGCTGCAGATCACCCTGCACGCTGGCCTGCTCTTGTATGAGATCTTTACCTGTGACTGCCAAGCCATCCATGCAACAAACACCATAAACATTTTTTGCCGAGGGCATTGTTATGCCCTCAATACCAGAAGGAACAAGTGGATCGCAGTGGCAGAAGAAAAGAACCGATCTGAGTCTCCAGCTTTAGATTGCTGGTAGCGAACACCACTGGAGTGCACACAGCTAACAACAAAACCTTTACTTGAATCAAACTTTCATAAGATCTCCTCCTTAATTTCTTCCAATGCACAGCGGAGAGCGTGCCGACTCAGGACATCACTGCACTGGTATACGGCAGCTGCACTAAGCAGGACCACAGGGATTTGCAGTGTGGCGCACAGCTGCCTACAGATGAGGAAATCTACTTGTCTAGATGTCAGAGAAGGGGACTCTAAGATTACTGGAGACCCCACTCATCCCCACTCACCGCCTGCTTTGAACTGATCCCCTCTGGCAGATGTTACAGGACTTTGCACTCACACACCACAAGCATGCTGAGCAGCCCCCCCCCCAAGCTGTTAGGCTCCCGAATCACCCCCCGTGTATTTATGTATTTATAGTTTACTACTGTTCAAATTTTTATTGCTACTTTTAAATCTCTCTTTTTTTTTTTGCCATTTAACTTATGTCTCTTTTTATTTTGTCTGCTTTTGGTTTTTTTTAAACGGAGAACCACGGGATGCCTACCTAATTTTGTGGTCTCTGCACTGCAGTACAACGGCACAAAAGTCTTTTTGAATCTTCAATCTAGAGATAGTGACAGCATGTTCAGTGAGCTGCAGCCAACGTCCTGTTGGTGTGTGTGTGTTCACAGACTGCAGTAAAACTTATTATTGCCCAATGTGAAGTTGTTTTGTACGCTGTCTTGCCTAAATACAGTTTTTTTTTATGTGTTTTTGTAACTGCAGTTGGAGTGGCAAAAAAAAGCAACTAATAAAAGTTGAGCTTTCCCTTAGTGTTTTTAACAATTCATCACACACACACACACACACACACACACACACACACACACACACACACACACACACACACACACACACACACACACACACACACACACACACAAATAATGTTATTTCCTAGAAGAGGACCTATAATAACCCATCACAGAACAGGGCAGGCATCAATAACAACAGACATGAGACAGCATGAAGGGAGGAGCTGGGGTGGGTTGCAAAGCTTGCAGAAGCACAGTGAATGTGAATGAATCAGCCTGTCAGCTGATGTGGATTGGCTGAGCTCAATTTAACTAACGCTTTGCTCACTGTATTTTTCTGATAGCTTTGCTTTAAAATGTCTCTTTTTTGCACTGGAAACTAGACTAGAGCCATGGCAGCAGGTCTGTGAAGCTAAGAATGGACATTGCTTAGATGTTAGCATCTTAGTATTTGCTAATTAAGAGCTCCAGGTTCTTATGTGCGCAAACTTTAATAATTTATTTCACATTACTGAAACCTAACTGAAATTTAGACTGAAGATGATGCACAATGAAAACAGTGAAAGGCTCACCAAAGCTGCCATTGTTGATTCTGAACATCCATACCATGCCAAATGTCACAGTCAAATATCACCACAAACATCTATAGGAATCACTGCGTTTAAACTACTGAAGTACAAAAAATATTGTAAAACATACATGATCTTACAGTGAGATACCAACCAACATCCCAAACACGCCATCACTGTCGTGTTTGTATAAAAGCTTAGAACCCATGAAAGTTTAAAGTCTTTGATTTCTACCTGCACAAACTGCTCAGTGTGAATAATCAATGAGCCTGCAGCTCATTTACTTATCTGACCCCTAAGGGATGAGTCAAAAATGAGAGGAAGAAGAAATAAAAGAAGTCCCTAGCGGGCTAAAAAATCTGGAAAGTAGTAAAGGGAGGATGCTTCTTTCCCCTTTAAGACTGGTAAATGGTGACACCTCTACTCTGGGGGCATCACTTAAAACATCTTAAAAGCCCAGACTGTCTGTGGCTATAATAAGATGTTATTGAAAAGAGATCTCCTGACCCAGTCTACTACCCTCTGCTATCACACTTTGGTACTGACTCTCCTTGCTTGCTCTACCTTTGGGGTTATTTTTAAGTATGTTTAGGAGTCACACAGTCAGCACTATACTTACCAGGTGTATGTCTTGTTTGGTTTGGGTGACTTCAGACTCCCGAGTCCTGTGGAGAGGAGGACAAAAATGGGTAGTGTATAAATGAGTGTTTTGAGGTTAGAGCAGGAGTGTGTGTATGTGTGTGTGCTTGTGGGTGGATACCTGGGTCACTAGGTACAGTGACCTCCAACCAGAGGCCCTCGCTGTGTCCTGCTGGCTGCTCTGTAATCCTATAATTAGAACTTGGGCGGACCACTTTAATGAAGGCTGGCTTGGATGGATTGCTGTTGCTGTTTGGATCATTTTGGTACGAGCGTGTGTTTATTTTAGAGTGTGTGGCTCTGTTGACTGCCAGGCCTCCCCAATATAGAGTTCACTGCTCGGGTCCAGATATAGTAGCGACCCTCGGCACCCTTCCTGCTCCTTGTTAAAAACAGTCATCTGTGGGAAATTTGTTTGTTAGCTTTCGCTCTGATTGCCCGAGGTACTCCTTGACCTTAAGTTTAACCAGTGAAGTTGTGCTGCATTACAAAAGAGACCAGTGCATTTTGCAGGAAATGATCTCTCAGTCTGGGCAATCATGTTTCACTGCTAATGTGGCAAATGCTAGATGAGAAGATTGTCACTGCTTTCATAGACGCTTTCATAGCTTAGCTTAGCTTAAAGACCAGGCCTCCGAAGATAATGAAATTCATTTACTTCTTGTGGTTTTATGGTGATTAGAGTTGAACTCTCAAGAGTCAACAAGGAACCACTGCATCACTTTGCAGGGTTGAATTAAACACCTCTGCTTAGCATTTTCTTCATATTTTTTGAGAAAACAACATGGTGATAACATTTCAGCATCTGGAACTGTGATATTGATAGATGCAGTGATATTATTGGTACAGACAATATCTTATTGCACCTTCTCATATATGATAAGCATTCCCTCTTTATTGGTGGTTCAGCCTCTATTCTTCCATGTTTTGCTCTCTCATAAATCTGGGACTTTAACCCATTTATTTCTACTAAAGTATTACTTTATACAGTCCTGTGCAAATGTTTTAAGCATCTCCAATTTCTTTATATTTTATAACAAATTGGAAATAAGTGCAGCAATTTATTGAAACATGCAAAGATTCACAGAATACTGTATATATACTGAGTTTGAAATTCAATCTTTGGTATGACCACCTTTACTTTTCATCGCAGTCTGAGCTCTTTTCAACAGCTTTCTTGCAATTTCTTTAAGTAGTCTTCAGGAATAGTTCTCCAGGCTTCTTGAAAGACATTCAAAGCTCTTCTTTGGATTTTGGCTGCCCTTTTTTCCCCCATTTTCTGTCAAGATGATAACACACTGCTTCAATAATGATGAGGTCCGGGCTCAAGGGAGGCCAGTACATGACTGATAGTGCTCCACTGAGTGTTTTTCTATCCAGGTATGCTTTTACTGCACTAGCAGTGTGTTTGCGATCATTGTTATGCTGAAAAACGAAGCTGTCGCCAATCATATGGGTTCCACCAGTTTCAACAACATCCACAACAGCACAAACTATGACCGTTGTAACTCTCTCTTGTCCTCCTCTGTCATTCTGACAATTTGAACCAAACCAAAAAAAAATCTAATTAGGTCCATCACTCCATAAAATCTGTTTTCATTACAGTTCTTCGTAATTTTCTCCCTGTTTCTCCTACCTTGAGTGTGTGTGTGTTGGTACATTGAATTTCAGAAGTCAGATATTCGTTTTTCATATTGTTTCAAAATTTAAATAAGAATTTTCTTATTTTTACCTATTTAGAGTTTTGAACAACTTTTCCTAACTTTAATCTTAAATTTAATTTAAAGTTTTAAACATTGCTCAGTATGACTACATTTCCTCTCTGGTACATGGCACTTTTTCCATCTGCGTTAAACTGCTTACCCTCACTCAAATGTCTGTACCTTTCATTCTGAATCTTATTTTTCCACATGCCCACATATTCAATTTCATGCAAATATTTGAATTAATCTCCGTAACTACCACGAGAGTGAAAAACATTCTTATCTTATGACATGCTCTTTTTGATAAACACATTTTTTTTACACTGTGTGCTCTTACGTGACCTCTTTCACAGATACCATCTCCTAAAATCAACATTTATATTACAACATTTTCTGAGTTTAGTGCCGACCGCCTTCACAAGGAGGTGGGCGTGCTCCAAGGGCAAAATTCTCATGTTAGGACATCAAAATAATGTAAACATCCAGATGGCTTTAAAACACTGAACTCTCGCTATTAATCCAGCCTTCAGACACATGTTTGTGTTTCTAATTGCAGCGGGAGTGAAAAAAATGGTTCTGCAGTAAATCTCAACAGTTATGACAGCTGAGCGAAAATAGTGCTAAATGGAGACAGATCCTGGAGTCATTAAGTCAAAATGAGAGAGAAAGAGATATCTCAAAGATTTGACTCGCAGCTACCGTTAGGAGGATGATATATGAACCTATTCGATCTGGGATTTTCACTCATAGTGGATGGTGTACAATGTACCCACAAGCATGTGCGCATACACACTCAACTCGCTGCCAATTCCACCAGCTCCCTGCAGCCCTACCAAGAAGCTTCCACACAATCACCTATCTTCTGACTGCTGACTTTGCAACTCATCCCACCCTCTTCTTAGTTTTTCGCTAACTCTTTATTTTGTTCTTCTCGTTTTGGCACACTCCTATAGACCTGTCATACAACTCCTCTCCTCTCCTCTTTGCTCCTCTCCTCTCCTATCCTCTGACTTCTCCTCTTTGTGCTCATCTCTTCACTGCTGTCGTGGCGTATCAACAAAGTCCCATCACTGTCAGCCAGCGAAACTGCCTCTGCTTTTCAGTGTGTTGCTTGGGTGTGTGTGCACATGTGTACTGCTGAGACACTTGTCTTTGTTTCTCTACAGGAGGTACAATCCTGGCTTTAGACTCACACAGTCTAAAGTTCGTAGGGTTATCGAAATTGGGCTAGCTGCCGTATAATCGTGTGCTACCTAGAGGCTAGCTATAGAGCTATGGCTAGGCTAGCTATGGCTAGGATAATATAAACAAATTAGCAGATCAAAGATGGAGGGCAATGCTAAATTTTTCCCCTCAATAAAAGTCAAAGTTTAGTCAAAAGACGGAAATGATACATAAACAACACAAGGTTAGTCATTAATATGTTGCTCGCTATGAAAAATTCCTCATCCTAAGCTAATAGCCACAGATATTCCACTTAGCCTCAGAGTGATTCTCTGTTCTCAGATTTTGTTTCTTGTCTTTTCTGAAATGTTCAGATATTTTGGTTTCTGGCAAACTGAGCCCATGGTCTGACGTTACATTGGAAGTTTTAAAAACTGAGCTTAAAGACAAGCTGCACATAAATAGTGCTAATAAAAAGCCAGAGAGGCTGACAATGATCACTGATTACTTTTAGGAGCTTGATTCTAATAAACAAAATAAGATACAAAGCCTTACAACATGGTAAACAGACAACAACCCTAATGAATGCAAAGCTTGGACCCAGAAGCAGGGCTGATACGTCATCACTTAACAAGCAAAAGGAACCTTCTACTGGCTGCACCAAGCATCAGCACCCAGGGTTAAGAAAAAAAGTATACTCGGGACGCACAGTGTAGAGTTAGGGTCATCAGTGATGATGACTTAGGCCTCCCAGGGTTAAGAGAAAAATATAAATGAACCAATCAAATGATCTTTGAGTGAGTGCAATTATTCCTTACTAATTACAATGTTTACAAATGAGTAAAGCACCAATCTATGTGATGGGAATTCCTATTAGTAATGAAGAGGGCTTTCATTACACTCTCATTTACCTAAGAGGCCAATTTCATGGAAGCAAGCAAAGTCCTTCTCTCTAGATCGTATCTTGTTTGTTTGTTTGTTTTTCATCATATATTGTCAAGCAAACATTTGGCTGACATAGTTTGGCATGGAGCAGTAATACCTTGGATGCCAGGCATTACTCTGATGTCTGTAAACAGACAGAGGTATCATGTCTGTTCACCACATTATCAGGACCATAACAATGGATTTGACACATTTTTAATTTACAGGAGGAAAAACCATCAGCATTTGTGGGTGTATCTTGTGTCTGTATACACTATGGTGTGAAAAAGTATTTGTTCCTCTCCTGATTTCTTGATTATTATTTTTTTGTCACACTTACTCATATCAGATCATCAAACTAATGTTAATATCAGACAAAGATAACCAGAGTAAATACAAAATGCAATTTTATAAACAGTATTTGTTCTTCTCATTTATTAAGGAAAAACAGTTATCCAAACTTAAATGAATTAAATGTGATTAAACACATTTATTGGAAAGCCGAGTTCAATTTCACGAGCCACACTCGGGTTGGATTACTGTCAGAGTTGCTGAGTCAACAAAGCACTTAAATAGGACCTGGTTGACAAAGTGAAGCAGGCTAAACGATCTCAACAAGCAACACATTGTCACAATCTGAAAAGAAGAAGCTAAGAAACAATGTTACTGGCATTTATTGGTCTAGAAAGGATTACAAAAATGGCATTCATTTGGAGAGTTCCAACATGAAAACCACTGCTGACCAAAAAGAACACAAAGGCTCATTTGCCAAAACACATGCTGATGATCTCCAAGACTTTTGGTTAAATTTTCTGTGGGCTGAAGAAAGAAAAGTTTAACTTTTGAAGGTTTGAGTCCCGTTACATCTGGCGTAAAACTAACATAGCATTTCATAAAAAGATCATCATACTAAACCTCAAACATGGAGGTGGTAGTGTGACGGTCTGGGGCTGCTTTGGTGCTTCAGGACAACTTGCTGTAAGTGATGGAACCATGAATTCTGGGATCTGTCAGAAAATCTTGATGAAGATTTTCAGCTTGTGTGCTGAAGCTCAACAGCACTCAGTTTACAGTGATCCAAAATATACCAGCAAGTTCCCCTCTGAATGACTGAGAGAAAACAAAATGAAGTTATCATGAATGGCTGTATGCAGTTCTTGCTGCCAAAGGTGGCACAGCCAGTTATTAGGTTCAGCAAACAATTACTTTTTCACACAGGGCTGTAGGTTTGGATAGCTTTTTTCCCTTAATAAATGATGTTTGATGATAGGAAACACACACACACACACACACACACACACACACACACACACACACACACACACACACACACACACGCATATATATATACATAGAGAGAGAGAGATACTTAAATGTTAAAATTGAATATGTTACAGAGAGACACGCATGCAGCAATGACACAGTGAAAGGGCACTGTAAATGTGAACGACACAGGTTATATTCCTGACATCAACAGAGTGTTAGATGCCCATCTGTATTCACAGCGATTAAAAGGTCAGAGCGTTGTCCTGACATTCTCTGCACCTCTGGAGCTCATACCCCCCCCCCGCCAGGTCGTGGAAATGTTATTGTAACTGAGATGCTAGCTGGACGGGGGCCAGTACGACACAGGAAGTGTGTATCCTAAATGGAGTTTCCATGAGATTCGGAGCGGCTTGACCTTTCAGTGATGGCCTCAATGTGAAGTACCTTCCCCTCAGGGTAAAAAGAAAAGGTGCGTCTGCTGTTTTCCTTTCCTCAATGGGAGCTTTATTGAATGGGGGAGTGGGAGAAAGAAGGGCAGCTTCCTCCGCTTTCTTTATCGAATGTCGGACAAAATTGTGATAAAGTCTCCTCGCATTTCTCAACCCTGAAAAGCAAAAAGTTGTTTGTTTTTGTCTTCCTTTACAAAAACAGGTCTCTCTGTGCAAATTCAATAGGAACAGAATAGGTATGAAGCCAGAGAGTAGGGGACGTATTGCAACACACTCCTTAATATTGGGATTACTGGCCATGAACCATGCCTGGCTTTATGTCTGCTCTGTCTGCATTTATTATTACATAGCTTTTTGTGATTTGCAGGATTTTGTTTTATGATATCTGTTGCAGCAAAGGCAGTATAGGATATTATCAGTTGTTGTAAAATATCACATACCTTGAAATATTACAACCTCATAAAATATGCTATACATCAAACTCTATTACTGCGAACGCTGTCCAATAGATAGCACACACAAGACCTCTGTCGCCTGTGGTTTTGTCATTTAAAGGATATATTGATTTGGCCTTACGCCAAACCATTTCTGTGTTATTTCCCTTAAGGCTGCAGTGGCAAAAGCACCCGTATTAATTTTGTAGATATTGATACTCTTAATAGGCACACAGGCACTCACCTTTTGGCTTTCTCTACGTAACAACCCATCTGTGAGATGTTTTAAGTTATTGTAGGGTTCTCATATTATTCTCACATTAAACCAAAGGAAAAACAGAGATCATTTAAATGTGTGTGTTTGCATTGGAATTAATTTCTTTCCTTCAATCTAAATTCAGTTGTCCTTTCCCGTAAAAGGTGTTGGTTGGCAGGTGGCTGGCCTTGATTGCATTAGACTGATGACGTGCTTAAAACGGCAAAGAGAGGGAAAAAAGGAGAAGGTCTGTTTTCTTGCCAGAGGTATAACAAAAAAAGGCGAAAACTCTTAAGTATGTGTGATACAGCAATCTGTGAGGGAGAGGATAGAGGTAGGATTAAGGGTGCAGACTGAGTAGAGAGCGAGATATGGCCGTGATAGAAATGATGATGTGAGAGAACACGAGTGGTGGGGGAAAAAGCACCTTCACAAAATATGAAATCAGTATCAGCATCTCCCGATCTCTTATTCCAACATCAAATAGCGGCGTTCCGACACTAATTTTCTGAACACAAAACAAACATTAAAGCCCTGGTTTTCTGTTTCCCTCAGATTATAGTGCCTTGGTGTGTCTCAATGAATTCCCCTCTATCTGATTCCCTGTTGTTCGCGCTCCCACCTGCCTGCCTGGGCTTTTTGCCTGAGCTTTGTTGGGCCCTGAGAGCAGCTTAATACCTGTGGCTGATCTTAAACCAGCAAAAGGCTTTCTCTCAGGCCTCCTGCTGCATCTCATTTCCTTCTACCGGAGGTCGTTTGCAGACGCAGAACACTAAAAGACAGAGGATGAAAACAAGGGATTGCTGTGTGTATAGGTCAGGTGGGTTTTTGTGAGCCAACAAAGGCTGTATTGTTAAAAGACTGATTTGAATCCTAAGCAATCACGTGGGGATGACTGTCGCGTCGATGTCTAAATATCAATGGTCTGACAACTGGTATAGAGCTCCTTGTTCTCAGTCAGCACAGATATGGACAGCAAACAGTGGCCCTGTTTTGTTTGGGTATCACACATTTTCAAAGAGGCTTGAATTCAGAGGAAGTGCCTACAGCGTCCAGTTGGTTTCTTGGCCAGTGGATTTTGTGCCAAGATAAATACAGTAAAAAGCCAGCTGATCTGTAACAGCACTTGCCTAAATGGATACCACTCCAAAGTCTTTGTGACAAATTCAAAGCAAGTACAAATATACTCTGTGGCCAGTGATCAAAATCAAGCCTAAAGATACAGACATAGCCTCTCTCTATCCATCACTTAGCCCACTTAAATTAGGGAAAGCAAAGGAAAATGGTTCCTGGTCTTTTGGTAGATCTTAGTCAAATGTAGGGGGGTATCAATGGGATTAGTGGTCTTCAATCATTCAAGCTTATTGATCCCCAGTCAGAGGAAATATCTGGAGGGCTAGTGCAGTATAGCCAAAGTGGGATTGATTGGGAAAATGGGACGGGTGATTTAGTTGATGCTTTCAATCTCTTTGAAGTTCAACAAACACACAACAGCCTCCATCACAAACACACATAGACACATGCACTACATTTAAAAGTATAGTAGCCATGCTAACAGCTCTCTCTAACAGCAGCAACCACCAGAGGTGAAAAATGAAGATACTGCACTGTATGAAAAAATGGCAGTTCCTCTGATGACCAGCATAGACTTGTTCCAGAAGGTACTCAGTCCGTTTGGACACCCATGGAACAATGGCCAACTATAGTGATTAGAATTAAAACCAAGAATACCAATCACAAAACAGTTTTTCTTTATTTCCCACTTCAACTGTATAACGGGTGAATTTCTTTTACACTCTATTTCGCTAAGACGCTAAGTTAGTGTGAGCCGACACAGGCAGCTCACACTAACAGAAACATCTAAGTGTGACAAAATCTGCAAAAATAAATAAATAAATAGAAAGAAAAATCAGAAAGGCGGCATTTAGTTTTTCACAGCACTGTAGTGCCACTCAATCCTGCCTCCAGCATGAATTACAATGCAAAGATCAATAAAACACCTGCATGCTGAACACTGCGTCGATTTGTTTGTATCACGCCGAACCTGTCTCCAGATTACAGCTCTGACAGCCTCCAAATCAGAAGGATGTCAAGATGCAAGCGAACACACCATCTGTGTGCTTGTTTTTAGCAACTGTGTAGCAGCAAGGGAGTGAAGGGCTGGTGGTAAACACAGGCCTAGTGTGTTTACCACCTCAAAGGTGTTACCACCTTAAAAACCCACCTAAAATTTGATCACAATGCATTATGAATGATACCATTTTCTCCCTTCACATAATTGTCAGCAGAACAGAAAATAATAGTATTTAAACACCTACTATAATTATCTCATCTCACTTTAACTCAAAGGTGGGTTTTTAAGAAATGTACATTAACTCCAAATGTATCCATTCTCAATGACTTGCAGCATACAACACAGAGTACATACAGTGTACAACGTGATTAAAAACATGAATAAAAAATTTGCAATATTGTTCATGCTCATTTAATTTTTTAACTGACATTAGATAATTACAGAACACAGTTTAAACACAGTGATTTTCTGTTCTGTTTACAAGTTTGTGATGGAGAAAAATACAGCTTTCCATAATACATTATAATCATCTTTTCATAGTAATTATAGAATCAGCGCCAATAATAAATATAGTGAATCCTTTCAAGATTTATTGTGGTTTGACCTCCTTCACTTCAGCAACCACCCACAGAACTTATATATAGATTCGTTAGGCCGTGAAATATCAACATGCACAATATGGGCTTCATAACTCTGCCCCACTTTGCTTTTTGGCTGGAGAAGAAAAGCTTCTTAGACTTTGTGGTTGAGCAGTCACTGAGTCACTAGTATTGATCAACAGCCTCTATCGACCTCAGTTCATTTTGTTCTATGGAGCAATAAAAGTCTAACTTGTTAATCCTTTTAAGTGGAACTAAATGATTTCAGGAGGCATCTTGCAGCAGGACAGATCTGCTATTTGTGTCCAAGCATTGCAACTTTAGGTGGTGGGACGAGATGAGCTGCGGCCACTGCAGCCGTCCTTCAGTCTGCCACATAGTGTGTAATGAAGCCCAGATTTTCATTCTTATTTGTCTTAGTTGGACCGCAGCCAGCGAGCAAGTCAAACGTGCATCATGTGTCCGTTGGTTAAGGTGAATAAAGTCTTTAGTATTCCTGGTGTGAGTCTTCTCTGCCTGCACAATTAAGAAAGCTCGGTCCAGTGTTGAAAAGAGAAAAGGCTCAGTAACTTGTCTGATTTGACTGTCAGCATGTTTGTCCAGCAGCTGGAGGGACACAGTGAACAGAGCAACAGAACTTCAAAACGCATATCAGGTTTTATATCATTGGTTAGTCCCTGTTTTATAATTTAATTCAATTTTAAGGCCTCTGTAGCTACCATGTTGTTTACATCGGCCCCTCCATCTTCTGTTCGGTTTGTTTAGACTGGACCTTGGTGAACGCTCTCTTCATCATATAACTGAAGCGAGCCATTTAGCACACATTTGTAAGGTTAATGTAGTCAATGTTCAGTTTTCTTTATTATTTAGAGGGAGAGATTATTACATTTTTCTTCTAAACTTAAAAAAATAGCTTCCAAATCATTATGCTTACTTTCAGGAAAATGGAAAGTAGACACATTAAACCTGTGGCATCTGTTATTTGATAACATACATGAAATATCACCATCATTATTGGCCACCCAGCACATCTGACAGATGGCACCCATCTCAAAATGGCTGTTGTTGTCTTATCTGGGCAGTGGCAGACTGAAATGTTAATGAGGCCTTTTGATCAACAGCAGCCCCGTCTGTCAAGCTAGCCTTTAAACTGATCGGTTTGTTTGTCCAGAAGATTAAGGGAAAAAAAGAAAAATACAACCTTCAGTCCATTGACCTCTTTGCTGAATTAAGAGATACAAATAGTTTTGTCTTTACTGCCAGTGATTGGTTTCATGGCCCCTGCTGTATCCAGGTATTGACTTGGTCTTAAAAAGAAAGACAGAAGAACAAGAAGTACTTTGATGGGAAAAAGGATTTGTACAAGAAATCCCAAATGGAGATGAGTACTGGAGAAAACGCCAACATCAGCAAGCAGAGAGTGACAGAGATTTAAGCCTGAAAGAAAAGCAGAAAGGAGAGAGGAACTGCCAAGAAAGAAAAGGAGGAAATTGAGAAGGGAATGAATATATTCATCTGAAGTTGTGAAAGAACAAAGAACACATCTTTGATGTTGCTCGTTCTCCAATGTGAAGATTATAACTTCATTATGAATCACAATAGAGATAGGGATGAACGGCTCTAGCTACGTGTCTGTCATCATAACTGAAACCCCCAGAGAGAGCATCTGCTGGTCAGTGTTAATATCAGAGATGATAGCAAATTGGTCCCGTGGGACGTTTTTAGAAATCCTGTTTAAGCTGTTCTGTTTAAGCTATTAAGTTTGTAGAGTCAGGTGAAAAAAAAAGCTTTCACAGGACTCTATGCAGTGCAGGGACTCGAGTCAGGATTTTGACAGCAACTTAATTTCTTTTTCAGCCATTCTGTTGATTTGCTGCTGTGTTTGAGATCATTGTCCTGTTTCATGACCAAATTTGGGTCAACGTATGGTTGTTTGACTGATGGCCTCACATTTGACTACAATACTCTACAATACAGAGGAGTTAATGGTTCACTTGAAGTCTTCAAGGTGTCCAGGTCCTGTGGCTGCAAAACAAGCCCAAATTGTCACCCATCCACCATCGTGCTTGACAGTTGGTATGAGGTATTTGTGCTTATATGCTGAATTAATTTTTCTCCATGTGCTGTTGCGCATTACTGCTTTTCATCTCATCCAATGTCCAAAGCACATTGTTCCAAAAGTCACACCAAGGAAAACTAGATCTCTGTGCAGCTGCAAGGGTAATGGACAATATTTTGGGGCTTCCTGCCTGGTTCAAGATATTCTGTTCAGTCCTCCAGCTCATTTAAGAAAAGGTAATAAACTGACAATAGTAGACAGTAGCTAGTGGTTGTGAGACAGCATTTTGGCAAATGCAACTCTTCTAATTCTCTCTGCATGGACTGTTTACCGGCATGCAAACAAACCCTGATCAAATGTGATGGATCTATAAAACTGGGTCTACAAGTAGGCCACATTATAAACAAGAAAGCTTCCATACCAAAATCTTGTCCCTCACCTGTCCCTCACCACATACTCATATGAAAATATCTATTTATAGAAATGAGAAAAACCAAGCAAGATTAAAAGCCAATGCCAAAAAACTAATGAAGAATTTTCAGACATCTGCATAATCTCCAGGAATCGTTAAAGACGCATTTCCAGTAAGAGAATAATAAACTTCCGTGACCAGCTTCCAATTACAACACCCAAGATGTCCTTGTAAACTGAAAACCAAGTCTGGAAATTAAATTAAGAAGAGTATTTGACAAGCTTCTAATTGAATACAAAAATATAGTGGTGGATTGCCTCCAGTGGAGCCAGAAGAACAAAGCCTTTTCAAAGCTTTAACAGGACCTAAACCTCAGAGAGAAAAGAAGATTTTACTGTGGGCAGAATACATTTCCAAAACAAGATTTGACATGTACCCAAGCATTCACCATGATATGCAACAACAGAACGTCACAGGGAGAAAAAGATGGTGCTACTGTCTAAACCACATCATCAACTTAACATCTTCTCTCCAGAAAAACACAAGTATGAACTCGCACTGGAGACACAGTGGAATTGGCTTCGCCTTGCCACGCTATCAGAGAGCTCAGCTGCCCAAGCTGTCATTTGACAACATGCTGAAAAAGAAATTCAGTAAAACCTCTCACTTTGGGTGTAAGGTGAGTTACATACATTTCATTTACAGCTGAAGTCACAATAAATACTGAATGCAATCTTATTTTAACCACCAGACTAGCTGTGGTTCCTATGCATCCATCCATATTATTTTATTTTACAGGCACAGGTTTGCTTCATAGAATCTGATTTGCTTCTTGCAACAGAAATATTACAACATCTTATAAAATAAAATTTAACTTGCGCTAATTGAACCTTAGGTCATATCTCTGTGAACCTCTGTGCTATCTAAATATTTCAGTCATATTTCATCAAGCAGAGTGCATTTTTCTAATTTCATTTAAAGTCCCTTTTGTATATGCATAATGCATGAGCTCCTATCCTTCACTTGCATAGACCGTATACAAAGTCCATGTTCATGTTGCAGGTTTTGAGAGCCCTAGTGTAGTGATTCACATATGAAAAGATACACATTTTGGGAAAAGATCTCACAATTATTCCTATACTAAATAAAAATAAAAAAGGTTTTCTATCTACACTGTTACAAAAAACATCTTTAAAAAAAACAGTAATATTCCAGCAGCTGGGGCGCCAAAATACTACCGTAAAATAACAGAAAATAACTTTCTCATGAAAATACAGTTATTTACAGTAATGAAAATAGAGTTTGTTGCGCTAATTTTACATGGGATTCTGCCTTTTCCAGGTGCTTTTAGACATTAAATTAGGAACATTTTAACGTGATCAAACAATGAAATTACCTATAAACAAGGTCAATGAATGTGGCAATATGAATCATAATACGTAAATGTACAGAAATATACAGTTAACAGTTGGTTTAAATAATAATGGATTGCATGCCCTGGGACAGACAGAGGCAAGGCTGCCATATCGCACCATCGGCCCCTCTGGCCATCACCAGTAGGCGGCAGGTGAAGAGTCTTGACCACGGACACAATACCGAGAGTGTCCGAGCCGGGGCTCGAACCGGCAATCTTCTGAGCACAAGGTGAACTGCTAACTCTTGAGCCACGATCGCCCTAAATCGCAATGATAATAATACTTATGTGATGTAACACAAGCTCATAGGAATCATGTTATATACTTTTCCATAGCATTACATTTGAATTCAACAGTTCAATCTTTCAAATAACGGACAGATATTTGTGAAATCATGATACATTTGTGAATCTATTTTTACAAACTAAATATGCATATGTACAAAAAAATATATTTAAAAAACAAGTAAATTGTGTTTTACTATATGTACAGTGATGTTATGTTATTTTACCTTTGACATGTAAAATCACAGTCTACTTATGTAAATTTCGTGATATTCTAGAAAGACAGTACAAAACTGTAAAATATACAGTAAGATACTTTGACATGACTATTTTTTGGAACAGTGTACATATAAGTGAAGTACATTTTCAAATTCTGTATCCTTCTTTAAATATGTCCTTAAGCTAATGCCTCAGTCAACAATAAAGTACAAGGTTTTCTCAGGTAATTTTACTTATGTCCACTGCAAATTCTTCAACTTCATTTCAGACAAATCCTGTTTTGTCCCTGAACATAGCTGGCTTTATAGATAAAGCCTGTGAGAGGCACGAGGCTGAGCAGCACAGATTAAAAACACTTCGCTGTTGAGTGTGTGAATAAAACACAGTGTCACGGTCGCTGGATTTCACACAAACACAAAAAAAACAGAATCCAGAATTTACTGAAAATACAGGTTGTCATCACTTTTTTCAGCATGGTTATGTTCAGCTTTAACCGCCCCACCCCTCATCTTAAGCTTTCCGTGTTTACATTTTTTGCCAGTCTACATGACAGTGAGTTTAACACATTTAAGCACATTACACATCCCGCTTAGGGTTTTATCCAGTTGCTAACATTTTGCACTAATGATTAAATCAAGAGAGCTTCATTTTAATTAAACTGATACAAGTACTCAGATGACTGGGTTGCACTAGCTTGGCTTGTAAGGTGCATTTATAATTGCTGCAACTTTGGCAGCCGAAATTTAAAACACAATGTAATTACTGGAGATATTGATACACTGACTCTTTGGAGTGCAACTGAACAGCTAAACAACACAATGTCAAGTAATATCATCTATGGAGAAATAAATGGGAATTTTATTTTACGATCAAAAGACCCCCTAAACACTTCCTTCCACTTTGCACTTGTATTGTAGCAAAGTGTAACGATGGTTCTCTTTATTACTTAGATAGACATTTACACATGAGTATCTTAGATAGTATCTGAATAAAACCCATCTGTCATGTTTTATTGATTGATGTTTTCTGTACTTGATTCTTTGCTGGTAGCCTGTCAGTTGGTAGTGATGAAGCTCTGCCCTAGGACTAGAAATATAGATTAGTACAGCAAGTTTGGTAAGGCCAATTGAAAATAATAGTTTTAATACAGTGTTTTAATATTTATGTAGTAAATTACTATACTATACACTTTATAGAATCTACCTACAATAGGAGGCGAAGAGTCTCCAGACATCCTGAAAGGCTTTTACAGGTTCCAGTTATAACAAAGTGTAATTGAGGAGGGGATGGAACGGGCATATCAACCCTTATTTTACATTAAAGGTTGATCAAGGCCAAGTTAGGCAATATTTATTCAATAGTTGTTGCTTTTTCTGCAATCATGATTTAATATTAATAAAGTTTTTTTTATGCAAGCTGTGTGTTAAGTATATCAGTTTAGTTCAGAAAGTAAGTTTTGTTATGGTTTGGTGAATTAACACCCGATGGTCCGCATCTCATCTCTGCCTCCTACTTCAACGAGCCAGTCACTTCAGGATGGGCAGTCGCTACTTTCTTTGTCTTTCTTTGAGTTTTGTTAAAACGAAACAAACCTCAAGTGCTCGCCTTACCACTATGGGGCACAGAGCTTTCAGTCGCTCTTCTCCTTGGCTCTGGAACTCACTTCCTTCAGCCTTAACCCTGGAGAACCCATGGGGTCAGAGCCGACCCCATTGGTTTTCTAGGGAAACCATGGGGTCAAATTTGACCCCATGGGTTCTCCAGGGTTAAGAAATATAGATCACAACACAAGTTACAACTGAAAAGCTACTTTTTAAACTGGCTTACTCTCTTTAATATAGATTTTACTTGCTGTCAACTCTTGTTTATTTGTTTTTTTTTTGGTTTGTTTTTATTCGTTGTTTTTTGTATTTTGCTGTTTTTTATATTTTAATTGATTAGAATCTATTTTAATCTACTGTTTTATTGATATCTTTTTCTCTTTGTAAGGTGACTTTGGGTTTTAAAAAGGCACCCTCAAATAAAATGTATTATTATTATTTTATTATTATTACAAGTGACAGTAAATGCAAACATTAGTAAGAGAAAGCTCATAGCCTTCCTTATTAACTAGTTACATTTTTCAAATGGAGTAAAACAATACTATATACAGTCATGTGAATGAGAAATGTTTGACAAGACTTGCAAAAAGCTAAGTCCACCAACTAAGTAACTAGCAGCCAGGTGTTGATCATCAAATGTACGAGATTAACTGATGATCAGCAAGTATGACACTCTCCATTAGCGTTTTGGCAGTTTGCTGGTGTGGAGCAGGAGACCAGGTATCTGCCACAGTTTTCAGAGGAATCAACATCCCAGGAAATTCACCATAAACTCAGCAACATCGTAGACTCTACAGAATCTAGGTGGCATGTTAAAAAAACGAACATGGCTTAGATTATGCAGAACCTGAACGAATTCTGAGACTTCTAGAGCAATGTCCTTTGACCAGATGAAACCAAACCAAACATAGGCTCTCAGTACAAACACCTCATACCAACTATTAAGCACGGTAGTGGAGGGGTGATAATTTGGGTTCGTTTTACAGTCTCAGGAGCTGGGCGCCGTTCAATCACTGAACTCATCTGTACCACAAAGTAAATGAAGGCCATCTGTCTAATAGCTAAAGCTTTGCCAAAATTGCGTCATGTAACAGGACAGCGATCCCACACATTGAAGCGAAACAGAGTGGCTGAAAAAGTCCAGACCACAACCTGAAATCGGAAATAAAATTCTGTGGAAGGACCTTAAGAAAGCTGAGCATATACGAAAGTCCACAAACATTAATGAACTGAATCAATGTTGTAAAGAAGAGAGGGCCAAAATTTCTCCCTAACAGTGTGACAGACTGGTGAAATCATATAGAAAGTGATTAATCCGAGTTATTTGCTGCTAAAGATGGTTTTACAAGCCACTGAATGATGGAGTGCAATAGAGTCCTGTGAAACCTCCCATTTCACATAACTGTATATGTTGTAAATGGACAGACATCTCAAATTTGCATTATATGAGTCAAGGTTTGAAGGTTTTGAAGGCTGTGTTAATACAGTTTCTTTTTATTTACACCAAAAAACCACTGAGAAGAGAGTCCAACAGTTCTCCAAAGTATTCCCAGCAATAAAATCAAGTGTACACATGCTATTTGTGTCCGCCTGGTGTAGAAACTGGTACTGGGTGTTAGATTAAAGGGTGAGGTGGCAGTGTCACAAGGTTATCAAAACTGACACCATGATTCATTGAATTAGCCACTGATATCCCCCCCGAGGGTGCGACTGTACATTCTGCCGGCCCGGAGCTGCCACTGTCCCTGCTTATTAGACCTAGATTATACTCATCCACCACCTCGGTGACACGCTGCACCTATACATAGCCTCACCATGTGTTTACGCAGTGAGCAACATGACTACCTCGTTGCTGTTGCCCATCACATTTCCTGCAAAGCTAGAGAATGCGCAGAGACATCCATAAATAGTAGCTTTTCATTACTGTGAAAAGCATCGGCCCATTTGACTGCTGTTACTAATGCTGTCGCCAGATGAGTATATTATGACTTAAAATTAAAGTGACATCCAATCTTTTTCACTGTCATTTGGTGACATTCCTGCTGCAGCTGGTGGGTGAAAAACCATGAGGCCATGAAGCTTGAGCTTTACAATTCCTTCAAACTCCACTATATAAATATCTTACGAGCAAGATAAAGAGAGAGTGGGAGAGTTATTTTTACATCGCCGAATCGAACTTTTGAAGCCGAAAGATTTTCTTTTCTCTTGATGGTGACAATCTTTTATGTTTAATTGAAGGACGTTATATTCCCCCGAGGGTCCTGAACTTTGTTGAGCTCTTGGCTTTTGAAAACATTGATTCCCGGGATTGTTTGAAGCATGAGCTGGTTTTCACGATAAACAGAGAAGCGAGTAGGCCACAGTACCTATCGCTCGGGTACAAAGACCTCAGCACTCGGGAAAGGGAAATGATAACCTCTATTATCCCCATTCAAAAAACATTTTTAGCGATACCTCTTCAGTGCTGTTGGGATGGGTGGAGGGGTCATGGGGGAAGCAAATGCATCAAGTGCCCCTCAACTGCACATCTAATGTCACTCTATCATTGTTCCAACATTAGATATACAATGTCTCATTTATCTCACTGTGCACTCCTCATTAACCATAGATTCTGAGATGGTCTCTGGAGGCCTAATAGCTGCAATTAGCAAAAGCTGCTCTGTAGCTTGAGTATCATGGCGCAGAACACCCAGGTCCTCCTCCACGGACACACACACACACTGAGACTGGAAGCCTGTCACTGGGAATTGTAGCCCTGGTGTGTTGAGTGAGAGTAAGACGAGAGCGAGAGACATATCCAGCAAGCTAAGGCAGAGTTTCTTGTGCATTTGCTAATAATGTTGGGCTGAAGGTGCCAAGCTCGATGTCATTGGCTGTCAGGATGAGGAACACCGGGCCTGGATTAGCAGTGGGTGTAGAGGGTAGGAAGAAAAAAAAACTAATGATGAATTAAAGCCTTTTTTTTTAACAAGGGCTTTTAAAATATTCACTTAAGTGGCCCCCATTAAACCGCTTTATCCGTTTATATATAATCTCAGCCCTGATGGATAAACAATTGACTTTGTGAAGGCTGCTGGCACAGATTTTCCACAATTTTAGTTTCATTAGTTAATCCTCATTTCATTAAGTGCTTCTAATTCACAATAAAGGGAAGTGACAGGTCCGGGTGAACAATATAATCCGATTATGGAATCCATGACCTGACTTTTAAGTGATCAGCATAGTTCCAATGTTTGGGATCATTGATTTTTGATGCATTATTGGAGGTCTTTTTTAAAAATGTGAATTTATGTGTTTATTTGTAGATTGATCAACTGAAGAATCGGCTACCAGGCATAGCTCATTTATTTTACCTAAAACTGTGCAGTGAGAAGCACAGCAGTGTTAAACCCACAAACCAGTGTCTAATTAATGTGTTTCTAGCTATAGAAAATATTTACTTGGACAGCATTTGGACAGCATTAGAATTTTTGTAATTTTCCCTATACTACATCACTATAATAGAATTTAATGAAGAACAATGCAGATGGGATTGAAGTGCAGACATTTAGCCTTATTGCGGTGCATTTTGCTCTCTTTGAAGGGAAATATCAGCATGCTCATGTTCACAATCATGATGCATCAGAAGGATACAAAGTGATCTTCCCATACCATCAGAGATGCAGCCTTTTGAACACTAGCGCTGATAAGAAGAGGGACCATCTCCTTAGTGTGGAGGATGTGGCATCCATGCTTTCCAAAAAGAATTTGAAATTTCGATTAATCTGACAGCTCTTCTGCGGTCAGATGAATCATTTTGCCTCAGTCCATTTTAAATGAGCTTTAGCCCAGAGAGGACAGCAGCTTTTCATGTTCACATATGGCTTCTTTGCATGATCGAGCTTTAAACTGCATTTGTGGATGGCACGGTGAGTGTTCTTGAACCCATGACTATATAGAAAAAAGGGAAAAGCATAGTAGGCCCCCTTTAAATTTTTGATTGAAAAGTTGAGCTTTGAAAAAAAACAAACTTTATATGCATTCAGAACATCAGCATCCCAGAATAATTTTACAATATTCTAAGAAGCTTCTTGTGAAGTGCGATGCTAGACCTCCTCAGTTTGAGGTCAAGTGACTGTGGAGGAAAGTTCGTAACAGTCAGCACACGTTGGTGTTCTTTAGGTCTGAAGAAATTCTTGTAAACCTTTGAGGTGGGTGAGAACTCATTATTCTGCACCACAAAGATGCAAACCAAAGGGTGAAGCAAGTCTCTGAGGAATACAGTTCTGGATCTCCTTGATCTGAGTCGGGTCAATTCACTGTAGGTGTCCAACTCCAGAGTCACAAAATCTGAATATTTCCACCACTGCGGTTCGCTGAGAGTTTGCTGCGATATCATTTTCTCTGGTCTTAGTCCCCTTACATACACCTTTCTGTTGCTGCCATGGATTGCAAACATGGATCAGTTGATCATCCTTTTCTCTGGTAATCCACTGTAAAATCCCGTCATGTATAGTCTTATTTCCCCTCCTGAGAAAGTGGCTCGTGCTTTGAGACACTCTCATCTCTTGATTCAAATCTTGGATTGGAATCTTGGGATGTTCTGGGTTTTTTTTTAATTCAGTAAAGTCTGTACCTGTGATGAAGTTGCTTTTCTAACTCTCAGAAAACAAAACCCATCTGCTGATGGTGCCCTCACTTTTGGTCTGCTTGATTGCGCTTTGGATAAAAGTGATCCAGTTTCCACAAAGTCTTTTAGAGGTCCATGCGCTGCCTCCTGAGAAGACCCTCACTTAGCCATGATTTGACACAGACAATAAAATGTTGACTTTTGATACTTTAATGGATGCAATGCCGTGTTTCTCACTGTCACAATGCTACTTAGTGAGCATTGTTCTGCTGGAAACTTGAGGCACAGCCAGGTGAACAATGGCGGTTGATTTATTTGAACAAGCCTTTGATGAGTAGATCTGAACCCCATTAGTCTCAAAATGTGAACTTGTTAACAAAAAAGTCAACATTATCAGTGGCATACATGAAAGTAAATGTGATATTTCTTCTTCATAATACATGTAACTTTCACTTTGTAAGTGTGAGTGTTTGTTTCAAAACTCAGACTAATGGTGTCAAAGCTTGAACTTGAGATGATTATTCATGCTTTTATTTCCTCCCGTTTAGACCACTGTAACGGTCTTTTTACTTGTTTTAACAAATCAGCCTTAAATCGTCTTCAGACTGTGCAGAATGCTGCAGCACGACTCTTAACAGGCACCAAGAGAAGATCTCATATTACTCCAGTTTTAGCCTCCCTTCACTGGTTTCATTCATTTTTTCATTTATTTGTTCATTTTCAGGCACAACAAATACCTATATTGAACATAAAATGCACAAAACAAAAAAACAAAAATTGCCTGAAAAAGGAGTGGGACGAAGAAAACTTATTAAATCCCACCCCTATACTCACTCATCAACAAAAAAAAAACAATAAACTTCCCGCAGCTACGCCCATCATTGCATACAGACCCATCAACAGCCCCGGGCACATACAAGCATCTAAACGGCAGCTCGCAAACAACAATTAGAGCCTTCATAACTGAATACAGAATATATAAATTATAAATTGCATTACCACAGGTAACAGGCAGTAATAATTACAAGTAACAAACACACATACATATACATACATACATATATATCTACACACACATGCACGTATATATACATACATACGCACACTCTTCTTTTTTTTTCTTTTTTTTCCTCTCTTGGAATCCATACCAGCAATGGTAAGAGAACAGACATTACAGAGCACACTAAAACCCATCATTGAGTATACTGTGACCAGACCAAGTGTTTGTAGAGAAATTTAAATCTATGAATATTATTGCATTGTTTCAATTGTAAACTCAGACTGTTCCAGATTTTCACACCACATACAGACACACAAAAACCTTTACGGGTTGTTCGAGTTCTGGGTAATTTGAATTCTCCAAAGCCTCTCACATTATAAACCTTTTCTCGAATTTCAAATCTAGTTTGTAAATTTGCCGGTAAAAGTTTAGTAAAAGCTTTATACAAAATTATGGATGTATTGTAATTAACCAGATCCTGGAATTTAAGTAACTTTGCCTGAAGAAAGAATTTGTGAGTATGATCTAAATAACCAGCCTTGTGAATAATACGCAGTGCTCGTTTCTGTACTGTGACTAAAGGATTAGTTGTATTTTTATATGTATTTCCCCACACTTCCACACAATATGTAAGATATGGAAGAACCAGGGTACAGTACAGAGTACGAAGTGCATCTTTATCAAGGAATTGTTTCACTTTATTCAAAACTGCGAGGCTTCTGGAAATTTTGGTTTTTATGTGTCTGACGTGGGGTTTCCATGAAATTTTATTATCAATTACGACTCCCAAAAATTTGTTTTCACTCACATTATCAATTGGTACACCTTCAATGATAATTGGTAATTCTATATTATATTTTAAATTACCAAAAAACATTGCTTTAGTTTTATTTATATTTAATGATAATTTATTTATGTCCATCCATTTTTTCATTAATTTTAGCTCCCTGTTTACGGTCATTACAAGATCAGTATAATCATCGCTACAGCCTGTAAGTTTTAGGTTTCATTTTAAAATTTTAGTTCTGACCTTTAGGGCCCTACATGGTCAAGGTCCCCAATATTTATCTGACCTGCTGAAACCACATTCATCTTCTCGAGCTTTAAGGTCATTAGATCAGAGACTGCTGGTGGTACCGCGCACTCGTTTTAAAACTCGTGGTAATCGGGCCTTTCAGGCAGTGGCACCACGGTTGTGGAATTCTCTTCCACTGTCTCTCTGCTGCACGGACGTGATTCTTTTAAAAAACAGCTGAAGACATTTTTATTTAGAAAAGCATTTGATTAATTTCCCCTTATGTTGTTTTTTATCATTTTATCTATCTGTTACATTGTTTTATATTTCCATTTCTTGTGTTGTAAAGCACTTTGTGATTTTTATCTGTGAAAAGCGCGATATAAATAAATTTTACTTTACTTACTTTACTTTGTCTGTCTTCCAGATGACAGCTGAGATAGGCTCCAGCTCCACGGTGCCCAAGCTGGATAATGATGGGTGGAAGTCTTCAACCTTTCTGATTATTCTCATCTTTATACGACAGATTGTTGATGTGGTCTCAGACACTATATATGATACCTTGCTTAACTCTCGTAATCACTTTTGTGCACACCATAATATGTAAATGGCCTCCACAAATTAGGGAGAATTACACAAGATTAAAATTAATCTCCTGTCTAAGTACCGTACGGGCTTAGAGGCAGGCACAAGTTAGCTTAGCATAATGCCTGGAAGCAAAGTAACGTGGCTCTTTTCAAGTGTCTTTTAGAGGTGTCTTTTTTTGGTGGTGGTTTTTTAAAAACAAGTGGCTGACTCCTGGGCTGAAAAGTGTAAGTCAGTGTATAAGTGCCAAAAACTGCAGTTCCTAGAGTGGCTCAAAGAGCAAGTCAGTGCCCAGAGACTCAAATATCAAACTGCCTGATTTAACAGCATTAAAAAAAAAAAGCTGTTTGCATGTTCTTAGTACATAAAATGGATTTTGGTCTCTACAGATACTTTACCTCTGCCTGACTTCCTAACGCTATTATAACTTATCTGTTTGATTTTGCAAAGGCTTAATTTAAATTTATCATCGCTTTAATTGACAGCATTTTACTGGGCTCCATCTCTGCTAATTCCAGTCTCTGAATCTTTCAGTCAGGTTTATGACCATGGGAGGGGCAGTTGGGAAGCTCATCTGT
Organism: Perissodus microlepis; assembly: GCF_051167445.1. Lineage (NCBI taxonomy): Eukaryota > Metazoa > Chordata > Actinopteri > Cichliformes > Cichlidae > Perissodus > Perissodus microlepis. Next base: position 20,136,478 of record NC_140468.1, on the reverse strand, counting down.
AACCGGAAGGTTGCCGGTTCGATCCCCAGCTCTCTCTGTCCTGGTCGTTGTGTCCTTGGGCAAGACACTTTACCCTACCGCCTACTGGTGTTGGCCAGAGGGGCCGATGGCGCGATATGGCAGCCTCGCTTCTGTCAGTCTGCCCCAGGGCAGCTGTGGCTACAACTGTGGTTTGCCTGCACCAGTGAGTGAATGAATAGTGGAATTGTAAAGTGCTTTGGGTGCCTAGAAATAGGCTGCTATTTGTTTCTGCATGTTTCGCTAATCAAGATTGCTAACATTAGCACTACACCCTCTTGTTTTAAGATTAGAAGGTTGGAGTCTTACCAATGTGGAGTCCACAAACCCCTGATGTTACAACCATCTTTTTTATGGAGTCTAGGGTTAAAAGCTGACCACAAATTGTATAAGTTGTTCAGTGTGTTACACAAATACTGAGCTTTTTTTAAGTTGTGCTTTTTAAACTTTAATATGTGAGATAGCAGCAGTGGACATTACCAGACAAGCTATTTCCCTGATCTATTCTCTTCCACTATCCTCCTGTGATATTTGACCCATGCAGCTGTGATCAGTCAGGTGATCTCAGAGTCCATCAGTATGAGTAATATCTTTCACATGTAATTAGTCATGTGACTAACTGAAAATGTAAAATTATGCATTATAACTACTACTTTGCTAGTCTGCTTTTAGAGCATTCTCCAGAGTAGCAATTCATGGGGTCCTTAGACACAAAGTTACCAGCATGTGTATTTGTCTCAGTCTAAGCTGCAGCTCTTTGTATGAGGACAGCAGTCACAGTCTGGCATAAAGGAGAAGGATAGAGGGGGAGCGAAGGGAGAAAGGGATGATAAGAAAAGGCAGAAGAAAAGGAAAAAGATGAGAGACTGATGCCCAATTTCTCTCTATCGGAAACCTTTGCAAGTCTGTACACAAGTCCTGAAACTGGAAGAAGGGAAAACGTGGAAGGGTGAGCAAAGGGAGAAATAAAAATAAAGGCGACAGAGGCAGTGACAGGAAGGGGATTTAATTGCTAGGACAACCGTACCAGTCAGGTTTAAAGCAGGAGCTGGAACAAGAAGAAAAACTAAAAGCTTGATGGGGACAGAACAAGGCCCAGTAATTTTCCATAGAAGCTCCTATTATCTGCCATGCTGTCTCAGAGCCAAGAGTCCAGTCCCTGGGGTATAGCTTGTGCCTCCCTTTAGACACACATGTGCACACACCAGGAGAAAACTCGCAAGCGGACAGACAGATAATCAGAGAAACACATGTGCAGCCATACAGAGAGACAGGCAGGCAGGCAGGTAGAGGCGGGCAGGTGGACAGACAGACAGGAGGGCAGGCCGGCAATGCTCAGGCACCCAATGTCCCCAAGCAGCTAGAGATATTGCTGCTCCACTGAACAGCATAATGACAGTCTCTTCTACTTCACATGGGCTGGCCGATGTGAAAATCTACTCATAGTCGTTCTTTGCTTCAATTCCATCAGGAGAATAGACTGCTGCTGCTGGCCCCTGCAAGGAGCAAATACGGCAGCATATGACTGTATGGCTAAATAGAGGGGAGGGGGGTGCCTAAGTAAACTTATTTGACGGCAGGTTAGTTTGGATGGTATCTAGATTGGGTTAAATGAATAGACAATTTTTGTTTCTGTGTTTGGGCAGTACTGCTGGCTGGGTAGCTAATAAAGGATGAGGGTTTGTGCGGTGCAAATGAGCTCAAGAAGCACACTACTCTCCACGGGGAGCTCAGAAAGCAGAGAGCTGTCTGCTAGTGAGGCCCCGCCACTACACGGCACACACACACTCACTGAAAAAACACAACTCATCCTCGATTAAGACTAATGGGTACTTTGTCAAAGCAGAGGTTTGAATCACGGCTCGAGATTCCTCCTGCATTCCATCGTACACGTGCACACACCCACTCACATTTATGTCAGTCACTTCCTCGTTTCGTTATCCAGATGATTCACAGGGAAATTATATCATCTGGCGCAATGATGCAGACTCCAGGGTGCGATAGCGCGTTTTATTTGGCCTGATAGGGTGGCAATTAGCCGCAAAATTGATGGGCAGCCGATCATACAAGGCTAATTAAACAGGCATTCACAGTATAGAAACTGGGCTTTGAGTTCACAGAGCTACCCAAACTGGTTAGCGCTGGTGCAAGGTGGAGGCTTTCATCATTTTTTTCATGTCCTTTTGCAGTGTTTTTACTTGCGGTGACTTACCTGAATGCAAACTAGTCACGGCAGCCCTGTTTGATTTGCTCCTGCCTGCTGCTGGTTCATGGTAATTTCTGTTTACTTGAACGTATATTTGCTTAGAGTATGTTTCTCCGAAGGTAAGCGTGAACCCGCGAAATGACTGAAGAAGTGTGAAATGAATCAATTAGGCTGCGACCACAGATGGGTAAATGTTACTCTTTCTTTGCCTTGTTTGAAGAAAAAGAAATTTTATGCACACTGCCCGAAGGCCTTTATTTTTCATTTTCAAGATTGCATAGAGGCTATTGTGGTTTTTAAATTACAGGAGTTGCAGGATAGTGTGTGCGTGTGGGTTTTTTTTTTTTTTTTTTTTTTGTGCAGAACAGACTCAAACTTTTAATGCACTATTCATTAATGTGCTTCTTCAGCAGATAGTGCGCTGAAGATAACCTCAGTCACTCACAGCTATGCCTCCTGCTTTTGGGAGGGAACCGAAAAAGACAAGAAAGCAATTATATCAGGTACTCTCTCTCTCTCTCTCTCTCTCTTTGTTCTCCTAGGCTGATGACAAATGGAGGAAGACGAGCAGAGCTGAAGGTGATGGCGTGCATGTGTGTGTGCTTATGTGGGTGATGGTAAGCGGTGGTGGTGGGGATCATGCTTCATTTCAGCTCATGTTATGGTGGGGGGAGTAGTGCTGACCAAGAGCACTGACAGTTTTTAGGGCTTTTAGCTTCCTCTCTTCCCTCTTAAATTCAGACTTAATGGCTACATTTTAGAGTGATGTAATGATGTGGGGGCCGTCTCTGTTTGGTGGTCAAGCTCTGCTTTCTAAGTGAGAACTTTTTCTGGTTATGCCGTGTACCTTTTGTGCCCTGCATCCCTGTAGCTGTGACTGCTTATCCCTGGAAATAAACCAATTAAAAGCAATGCTTGCCGAGAGATTAATATGCACAGTGGATAAGAATTACACACCTACACGTGGTACTTAGGTGACTCCACTGTTGCCAGTTCACAAGACGGCATTACTCAGGCATCGTGTTGCACCTGCCAAACAAGACTGACCAGAATGAAAAAATCTGATGTGTAATCACATGATTGCACAGGGGACACAACCCTGAAACTATTATGACTCTGTTTCCTCTTTTGTTTTCACCTAGTATAAAGCACTTAAGTCAGAACAGGTCACTCAAACATGTGAAGGCTATGCAGTCTTCACAGAGTAAGTCTTATGTTGTGTGCATTGTAATTCCCTCTGAGAGGATCTTGTGATCTGAGCTGCAAAACGCTGACAGGTGATACTGTGTGTGCAAAATGCTAGAAAAGCAGAACAGATAAAAAAATGTTCAATGTTGTTTTCAAGCCTGGAAAAGGTATTTCTTTTTTATTTCTACGTTAAGCAGTTCCTGATACACTTTAAATAACTATTAAAGTCCTTAAAGGTGCAGTGTATAAAATCTCACCACTAGATGGCAGATCTAGTCAACTGATTTCTATCTGGTCTTTAAGTGATGATGTGATGAATCCTGCTTCTGGGCCCAAACTACCCTGCGTTTAATAAGGCTTTGTGTTTTTAACATGTTTTAATGCTTTGTGTCTTGTTCTATTTAATCTCAAAAAGCCTCTAATTACAGTCAGTGATCACTGTCAGCCTCTCTAAGTTCTTACCGCTAATCATTTTAAAGCTCAGTTTTTAAAACCTTGCGATATAACTACAGCCCAGCCCATGCAGCATTATATGAATGACTAACCTCGTATTGTGGATGGATTATCTCAGTTATTCTCCTGACTGAAGTTCAGTCCATTTACAGCATCCTGCGATGCGATGCGATTGCATTTGTCCCTGACCACCGAGAATCCTCACGTTAACTTTTATCGAGTGGTTAGCGTTCATCCGCCAGCTGCACTGTGTTTATTATGCTAACATGGCTGTGTCACTAGCGATCACGTAGCGCATCGTTATATACCAGGTAGCCAAACTTCAGTAACCCTACAAACGTCACTGTTGTTTAGTTTTCTGTCTTTATTTATGTCGGAAGTGATAGCAGAGCTGTACATCTTAATTTGTTTCCAAAATCCCTCAGTCAGGACATGCTATATTGTATTTAGATGAAAGCTAGCGAGCTAACTCCCTGCAAACGTCTAACTTCGTTAAATGTCATAAATTCCATTTTCATGGAGGCCTGGATGTTAAACTTAATTGTTACACCTGTTCATTTTATTACAGATATAAGAATTTAGACAGTTTTTCAACTCTCAGTGATGCCACAGTGATCGCTTGACTTATGGACCTGCAGCAGAGTTTGGGCCCAGGCACGGCTAGTGACGTCAGACTTAAAGACCGGATTGTTTTTACCCCTCTCAATTCAAGAGCATAATCCTAGCTACGGCGACCGCTGTAGCAATATCAGTTGGTGTATTTTAAATAGCTTATGAAGGCTTAAAACAGCTTTTTGTTTTTTCTATAAGCCCACACAGGGTGACTCCTGTAGCCGCAAAAACTTCTCAGTCGATCTATAACCTATGAATTCTCTAATTAAGCGTCCTGTCTCACATCGTAAAACTTTTTGTGCATTATATAAACTATATATAGGTCGATAGATAGATAGATAGATAGATAGATAGATAGATAGATAGATAGATAGATAGATAGATAGATAGATAGATAGATAGAATAGTTTCACTTTGTAGGGTAGGATTAACTGTGATCATCAATGTCAAACACTTCTTCACCTGAAGCTATCAACACTTTAACATGATTTTCTTTCTCTTCTGAATAAACCTGATTTACTGCAAATGTCTAAAAAAAAGTCTTGAGAATTAGTTTTCATTATTTATTGATTTTACTGATCTAAATAGGTCATCACTGCAGGCATACACGATGGAAGTAATGCAACCTTGCAAAATGGTTTAAAATTCACAAAAAGTTGATCCTGACTTCAAAGATTCGGTTAGTTTCATCTGAATTTTGCCCTGGACTGCACTTTTTTAATACAAAATTTACATTTTACAAAATGTCAGCTTGAAACATCTTTAAATTTTGCAACAAATCTGCAAGTTTGAAATTAAATAATAGAATTAGCGCCTAGGTGTTAGCTGATAATGTGTGCCGGTGACAGTTCTCATTTCATGAAACAAATTCCACCATTGTTCGCTAGAAATGAGAACCTTGCTGTCTTTTCAACAACATTCAATGAAAACAGAAAACACTGAAAACGCCCGTGATTGGAGCTTTTGTATACCTTTGCTTCAGAAGCTCTTAAAACCAGAGTCAACAATGTGCTGCTGCTCTTGAATAATTTTCTGGCAGCTTTGGAAACATGAAAGATGCTTGTTGAGCTGCTTTTGTACCCTGACTGAATGCGAGGCTCAGCAGAGAAGAATCAGCTTACTCCGTGCTTAAGATGCGGCACATTTATTTTCACAGATGTCATACGCTAATGCAGCATTCACTCGACGACGATGCCGCATTGTTAGGAACATAAAGAAGATGCAAGATATCATATACTGGTACACGTAAGGGGAGCTGATGGCTTTTCATATCCGGTGTGACAGTGCAGTGATACTCTGCTCTTTGCTCAGAGAAGAGAGACTGAGAGAGAGAGAAAGAGAGATGGCTGGAAGAGTGCCTTTCATCTTGAAAAGATTTAGGGAAGCTTAGACAATGACTAAATTAAAATGATTTTTCTCTCTCTCTGTCTCTTCCACTCACTTCTTCTTTCTCATTTCTATCTTTCCTTCCAATTGTCTTTCAATCTATGTCTCTGTGTGTTTTCTGATTGATACACCCATTTCACAAAGATTTCATGCTTGAGGAATCCCAAATGGGTCTGGTCTCATGACAAACAGATCAATTTTTATAGACTTGAAAGTTGCTGGTCTTGAAAATTGTTTGACTATCTTCAAGACGGCCGCAGAATTTTGCAGCCGAGCTTTCTCGCGCGCTCTCTCTCTGAGTCATGGGCTTCATTTATTGTTCTTGTTGTTGTGTCGTTGTCATAAACCATGTGTGAAGGCGCTAATATCCGGGACTCTGCAGAACCTTTTGTGCTAAAAAGAATTTGCCAAGTTGAACTACAAAATGTATCAGAGGTTGGGGAAAAAATTAAAGGTTTCATTTTGAGGAGTCTGAACCACTGTTAAAAATGCTGATACAAAGACCTGCATGATGTGCTTAATGGTCTGGAGGCTTTTAATGTAAACAGCAGGTGGCAGAGGCTGTGAGCATGGTGGCTGCTCGGGGGTGGGGGAAGATGTTTCGAAGCGATTCACCTGCCTCTTTGATATACCATTGGCAGCCTGGAGTCACACTTCAACTCTGTAACTTATGCACACACACCCATGTGCACCTGCACAGTTACTCACATACTGAATGCTTTTTAAATGTTTTTATATTTTTTTTATAAAAACACATTCATTTGCATGCATGTGTGTGCAAGCACCCGCAAACAATGTAATTAAAATGCCCCGTGTCTCCACCTGCAGTGATATTCTTCGGAGCAGATTTTCACAGTGAGCAGAGCAGTCATGTCTCTAAAAGTGCTTTGATCACAGCAGGGTTTGCAGTGGCAAGGTGAGCAGCACATTTACATCTCAGAGTACACAGCAAGGTGAGCCTCCAAGCCTCACTGCTCCTTTGTGTGTGTGTGTGTGTGTGTGTGTGTGTGTGTGCGTGTCCATGCTGGCTTTTTATACTCTTTATAATGTCTCCTTTCTTTTATTATTTGTATGTGTGTGTCGGGACCATTATATTTTTATTAGGGGGATTTTTACAGTGGGATTTCAAACATATCATCAAGTAGTTCCTCTAGAGTTGACACTTTTCTTTTCTGCTACAGTAGTCCCAAAATTTTCCAGTGCTTCAGACTGCACGCTTTTCGTTTTCCAATCAAATAAAGGACTCAACCAGTGCAAAGAATTCTTGCATTCTTCACCCAGTGGGAACAGATCAACGAGTAACCAAAAAAAAATACAAATTTTAACCTGGACTTTTCCCAAGTGCTTCAACGGCAACAATGTAACTCTTAAACAAAAGGAAACAACAATGAATACACTGCTCAAAAACATAAAAGGAACACTTGATCATCACAGTACAGCACAAAGTGCTGTACTGTAACTGAAGTGATTCCATTGTGATTTACTGTGCAGTTTAACTAGCATTTACCCAAGAAGGTGAAGCAGGTTCACACTGATGGTGCTGGATGACGCCTGGATTTATACCTCCAGACCATCCAGCACAATCAGTTTGGCATGCTGGGTGGTGTGGAGGTATATTCTTGCTGAACGCAAGGATGTAAACCCCTAAAGGCCACCCTCATGAGGTCTGTTTCCATAAGTAGCCTGCTGCAGGTCATTTTGTAGAGCTTTTGCATGGCTCGTCCTTCTTGCACAAAGGAGCAGATACCAGCCCTGCTGCTGGATTGATGCCCTTCTACAGCCCTGCACAGCTCTCCTTATGTAACACCTGGTCTCCTGGTATTTCCCCTACACTCTTGATACTGTGCTGGGAAGAGACAACAAACCTTCTTGAGAAGGCACGTAATGAATGTGCCATCCGGGATAAGCACGACTACCTGTGGAACCGGAATGAACTTCACATACTGCCTCGTGCTTTCAGCAGTGACTAGGTCATTAACAAAAAGCTATATTGAAGAAAAATCAGAAGGAGGGATAAGGAGAGCGTTATGGTCTGTAGTCACCACCCGAAAAAACATTCCAGTTTTGAGGGTTTGTTTGATGTTGCCTCTTCAGTAACCAGCTGTTACTGTCTTTTATATCCAAGCAAGTGAAATGGATTCCTAGCTGGAGAGACCGATTCCCCAGAGTCTTCTCTCAGCTTAATTTTTGACCCTTATAGTTTTTTGGGTTGGGTTTTTTTCCCCAAAATATTAACAGCAATAAAACACTGAAAAAGAACCTTTTAACGTGTTAATGTTTCAACTGTTTCTAATCTAAAGTCTAAAATTCGAAATCGAAACTATTGCAGTGAAAAGATGGAGGAATAGAAGTTAGACAGTTAGTGGCATTTAGGAAAAAGTGTAACATCTGGACCGATCAATTAGTTGTGATTGTATTGATTTGTATTTCTGTACCTCACAACATTTTCATTTGTTCCTCGTGAGCCAAGTGGCAAATCAAATTTTACGTCAATTCCCGACAGTTCATGGAAGATTTTTGCGCCACCTACAAAGTCATGTGGACAATCGTTAAAACGTCCACGGCGACTTGCTCTGCTGCTTACTGGCAAAGAGCAGTCTTTAAGGGGCATTTCTAGCACGACTAATTTCTGGTGTGCTTTTTTTGTTCAGGCTCCGCTCGGAAGCGTGTTCGCAATCTCCAGCGCTGTAATCCTCCATCACTCTCACTAACAAGACTTTTCGACGCGACAAACAACAGAGGCCTTGAGTGTGTGTGCTTGTGTACCGTGGATGACAACATTTACCAGTCTACTAAATCCTAAGCGGGCAGCCACATAAGCAGCCAGAATGGTAGATTGTGCTCCTGAGAGCAATGACTCGTAACACTGATGGGGGGGACAGTAGGTGGAAGGACAAGTTGAGGTTGATTTACTACTCAGTGGAGTTGCTCTCCCTGCTGAGATGCTAGCATTCATTTACAGTGTATGCTTTCATCTTGCTTGCAGTTAGGTAAGTTTTTTTTCTTTCTTTGCTTTCATATAGTGCACAATTTGGACGCAGTGGTAATATTTTAATGATTTTTGAAGGAAGAACAGATTAAAGAGAGACAGAGGTACACAAATGAATCAGCTAACTTGCAAAAATAAAGGAGCAGCAGAAAGTCATAACGCTGGTTTATAGAGCAGAAGAAAACAGGTGCACGGTCCCATGGTGCTGCAACCAACCAGCTCTAATCAGACCTGGTAATCATTCTCTACTTGGTTTGTCCAGTCCCAGTTGGGGCCAAAAACAGGTGAGTCTGATTAATCAGCAAGCAGACGCAATTCATCTATCCCTGCATGACTGTTCTCAGCTGGACGGGATGGAGTTTATTCACCTTGAATCACTTCCATCTCTTTTAGAGTTCAACGATTTGTTGTGGTTGAGATTTTCTCCTTTGTTTGAAACGCTGCACTGTAGACACTTGAGGACATTTTAAATATTTTCCCATCATCCAGGCAAAAATCTCATCAACTGCTTCACAAGCCACTGACATCCAATACTAACCTTCAAGGCCAGTGGCACCACAAAAGTCACACAAATCTAACTTTTAAATACATTTCTTCCAAAAGAATAAGCAACGACATACATACGTTATCGGGGAGAGGTTTTTTCATACTGAGCAGGTCTCCAAAGGCATATCAAAGGTGTAAAATATTGTAACATAATTCTCTGTATGTTCGCTTAATAGAGCCGAGGAAGTGCACAAATATGTATCTTGATATAGAGCAAACATCAATATGCCTAGTGGACATGCTTCCTGATTGATTTTCAGCTGCAGTGGATAGATGTGCACACAGGCACGGAAGGTTATAGTCAGACAACTGAAGGAAACATCAGTCTGATGGCAACTACTTTTAATAGGAAACAAGAAGAAAAATTCTGCAGGTGCTGCTGAGGAGGAGGAGGTGTGCTTTATTTTCTGAATGTCACATGCCAAACAGAAGAATATCCAGATAATAAAATACTGCTTTTAATTAGATGCACTTCATCATAGTAACACCCCATGGACTAATTTTGCAATGCTCTGTCTCCTTATATAAACTACCTAAGCACATATGTCCTCCCTTATGAACCTATATAAGAAAACAAGGTACAATTTATTTCCTTAAAGGTACCATGTGGAGTTCTTGGCCTTTACTTGTGCAGTGGATAAATCTCTTTACAGTGGGTTCCCTGCTTTGTTAATGTTATGCAAGCATATGAGGATATATGTGCGCAACATACTGCCTGATGTTTTCTGTTGGCGGTGGTAATGCACAAAAAAAGTAGCAAAGGAAAACTAAGAAGAGTGCAACTAAACAAGTATGAATAACTATCAGAGCTTCGAAATTTTTGCTTCATATATCAAAAAATGCTCAATATTTTTTATGTGTCCAAACTTTACTACAAAAGTTTTATGTAAAGTGGAGCTGATTGAGCTGAATTCAATTCAATTCAATTTTATTTATATGGCGCCAAATCACAATAACAGTCACCTCAAGGTGCTTTATATTGCAAGGTAGACCCTACAATAATACAAAAAGAGAAAACCCCAACAATCATATGACTCCCTATGAGCAAGCACTTTGGCAACAGCGGGAAGGAAAAACTCCCTTTTAACAGGAAGAAACCTCCAGCAGAACCAGGCTCAGGGAGGGGCGGGGCCATCTGCTGCGACCGGTTGGGGAGACAGAAGGAAGACAGGATAAAGACATGCTGTGGACGAGAGCCAGAGATTAATAACAAGTATGATTCGATGCAGAGAGGTCTATTAACACATAGTGAGTGAGAAAGGTGAGTGAAAAAGAAACACTCAATGCATCATGGGAGTCCCCCAGCAGTCTACACCTATTGCAGCATAACTAAGAGAGGATTCAGGGTAGCCTGATCCAGCCCTAACTATATGCTTTTGCAAAAAGGAAAGTTTTAAGCCTAATCTTAAAAGACTAGTAGAAGGCACATGTTGATCTAAAATGAGCCTTTCTCTGGCAAACCCAGACTCTTTTCATCATATTTTTTTTTAAAATTGTACGCTTTCATCAAAATATTTTTTATATACTTTAATTTTAAGACTTCCTTTTCTGTCATTAGTTGGTCAATTTAAAGCAACAAACACAAACACCAAAGTAAAGTATAAAGAATTATTTTTCCCAAGTGGAACATGCTGGTTACCATGGTTATACATCCCACCTTAATGATGAACAGAGGCCTGTTGGCTGCATTCACATCTACTTTACTACACGACACTACAGGAATCCCCAGTGTATGTTACAATGTGATGCCTAAGAGCGCAATGAGCTACACTCGCTCCAAATTTGGAACCATGTCAGTGCCCTCTTTTCATCATCAGCAACAGTTTCTGTTAAAGATTTGTCTCTGGCATCAAGCTGTAAATTACATACATGCACACAGCAACAATAACATAACCAGGTAGTGTCTCAAGTAGTAAATTGTCCAGATAGTATAGTACACCTCTTTGTCCCTTTAATTTCATGTGTCATACTGTCTTGTGGTGAATAGAGGATGATGAGCAGCCTGGTGTGACAAGTAACAGCACCTGAACTCCCATTACTGCTGTCATGAAGAGCATATTCCACTGTAATGTATGTCATGACATAGTAAACTAGAAAGACTAGATAACTTGGGGCTGTGCCACGGGTAACAACATATTTCATAGGTTGCATCATGTGTTTCAACTCTAAATATATCACTGCTACTGGCAGCAGTGGTGAATTCTCTGCATTGCTGCATATTATATATACATCGCTGCAAAAAAAAGAAAAATGTTGCATTGGGCTTTGATGAAAATGGCTTTTTTTACATGGAATATTTTAGGTTCAAAACTTCCATTGAGCTAAGCATGAAAAAATACAGAAATAGATGCCATGGTCAAAATCACGTAAAGGTAGGATTCAAACACCAGTCATGAGTAATACTGAGGCGCTCGCAGTCCTGCAGAATTTTAAGCTGTCCATAAAGGGATAGGATCATTGTGCGGATATGATCGCTCTCTATTTCCCAAAGATTTTCTGTCCAGGTTGGTGGATAACACAACTCCCATTATCTCCTGAAACTCAAGAGCACCACCATAAACGACAATTTCGCCAATCAATACAGTAATTCCATACAGGAATATACAAAGAGTTACAAATGGGGTTGCAAAGGAGGGGGTGTGCAGGGAGCAATGTCACAATTTATTCCCAAGATGCATCGGATAAAAGCAGACATCAGTGCATCTGTCTGGCAGCGAGTATCAGTAGGAAAATGGACAGTTGGACATTTTTATCTCCTGGCTTTGATGTTGGTGAAGAGGCTGATGGACGTTCAAGGACAACTGCTGCACTGAGGGATGGGAGGGACTGAGAAGGGGTGGGACAGCGTTGGGGGGGGGTTAAAATATGGTGGTGTGTGAGAAGAAAAAGGGGTGGATGAGATAAAAGAGACACATAACAAAGAACGTGAGAAAGGAAGACATGGCTGCCTCAACACCTACTGGTCTTTAAACATTTACCTGTGCCTGCCTGTGCTGAGGGGGAGCAATGGCTGTTTGATTCCATTACACTTCTATTACAGCTGTAGTTAATGGCTGCGTCACAGTCTATTAACTGCATTCATCTTTGCCTCTGATATATAACAGGACATCAGCATTGAACAAAGACAGATGACTGTGGCTCCCTGCTACACCATTACCCTACATCCATGCACATGATGAGGTGGAGGACATGTGCACGCACACACACACACACACACACACACACACACAAGATTTACTACAAACCAAGAGGAAATGCACATAGACCAAACACACATCGTAATATACTGTACACTGTTACAAATGCTGTAATACAGACATTCATCTTTCTGTCCTCTCCTCACTAATGTAGCAGTGACAGCCACGCAGTCTAGTGTGATAACAGGAAATGGAGCGAGGTACTTTGAATCTAAAAGAACTGGCACAGATACGTCTGTATCTGTGAAATCAGAAGACGCCAGTGTAAACATATATTCAGTTTAGCAGATATGGCATGAACAAGAGAGGGGGGAAAAAACAGAAGGTATGCATGAGTGAGCGTGTTAGCGTATGTGGATTTGAGTTTTCATTCACGGCTCAGTTCCAAACTGCTGCCTCTATCTGACTGATCTGAATTACGGGAATGAACGTATCTATTCCAGGGTGTAACCTACTCCATATCACAGCATATTAAAAACATTACAATGCTGATAAGAGGTATGCAGTGAGAGAGTAAAAACACAAATTTAAGCTTTTATTGAACTGAATAGCTGATATTTTCCTCTCAGTTTGCTGCTCTGTGAAATAAACTGAAAATAGATCCGAGCAATACGAGGACAGCCCAGCCTGAAAGAAATCCTGACAATAACACTGTATATGTAAAATCTGATTTCTGATATGACATATATTACATTTCAGCTTTTGCCCTTTATTTTTCATGTACTGAGCCATGAAAAAAGTATTTGCCTCATTCCTGATTTTTTTGTAGTTCATATTCGTAACAGTTAAATGTTTCGGAATAGCAAACAAATTTTAATATTAGACAAAAATAATCTTTTTTTTTCTGCAAAACTCAGCTAAATTTCTGTAGCCACACCCATGCCTGATTGCTGCTGAAGAAACTCAAGAACACCTGACAAACAAAATCACTGAGGGTTACAAAACTATTTGGTGTCCCAAAAGTGGTTTTGGGACTCCAGTGAACTACAAACGGAGAAAACTTGGAACAGTGGTGAACGTTCCCAGGAGTGGCTGGCCTACCAAAATAACTCCAAGAACTTAGGCTACGTTCACACTGCAGGTCTTAATGCTCAATTCCGAATTTTGATCAAATCCGATTTTTTTGTCTGCTTGTTCACACTACAAATAAAATGCGACAGCAAACACTCTCTAGTGTGAACACTCAAAGCGGCCCGCATGTGCAAAAGCAGACTTGACACACAACGCGCTCTGTTTAGACCCAGAGCAAACAATATTGTTTGACTGATGACTTTACGTTTCCCAATTTTTGCTTTAAGTTATTTTGTTATTTACATAATAATGTAAATAACCTAATAATTATCCTTATTGCTGTTTTAGAGGAGCAGTGCTTCAAAGGATAGTTGCAGATTTCTGTCAGAATCTGCAGATTATACAGTACAAATAAAATGTTCACGTTTCTCCAACGATGTCTTCCCAACAGTTTCACTAACATCTACACTGGATGGCCTGGAAGCGTTCGCGATGTCTTATCGGGCGCTTCTCCGGCGCTGATAATTGGCGTCTGTCTTGTGTCAGTGACGTAAAAGACGGATTTAATGCGACCCGACCGTTCAAACAGCAGTCGCTTTCTAAAACATCGGACATGTATCGGATTCAGCACCACATACGAAAGTGACCCAGATCGGATTTGAAAATATCGGATTTGTGCCGTTCACACTGTCATACCATGATCGGATATGGGTCGCATAGGGTCAAAAAAATCGGATTTGATGTGCCTTCTCCTGCAGTGTGAACGTAGCCTTATTGAGGACTCATGCAGGAGGTCACAAACAGCCCAGAACAACATCTAAAGAACTGCAGGACTCACTTCTCTAAGAAAAAGACTGGGCAGAAACTGCATCCGTGGGAGAGATCCAAGGCGAAAACCACTGCTGACCAAAAGGAACACAGAGGCTCATCTCAAGTTTGCCAAAACACATCTTGATGATCTCCAAGACTTATAAAATATTCTGTGTGGACGAAGCAAAAGCTGAACTCTTAAAGAGGTTTGTTACCTTTGATGTAAAACTAACACAGCATTTTATTCAAAGAACATCTACTGCTGGTTAAACATGGCGGTAGATGGCCGCTTCCTGACCTGGATGACTTGCTGTAATTAATGGAACCATGAATTTTGCTCTCTATCAGAAAATACTGAAGGAGAATATCAAGCCATCAGTTTCTGACGCTTAAGGCCATTTTAGACAGTACAATGATCTGAAACACACCAGCAAGTCTACCTCTGAATGGCTTAAAAAAATAAACAAAATAAACATTTTAGAGTTAAAGTCTGGAGATGCTTTGGCCTGACCTTAAACAGACAGAAAAAACAAAAAGCGGGCCAAAATTCCTCCACAGTGATGTGAAAGACTCATTGCCTGTTGCTGCAAACGCTTGATTGCAGGTTTTGCTGCCAGGGTTGCAAAACCAGTCATTAGGTTTAGAGGACAAACAGAGTCAGGTAGGTTTGGATGCCTTCATGAAAAGTGGGCAAACACTTGTTCACGATGATGACTGAAATTATTATAGTTTAAAAACAAGTGGAGCAGTAATTAGTAGCTATCACTGTCAATGCACGAGTACAGCCTTTTGACCCGGCCTGCTAACCAAGCTAGGTTGCATTAGCTGATTACTTAGGCCTCTATTATATCTGCTAAATTTGGAGTTTCAATACCTAAGCCAACAAATCAATAGATTTAAAAAGCTATCGCCATCTTTCATATACAGATTATGATTGCGTGCACATTAAACTTTAATATCAACTATCTTTTTTGCACTGGTGAAAAAAATGTTAAAAATCCAATTAGGAGTCAAATTGAAGCTTTAATTCTTAGTTGACTTAGTAGCAGTGTTCACATCGTACATGTCTGCACTGGGGTGAGACAAAGGTAGATCAGGAGCTCCCTGCACGTTTAGTTAATTTCATAAAGGGATTATTCATGGTCTCAGCAGTGCCTTAACCGAGCCACTCTGAGATGAGACTCTCATTGCTTCTCTCCTCCCTGCTGGTTCTCGCTCTCCAGCATTAACCTATTTAGGGGAGCTTTCAGACCTCTCCATCACCCCTATACTCTTTCACTATTTATGAGGCCTGATCAATACAGAGTGGAGCACCTACATGAAAAATGGTTCTGGAGAAACCGCAGAGGAGAGCACATCAAAGACAGGCCTCCCTTGTTTCCAAGAGATACCACTCTCCAAATTAATATAACCTGATACACAATGTGAAGAGCCCAGACCCCACAATAAGAAAACAGAGCCCGGAGGCTAACACCCTGATAAAGCAGTTTTATATGACCCTTCTTCTTCCCTGCCTTCGTCTACACACCCCCTCATAAAGCTTTATCAAAAGCTAATTAAGCCAAAAACAATGAAATAACTCATAGGATGTCAGGCTCTGCAGAGCTCATTGTACGAGCCTCTTGGCAATAGTACCCCACAAAAATTATATTGTCACTTACCTATTAATGAAGACAAGTTTGCATGCACTCTGTGGTCTATTTTAATTTATATTAATTCTCCGCCAGCCCTCATTATGAGCATTATTAAGCTGCACCCGGAAGCAAAACAAGGCTTTTGACCTGAGCAGGAGTTGGAATAAATCTCTCTTAATCATTTAGCAGCTCTGAGCAGGCAAAATACCTTAACAAACAACCTGACAGAAAGAGGTATGTGAGGAGAATTTAAAGGATAGTGTTTCTATTTATTTATTTAAAAGTAGGTCCAAATGGCAGAGAATGAAGCAGAATCTAGAAGACAGCTATACCAGGGATGATAAGTGAGTTGTGCTAATTTACTGAGAATTTCTGCACAAATTTGGCCAGAAAAAAAGGACTTACTCAGTACATCACCTTTTTGTAAATGCAAGCATGACACACGTGTGGTTCAGAGTCTACAGTATTTATTAGGTCTCAAAGCAAAATTATGCAATCAAAATTACAGCTTTGCTTCAGCATTTATCACATGATGCACACTGGCCTGAAATGCATTTTTCCCTCATACAGAATCACTGGAAGAGGAGCAGTGAAACAGCAAAGCACATTTTCTGAGACTGACAAAAATATTTTCTTTTCATTGTCGGAACTGGGGCCATTCTGTCTGCTGGCATTTGAAATGCCACATGATTTAGGGTGGAATTCCTCTAGAATTAAATAAAATTTCTGCACATTTGATCTGAAATGATGAGGTACAGATAAGCGACTACACCCCTAAAAGTACAGCGTATTTTTATACAAAATGGGAGCAAGTTTGCTTGTTTTTCCACTAAATCATCTAAAAGTTAGAGAATTACTTAACATTACTTACAGTATTTATTTCTTCTTTCCTGTAAAATAGAATTAAATTGTAATTTTTGTAATATTGCCGTTTTACTCACCAGTCTAAACAGAACAGGCAAACTAACATTCATTTTGTCATGTTTCTAGTTAAATCAGCTCTGGTGCAATTACAGCTGGCAGTACAGCTGGCACAGCTGGGTGAAAAAACTGTAAAACATCTGTGCAAATTTTGCAAATGTAACAACTTTTTGTACTAAAGAACTAGTTTGGGGGTGTTTGAATCCCCTATGTGCTAGTAGCCTTAGATCTGCTGCTTCCGTTTCCTTCTAATCTTGCTTCACTGAGGAAGCCTAATATATTTTTTATGAAAGCCTGATAATTAATGTTGTTGACAGTAAGGTCACAGATAATGTCCACACCAGAAACCTTGCATCACAACACAGATTCTAAAAGAATTAATGGGCAACGATTGGCTAATGAGGCTGAAACTGCATCATTCCAGTCAATTTAACCAAACTGCCCTGCCTCTGTTTTGCATTGTGATCACCCAAACTGCAAAATGCACCTCAAAGTGCACTCGAGATTTTCAACAGCCGATTCTTTTCCCTAACCGAGACAAGCCTCGCAGACGCTCTTTTCTCCATCTTTCACAGCAGTCAAATTAGTGAGCCTACCTCCATCCACTACAGGAAGACGAACCTGTTGTTAAATGATCCATTCTCTCTTTGTGGGCGTCTGCTGTTTCCGGTCAGTGAAGAGTGTCTATTCTGCCGTGCTTGAGTCTGTAGGAATGTAACAGGGCTGACTGAATGCGGGTGGTACTCTCTGATTAGAGCGCCTGTATGTCTCTCTGACTGGCACAGATATCCGCACTGCCCACCTAACTGGTGAATTGGCTGACCACCTGTCCGAGCACCTGATTGTGTCTAGTCTGACTGCATCAATGTGGAATTTCCTAAATGTTTGTCTCTCTGTGCAAAAAATTGAATTTCTGCCTGAAGGCAGATGTCTGTGACCTGTCTGTCTGACAGCTTGACTGCTTGACTCCCAAAAATGCCTGAATATTTGACTAGTCGCTTGGTTGCGAACACCTGTCTCACCTCTCGCCTGCCACTCTCAATAGCTGTTTGCCTGCGTGAGCCAGAAAGTCAATCACAACACAATCACATCAAGTGACAGGAAAATTGGGATGCAAGGAACAGCCATTATTGATGGTTTTATTTTTGCGAGTGATTAACACATTCCGCAATCACCCATCAAATGTCAGAAATAAAATATTACGAAGCATCTGACAGCGCATATGCTATATCGCTCCGTTCAAATCGCTTCCAAACTTTTTGTCCTTCAAGCCAAAGTCATTAACTTTTTACATTACCTTTTACTGCAGATACCACTGGACATTCAAGGTTAAAAGCTCAGTGCCACTATGATAATCAGAGCAAGGGTAACTGGCCACAGTGTGGGCTGAAATAGATCTCTTGCTGAGCAAAAAAAAAAAAATGCATATAGTACAGTATTATTTTTTTATCAGGTCAAAAATGCTTTGTAAAGCATTTGCAATGAGAGACAATAGAAGGATGAATTTCTTACTGGGATAATGTGCAGCGGAGCTTCTTCCTCTGCGTGTCGTCTCTATAAATATTCAGAGCCACAGTCCCGGGGTCATGTTTGGTGCTAGGAAAGCAGTGGTTGTTCAAACAGGGTTTTGCTAGCGTGTTGCAAAAGGTTGACAGAGGTCATGTTGACTGAGTGGCCCTCTGGCCTGCCTCATTTCTTCTGTACATAATATTTAAAAGTTTTCCTGTTTCACTGTCTCTCACGCTTTACTTGGCAAAACCCTCTATCTCTTCATCTCTATGCTCATCTTACTGGCTACACGTTTTCTTTTAGATTTCCCCTATTTAATAACCTCTCAGTGCTTATTCCTAGAATTCCACTTTGCCTTATGGGAGAATGCTTGGACAAACCAGAAGCATGTGAGTTTAGCACAAATAGTCACCTTAATACTCTGAGATGTCCCCTTTTCCAGTTTGTTTCTTTTATTAATCTATTAATTAATACGCTTCAGAGGTGCTAGTTGCCATTTTTTTTGCTGGACTGTATATAAAGCATGGATGTAGCCACTGTGATGTGTTCGTGAAATCCTATTCTGAAGCCTCAAGCTGAGAATTTTGGTCATAGACATCCAGTTTGTTTGTTTTTTAAACTTGATGTGAAGAACAAGAGCGTGAAGACACTGCACTCACAGAATTTGTCCATTTCTCTAAAGCGTACTGTGTTCATTATCTATTTCACATGAGATCATAATTTACCAAACAAATATAAAGACAGTTTTAATAAGACTTGAAACTAGAGGTGTAGGACATGAACTCCTCAGAAAAAATATTTACTTATATTGTATAGCAACTGTAAAGTAGAGTAATTTCCCATAGATTTCTATATATCCAGAGGAGTCACCCTCTGCTGGCCATTAGAAGAAGTGCAGATTTAACTCATTTTGACACGGGTCATGTATCTCACCAGGAAGCTTAAGTTTTCTATTGGTTCAAAATGGTAGACGTATCTAAAACATCACCACACATCTATGAAAAAACTTGGACTGTAAAACTGAATTTATGAATTTATGATTCTAGATCAGTGCCTGTTTTAATCACCAGTGTGAACAGAACAGGCAAACTAACATTCATTTTGTCATTTTTCTATTTATGTCAGCTCTGCAGCAGTTACAGCTGGAACAGCTGGGTGCAGATACTGTAAAAGTCTGTGCAAATGCTACAAATGTAACAACTTTCTGTAGCAATAAGCTAGTTTAAGCTAGTGTGTGGTGCAATCTTTAACTTTATTTGTTATCACAGCATCAAGTCATGTTTTTCAGCCAAAACATCTGAATCCCTCACATCACAGCGGCCTCAGATCTGCTTCTATTTCTGTTTAATCTAACTTGACTAAGGAAATAGCTCTGAAGTGGGATTTCTTCCCATGCTATTCACTATATCCAGGGAAGTCGCCCTCTGCTGGCCATTAGAAAAAGCACACTGACACATTGACTCAAGTCTGGCATCTCATCAGGAAGCTAAAGGGCTCGATATGTTCAAAATTGCTCTTTGTCATTGGCTTAATTTTCACTGACCAGAATTCTACGTCCATCTTTTATTTACAGCCTGTTATTAAGCTTCAATTGCTTAGCTATGTGATCCTTCTTAATATTGCTGCTGACTTCCTGTAAAAACCTGCACTCTTCATTCCTTCATTAGTCCTTCATTCCTCCCTTTGGCTATCCTTTGTCCCTCCGCTTCTCTTTTTTTCTTTTTTGTTTTGTTTGTTTGGGTGTTGTTTTTTCCAACCCCTGCTATCTGCCTTCTGAAAGCCTCAGCCCATTCAATTAGCCATCTGGTAGCCTGGCCGACAGCAACAGCAGCAGTGAGACCGGCCGGTTTGATGATGCGACCTCTGGGTTCAGGACAGGTGAATGGTCCACAATCAGCCACTTTGATTACTCCCTTAACCACTGCAGAGCAACCAATTTACCACAGGGTTACCACTGAACCTATTAACCTGTTAGCCCACACAGCCACAGCGAGGAAATTGGATGCTGAAGGAGAGGATGTAATGTGGTGTTTTCTAAAGGAAATCCTGTTTGATTTCCATTAGATTTGCCCTTCAGCTGTAGAAAAATAACAACAGGAGCCAGTTTGTGTCCATGTAATACACGATTATCTGCGCTACAGTCACCAAATTTGCAGTAGGAATCTAATAGGTTACACTCATTCATTCAAACACCACTTTTGCCCTCACGTTAAATGATAAACACGTAGGTAATGTGGAATATCTTCAGCATGGATCAGGACACAGCCCAAGAGTTTACCTCTGTGTAAGCGTGTGTGATATTAAGGTGAGTAAGAACAGGAACCAGTTCGATTATGCTGCTATTTTTTCCAATTTGTTTTTACTTTTCAGTTACATGTTTGAAGGATTATTTTAGTGCTCCTAAGTACAAAATTGAAGATAACACCAATGCCCCCTAATAGCTTTACAATGATAGTTATTATTACTGCGAAGGATAGACTGAGACTGGCACTAGGCCATAGCTTAAGCTGTTATAAGATGAAACATTATAGAGCAACCATTATAAAACATTCCTCAAAAGCTGCAGAGAGCCAGGAAGCACCCACATCAGGGAGCCAAACACACTGTAAAGGAGATGAAATGACCAAAAAAAGAAAAAATAAAGAAAAAGGAAATTAACTTCTGGGCTTTTGCCTGCCTGCAGTAATACTGGAAATTGTAGCTCTACTGTGAACAATTTCGGCTCTACTTTGCACTTGGAGTCAATTACACTAAGCTACACTCCAATAGGATAAATGAGCCCAGAGGGGGGGAAAAAGAAAGCATGTCGGCGGAGATGTGCATGAAAGAAGGGACGGATCTGTTAGTTGTAGCAAGCGATCAGTGCTTTGTGAGAGATCTCACTGAATGCCAGATTAAGCTTCGAATGTTGGAAAACAAAATCCTGCTGTTACA
The DNA here is from genome assembly GCF_051167445.1 of Perissodus microlepis. Taxonomy (NCBI): domain Eukaryota; kingdom Metazoa; phylum Chordata; class Actinopteri; order Cichliformes; family Cichlidae; genus Perissodus; species Perissodus microlepis. Next base: position 20,115,064 of record NC_140468.1, on the reverse strand, counting down.
CCGATCCAACGGGGTCTGTGAGTGATGCCGTAACTTCAGCGACACATTTTCAGAAATCTCGCACATAAAAGTTTCAAAGCGGCAGAAATATGATTGTTTGAAGCGACGACAGGATTCAGGACAAATTTCAATACAAAGAGGCAATTATTTGGTATTATACTACTGGCTATTGTTTTAATGAAGTCATGTCATGTACCATGCATTTAAATGCCCTGTAACTTCCAAGAACTCCATACAGAATATGATAAGGCGGAGACATGACACATGGATATCCCAATCCCTCAAAGAGTCGGTTGTCTGTTCGGTTCAGATTCAAATGTAAGCCGGTGCACATATCTACTCGTTACCGTAATAAACACGCACATACGTACCCTTACTAATTATCTGTATCCGTAATGTGATGTGGCATTTGTCACATCCTCCGGAGTGTGAGTCACAGAAACGGATATTTTTGGCACTCATAACATCAGTAAGCGGAGGTTTCGTCCTCTTAAAAGGGAGTTTTTCTCCCCACTGTTGCCAAATGTTTACTCATAATGGGGCCATCTAATTGGGTTTTGGCTTTATTACTGTTCACCTAATAATATAAAATACCTTGAGGAGACTGTTGTTGTGATTTGTTGCTATATAAATAAAGTTGAATTGAAGTTAATCTGTGGAGGTGGAAAAAACGTCTTAAATCTTCTTTTTGAGCCCAGGTTGTAAAACCTTTAAGCATTTTTTTTTAACAGATGATGATCAGTGAGGATTCTTCATGACCAGTTTAATGTCCCAGTGACCACTGAAGGTAAAGTTACATTGCTGTCCCCATTCGTTTAGACTGGAGCTTGGTCTTAAAACCCCTAAAGTTTCTGCTCAGCGTCACGAGGGTGGCTGCTGAACAGCCAGACTTGTTTCTAAAAGCCTTTTGATCCAGTCCTCTTTAAAAGTGTCAAATTATTGACTGGAATGACCTCCACTAATATGTATGCAAGTGAACTTCAACACTCCCTAAATATAACTTCAATCTCCTGATCCTAACGATGTGTCTTTGATCTCTAATCAGAAATAGATATTTCAGCGTCCTTAAAACACTCTCATACATATCCTATCTTGGAAAGTTGAACTTATTAACTCTCAGTGTCCTGTTTTTCATATTGGTATAAAATTTAGAACGACACTATCCACTCTGTGCATGTCATGAATCCATAAGTGTCTCTAATTTAGGACGGAGGAAAAGGCGGGCTGCAGGAAGGTGACCCCAGCTGTGCTCTTAATCATCAGCTGGTCCAGATGAGGTTAAGAATGGAAATTGGCTTGGCTCTGTAGTGAATCTATTATCATATCTCCTCACCCTCATCTACCCTTCTTTCTTTGTTTCTCATCTCTGTTAGTCGCTGTTTTACATCTTCACTCCCTCGCCTCGTCTATCTGCCTCCTCATTTTCATTCACTCGTTTTCTTTACTCTCTTTTCCACCTTCATCTTTTTTTTTCTCTTTGATGTTTAAAAAAATGCCTCAGCATATTGATAATGGGATTTATTTAAATAGTCTTTCCTAAAGCGAAGGACATTCTCTGTGACATCTGCAGTAATTACGTTGAATCATGTTGATGATTGTCCCGCTGGCCTGTGTAATCCTAGAGACACTTACCGACCAACAGTCAGACTCTCGTGGTTTACTTTGGCTCCGAGCTGCCGCCAACTGTGGTCGGCATTATGTTGACCATGTGTTTGATACTTCTTCAGGGAATTTTGGCACTAGGAATAATGAAATCTTTAGAATTTGGAAGTTAGAAGGTCAAACTACAAGGACATTGTGACTTCGCACGTTTTTAGTACATTTGCACAAAACATTTGATCAGTGGTCATGAAAATTTGAATATTAATGATCAAGAGACTGACCTCACAGCCCATTGTTCCTTCAGTGGGCTAGTTTCAGTCATTGTGCAAATGTACTGTTTATAAGGTTGGAGAAACGCTACGTCCAGATAAACAGAATCAACCTTTTGGGGACTAACAAAATGATAGTGATAGTTTTTATGGGTAACATATTTTTAGGGTGTAGTGCGTTCTAAGCCTAAATGCAAAACCTTTTTTTCAAAAAGCCTTTTGATTTATTGTATTGTATCTCAGTTGGCCTAAAGAGCTGCTTGTTGTTGTTTTAAGGAAAAAAACAAAGAATGTTTTTTTTTTAAATAGTAAAAGAAAAAGTTTTCTTAACCTCCTAAGACCCGAACTCTTTCATGGCATGCATTCTTAATTTCACTTTGCTATTTGGCCTTATAGAGTTCGATAGAACTTTATAAAGTCACAACTGAGTAATGACCAAAACTCTTTATTTGGTGTCTGAACACAGCAGCATTTTACCTGAGTACAAAAACAAAATGAGAAACAACAATTGTCCTCCTTTGAGCAATATGGCTCATTTGAAAGAACAAAATTTTTTATTGTAGTCTCGACAACCCAAAACATGATCTTCCCATATGTGGACACCAGGTCCTAGGAGGTTAAATCACTGATGATGTAGACGACTAAAAAATGCATGTCTCAAATATAATAGTTTTGGTGTTACAGGTCTAACTGTATGTGCTGCTGTAGCGAATCAACTCGAAGGCTAGATTTTAGGAACGGTTTAGGCACAGGGCTCTAAAGTGCAAGACCACAAGGTAGAAAATGTTCTCTTCTTCCTTTTTCTAACAGCATAATCTTTGCTTATTTTTCAGAAAATTCAGCAAATTTTCCAGAAAGTCACGCCGCTCCCTTCCCCCGCTCAAAGGACTCAGAGAGTATGAGATTTCCTTTCACTATAAACACTTGTTGGTTCATTAGGAACCTGTTGGAATGACTGACTGCAGCTTGTTAGGCTGATTAAAACATCACGTTTAATTAGCGGCTGTATCACGGCTCACTTCACGGCTGCTGTAGCATCAGAAAGATACAGGATACACTGGAAGTGTTAAAGTCCCTGCGCTCTGTCTGCCATGTTGGCATGAAGCCTGACAGTCACGAGAGAAGTGAGTGACAACACACTCTACTCCTTGTTGTATGACTGTGCTAATAATCTATCCAGGGATTCCCAGAAGTCTGGACCTCCGTTTTTTCCTATTTAAGGCTGATTTTTCCCTAAAATTAGCAGTTATTAATCAATTACCAATCTGTAAGAAGTCAATAGGTTCATGTATGAAAAGTTTGATGCTTACAAAGAGGATGAACAATCAGGCATACTCATTATGTTGTAGGTACAAATTTTATTTACTTATTATTTTTTACAAATTCTTATTTTCCAAGAAACTGGAATGTAGGAAACTGCATGTCTGAAAGTCAACTGTAAATCTCAGTTAAACCCTATCTGTCTGCAGCAATGCTGCAGGATACATTTTGATAATACATTAATATTCAACTCATTCCCTGAAGTTCATAGCTGTAGGTCAATCCACTTTATGTAAACACTAAATTATTTTTTTTTAATCAATAAAGAAATGTAATCAAGCAGTGCTAATAATTAGAGAGAGTTAGGGAAATGAGAAGCTTGCTGCAGGAAGTAAATAAAACATTTGATTTAAATAACATTTTAACCTGTGGGGCTGCGTTAATTTGTTCACACCGATTATCCCTATATGCAGCCGGCATAGATTAATGAAAACTGTGGCAGGAAGAATGTGTTGAGCTGGAAGATCAGGCAGATAGCTTGTTATTGTATACTGAAAACACTGAAGGTTTTCAGGAACACAAAACATATCCTGCCATTGCATTCAATATTATTAACTATTGGTTTGTATTTTCCAATACTGATAATAACACACTGTCTTGGTCTGAGCAATCGTTCTCCAAACTTTCTGAAGGTCCTTCTTTGGACATTGGCTATTTATTCAGTCATTTTCAGTCTAGTCCTTGAACCAGACCATTTTCATGGAATGTGTTATCACTGACCTATGAATTATTCAAAAATGTATCTAAGTCAAGGAATGGCATTTTGTAACTAGCAGCCTGTAACAAAACCTATTTGTTTGTTCCCAATTTTTTCATTGAATCTATGAAAAATATCACAGACAACACAGTTTAGCAAACATAAAATACTGTTTTTGCATTAACAAGGAAATTTACAAAGAGCAAATCTCAGCATGGTGTGCAGTGTGTCTTTACACCGCATTCCAAGTTATTATGCAAATTGTGTTTAAGTGTCATAAAGATTAAAAAAGTTGTTTTTCAATTAAACCCATGGATGGAATTGTGTCTCAGGGCTCTTTGGATCACTGAAATCAATCTCGGACACCTATGATCATTAGTTTGCCAGGTGTGTCCAATTAAAGGAAAAACAACTAAAGAAGGATGTTCCACATTATTAAGCAGACCATGATTTTCAAGCAATATAGGAAGGAAAAGGATCTCTCTGCTGCTGAAAAGCGTGAAATAGTTGAATGCCTTGGACACGTAATGAAAACCTTAGATATTTCACAAAAACTTAAGCGTGATCGCCATAATGTTAAGAGATTTGTGGCTGAGTCAGAGCACACATGGGTTCGTGCAGATAAAGGCAAAATGAGGAAGGTTTCTGCCAGACAAATATATTAGATTAAGAGCGCAGCTGCTAAAAGGCCATTACAAAGCAGCAAACAGATATTTGAAGCTGCTGGTGCCTCTGGAGCCCTGCAAACATCAAGGTGTAGGATCCTCCAGAGATGTGCAGTTGTGCATAAACCTTATATTTGGCCACCCATAACCAATGCTCACAAGCAGAAACGACTGCAGTTGGCCCAGAACTACATGAAGACTAATTTTCAAACAGTCCTGTTCACTGATGAGTGCAGTGCAACCCTTGATGGTCCAGATGAATGCAGTGGTGGATGATTGGTGGACGGCCACCATGTCCCAACAAGGCTGCAACGTCAGCAAGGAGGTGGTGGAGTCTTGTTTTGGGTTGGAATCACAAGGAGAGAGCTGGTCGGCTCCTTTAGGGTCCCTGAAGGTGTGAAAATGACCTCTGCAAAGTATGTGGAGTTTCTGACTGACCACTTTCTTCCATGGTAGAAAGAGAAGAAATGTGCCTTCCGCAACAAAACCATCTTCATGCAAGACAATGCACCATCTCATGCTGCAAGGAATACCTCTGCATCATTGGCTGCTATCGACATAAAAGGAGAGAAACTCATGGTGTGGCCCCCATTTTTCCCTAACCTTTGGAGCTTCCTCAAGCAAAAAAATATGAGGGTGGGAGGAAGTTCACATCCAAACAGCAGCTCTGGGAGACTCTTCTGACATCCTGCAAAGACATTTAAGTAGAAACTTTCCAAAAACTCACAAGTTCCATGGATGCAAGAATTGTAAAACTGCTATCAAATAAGGGGTCCTATGTTAATATGTAACTTGACCTGTTAAGATGTTTTTGATTGAAATAGCTTTTGATTTCAGTAAAATTGATCTACTAATGCTGCAAATTCAACAAATGACCATTTTCAATTCTCTACAACCTATAAAATGTTTTGAAACTCTGTGTGCGTAATAATTTGGAACAGTGCATTTTAAGTTTTTTGTTTTTGAAAAACATACTGATTTTCATTGGGAGTTTTGTTCAGTAACATTTGACATGCTGCCAATATTGTAAAAGCATCAATCGATAGAAAATCACACAATACGACACTATCAGTCATGGATTGGCCTCATCAGAGCCCAGACCTCAACATTGTTGAAGCAGTGTGAGATCATCTTGCCAGACACAACAAAAAGCTGCAAACATCCAAAGAAGAGCTTTGAATGTCCTTCAAGAAGCGTGAAATTACAAGAAACCTTCCTAAGAGAGTTTGGGCTGTGTTGAAGAACAAAGGTGGTCATGCCAAAATATTGACTTTATAGTCATCTCAGGCACACAGCTCTGGCTTTGAGCAGAGAAGCCCCGCCCACCGTCAAATGTTCTAATGTGAGGGGCAGCCAATCAGAAGGAAGCTGAGTTAAATAGACAGGTGTTAAGCAGTGCAGTTAAACTAAAGTTTAGTATAGGTTACTCTAGTATTTTTCCTATGATTCCTAAACACATCCATTTCTTTAAAAGCTAAAGGTCAATTTACATAAGTTTTAACTGCTAGTCCTGTGATAGACTGTACCACCTCTTGCCCGGTGACAGCTGAACTAGATTTTAATGCTTGTTCCTAATTATTTATTTGAGGCAATCTTCAGCCCACAAGTAAAACCAACAACAGCAGATGTGCAGAGGATAAAAGATCCTGTTAGGATTAAAACTGCAGGTGATGAGTGAAGAATAGAAAACTGAGTTTTGTGCAGCACCAGTTTCATCTGTAGGAGAAACGGACAGCCCTGTCCAAACTAATGTTCTACTTTAAAACAGCAAAGACATTTTCTGATCTCACCTTCTTTAGAAGTTTGTTTTCCCCACAACATCACAGAAGTTTTCCCCCTAACTTTGCACATGTGATACTCACCTAATCAGACATTTTGAAAGCTCTGTTTTAGTTCACATCTACTGCGCTTGAGCAGTGAGAGGTTTTGCGGTGGTTTCTGAGTAATCGTTCTGGAGTCATAGTGTCAAGTGGATGTGAGATACAACACTGACCTTTCGTGGCCTTTGCAAACACAGTTCTGCAAGGTGAAAAGGTTGCAAAACATAACTCAAAGGCTGTTGGCACGCACACGGCCAAGGTTGTTTTTTGTTTCATTTGGAGTCCTCGGGGGTTTTGACTGTTAGTTCACCTAAAGCCTCGTTTCTGAAACCAACAGGAATCCAAAAACAGCTAAAATTGTTCACATTTCTAGTTTAGAGTACAGCTTTCTACCAGGCCCCTGCAGCATGATAGCCAGTTAATCAATACATGATCTGATGTTAATTGTTACATTATATCCATTGATTTGGTGAGAGTTTCTCAGCCTCTACCAACATCTGATACAAGTGCAGAATTGATTCAAAAGTAAGTCAAAAGCAGCGAGTGAAGCACACAACCTGAACAGCTTCACAGCAGAATGAAACTAAAAGTTCTGCACATACAAAACATCTTTGACTGTTCAGACATGTTATAATCCAGAGACGTCAGATTCATTTTACATAGTGAGCCATATACAGCTCGATCCTAAATGAGCCAGACCAGTGAACTCCCCTTTCTGCCAGCGTAAAGTTTGCCATTTAGAAAAAGATAAAGAAGGGCGAATTCAACAATATTTCTTAGTGTTCTACATGATAAAGAAATCCTCCCATAGTAAATGAAAGAAATGTGTCAGTGATTTAAAATGTAAGAAATAAATGTGTAAAATTACAGAAAAAGAGAAGATTTCTGTTGTTTTTTTTAACTGTATCCACTGTAAAAAAAAAAAAAAAAAAAACTGAACTCAGTAGATCATAAAAAACAGGAACCTTTCTGTCATTTAATTGTTTATCTATTACTTAATTACTTTGGTGTCGGTGGCCATGGGCAGGGATGGACTGGGACAAAAAATCGGCCTTTTGACTAGAGACCGGCCCACCAGGTATTAAAGCCATAAAGCCTTTGAATGAAAACAAATGCTGGTATATGTATGATTTCTATACATTTTACGTCAGATAAAAACTTTGGTTGTAAGATTCAGATAATTATTTCATAATAGCCAGACATTTTAAATGAGAATACGAAAGAAAAGTATTTCTTTGTGCCCCCCTTTCCCTGTCAATGCCCTACCTGCCCCCCTGGAAAAACTTTGCTAGATCCGCCCCTGCACAGTAACCAGCTGTCAGCTGCTTAGAAAAGGATGCTGGTGTTATTTGTCTCTCAGAAACAGTTCATAACTTCCCTTCAACTCATTCATGTCACCTAAAAGGTAAACATGTTTCTCCATCACCTGTTCAGCTCTGATGATTCAGTAAGGACATCTCCTGGTTTCATCTTCATGTTTCCCTCTCACCACATATCCAAACCGATATCCTGACCAGCAGCTTTTACAGCTGTGGCTCCAGCAAACATCAGCTGATACTAGAAATTAATGTTAAATAAATTCTAACAACAGCTGATCAAGTTTATACGTGCTGCTGTCGTTTAGCGCGACATCCGCTGGTTTCTTCTTTCTGGCGCAAAGTGGGCGATAAACAAACAAGAGAGAAAAGCCGATCAGCTGATCACTGATCAGTTTTATGATTGAAGTAGCAACAGGAGAGGGAGGGGGAGAGAATGAGAGAAGAAGAGGCAGCTGACAGCGTAAAGACACAGAATAACTCCAGCTTTGTGTCTTTTTCATTCTAGCTGAAGTCCGGGACAAACTGTGTTCCTTCTCAGCTCACGTAATATTTTCTCTCAATGCGGGACGATTCTGTTTTTTAAGGGGCGGTTGGCAACTCTACTAACTAACCTTATGAATAAAATAAAGTTCACTATCAGTAACATCAAAGCACCCACCCAGCTGTATAGAAACTCCGTTATGCTAGCTAGTACGCAGTACAAGTTATTGTAACTGACTGTAAAAAGTCAGCACAACGAAAATAAACTCCACCTAATCTTGGTTCATATCTGACCCAGATAGACTGCAGGTCATAACTTCTTACCTGATGTTCAGTTCACCTGACACTCGGCGGCCGATTCGGGTCTCTCCTCCTCCTGCCTCCCCTTTCCCTCATCCACCTGCTCGCCTCTGTGGAAGCTCCGCCATAGCCACCACCAAACAACTAACTTATTTTTACACACTGGCCAGCATCTGGCCAATCCTCCATATGTTTCCACTGTGAACAGCAGGATTAACCGGGGACTCAAGATCCGTGCATTTCTTATGTGAAGATGGAAACTCATTACAGGGAACAGACTTACTGGTGAAAAATAGCAGAAGAAAAAGCAAAACTAAAAATAAAACAGCTGATGAAATTTAAACTGAGCTGATAAATATGATCTTAAAGTGGGAAGTGTTTTGATAAAGGCCTGAATGATGGATTAAAAGACAAGTGATTTAGAAAAAGAAGATGCGATGTTTGATCAGAAGCAAATTAATCTGGAAAACATCCATATCTGAAATCTTTTCGCCGTTCATAAGCTTTAAATGTTTTTACTGGTGTATTTATGATCATCTCCATGATCAGATACTATCACACAGAAAGCTCCTGTTAATATGAATGAGCTAGGGCCCCTATAGCTAAAAGGACAAAAGAAATCTTTCCAGCCACAGTCATTTATTCTTCATGGTACGAGCTTGTAGTGGACTTCTCTAACCTTACATATGCATAAGTGGGAAGCTAGAGGTGTGGAGAGTGTTAGTAAACAAAACAGAGCAGGCATCAAATGTACTAACCCGGCATCGTTTAGCACTGCCTTAATTCTTCATGGCACAGATTCAACAAGGTGCTGGAAGCAGTCCTCTGACATTTTGGTCCATATTGACACGATAGCATCAATGTAAATCTCCTGTTCTATCCCACAGGGGCTCTGGATTGAGATCTGATGATTTTAGAGGCCACCGGACTACAGTTAGCTCACTGTCATGTACCAGTCCCCCTGATTTACATTGAGATTGAGCTTTGTGGCATGGTGTGATATGGTTTGAAGCAGACATCAGCAGAATGGCCGATATCGAGACTCATCTGACAACCAGAAGATTTTTCCAAGCGTCTTTTGTCCAATTTTGGTCAACCTGTGTAAACTGTGGGCCCTGTTTCCTGTTCTTGAGCTGCAATAATTCATATTCAGCATTTTTACTCAGCTCCACGAGGTGCTTTAGTACCTTTGAGCATCTCACAGATCTCAGAAGTGTTGTTTTCCCTCACAGTGTGGCAGTTACCAATTAGGTGGTGAATATACTGGAGCAAAACATTTTTTGAGAAGCTGGTGATGGCTTAAAAATAACTTTTAAAACTTTTAACAAATGCACTGATAACAGTTTACATTTTTCTTCTTCTTTAGCATTTAACACAACGGACCATCTGCTTCCGTCTCACCCTATCCCTAGCATCCTCCTCTGTCACACCAACCTTCTTTTTTTCCACCTTCACTACATCCATGAAGCTCCTCTGAGATCTCCTCCTGGCTGACAGCTCCATATTCAGCATCCTTTGTTCAGTATATCCACCATCCCTCCTCCACACATGTCCAAACCACCTCAGCCTTGCCTCTCTAATTTTGTCTCCAAACCGCTTAACCTGAGCTGTCCCTGTATTTCTAATACTGTCCATCCTGGTCACTGTCAATTAAAATATTCTCACAAATTATAATTATAATAATTAATAAATGGTAAACTGATAGCTAACCGAATATTAGAGGAGAGATGAAATAAAACTGTATTAACATTGTGCGATTATGGGGTCATGACTATTTGCTGGGAATGCACACGACAAGGATGAAAAAAAAAGCCATTACTGAACAGTCAAAAAGAGGAGAGGGAAACATTGAGAGCAATAAAACACATAAATGGAGCATCACCAAAATTAAGGACCACACGTGGCAGTAATAGTGAGGCAGATCCCACTCGTTTTTATCTTATAGGGAAGCCCGGCCTAATCTAACCAAGCAGAATGTGAAAGTAAACAAGTCAATACAAAACCAAACAAAAAACCCAGAACACAAACCAACAAACCACAGTATTTTGGTTGAACGTCTTTTAATTTCTAAAGTGGAGACTGATGCCTCCAAACCCATCTCCTTAAACCAACTCCTTCATTAGGTACACATCTTTAGCTGCTCGTTAACACAAGTATCTAATCAGCCAGTTACATGGCAGGAACTCAGTGCATTTAGGCATGTAAACATCGTCAAGATGATGCTTTGAACGTGGCATGGTTGTTAATGCCACAGGCTGGTCTTAGTATTTCAGAAACTGGTGATTTGCTGGGATTTTCACAACCAGCTCTAGAGTTTAAAAAGACTGGTCTGAGAAAAGTAAATGCCCATTGAGCGGTTGTTCTGTGGGTAGTTCTCTGCCTTGTTGACGGCAGAGCGCTTCATGCTGTCAGGAAGGCAACAGCAACTAAAACAACCACCCACTGCAGAAGAGCAGAACTGGATGGACAACACGTCAGGCGATGATATGGCAGCAGAAGACCGCACTTCGTAGCAGTTACATGTGCTTTCAAAACGTCATTTATTACCTTAGAATTTACTGCTTTACTGTTGCATCCAGATAATGTTCACAGACGCCTTACAAACCAAATACAAACAATTAAGGTACATTATTAATTATAATAATGGTGAAATAATTTATCTAAACTGGAGTTTAATCAGCTATGGCAACATTTATTATTAGAAACTGTCACTGATGCATCTACTCGATGACTTTATGTGGTCGCAATAATAGAATAAAAATGTAAACATTTTCACTTTATAATAACACACCGGGCATTTTTAGGTTTGTCACACATCATCCACAAAAAAAAGAGCCAATCAAATGACAGCAATCCCTCTTCTTTCTGCACTTCGTTCTTCCAAATACAATTTTCTTCTCAGGAGTGAATGAGAATGCAATTGCAGCCCATTCACCGCTTCTCATTTCACTTTAGATTCGAGCTCACAGCTAAAAAAAAAGTTGAGCCAAAATTATCCTCGGAGAACACATCACCTCCTCTGGATGATAAAAGGTAAAAGTAAAAAAGGTTCTGAAAGGAATTTTTGAAAAGCAGTCATGAATAGCATGTTTAAAAAAATATAAAATAAAAAATCTCTGGACCACATGGATGCAATCAGAGCCTCTCACACCTCCCATTACTGTGCATTACAGCACAACACATTAGGGAAGCAGCATGAATGCACAGTAAGAAATTATCACAATTAACGCATTCATGTCTAAACCACAGTACAACAGCTTCATTAAAGTGTTTGATGCAAAGTGCTTCTTTTTGCCTTTGAGGGGGATAATTTCCCATTATGCTATCTTGCTAGCATAGCAGCTAAGACACCCTGCCAAAATAGCCACGGTGAAGAAAAAAAAAAGCATGCAGGCTGATAATACAAACAGATGCCACATGAAAGCGATCACATCCCAAACATCAGTTAGACACAATTTACTTGATTTCCTGCAACTGCCTGATTTTGTGAATAAGTCAGTGAGAATGTATCAATAGGAGGAAATAACATGATTCACTGCACTCTAATTAGAGATTCAGTGAGATGAAAAGGGAAGATTTGCTTTTTGACATGGGTCACCCACAGAGAAACACAAATACTATCTAAATGTCATCAGGCTCACTGTAGCCACAGAGCCTTCGCGCGATAATGCGCGCGGTGAATTCATTATTTTCATCTATTTTCATCTATGTCCCATTATAACTCCGTCAAAGGGAAGTGACTCACACGAGAAAGAGAAAGTGGAAAAGCAAAGTAAAAAGCCAGAGTCAAGGAACATCTCTCAAACACGATATGCTCTCCAGAATGAACGGGGTCTAATTTTAATATGTCTCCTCAGACTTTTTCTTTTTTCCAAGTGAGATCAAATGAGACAATCTCTTTACTGCATGTAGCTTGAAAACTATCCGCTCCTAAGACTCGGTGGCTAAAGCTATCGGAGCGCAGATCAGTAATTACTGCAAGTTGTCAACAATTTATCACAGTGGCCCCATGGGGCCCCCGCACGGAGAGGCCTGGACGGTGCTGCACACGCCCGCGTTAACGCTCGCTCGTGCAACGTGGCACAGCAGAGGCACACATGCACCCGCATGCATGGAGCCTCAAAGACACATAGTTGTCAGCGTGACAGGACATTACCTTCTGTCCTTCATGATAACGCCGAGCGCCTTCAGCATGGTTTTGTATGGCTCTTTGAAACACTCACGCTCACACACATAGCAGGAGCCATTCATTCACAGAACAGTTTATAGACCAGGAGGAAAATTGTTTTCTATAGATATCCTTCTTTTTTTCTTCTATTAAGGTTTCATTCTGCAGGTAAACAAAGCTCTCACGTCTCTGCATTATCATAAAAACCAATTAAACAAATATCTTTTGTCCACTGATTTGCTTTTAACCTCGCGGGTTTATTAAGTGTAACACGAGTTTGGCTTTTGTTCCTCAATGAGCAAATCGAGGCATTATTTAGCATCTAGTGGCGCCGTCAATTGTCAGAAACTTATCGCAAACTATATAACAATCCATCATCAAACAGCTAAGGTCATGCTGTAAGTTTACCCCGCTCAGCATGCACACGAAAAACATGAAAATGCATGCTGACACCTGCACGCATAGCCTCCTTCACCAGACTGTTAAATGTGATTTATTAAAAGTGACAACAGCATCAGTGTTTTTAATTATTAATAGGGAAGAGTCCACGGGAGTCATTTCTCAATCCTCCCCACAAAGGTAATAGGGTTATTTGTTGTGGCGGAGGCCCGTATACTATGATTCATTTGACAACCGTCCCTTGTGTCAAGTGGAATAGCAACGGCACATAGATAAGGAGGCTATTCTCGGTGATCCAGTGACATTGACCTGCCTTACAGGAAGGCACGCACAGCTGCACACATCCACATTTACAAACACAAAGCCACACACTCACACACACGCACATTTAAACTGATTTGATCTGCCAGACAGTATTACGCGTCCTCTTACCGAGATAGAGACACTATTACACAAGCTGAAGGTTAACATGTGACCCCTTTTAAATTGCACCTCGGCCGGACGGAATAAAACCAAACACATTAAGAGGTTGAATGAAGGTTAAGTGATGTTAGTCTAACTGTAATATCCGTGTGTGAATCTGAATGCCGATGCCAACGAATTCATATTTATTCAGATTTTAAAATGTGTCCGTGAATGCAATTTTGCATGGTTGCACACGGTGTTTATCATTCAAGACATCTGTCATGCTGCACAGGGGTAGGCACAGCGTTTCAATCTGTGCTAATTACAACCCTCCTGTGAAGGAACACTGTAGTCTGAAACCTTTTCACTGCTCTTTTTGCAGGACTGCAGGAGCCCAGAACAAATTAGTCTAATAGCCAGAAAGTGCCTCCGACGCAGCAGCAGAGGTCAACTAGTTGGGAAACGTAGTCAGCTCAGCTGGACAAGGACAAAGCAGAATGTTGCTCGTGTCACTTCATTTGGATCGGCCTCAAAGATGTTTCTGAACACCGGGCAAATGCAAATTAGAGGCGTAACATAAATATTTCATAAAATCTTTATTTAAAAGAGGAGCTACTATGTTCATTTTCAGATCCATATTTTAATTCTGCATTCTAATAATTCAAATGTTATTTATATAGCACCAAATCAAATGTTTTATATTGTAAGGTAAAGACCCTACAATAAAAGCAAACTACACCATGTGTCTATTCTAAATCTTTCACATATCAGCACATAATTAAAAAAAAAAATCACCAGGCCTTAAAAATGGGTAAATACAATCTGACATGAACTACGACACACATGCAGCAAAAGTTCATGGAAGAAATTCACAAATCGATGGGGCTGCCTTCCCTAATTACCCATGGAAAACTTTGATTTTGGCAACAGTTTGGAGAAGAGGTGTAGCTAAGAAGTCCAGTTAATAGATCCTTTTCATCTCCTACAGCTAACGTCAGTATACAAAATTAAATAAATAATTACATTACTTTCCATCAACTTCCCTCAACCATCAAAGTATAAAATTTCCCATATTTTAAGCTTTAAAATGTAATTGGGATGGTTTTACTGCATGCTACATTAAGAAATCTAAAGTAACCAGGAAATCCATCTGTGCCTGTGTCTAAGATCACGCCCCTGTGTATTTGTTTATCCCTCCAAATCCATCAGCCAACCAAATTAAAACTGATATCTTGGTGCTGCAGGCTTCCCAATATTATATCCAATCAGGGACAAAATTATTCAGCAAAGGTTGTCTGCTATAGTTGGAATAGGTGAGGTTGCATTACTGGGTGGGCACAGTGAGGGCATAATCAACTATAAAATGTGTAGTTATGTAGTTATATATATATCTATATATATATATATTATATTATGTATTGCACATTCATATTTATCTTAGCTGCACGCAGTCTGGACAGGAGTCGTTATTTATCTGTGACAACCTGAAATCAACCCAAAGAATTATCAGCACTAAAATTATTCTGCAGCCAGTTTAAAGTTTAAAGTATTACAGTTATCTCTCATGGAAGCTACAATACATGCTTCTCATGGAACTATACAGTTTAAAAAGAAAGAAAACTATGAATTTTCCTGTGTTTTAAAAAAACAAAATACAAATAAAATTTTAAAAAATAGACTATGAATTAATGAAATAAAACCACATGTATGTATAAATATACATATACAGTTTAAAACTTTCTACTTAAAAAGAGTTTTAAAATGTGGTCACAAATTTAACATGATTTCACGAACATGCAAAGAGCCATTCACAGTCAGAGCAGTACGCACAGTCGTAGACATTGTATCTGCAAGCCAAACACACCAACCTTAATAGCATTAGTTTGATAATTCACCACACTAACTCTACTCCAGCTTGGCACTAAATCTTTATGACCAGACATATTGCATATAGTTAACAGAAGCGACAGCTACTTACTAAACTGTTACCACAATCTTCCCTCTTATAATAGATGAGAATGAGTTTGGTAGCAAAGCTAATGATTGAGGCACCGTCACCTTTTTGCACAATAGTTAGCGTTCAGCACACGTGCTTCTTTGGATGTAGGCAGATTTATTTATTCAGCTGTCAGATAGATTTGGGGTTATTTGTTTGTTTTTCTTCTCTGTAGAGTCATTAAATGATTTATTGGTGACAGGGTTACACAAAAAGACGTACATATTACCACTGTACATGTTGTATTGCATACCATTATCATCTACTGTGTCTCACTGTGAGACTTTGTAGCGACCCTTTATATTTACTGTTATTATACGATTATTGTATAGTATTGGTCTTAACAGGGGTAGTTCATGTGCGGGTTAAGTTCTCCAAATGAGGTATCGGCATTCAAGTAATTACGCTTTATTTATCCAGCAGTCCACATTTATAGCCGAGAAGACCATCGATGCATGTGCAAGTGCAAAAGGCTGTTTACCTAATAAAATGTACAGCTATTACATAGCTCACTCTTAAGTAAATATAATATAATTTCAAGCTACTTTAGAGCTACATAACCTCTTTAGACATGCACACTACTCTGATACTTAGTAACTTACAGACACCGCAAACATGCTGTTCGCCAAAATCTACTATTTTACTGCTTTTATTGTTAATATAGAACATGTCTGTCACAGAGCAGTCCACATTTAACTACTCATTACTGATTGTGTTTGTGTTTTGTATCACAGATTCTTTTTCAAGATAAAATTCAGCAAAGAATCAAAAGTGGAGAAGAAGACTTCCAGAAAGCATCTGGCCATCAGTCTTTACTGGATAACAAAAAATATGTGAACCTGCTCTCATCTGTAAAGATAATGGGGTGCCAGTGGCAGACCAGCTGTATTCTCTGAGGAATGCCAATTGATCTACATGGTGCTGGGCTGTGAGCAAAAGTCCCGCTAAAGGACATCAGACCCTCATGGAACCCTCAGGGAGTCTGTTTCTGGCAGGCCGGTCATAAATACACACATGAGTAGCCCACTAGAGGTCATTTTGCAGTGGCTGTGGATGTTCTGTTCCTGTTTGCACAAAGGACTGGTCCTGCAGCTGGGCTGCTGCCCTTCTACAGCCTCATCCTACTCTCCTCGTGTAACGACCTGTCTCCCAGTACCTCCACCACATTCTTGCTAGTTGCTAATTTTTTTCATTTCATTTTCTGTTCTCTTTATTTGGCTCCTAAAAAGCCACTAAACATTTTCATTTGTATAACAAATTGTACATAATTTTGAATTTTGTCATCAAGAATGTTGAAAGAAGGGGAAATATTTTCTCTTGTGTTCTATTTGTTAACAAGATTAAGTGTTGAGAACAGTGATGGAAGGTGGGATGAGGGTTTGAACCAGGAACCCTTTTGCTGTGACCGTGTGTAACCACGGTAACACAGTGCCATGCAAAAACGCAACAACAACAAAAAAAGTATTTTAAATATTTGAATAATCTTACACTTCACATCATAGGTTTTATGCTCTCAGCTATAACAAGTCTCACTGTCACACTAAAAGAAAGCTGCTTCACATTCATTCAGACATTTTCTAATCATTTCCTATATTTCCTCTCACGCTCATCCTTCAGCATCTTCAAAGTTAAAATGTTTTTTCTTCTGCAAATGTCACGGTGAGGAATATTGTCACCAGCCCTCCTTTCCTTCTACCCTGCCTCTGTCTCCATCTCCCACCACGCTGCTTCGACAGGCAGCTGAGCCAGAATTACACAGGAGGTGAGGACTAATGAGCGGGTTTGGAGCATTTTCTCATATCTACCCAGATGAACCTGCAGGTCTCCTGCTTCTCCAAACCTCTCTTATTCTGTTGTTGTCTCAGGTTTTAAAAGGGGTTTCTTGTTGTCCTTGCTCTCACTCAAACTGAGACCCAAACATCAGACTCTTAATAACATTAATAATAACATAACATAAAATTTTAGGTGTAAAACTAAGAGGCATCTAGGAATCCTGAATCGAGCCGTGACCTTTTAATAATAGAAACAACAGCAGCAATTGTCACAATAAGGTGAGGGGTTTGGAAAGGACTGCTGCCTGATCATAGGTAAATAAATATCAATTTCAGGGTTCCTGCATCTGAACATTCTGATATTAACATTTTTTTATTCTGCCCCACTTAATAAAGACCTACAAACCCCCGTTTCCTCATCAAATGAATCACGCTTTTCTCTTTTACCAGCACTCTTGTGGAAGAGACATCATTGATTTTCAATTACTGAACGCAGGATATAACTGGCCTAATATGGAAATCTTGTAAAACGTTTCACTGGGGATTGCAAAATAGGATTTGTGCTAGATGTGAACATTGGACTTGCAAGGTAATGGAGGATATATCCTTCCGAATATCAGGCAGACAAAAGGATTTGCTTTCACAGAAAATCTTTCCGACCTTGTTCCAAACCCATTTGGAGGTGTAAATTCACCACGTTTCACTCTCACAAGTCAAATTTACCCCTACTCCCTTGATAATTTCTTCCGATCCATCACCCAGCATGCTGATGTGTTGTTAGTGTTTGTAGCTACCGTGCAGCTGTGTCTGCTGCAAAACATACAATCAACCGGAGGCAGACCTAACAGACGCAGAAGAATTTATTTGGTAAACAGGGTTTTATTTGATTTCCCGTTGTGCTGCGGCATACAGTGCAGGGGAACGATATTGTGTTCATTACTTTGTGTGCATTAGCAAAGGCATCTAATGGTTTATGCATACAAGGCCAACAGCGGAGGGCTCGGATGATTTAAGATGATGCTCATTTTATGGAAATCAAAGCAAAAAATAAGAATAATTCTTGTAACGCACAGACGCCTCCCCTCCTTCTAGTTTTGTGTCTTGCGGTTGTCTCTGTCAAGACAATTCTCTGCCTTCCTCACCCTCTTCCTCCCCTGATCCTTCCTCACCTTCCCTCCATCCCTTTTTCTTGTTGCTGTCAGAACGCATTAGGACTTTGCTAACGAGTGACTTAAATTAGGATCCCCCACAGTCCTATCCAGGTGCGGGTAATGAGGTGGGAAGACAGGAGATTGGGGCTACCCCCCTAGTCCCCCCCAACCACCCTTCCACTCTTTCACTTGCTAAACAACAGAATAAGATTTTTCACTGTGTTCCAGCAACACATCAAAATATTCCCCCATGTCCCTTAACAAGGTTATATGCTGGTGATGTGACAGACAAAATGAGCATGCCACAATTTTGGACATAAACTGATGAACAACACAAGCACTGACACTGGCGCATTTGTGACAGCCATTATTTGTTATGTATTGCTGTGGATTTATGGAAACTAGCACGGCAGACAGGCTTAATGATATGGAAATTGAAGTCGTAAGTTTGGGAAATGCAGTCATGAGTTCTCTTCTCAAGGCCATCAGTTAGATCTGAGCTCCGGTGGCTGATTGGCCGTGATCTGTTATCGTCCCTGTGGCCTGGCCTCTCACAGACAGGCTAAATAGGTGGTCTCCCTCCACTGGAGGTGGAAATGAATCTGGCCTCAGATCCCCACTCCTTTTCTGCTCCCTCTAACACCCTGCTTGTCTCCCCGTCTACCTATCTAGGCCATCTCACTTTGTTTGACGTGATGGATCCAAACGGAGAATGTGCATGTCTGTGTGTGTGTGTGTGTGTGTGTACCTCTGAGCCAAAGCTTCAACTTTCTAAAAGTACAGAATGATCGACTACAGCACAATTTTATTGAATCCAATTACCTTCAATTCTTTCTCAGGCTGATCTGATGCTCTGAAGCAGCAGTGTCAGCTAAACATTCAGGGACTCACATTTTTCCTGCTCTTCATCACTGTCCTTCAAGCCGCCGTGACTTATCAGAAGCAGCAGAGGCCTTGACAGAGTGACATAGTCGCAAATGATGGTCATGATCTGCCTTGCATGAAAGTTTTGAGAAAAACTAATCTTATTACCATCTCTCCTCGCTGCCTCAGCATGTTTCTGGTCCAGGAGCTTTTACTGTTTGAGTTACAGCAGGAGAAGAAGAGACGTGGAGCTGGACTTTCCATATATATATATATATATATATACATATATATATACATATATATATAATAAGGTTCACTTGTCTTTCTACTGGGTTGCTAAGCTGTCACTCCATATACACGGCTTTGCCTCTTAGCCTCTGCACTCCTTTATTAAACTTTTTGCAGGAGGTCTGCTGTGTGGGGATAATAATGTTAAGTCAACTTGAGAGCCCTGGATCTGAAGGAAGCTGCAGAGAAGTGGCCAAAAAAAAGGGTTAGCCAGAGAATAGAGTAGTAGATAGAAGCGCACTTGTGCATTTACATTAAGCTAGTTAGCTTGCCTTTCTAGATTCCTAGCTGTATTGTTTCTGTACTGCAGGACCACTTTTTCAGTAATTAGAATTGCTATTGTTTTTGCTTTATTAAATTAAACTAGTGGTTCAGTAACATTTACTCAAGTGTTTTACCAACTGGAGGCATCAGTAATAGGGTTTTTGCAATTTGTGCAACTTTATACTTCTATTCATCAGGCGCCAGGTTATCTTGGAGCTCTTTGCTCTCAGACTGCTGGCTTACTTGTGGTTCCTAAAGTATCTCAAATTAGAATGGGAGGCGGAGCTTTCAGCTTTCAGGCCCCACCCTCAGCCTAGTTCTGCCAGAGGTTTCTGCCTGTTAAAAGGGAGTTTTTCCTTCTCACTGTTGCTAAGTGCTTGCACATAGGGGATCATCTGATTGTTGGGTTATCTCTCATTTATGCCTTACAATATAATGTGGCTTTGAGATAAGTGCTGTTGTTATTTGGTGCTATATTAATTGAATTTTATTCCCAATCACGCCCCTCTAGGTAGCACTGTTGTTGTCCACATGAACGTTGAAGTCTCCCAGTAAGACAACAGAGTTCCCAGATGGAGCCCCCAACCTGAAGGTGCAGGGAACAAACCCTCTTGTCCTCCAGAAAAAAAACCCAACCCTACAGACAGAAAGCTGAGGGTATACTAAGATACCCACCCAAGCCCACCGCCCCACTAGACTGAGACAGAGTCCAGCCCCTCTCCAGGAGACTTGCTCCAGAGCCCAAGCTGTGTGTTGAGGTGAGCCTGATTATATCTAGCTGGTACCTCTCAACCTCACGCCCTAGCTCAGGCTCCTTTCCCACCAGAGAGGTGACGTTCCATATCCCAATAGCTAGTCTCGGTAGATGGGGATCAAGCCGCCAGGGGACGTCATTGGCTGAAAACATGGCACACATTACACCTGACCTCTACAGAGCCTCCTGTGGGTGGGCTAAGCCATATTTGGAATATTATTTAAGCACACAGACGCATGAGTGCTATTAATATCATCAATTTCCATGTAGAGGAAAAAGAAAACGTGAAATTCCAAACAGTGTTTTTTATAATCGGTCTTTAGTGATATTTAAAAATCCTCATAATGGATCTGACTCAACCATGGATAAAAAAAAAATCGATATCTGCTGCCACAGAATGCGAAGCATTGTGGAAATCTGTAAATAAGCCCTCTTGTACATATACTGTGATCTCTAATGCAAAGATTTGGACCTGATCAAATAGATATGAGAAATCTGTCACAGATAGAGGTAGATCTATCTATCTGTCAGGGTCTCACTGGAAGCTGACTGGACATACTGGACAAGCTCCAGCATGCTGTTGTGTAGAGAGTTGGTCCCCAGTAGCACCTGGTGCTTTGTCTTCACTTTCAACAGCTTCCGTCTTTGTAGCTGGCTCCCTTCCTTGACACAAATCTCCCCTGCGGAAAAGAGAGAAGTGAATTGGTGTCTGCCTTCCTCTCAGGTACATCCTTCTCCCACCTACACACTTCTCTTCTCTTCCCTCCTCCTCCACTCTCCTGCAATCCGCTGCCCACTCAAGCAGCTGTCAAGGTGAGGCTGTTTTACATGGTGAGGCTCCAATGCCCTTGTCCAATTTCACTTTAGAGTGAAGCTGGGCTGAACATGCCAATCCTGATATTACCAAACAAATTAAATCACGCGGTTGGGCGCAGAGAAGAGGGAGAGTGCTGAGGATGCCGGGATGAAAGAGGGGAGGGAAGGGAGGGAGGAGGGGGAGCAGTTGTCAACTGAGCTGAGCAGCTTTCTGCCTGCTCTGATCAGGACATCCTATGAGGAGAATCACTAATTGGCTTGGGATGGAGGGAAGCACTGGAGGGAGACTATTCAGGTGCTGCTGGCCTTGTCCTTAACAAATCCATGATGGTCAGCAGTTAAAAAAAAGAGCAAACTATTTCAGCTTGAGGGCCATAATATGCTTTAAATACCCTATTCTATCAAATCTTAAATGTTTACTACATCACGACCTACAAAGGTTGCACTCACATTGCGTGTGCAGTGCACTCTGGGTCCATAACATGAACCGGCTGCACTCCAGAGCTATCATGACAAGTTCTCTAAAAGTCGAGATTATAAAAAGTATGAAAAAATGTCACCGTGCGCTGCTCTTGGCTGAACTTCCAGGTTGAAGGAAACGAGTCCTCATTGCTTTCCTGTCAAGAAGAGCAGAACGGAGCGGGGAAGAACTTGGGGAGGGAGATAACTTTCAGAAAAACTCGTGTCTTCAGACAGCGACTAAACAATGGCTGTAAGAACCATGAATTTGACTAGGATTAAAATTTTTAAATGAAAGTATTAGTAGAGTCCATGCATATTTTGGAATTAGGATGTTTTATCGTTATGTTTATGTTTTGCACAGCGACTGCTAACATCCTGATTCTTTACCAGTCTCGTCTTAGTTTATGTGCTGGCATGCAAACATTTGCTTTGTACTTTTGGCTCAATTACAAAGTGAGCCTTTATATGAGGTTTTGCAAGCATTTCTAGCAACACCACCTAATAATAAAGCAATGAGTGAAGGAGATATAATGAATATCTTCCCCAGGTTCAATGTTAGCTTAGCTAATGGAGGCAAAGCCAGGCAAACCATCGACGGAGATGACCTGATGTTTCCATTTGGGTCATTTTAAGTCCCTACCATGGCTAAAAGGCCACTTTTAAACTTTTGCCATCAAAGCCTTTTAATTCATTCTGAAATCCATTAAGAAACAGGGTTGTCGATTTCCCCACCAGAGTCGCATTCGGTGCAGAGCTTCCTGACTCCAGTCGCGCTGCTTTTTTATTTGAAGTGTCTAACAGGGAGTGAGTTTGAAGAGGAACAGCAGGTGTTTTCTATCTCTTATTAAAGGGCTGATTCTGGGAAAACAACAGGATGCGAAGACAGGCCATCACCACGTCCGAGGCTGTCTCTTGACTGGAAAACACGCTGCTTTGCTCTTACAACTTATCACCTATCATACAGAGTTTGCTGCCTCCTATAAGACACATACCAGGGTTGCTTATGGGAAAGTGGCAAATGTCTAATTTTAACTTGGAAGCAGATAAAACTGACGCACCAAAAAGTATACTAAGACACAGAAGAGCTCGTCTGATGACTCAATTGTAAGCTTGTGTATTTGGGGGTGAAATTTTCTTCAAGTAAATGTGGTGCACTTACTATTTATATATTTAAAGAAGTAAATCTCATCATGGGACCATATCTCAAAGCTGATTATTATGTCTTCTATCCTTCTATTGTCTTTCTGCCATCCTCATTAACCTGCTCTCTCCTCTGATTGATCCCTAATTGGCTGATTGGCTTCAGTAAGTGTATCATTGAGAGGGTCACCGGGTCACTGTATGAGGCCAGACAAGGTGATGAAAGTTAGATCCGACTCGTTTCCTCTCACTTCTCCATCAGCTCTGGCATTATCTTTCTGCTTTTGCATTTTTTTTGTTTATTAGTTAAGAGTTTATTGTTCATTTCCAGCAGTGCTGCTTTCAGTTTTGGTCCTATTAGTTGAGTTAACGAACACTAGTACAGGGAGTGCAGAATTATTAGGCAAATGAGTATTTTGTCCACACCATCCTCTTCATGCATGTTGTCTTACTCCAAGCTGTATAGGCTCGAAAGCCTACTACCAATTAAGCATATTAGGTGATGTGCATCTCTGTAATGAGAAGGGGTGTGGTCTAATGACATCAACACCGTATATCAGGTGTGCATAATTATTAGGCAACGTCCTTTCCTTTGGCAAAATGGGTCAAAAGAAGGACTTGACAGGCTCAGAAAAGTCAAAAATAGTGAGATATCTTGCAGAGGGATGCAGCAGTCTCAAAATGGCAAAGCTTCTGAAGCGTGATCATCGAACAATCAAGCGTTTCATTCAAAATAGTCAACAGGGTCGCAAGAAGCGTGTGGAAAAACCAAGGCGCAAAATAACTGCTCATGAACTGAGAAAAGTCAAGCGTGCAGTTGCCAAGATGCCACTTGCCACCAGTTTGGCCATATTTCAGAGCTGCAACATCACTGGAGTGCCCAAAAGCACAAGGTGTGCAATACTCAGAGACATGGCCAAGGTAAGAAAGGCTGAAAGACGACCACCACTGAACAAGACACACAAGCTGAAACGTCAAGACTGGGCCAAGAAATATCTCAAGACTGATTTTTCTAAGGTTTTATGGACTGATGAAATGAGAGTGAGTCTTGATGGGCCAGATGGATGGGCCCGTGGCTGGATTGGTAAAGGGCAGAGAGCTCCAGTCCGACTCAGACGCCAGCAAGGTGGAGGTGGAGTACTGGTTTGGGCTGGTATCATCAAAGATGAGCTTGTGGGGCCTTTTCGGGTTGAGGATGGAGTCAAGCTCAACTCCCAGTCCTACTGCCAGTTTCTGGAAGACACCTTCTTCAAGCAGTGGTACAGGAAGAAGTCTGCATCCTTCAAGAAAAACATGATTTTCATGCAGGACAATGCTCCATCACACGCGTCCAAGTACTCCACAGCGTGGCTGGCAAGAAAGGGTATAAAAGAAGAAAAACTACTGACATGGCCTCCTTGTTCACCTGATCTGAACCCCATTGAGAACCTGTGGTCCATCATCAAATGTGAGATTTACAAGGAGGGAAAACAGTACACCTCTCTGAACAGTGTCTGGGAGGCTGTGGTTGCTGCTGCACGCAATGTTGATGGTGAACAGATCAAAACACTGACAGAATCCATGGATGGCAGGCTTTTGAGTGTCCTTGCAAAGAAAGGTGGCTATATTGGTCGCTGATTTGTTTTTGTTTTTGAATGTCAGAAATGTATATTTGTGAATGTGGAGATGTTATATTGGTGTCACTGGTAAAAATAAATAATTGAAATGGGTATGTATTTGTTTTTTGTTAAGTTGCCTAATAATTGTGCACAGTAATAGTCACCTGCACACACAGATATCCCCCTAAAATAGCTAAAACTAAAAACAAACTAAAAACTACTTCCAAAAACATTCAGCTTTGATATTAATGAGTTTTGTGGGTTCATTGAGAACATGGGTGTTGTTCAATAATAAAATTATTCCTCAAAAATACAACTTGCCTAATAATTCTGCACTCCCTGTATAGGGCAAAAAACAGAATCCACGACTCACTATGGTTGGTTCTTCTTCTTGTTTTGTTTTCTTTCTATATAACCATGTTTTCATTATTAAAGGTTTGTTGAACCACAGCAGTGTCGTGACATCTTATATGTTAAGTTCCTCTGAGCCATGGATTTAGGGAGTGTAACACTGGAGAAAGTGTGAAGGACTTTAAATTTTATTGGAACATTTCTCATTGCTATAAAAACAACGGGAAGCCGTAGACTTTTCCATTAATTAAAATAATAACTGTGGTATGGAGCAAGAAAGGCGTTCGCAGAATCTGCAGCACTTGTTTGTGAGTATAAATGTGCTCTTTCATAGCACTGTGGAATTTTTAAAAAATAATATTAATAACTAAATAAAACAAGTCTTCTGTTGCCATAAAGTGTACGTCAGCTTTTTTGCTACTGGAGCATTTCAGAGACCTCTCACCCATGGGTTCACACAGTCACCAAATCCATCACCACAACTTGACTTACGGGTTTGAGAGCCTTTCTAGTGCCTTTCATGCCGCATTGCCAAGGGCAAGTACATTTCTAGCTTTGTACCTAATCAATGTGTCCAGCAGGAGCGGGACACCGATCGCTACTGCGCACAAATTGATTTCTGAAGCAGTGTGATGTGCTAAATAGTGTTTGACACCAGGAATCATGTAAACGGCGGTCAGGCAGTCACTTGTGTGATTAAAACAGGCTTGGATTTAAGGAGAAAATGGGCTTTTCTATTAAATGAAACTGAAGGGACACAAGTAAAGACAAACTGAGAGTGAAACAGGATTGAGTTAGAAGAAGCATGTTTAAAGGGAAAAGGCTCAGCGAGGCTCACTTTAGCACTACTACAAGTTCAGACGGTAAAAGAAATAGAACAAGTATAAAACCAGATACAACGCGAAGGAGCGCAAACCTCCACCAGGGCAGCTCTCTCTCTGGGCAGTACTTACTTTTAAGGGAAGTGTAGTATGTTTAGAGATGCTCTTCTGCATACTGCCGTTGTAACTAGTGGTTATTGGAGTTACTGTCGCCTTCCACATCATATTCAGAGCCACTTAGGTCACCTTTCTTAATCATTCTGATGCTCAGCTTGACTTTTAGCAGGTTGTCTTTACTATGTCTACATGCATAAATGCATTGAGCTGTTGCCATGTGATAGGCATGTTAGGTACGTATAGCTAACAAAGTGGGCAGGTACTCTGAATACAATAGAATACAACAGAATCAAATAGAAATATATACAATATATACAAAACAACAGAAAGGCACACATTGAACAAAGTGCTTGAAAGTAGTGCAAAGGAGTATAGAGTCTGTATGTGAGTGGTCCGAGTGATGGGGGTTACTCAGACTATGGCTCAGATGAGGTGGGTGGGCAGAGGTGGGGTGTATGTTAACAGTCTGAATGTAACAGGGGGGAAAGCTGTTTCTGAGTCTGGAGATGTGGGACCTGATTTACCTGCAGCGCCGACCAGAGTCCAGCAGGTCAAACAGGTGGTGGGAGGGGTGCAAGGGGTGACCTGTGATGGTCCTGGTTTTCCTAGGACGGGAGGATTATGCGCTTCATGTCTGAAGTGTACCTTCCCTTCATGCACACTTGTACTAACACCACTGAAGTGTGCTATTCAGGGCCGAGCATACTCCAAAATTAATCATCTTCTACTTCAACACACCAGCCAGAAGGCTTGTCTGTACTCCCTTTTTATTTTCGACTGAATTTTAAAAGAAACTTGATACTGAGGATTCACAATACAGCACGCTGTAAATATAGAGCAACATGAAACACTGCACATGAAAAATTACAGACAGCTTAAATAAAAAACAAGGAATCAAAGAAGGTTTTGGCCCTTAACCTACTTTTAAAAAGCTTGAAATTCCACATACGTGCACCTAAGAGAACCTAGTTGATTTATTTCTTTTTAATCAAAGATGATTTGAGCTTTAAAGCTAATATAATTTTTTTTCTCTCTGAGATGAAGCCAAGTTTGTGCTGATGAAGTTAACTACCTACAGGCTCCCAGTCTCTATGCAATTCTATTGCCAAAAAAAGCACCGTTCACTCCAAAGCCCTCTGCTGTCCCTCTCTGCAAAATATATCAGAGCAAGTTTCATTCACAGAAGTGAGTCGTGGACGGGCCTGCCGGATCACTGTCACCCTGACAGAGAGAGTGACTTTGATTGCGTACCATGCTGCTGTGTGTACAGCTTGTGCAATTAAAATCATAATGGCAGATTTTCGAAACACAACTAATGAGCTCAACTCCTCTGAGTGGAAATGCCATTAGAGGTCCTAATGGGGCTCATTCTCCGAGCAACAAAACAATTCCTCAGCTGTTAGATATGAGCTGAGCTGCTTCCCTGGCTGGAGATCAGCACACAATCGTTTTTTGATTAATACTGTTTGTTTACATGAAGATACAAAGAATCGTCTCCCCCCACTGCGCTGCAAAGCCTTATACATTGTGATATATAATTGAATGCTGGCTGCGAATCCTGTTCTTGAACGATAAATTGTGCAGCGAGGCAAGGAGTGGATTAGGCTGTTTGGTGAAGTACTTTTTCACCTCTGTCTTTTTTTTCTTTTCTTTTTTACGCTCAGTACAGCTTCTCCCCAGACTCAACATCTACTGTACGTTTTCATTACGCCGTATCCAAATGTGTCTCTTGTGAAATATTATAGCGGCTTAGTTGCGACTTTGCTGAAAAATTTCCCTTCTTCCACTTCTCCGTTAAGCTCTTTCCCCTACCCTCCCTTCAGCCATCCTCCACGGGGCTGAGGATCATTGGAGAGGGGAAGATTTCATCATCTGGTCCTGCCAGGATCTATTCCTGCTTTGGCATGTCCTTTGAGAGATCTGTTCTGTGCCAGCACTGATGATGATCCAGGCTCTACACCTCCACTCCCAACGGAGCACATCAATCACCTCCACTCCTCACAGTTCTGGGGAAGGGAGGGAGGCGAGGGAGATTTTGTGTGGTGGCGATGGTGCTGGTGAAGCCTTTGACTCCACTCATATGATGCGCAGGAAAAAGGGAAATAAAGGTGGAGACAGAGGTGTGGGTGCCGTAGCCGTCACCTCTGCTCCTGTGATGTCTGCCTGCACTCGCAGGATGCCGGGAAAAGAGCCCCAGGAGGCATTTTATGACACATCGCAGGGGAGGTGGTGGGGACGGAGGGTGGTGGGTTTTTGTATGTCTGTTGTGGATTTCATATGTCACGTAATCTCTTTAAAATCAGAACAGACACCTGAGGCGTGAAATAGATGCCTGTCCCTACAGAGGACACCCACAACTGCACACACACATAATTGTTCAAAGAGATTGGACCCCCCCACCCCACCCCCCGGGCAAAACCCCCCCCCCCCCCCAAAAAAAACGACTGAATGTGAGCCTGTCTCCACCGAAGTTAATCCTTTCATCATGTTTAGCATCTGAGACTTGACATAAATATCATTTTGTTTTTTGGAGAGTGTGATTTGTTTCAGGTCACTGAGTCCGTGAGTCTGCTGGGAAGTGACACAGCAGCCAGTGAGATGATGCAGCTGATGTTATGAGCTCTTATATCTAGAGATATATATCTTATATTCTTATATAAAATCTTATATCTAGATATAAAACATATCTAGTTGTATATCAAATACAACTGTAATGAATATATATGCTGTGGTTTGTAGATGCACAAAAGCAAACAGTCATTATTAGACCTGCTCAGCTTCTTTTTAATGCAAATATCTGATCAGTCAATCACATGGCTGGAGGTCAAGTATGAACTTATGCATGTAGACATGGTCAAGATGCCCTGTCAGAGTTTAAATTAAGCATCAGAATGGGAGTAAAAAGGGTGATTTAGGAATATTTGAGTGTGCCGTGGTTGTTTGTGCCAAACAAACTGGTGTGAGGATTTTCCCACACAGCTATTTCTAGGGTTTCCAGAGTCAGGAAAAATATCCAGTAATCGTCAGTTTTCTGAGTGAAAAGGTCAGAGCATGACCAGATAGAAAGGCAAACAGAAACTAAAATAACCACTTGTTACAATGAAGAAGAACATCTCTGAATGCACAACACTGACAGCAGAAGAAGACCACACTGGGTGCTGACAACAGGAAAGTTAGGCTACATTTTTTATAGGCCAACCAAAATGGGACAATACAAGATTTGAAAATGTTGCCCATTCTGATAGGTGTTGATTGAAAGTATGGATCCATCCTGCCTGGGGGATCTTTTTGGCAGAGGGAGCAATTTGGGCTCCACAGTACCAACTGAGCCACGACCTACATACAGGATTGTTGCTGACCATGTCCATCCTTTTATAATCAGAGTGTAGCCATCTTCTGATGGCTGTATATAGCAAGATAATGCACAATGTCACACAGCTCAGATCAGCTTACAGTTTTTTTTGTTTACTCTGCTGTGCAAATAGCCTTTGTAGTCACCAGATCTCAATAGAACATCTTTGGGATGTGGTTAAATGAAGATTAACAGCATTAACAACAACTATTTGGGCCTGACTAAGATGTCCTATGGAATTACCTAAAATATTTCAGATTCATGATACCCAAAGGACAAATCCTGTGTACTTAGATGATTGTGGCATACCAGCTCAGTTAGACATTCATGGTTCCATGTGATCTATACTGATAGTGGCTCAGCAACTATTGAATAAAATGCTTATAAAACTTGGTACATATATCCATACTTACCAGATGATACGCCCCCCTTCATCTTATCCAAATGAATTACTCCAGTTTGCATTTTTCCCCTGCAAAACTAATTATGTAAGGATGCTAATTACAGCATGGCAAAGCCGGGTTTTGTAATGTCTGGAAATTCAGGAGCATCAAACATGTTACAGTTATTGTTTGAAAAGGAGAAATGAATTCTTCCTTAAACACGTCCTCTATCATGTTGTTAGCTTAACAAAAACTTAGTCTCATTTGAGGGTTTGTGGGTTTAAGCATGGTTAGGGTTGGGTAGTTGCAGAGCTACATGACTTCAAACATCTGACTCACAATGCGAGGAAAACAAGACGAGCTTCATTTCAGCTCGTCTTGAAAACATTTCCAAGAATGTGCTAAAGCCAAGAGAAATCCAACAGGGGGAGGAAAAAAAATCCAACATTTGTATAAACGATCACAGATGCTTTCTGTATGTACAAAAGCAAGCACCTACCAAAACACTGCAGCCTCTTATCCAAGACACTTACTGAAATGACAGCTACAAAGAAGGATGTTCACGGTGAATGTTGGAAACTAGCAGCTGCTGCGACTCGCAGACCAAACGCTCTTTTCTTTTTCTTGTGTGGATCAGAAACCTTTGGAGGAAGTGTGTAAACACGTTGAGAGGCAGAGACTGTTTCTATAGAGGCAAACAGAGATATAACCTTTGTTTATGAGTGCAGGCGGGCCGGCTGACAGTGTGTATAAGTCAAGCGAGGCCAGCCCACTCGGAGATCTGCTGGCACGAATTAATCAAGCACCGGCGGTGGGACGCCTCGCCACACCTCTGCAGGACTTTCTAACCAAAGCGAAGGGGAATGACCACAAGGTTACTGTACCTCCACGAGACAGAAGGCACGCTCTGATTCAACACTGCTGGGAAGAAATGCCTCCCCATAAACGTCTGCTAACTGTGAACAGCCAGGATGACGACAATAGACTTTTTAAACATCAGAGAACGGTTCGTCTGGAGTCATTTCACAGCAAGAGTTATTACAGCAATAATATCCAAGAGTGCGTCCTTCAGGGTGATTATGGCTGTGACAGTGATGCAATAGATGTGAGGCACAGAGGCACATTACTGGCTCTTATTGCTGTTTTACAACTCGTTTAAAAAAATGGGGAGAAGACTAATTGTTAGTTCTGCTTCATGGTAATTGTGAACACAGTTAAAACTCATTTTTGAGATTCATTGGTTTCTTTACAGTGTAAAGAAAACTGCAGGAGATTACAAGAAAAAGGAGCCAACACAGCTTCTCTATTAAACAATGAGCATTTTATTACAATAAAATGCTTATTTACAAGGCAAGAGAGAATTCTTCTGTTGGAAACGGTACAGTACCTCTAAAAAAATAAAAATAAAAATAAAGGGGTGGGGTGGGGGGTGCGAATAGCATACACAGGCAGCTTGGGAATTACATATTTGCATTACAGTGGTCATATAGCTTATTACAGCGCCAGCTGAATCCAAAAAAAAAAAAAAATGTGGAGAACAGAAGCTTTTTACACAGGAATCCTCTGACATCTTAATACAGTTCAAGCAGTGGATGAAATAAAAATCAAAGAGCAACATCTGTTATTCACAGGGCAACAATACTCCTCATTTAGAAGGTATAGCAAAGAAGCTACAGGTTTGGGAGGACACATGAACATCTGAGAAGAAAACAAATCAAAGTGGAAACGTTCCAAGAACTTGATGCGTGTAAAACACGTTGCAAACAACAAACAAAGTGTTTTAATTAGAAACTTCCACAAGAGTAAATGAGTGGGTACCTAAACAAATCCTTGTAATACCACTTTGTCACAGTAAAGAGAAGGGCCGCTGACATTACGCGGGATCCCTGTCATTCTGATACAAAAATAAATATACAATGAAGGAGGCTTGTGTGTTTTTTCTTCTTTTAAAATAAAAATAAAAACGTAACTGTTGAGAACACAGGCAAGCTCTGACAACCAGGGCTTTTGTCTCAATGCGAATTCACTTTCCAAAGAGCAACATAGATGGTAGCGACCCTTGTCTGTTTTAATCAAACTAAAAAAAAGTGTTTCCCCTTCATCCCGTGAACTCCGCTGTGCCTTTTCTCCTCTCTCGCCTCCGATTTCTCAGAGCCAGGGGTGCCAGGCTGGATCCATGCGACACAGATTGTCGAGGCTGTTTGCTGCAGCCACCAGAGTGTTGACCTTACTCTCGCCTCCCTCGAACTGAGCCAGGTTATGGAGGCGAGTCATGATGGCCGTGACGGCCTTCTGGACCAGCGAGACCAACTGCTGGGAGTCCATGTTCTCTGGCTGCCCGGCTGGGGACAGGGGAATGGATGTGTCCTCCTGGGTCTTTTTGTGCCACGCGATGATCTCATCACGAAGGACGGCCTTCAAGATTCCATCCACCTATGAGAGAAAGGAAATCAGGAGGTCACTTTCAGGAAACAGATTCATTTTTTAAGAAATATACGAGGTCTAGAATTTAAATCAACATCCTGATGATAAAACATTTGATTACTAAGGATTGACCACATCAGGATGCAAACAGACTTTCCCTTTTTATAATGCAATGCAACAAATGATGTAAAAACTGAAGTTTTTATACTGCAAACTACAGTCATAGAGTTTATATGAAGCTCTCAAATATATGATTATATGCCAGTCTCCTGGGCAGTGTGTTCAAACAGTCTGTCGTGGAAATGAGAGCAGTGAAACGTGACAAAAACCTCAGTTTATTTAAAGTCTCTGCTAATTTCAAACATACATATAAAACAAAGCTGTTAACTCCAATTTAGGGCATGGCAGTCATCTGCAGGGAAATCTCTGAGATGTTAACAGCTCATTACGGTGACACAGATCTGAAACGCATAACCATCAAAACCAAGACCTGGCAATCATCGCCTGACTACGTACACGCCGTTCCCTACCCTCACCTAAAGTGTTTATTCGGTTTCAGACGGCACTAGACTGTTTAAATAGTTTATATCTGAGTGGATGATTGTTAAGTGTTTGTGTTTTCCTGTGCTCTGTGGTATACCTCTCTGCTCTGGCCACAAGCAGCACTGGTCTCTGGCATTCGGTCCCAACTAGTTCACATGGTCAAATGTTCTGTTTATTTGCATCTTAAGCGCTTCTGTGTCTGGAACATCAGTCAGACTTTAAGTATGAGCTTGACCCATACGCAGACACTGCAGGCCTGTCATTACTGCCCTGCTTTACATATATTACACAACCCAATGACTGCTACTGTTTTTCACTGCTTTGTTTTTAGTTAAGCCTCAGACCTAAACCCAGAGGAAGTTCACCAAGTTTAAGTGCCAGGCAATATCTGGAGAGCGCCGCAGGAGCTTAAATTTGACAACAAACCGCAACGCTCGAGTCACAGCGAGCAACAGCAATGGCAGCCGACTGACCCCACTTCTTCTAAAAGCTTCCAAGACTCATGTGAATAAATTATATAAATTAAACAAATGTAATTCTTCAAATATATCTGAGATTTAAACGTAAACTCAACATTTTTGACAAGCTCGTGTTACTGAATGTTTTAACGGTGATGTGCTCCTTAATTTTCACGAGCCTAAAACTAACACAATGAGAGAGGTTTACAGTTAAGCCATGGTCTTTTGTGCGACGGTCAGTAGAAGCCAATCCCCTGTGTCATCTTCTGTGTTATCTTATTAACAAACTAAGGCCAACATTGAAGCGACAAAAAGTGCAGTTCCTCAAATGACCACTTGAGGTTTTCTGCAGAAGTGAATAAATCTCCTCAGGCTTGCATTTTAAAACAAACACCTTCAGGGATGAAGTTAACATGTTAGCCTCTGGAGATCATTTTTCACCCTCATAAGAACTGTTTAAGGCATAAAATTAGGGGCATGGCGGCACTAATAAACAGGCCGAGGTTGTAGCCAGAAGCAATGTGATAGACCTCACCTGTGCTGAATCACTGAACTGGATCTCACAAATATTATTCCAAGCTCTGAGGTACAGACCATCCAAAAAGCAACTGTACTGAACCGTTTTCAGCTCATAATTTAGCATTTTATTTGTTTGTCCAAGTACGGTCACTTCCAGCTCCATGGAAAAAAAACAACCTGGTTTGGATATGCATCATAAAAAGTGAAAGAGATTCAAAAGTGTCCCTCCCACCCGTCCACTAAAGTTAAACCTCCAATCAGAGGCTGTAATCAATCCATGTATTACTTGTTAAAGTACAGGATTTCAAAGTGCTGTGATTTTATGGCTGTTCACCTGTAACAATCAAAACACACAGACTGTTAGAAAGAGCGGATTCATGAGTTTCATGTCGTTGGCAGGCAGTGTAACAGCAGCAGTGGCTGCAGTGACTCCAGACATGCTTGCACAAGTATGATTATCGTATGGATGCATGCCGTGCGCCTGGAGGGGGAAACAATGAGCACTAGAGTTTTGTCAACTTCATATTCAGCCATTTAATTTCAAGTTCACTGCAAGCTTCTATGTCTATTACCCATTACTTTAAAAAGCCGTTCTGATACACTATGTAGTGTATTTAAAAAGAAAAAAAGAAAGCAGATGTGGCACCTTAAAGTTTGGCTGTGCAAAGCACCGAGCCACAGCGATCATCGAGGCGGTGAGTGGGCCAGAGACGCCGATGGTGGTCAGGAACTCAGAGATGTTTGGCGTCAAGCGGAATGGAACGGGGCGATTAGCATCCAGGTCACCCGTGGCGTCATTGATGTCGAAGCGGAAGTAAGAAACGTTGAGCTTTCCTGTGTCCTGAAATCAGAGGAGGAAATAAACATAACTTTTATACAATGGCAAAAAACAGAAAATAATCAGGAAATATAATTTTCTGCAGTGTAGTCCACATTCCTTTAACCACATTAGCACCAAGAAAACAACTCCTCGTCTTCAGTAAAGCTGGGAGAGCTACAAAACAAGCTCATGCCAACAAAATGGCTGCAATTATTGATCTTCATGTCCCAGAAACAGTAACATGTCAAACTATCCGCAGCACAACATCTATAATCCTTAACTCACCTCCACTGCCCCCTGTTCCCCTCCCCCTTTGCTCTCTGCTGACTTAAATATATACGGCCGAGTTTCATCTTTTAAGCCTGCATTTATGTGCGAAAAGGCCGCTACACAAGCGACCATTCCAGGAAAGATAAGCTCCCTTATATGAGAAAGTGAGTAGCTCTGACAGCTTTATAGCAGAGCATTTCATTCCAGCTCGTGCTTGCGCTCCTCCTCCTCTGTCTGGCCTCTTCCCTCCCTCCATCTTTCTCCTTAACACCCCCCCCTCTCTCACCTACATTTCATTTGCTCCTCCAAGCCCCAGCAGAGGGCCTAGAGGCAGTGGGCTGAGACACCAGCAACTCCCAGAAGGCACAGATAAGCCTGCAGACTGTTGGCTGTGAAGGCAGCGCTCAGAATGCTAAAGCACCAGACTAGTGGTCAGCGATGGCTTCATTTAGAGGCCGGTGTGAAAGGAATGATGCAACATTACTGTGCAACGTGAAGTGACTCGGGGCTGCGGGCTTGACGGTGAGAAACCTCAGTGGACAAATTCCACAACAAATGAGTGAAGACACTTAACACTGTAAGGAAATTCAACTAATTCTCAAGGCATGATGGGATGCTTTTACTGACCCTTTTTTTCCACAATGGTGTAAAGTATCATACTGGATGTTTTGTGATATTCTGGTGCAAAATGAAGATGAATGTTAAGAAAAGGAGGAGGGTTATTGTTGATATCTGGATACAACCTTTGCCTGCAAACTATAATGATGAAATAATGCCTCAAATGTCATTGAGACTGGCCCATTTTTACGTTGTTCTGTCGTTTAAACGAAGATGTTGGATAAAAATGCTGCCATTGACGTCCATTTCTATCGTCACTGTATGAGCTCAATAATGGCACACGCCCACTGTGCTGCTCTGCACCATCCAGAAAATAATATAATTTCCTTGAGAAGCCCCTGTTCATTTATTGAGCTGTTGGTGTCATGTGTCATTGTGACTGGTGGAGCTGTTCCAGGGTGATGATACAAGTGATCTGACTGACAAATAGCGAATTTATTAAGCACCACGCCCTCCAATTTATATTCAGTGTCAGTGAAGATGCCACTCTGCCTGTGGTGTTTGTACTTGTTGTTGATGTGTAGTTAAATTTGGGCTTATAACTGAATTAAGGACCTATAAACATTGTTTAGCAGTATGCTTGGTGCTGATTCCTAATTGAGCTCTATATGAGTCAACCTTAAGTAAAATACGGTCTTTATTTACTCAGGATGAGGCATTGCCGCGGGTTGTGATGTCCCGTCCTTGCACACACACTCTCAGTTTGTGTGTGTGTTTATATGTGCATACACTCTTCGCACTAAAATCCGCCTGTGTCTAATGGGATCTGTGGAGTGGAACAGGCAGAAAGGGGGCTTAATACTAGTGCTTAGCTGCCCGGAGGAACGCCTGTCAGCAAAGGCCGATTAGGATCAGAGGGGAGGGGTGGCCGACTGACACAATCATCTTTAATAATGACTTTGAGAAAGCCGCCTGCAGACCCTGAGCAGCAGACAGATGTGTGGAAGCGCACACAAACATGGCCTCTTCAAATTGAAACGTCTTTGATAGCTGAGCAGTGGGACTGAATATAACACTCTGTCAAAACATCCTTTGCATTGACAGCGGCTGGCTGACTGATAGGCCTAGCGTGAATGTCATGGGGGAGAATGGTAATTCATACAGCCTGATATGGAGAGGGTAATGGAGATCTATTAATGCATCTAAGAGTGTGTATAGCTATTGAATTTGCCCCTGTCAAACTGATTTCACTTTCTCCTTCACAGGAAGTCCAACACATTGCTGTTTGTGTGTGCTTGCGTGCATTTCCCACCTGTGCTATCTGCAGCATCTCAGGGTTGAGTCTGTTGAGGTGGAGCATGAACTCTGCCAGACCAATGAGGGCCAGCTGGATGGTGAACATCTTTCGGAACGTCCAGTAATCAGTGGCGTTGGGGAACGTGTGGAGAGCCCACTCCTTCAGCATGCTGCGGGGAACCATGTTGCCCTGCACCTCTTTGAGAATGTCCCTCAGGACCTGGAAGTATACCATGAACAAGGATTGGAGGTTAGTTGGGCAGGTTCTTCTTTATTTGATACATCAATTGTCTTTTGCCATCATTATGAATTGCACCAGAGGTTTTGGTGGGTTCTCTTCAATAGCGTTATCTGACTATGGGAACGTCTCCTGTGTGACCCCATCAGCAAGCTCAGCGATGGCCATGTTAGGAGAGGCTGCCCATGTTAGGAACCCCCTCCCTCATTTAACAGAGTGACATAGTGTGGGATCTCATTCGAAAACCACTTCTCAAATCTCAAGAACTCTGTTGGCAACTGGGCACTAAACTCAACTTTCAAAGGTTTTGAGCGCACCAATGGGACACTAGCACTTTGTTTCCAACATTTCAGTTCTACACGAGCTCACAGTACTAATACTATTAGTGCTAGTGTTAAGTGGCAATGCTTGCATCCTGAAGAGCAAAAGATTTCCCAAAGTGAAGAAGCAACACTTCACTAATCATGGCTGCAGCTAACAACCCAAACGGAGGCTAGCTTGCTCGGCTAACCTGTCATCATTTTTCCTCCCTTAGCTGAGAGGGAATGGCCAGTGAGTGGCTCAACTTGTGCACAGCTCAATCAGGATCACAAACCATACTGTTGCAGTTGGTCTGTGGTGATTACTTTATCATTGCTTCAGGTCTTGGCTTAAAACTGTAAAGCCTTCTCAATGTGTATTTGGCAGCTATTTCACAAAGTCACAGTGGTTTTGAGGGAAGGCCATAGGCTAGCATTATGTGATATGGCATTTCATGAATGCTGCATGCCTTAAATTACTCACAGAAACAACCGGCTCCATTGTGAGACCTTCGCGTGATATTAGCTGCCCTCTTCAGTTCCCCATTTGAACCCCTATAATAGGTTGATAAAAATTGCTTTCCTTGAAGACAGCTCTATTGATTACTTTAGCCTCAGCTAAGCGTGTAGGGGGGATCCATGCTCTCTCAGTGCATCAGACATGAATTCATTTCTCCCTAGATAACACAAGGGTCAGCATGCAGCCTAACCCCACCTTTATCTTCAACGTTATAGGCATGCTCCCCTATAGATCTGCCTGCGTTTTAAGTGTGCATTAAGCTCAGCAGGTGTAGGAGAGAGTCAGGCGGAACCCAAGGGCTAACAATCTAATATTTTTGCAATTAGATGACATAACAGCTTGCAAAATCAATTTGTTCTTTTCACTTTATTTCATCACTTTTTAGAGAAAATCCTCCCCATCCAGGGAAAACTGAAATCTCAACAATTGCAGATTTCCAAATTAACTTGGGGTTTGAGGGTTTCTTTTCAGGCTGAGAAATTAGTGCATTTCTTATGCTACATTAATCATTTAATATCAATTATTTAAAAATACCCACAGAGCTGAAAACAATTTTCCCCTTAGATGATTAAAAGTTAAGTTTAGCTCAAGTGTGATGTGAAATTTCAAATCAGACACTCTGGATGCATGTTAATGCAGAACAGTACCACAACACAGTTACCTGGTGGCTAGCTTGTGTGCCTCTAGCCTGCACAGTGGCCAGGCGATCGTAGTACCGGGAGATAGGGTTGTCATGTTCGATGCCCTTCTTGGCACAGCGCTGCTTGTAGATTTCTACCAGTGACAGAGATGAAGGATTGTCCTCAACTAGCCGCATCTGAGGCGACACTGCCACCACTCGGGGCACTGAAGAGATGGAAGAAGGGAGAAGGAAAAAAAGGTGGAAAACAGGCAAAGGAGAGCAGAGGAAGGAAGTAAAATAGAAAGAAGCACAAGAGAGAAAAATAAGTGGGAGGCAGTGATGGGAACACAGCCACATGAGTGACGCAGAAACTGTAAATATTTGTCTCCGCTTGCTAGATAAACTCTGAGTTACCATTGGAAACCTTAAACCTGCAGCTAAAATACTCTGGAGTTTGGGAAAAACAACACTGAAGGCGTGCCTTCAGTCAACACCAAGCAGGGTCAAAGAAGGTAAAAGGCTGTGCACAGGTCACGCAGTAGAAGCAGTCCAGACATTTACATGCAGTGACACCTCAAATCAAATCAATACCAGCCATTCATGTTGGAAGGAACTGGGTTGGTATGGGCTGTTTAATGTTGTGTGCAGATTTCCCCTTAAAGACACCAATGAGCAAATAAATGTGTAAAACAAACATCTGCAGAGAGGCAAACCTCTTATGTAATCTCCTCACATCAAGATACTCAAAGAAATTGGTTAAAAAGCAGTATTTTCCAATATTGGCCATGTTGACTGATAATGATATACTGACAAGACATAGGATTTCATGTTTTTACATCTCTGTTTTCATATGAAGGCCACTTATTTTAATATTGAAGATGTCTTTGTTTTCCTGGCACCAAGGAGGAAAATAACAACTAACAGGAAAAATTATTGGGATTAGTTACCAGCCAAAATACTATTTTAAACATCAGTATCAAGCCACAATTTCACAATCAGCAAATCTCTAAACAAAATCATCCCCTTTCTATTCCTAAAATGCGCCCATGCCTCATTTTAGTCATACCAGTAAAGAAGAGGTGCCTCTTGGTGGTCTCCTTTCTCTTCTCAAGACAAGGGTTTAGGAGCCGGAGAAGCTGCAGGACTCTTTCCTCTCGACGTGACTCAGTCAAGCAGGCATCATTCATCACCAGGTAGGGGTAGATCTTTCCATTGTGGCCGCGGATGTAGAGACGGCGTGCCGCGGTATTGTGTTTCTGAACAATTTCCACTCTGGGCATGAATCTGTACAGCGTTTCAGAGGAACAGAATCAGAGCATTAAACAGTGTGGGAGAGAGGAAGGGTAGAAACAACTGCGATACAAGAATGGCACTGGAGTACATGTGGAAGCCAGAATTTAAAATGAAAGGCTTTAAGATCAGGATAAGATCCCCGGGGGGGGAAGCTCCAGTAAAAGCAGGTCAATCTGACAATCGTTAGCCACTTAAATAATTTACTAAGTACCAACCATGACTACAGCAAATTCCACATGTGCTTATTAGCCCGGCTGCACTCGTGTAGAATAATGATGTACCTTGCAATCTTGATGTAGTAGTGTGTGGGTTTGGGCATTAGGAATTCACCCGGAATCTCAACTTCAGCTGTCTGTGCAGAGAAATTGCTGAGGAAGCGACACTTCTCTTCAATGAGGAAGAACTTGGGCAGCTGTTTGGTTTTCGCCTCCAAAATCTTGATCCACTTCTTTAGCTTGGAGATGAGATTGTGAAGCTTCATGGAGCCTGGCACACTGAAGTCAAAGTCTGTAAGGATGGAGAATAGTTATTTCCTTTACCCATTCATAAAAAACAAAAACAAACAAAAAAACAGAAAAAAAACCTTGACTTGTAGTGAAAGCAGCTTTTAAACAACAGGTCCTTTGACAGTTTGATGTGAAGATAACTGTATAAAACCACATGCAACCTCTGAAA
The DNA here is from genome assembly GCF_051167445.1 of Perissodus microlepis. NCBI lineage: Eukaryota > Metazoa > Chordata > Actinopteri > Cichliformes > Cichlidae > Perissodus > Perissodus microlepis. Next base: position 20,074,953 of record NC_140468.1, on the reverse strand, counting down.
GTGGTCAGATATAATCTGCATGTGTGCATGGGGAAAAAGGAGTATGTTACAGTTGTTCCTCCTAAATGAACTACCCTCAAATTCCCCTTCGGCAAGACATTAATCCCCTAAGTGTTCCAGTGGACCTGCTTTACATCACCAGCAGGACAAGACTGTAAAACTGAGCAGTGTGTGACCTTTAACCACCTATATACAAAAAATGTAAAATCATTTTTAAAAGTTCGCTAAAGCTAGAAACTAGAGACCAATCTGCGCTCTGAGAACGTTCCTACTCAAAGCAACGTAAAACATAACTAAGAATAAAAAAAGAAAATATATTTCAAAGCTTATACATCAAATGACATTTCAGTGTTTGCAAGGTCTCTTTGAAACCACATATTAAGATTAATTGCAGTAAGATCTGGGTGTTGTTCTAATCCAGTAACTAAAAACACCTCGTTTTACTCTTATGGCCTACGGCAAGGCAGCAGTAACACACATTTACATCTGGGAAACGGCCTTTTTAAATATTATGTTGCACTGTTGCCCACTCCACTCCAGCAGTGCCTTGCTTAAGGGAACGTCACAGATAAGTTATTCATGGCAGCACAAGGAGAACTGTTTGCTCTATTGACTTAAAACTCCCTGTCGGAGGCCAGGAGCTGATTAAATTAGTGCCATAAAAATGAGAGTCTTAAAGTATTAAATTCCTGTTTCAAGTCACAACTCATATTGCACATAACATATTGAGATGAGCTGCAGCAATAACAACGGAAGGAGGGGAAGTGAGCCAAACAGGTTTTCCATTTTAGACTAAAGCCCCTAGGACAATTCTGAAACACGAACACACACATACACACACCTAAACACACACACACACACACACACACAGATGTGCACTCGACTACCTCTCCTATTTCAGTACACCCTGTTGTGCCGCCTGTTATAATGAATCCATGAAACTGCAAGGCCTTGCCATTTCAAACCCGTTCAATCTCTCCCAGAGTGAGACCTCCTAATACTTTAAATAAGCCCTTTAAAACAGCCAATGTTCTTTTCGGAGTGGCCCTATTTCGCTATCTGTCCGCCTGCAATTCACCTGCCTTGATAGGAGAGGTAAAATTGAAACAGTCCTGTGAAAATTGCAGCCCGACAACAATTCAGCACCATAAAAGTGTATAATGCTTACAAATAGAAAAGGCGAGGCACGCGCCACTGTTTCAAAGCCATGAGGAAATACAGTAATTTCTTTCCATCTTCATCAAATATAAAACATTCCCTCTGTTTAAAACTGGAGAACCGTCACAATTCATTTAAAAAAAATGAATGAAAAAGCTGTTATCATACATGAGCCATCTAATACTTTTCCTGATAGAATCAGAGATTAAGATCTCACCTTTCATTATAAAATTTAACTGCTTTAATGTGGTAGTCATCTGCATTATGTTTAGGACTCAATGTGTGAACAGAGACTATACGAACAGAGACTATCGATAAAAAAATCGACGCATTACTCATTTTGACTAAGATCCAAATCGGAAAAATTTAGTGTAATTTGCAGGCCGTCATTAAACAACAAGATACAAGTTGTACAAACTGTGATTACGCCAATTTTAAGAGAGTGGACATATTCCCTCCTTTTCATGTATTTAAATCCTGCTCCTCAGATGTGTGCCGACAATGTAAGTAGAGTCTGTTGCTGAGAAAAAATGTCAGGATTGCTCTGTACCGGGTGCAATACTGAACGTGAGTGGATAAGGGAATTATTTTCAGTCCCCCTGAACTTATATTTGACCCCTGCTTGGTGGGGAATAGGATGCTGAGAAAAAGAGTGCAGTGTGGAAAGTAGCCAGGCTGTTCTCTGACCTGTGTGTAGAAGTCAGTGCTGCTATTCTGCCTTACCTGGCTGTGCCAGATGGTCTACACTGCTGAAGCCAGGTTATAGATTGTGGAGCTGGAGGTGGGCCACCTTTCTATACAGAACCATCATTTCTTCATGTACTGTCCTGGCCCTGGCTTGTGCCTGGTTGACTTTTCTGTAGCGAGTAAATTCTGCTTTCTTATGGCAGACTGGTGAGCTAAAGTTTTAAAGGTTTCAGAGGTCACAAACATGCAGTATGTTTACACTTAAGACTTCTCACTAAAGACTATATAAAGTTACACAGGTGCTAAGCCAAACTGTTCAATTTAATTATAACACTTAGATTTAACTCTTTAAGTCTAACCAAGAGGCAAAAAATTCAAAATCCAGGAAATGTGTGTGTTTTTGTTTTAAATATATTAAAAAACAAAACAAAAAACCTTTTATAACAAAGGTCTCTGGAAGAGATCCACTGCTAAAACAGTAACTCATGCAAATAGCATTCTTCGTAATTGGATTTGAATGCCTCCCTGCTGCCAAATGTTATATGTGCACACATAAACCCATATTTTCCGGCCCACAAACCCTGTGAAAGCGAGTGAGCCACTAACGTGGTGCAGGGAATGGGAGCTTGGCTGCTCTGCAGTTCCATAAACCCTGTTTGTTCCACTCTGGAGGGCTTGTGTGGTTTCGGTCTCTGTCGGCCCTGCTCCCGCGTAGCCGTAGGGACAGCTGCCTAGTGACGGTCGGCAGGCACCCTGCGAGGCAGAAGCCCTGGTGACGCCTAGCTGCGTGAGCACAGCTGGCGCCGTAACATCTGGTAAGATTCATCATCAAAGTGCTCATTCTGAGTCTGAGCTCTGTCTTGTTTGTGTTGTTCATTCAATCAGTCTGTACACAGCTCCCGAGCTTTTACCCACCAAAGCCACCACACCTGTCTTCATGGTTTCTCACCGACTTCACATTAGTTTTCTCCTCTCTCTTCTTCCACCATGCATATTAATCTCGGTCATTTTCTATGTTCATCAGGTCTGGTTAACCTGCATTACTACTTCTTATTCTGTTTTAGTAAGAAGACATTTTCCCCCAGCTGCTTTTCATACACTCGCTCTCCTTGTCCTCCGTCTCAGGGCCAAACACATTAGCCGCACTGGCCAGGCTCAGTACTAGTTAAACGGGAATAGCAGATGAGACTAAAGAGCAGGCAGGAGGAGTTGTTTGGAAATGCAACAAATAAAAGGAGGCGCGAGTTTACTGTGGATGCAATTCAGAAAGAAAGCAGAAGAAAACACAAAGGTTTATGTGAACACTGAAACCTGGAGGGGTCTTGCAGATGGTCCATGTTTGAACTGTGTTTCAACTTCCTTATGTAACACGGGAAAACAGACACGTGGCTTCCAAAAAAACAGGAGAATGATTGTTTTGAGGTAACGTCTCAGAGGGGGTCTTGGCTAAAATAAAACAGTACCTGCCTCGCTGCATTCCACAGCTTTCACATGAATCTGAACACGCAGGCCAAAAACTGACCACAGGTTTCATTTACTGCCTTATAAGCATACACAGTGCATGACAGGAATTCGTCTTTTTAAATGTGTTAATCCATAACTGGGAAAAGATCAGAGACTTCCTCTTGTTGCAGAGTCTCATTCAAGCCATTAGTGTCCATGTCTAAGCACTTCAGAGAAAACATCAGGAAAGTAGAACGAATTTTCCAAGGCTCCAGGATATAAAAAAAATAGGGAATTATAAGAAATAAACTACATGCTGTCTAGAATTCAGCTGTTAATGGGCCATCTCAATTATGGCATTCTATTTGACATTAATGTGCCTGACACTGGAGGTCTGCCATCAAGTAAAACAAAATACAGACAAAAAAAACAAAAGATAAACACAAATAAAAGATGCAACTGGACAAATTCAGTAAATTCTTTTCATTGCTGCTGTATCTGAGGACTTTAGTGAATCCACACTGACAGTAGTTATTTATGTTAGTAATTCACAACCAAATCTATTCCTCTGTAGGTTTTCTATAATAACAACAAAAATGCCAACCACTATATATCAGGAAAAATGTTTTATCATTATGCTACAGCAGCAGTTAGTTTTGGCACAGCAGACACCTGGTAAACAATGCTCAACAACAACAACAACAATACAGCCAGTACAAGTTTCAACAACAAAGCACCTGACTACTTATGAAACATTTACATTTCAGTAAAATGCCTCGTTTAACCAACACAATTTTATGGAAAAAATTTTTACTCAACTTTTTGTGGTCTGTAAAACCTGAACTGAAAACCGGCTTCACCCTCATATAAAACCCTCGAAAGTAATAAAGTTGTTTATTACAGGGTATTTCAACAAGTTGATAGAGGGTTTTACAGACTTTTGAAAACCCCCAATGAGACAAGAGAGAACTTGAAATGTTTTGCAGCTTCCAAAAGAGCAGGAGGAAAACAAGTCTTCTGCTTTACATCATCAAACTTTGATGAGTTGTTGATATCATCACCGCAATGCTGCACAAGCTTAGAATAGAAATGCTGCTGCCTTGTGTATAATCAAACCCGGCGTGGGCGTGTGTACACACAGTGTAATAAAGGCACAGACAGACACACATGCAAACACCTCTCTGACCAGTCACCAGCCCCAATCCTTCCCTAAAATCCAATCATCTAGTTGGAAACTTTAATTACATTGTAGAGAACCAGTGCTCCAGCTGCTCCGAGCGACAGCGGCAGCCTGCTCTAGCACAGATATGAACTGCACGAGTGTCTGTGTAGATATAATGTGACCGGTTCAATATACTGTTACAAAAGCCAGCCATACACCTGACTTATCATTTAAATGAGTATAGACGTACAGTCGCACAAGTGCTGCTTTTGTTTGCTGAAGGGCGGCTGGTGTCTGGTGAGGGGCTTCAGTGAGGAGAGCTAGGAGGTGTTGTTGGTTTCACTACGTGGCCACTTGTCACACCTTGTCATACTCTCACAAAACAGCTTCCCCCCCACACACACACACTTTATGTCTTTTCATATTCACTCAATGGCTCTGACAAAGCTTGAAAACTGAAACTGAATGTAAACATGGAGAAACAACCTCAAACAAAAACTTCTTCAATGCTTTGCCTTTCTGTATAGCTCTATTTGACAGTATTTATAAAAGCCAACCAACCTGTTGTGAACTGTCCCTTCATCTTTTGGAAAACAGGATCCTGGGCTGTGGCTTGGGCCCGGCGGGCCAGTGACTCAGAGGCAGCGCTGGAGAACATGTTGGAAACATTGGAAACGTTCTCCAAGCCGACTCCAAAGGTGCTAACGAGCTTCTTGACAAAGTTGAGTGTGTGGGGCGTGATCTTGGCATCAGACACTGCACCACTCTTTTCAAAGGCCACTGAGTAACATTTCGCCAGGCCCTGCTGAAGCTGCCTTAAAACCTGTAGCGAGAAGAAGGAAGAAGAGAGAATAAAGAAATGCTGTAATGATATGGGAATTATTAGAGACATCCTGTCCTTACAGACTTAGACATAAGTCATTTCCTCAGGAAAAAAAAAAAAGATGCAGCAATGTGACCAAATTGAGGGAAAGAAGGAAGGCAATGACTATGTTTCCCCTGCTTGCCCAGTGGAATGATGCATAGAGCCTGCAGCTGCTGCCCAGTGCCCCTGATCATCACAGGTAATCACACAGATACACACTCATAGCATCAAACTTCCAACCCTAAATCCCTTGCCCCATCCTACACGCTCACAGCACCCATCCATCACTTGTCTACTCCCCTCTTACTGCATCACCGTCTGCCAGACTTCCCCTACAGCACAGAATAGCTGCTGTGTGTGGAAGCTGCTTAGCAAGGCTAAAACTATTTAAAAGTGCATCAAGTTCAGTTTGGACAGACGCACCTCATTATGTGATGCATACATGCTTAGCTTTAGAGTATCACATGACCCTTATATACAGAAGATGTTCAAACTGTCATACATGAAAATTCTCAATGGCAGCTGTAATATTTTCTCGCCTTCTGATCTTCTGCTGCAGCAAAATCTGTTCTGCACCTTTTATTACTATTTTTCCTCACCTCTTCATGCCAGTTCTCTCTGAACCACACCATCTGGTCTACGATGCCCTCCAGGGAGGAAAGCAGTGTGGGGTGTAGCTCCCGCTGCATGTGCATTATACGGCTGCAGCGCCACATCGGGGCAGTGGCCCTGATTGGCCCTGGGTCTGAGGCCCCTGAGTGAGGCTGGGCCCCAATTGAACTGGGCTGCTGCTGTCCAGATGAATCTGGGAGAAAAGAGTGGAAAAGAGGAGAAAGCAGTGGAGAATTGATGGATTAGAAGAATGCAGAAAATCAAAAAAGTGGGGAAAACACAAGATGAGGCCAATTCAACACTGTCCTGATAAATTATTAATAGATAAGGACTTGTTAAAAACAACAACAACAACAACAAACCAGAAAAACAAGCAAAAAACCCCACCTTTTATTGTTCAAAGTGTGCTAAATCAGGCAACACACTACACGCACTGTTTACTTACCACTTTTGTAGCGTTCCCTCTGCTCGATCTTGAGAGTCAGGTAAAGGGTGCGGATGGGGAAGTAGACAGCCTGGGGGTACACTCGTCCCACCTAGCAGATAAAAGAGGGTCACAGATTACATTTCAAAGACTCCCCCTAAGGACTGCAAAGGAGAGAGAGAGGGGTGTAGATAGAGGTAAAGAGGGAAGCGATAGAAAGAGAGACAGTGAGAGAGGGACAGAGAGATACTGTATGCCTATATGTGTCAGGGTAAGAGAGTGAAAGAGAGAGATCATACAGATACTGTCAAAGACCTGTGCTCTTACAGAGGGGGTGTTTGAAGCTTTGAGTCAGTGGAGTTAGGGGAGTTAAAAACATGTCATGGCTGAGCTACAAAACTCAATGTGACTGATGATGAAACTGCCTTCAAGACTTCCAAGAAAAGTCACCGACACCACTAGAAGAGTTAATGGTCAAAGTTGGGACATAAGAGGCTATGAGTTTTAAACGCACAGCAAATTTACCTTTAAGTTACTGGGGTGCAAATCCTTTGATAAGTAATACACCAGGTGAATTCAATGATAGTCTTTTATGTATCTGTACTAAGCCACTAAGTCATCCATTCTACCATCAAAGTATTGTGTTTTTAAAAAACAAACAGTCAGTGAACTCAAACTGTTGACATGTGGAATAAATTCTTCTTGATGTTATAGTTTTTTTATATTCTTCCATTTATAATGAAATTGCATGATTGGCTGTTTAAAGTAGCTTTACATTATTCATAATTCAAAATAACCCATTATAATCTTCTACTGGGCCTTGGGGCAGTCCTACAGTTCATCTTCTGTCTGAAACAAGCTGTTTTAGTCCCCTTGCCCCTCCCCCTTTAAGACAACTTTCTTTTAAGTGGCTGCCCCTTGTAAACAGAAGCTTTTAACAGCAGGTCAGTGGGACTATAATTTGGTCATCTAACATAACTGAGATGACCATATTCTAGGTGCTGGCATCATAATTTGACACTGCCCATCTTTAATATGAACATCCACCATGTTATCAGGATACATTGGAGAGAGAATACGCATGACAGATGACAAATTATTGGGGGGGAAAAAACAAGTCAGTGTTTGTGAAAGCTTACGATGTACCAATGTGACTGAGCTTCAGTTAGCTTTTAAAGTTGGTCACACTGATTTTCTTAAGAAGACATTTCCCTCATTTGGTGTTTTAATAACAGTGGTAGGGAATGCTGTCTAAGAAGTTTAAAAAAAACCCCAAACAAACAAAGAAAAGAAAACAAAACAAAACACCAAAGCTGTTAAATAGGGTGTAAGAAAGCATTCAGTGACCCCTCATACCCTATGGATGGGTGACCGTACTCCCATCAGCATAGGAATATTTCATCTTAGGATAAAGGCGATCACTCAGAACAGCTCTGTATTGATTTACTTTGACAACAAGACCCAAACCATGCCAGCAAAACACAATAACAAAGCCACCAGGTGCCCTTACTGCAGGGGTAAAGAATTCAGCCTTTCCTTCAGCCTGTAGTTTGCAAATACAGTTCGCATTAACTTGTGACAGAAGATTCAGGTGAGTCTTCAACTAAAGAATCTTATTTTGTCACAGTTGCCCTTTCTCAGGGAGGAGGTAACACATACATTGTCCACTCACTTGCAGTTAATGCACTGAACCTTTAACTGTACACAGGAATCATCTGACATCGCACAGACGTTGTACTAACAAGCTGGCAGGTTGGACACTTGCGCGGTCACATGCACCTCTGCTGGGTGATGTCTGGAAAAGTTCAGGACTGCGGTGTGAATGTGCAAACAGCATCTGAAAGCTCAGATGGTGATATGAAAAGTGTTTGTTTCGATTCACACTGTTTAAACCCTAAAAGTCTTGAACATGCAGTAAAACCTCTGACCAAACATCCATCCACACATTTTCCCGTGGCTACAGTCTGAATTCAAGTCACATTTCACCAAATAACACCAGAATGAATGACAACCCGTGCAAATTGCAATGTAAAGGAATCTCTCTTTGGATGAGCACCGTAAACTTGACACTGATATATGACACATACTCCCTGTCACAGCACAAAGTGAGTGCTTCAAGGCAGAACATGAGTTGTGACAAACCTCACAGTATTAAAAACTGTATGCCAAAGTAAAACAAGCCTAGCCACAGTTTTGCTGAACATTTCAAATACGGCCAAATTGGAGAATTGTTTTAAAAGTGCAGTGTAGCTGCCTGCAGGGCAGAAAAGAATAAATCCAAAAATCCAACAAAACTAAGCTCAATGTGGCTAACGGTGGGCCGAGGATCAGTGGTTACAGAGAGAGGGCTACAGTAGTGAGACAGAAGACGACTAGAAGACTGAGGATAAATGGATTTTGGAACCTCTACGCTTTCTTTAGCTTGACCCACATTCCTGTGACATCTAGCTGTCTTTAGAAAGATTCTCAGATTGTACAAATCATGATTACATAAAACTGAGTTCAAGTTGAAAATGGATTAGCCTGTGGCTATGTAACACACACTTGTACATCTTCCTTAGGTTACCAAAAGAACCGTTCCAGATCTCAGCTGGTCTGAAAATCTTCAAGAGACGTGGCTCCCAAAAGGAATATAACTCTACACTGGCCCGAAGGTGGGGAAGAGAGAGAGACAGGAATAACAAGGTAGTGAAAGGCTGTGGCCGCTTTGGGTTGAAGCCTAGACATTTCAGTGTCTCATAAAGTCATAAAGGCAAACAAATGATTATTTAATTAGGAAAAACTCTCCACTTCCTCAACTTAATGTGATCCTTGCTCTTAAACAAACACATACATGGGAACTACATATACTATACATATCTAGCAACATTAGTATACCCACTAATATTTACTAACTTTATATGTTGTACAAAGAGTAAATATGCTGTTTTCACATTTTTCTTTTTCAGTGTCCCTAAAACAGAGAAAATGACTTGAAATGAAAAGTACAATATGGAGCTGACAAGTGAGATGTCAAGAGCAAGTGGAAGAGGGCGTGCTAAGTGTCAGCTAACAGCTGTATTAAAGATGAAAGAGGAAGGAAGGCAAAGAGGAAGAGGAGGAACCAGAGATCACCGCACTAATGGGAAGATAAGAAATGTCATAATTTGGCACGGCTGAGGTGAGCTAAGGGGAAGAGGGAGCACGCCAGACACGGTGCAGGCAACGAGGGAGGGAGCATGTGTGGGAAGGGGTGCTGAGATTCTCTGCTAACTTCTGATTCATCTTCCCGCCTGCCCCCAGGCGCTCTTCTCCTCACCTTCATCAATATTTCAACATACGTTTTTTTAAACATCCCGCCGCCACAGAGAAACTCTAAATAATTCAGTCAGGCGAGAGGGATAAAGAATGCCATGCATTAAAATGTGGTTTGTTCTTTACACAAAAAAGGCAGAGAAGAAACGGGTGTCAACCTTTTACACTTCAGTCATAATAGCATGAAAAGGCGGACCAAAAGGAAGCTTTTTATCAGTTATGTGTCATGGTCTAATATATTTTAAAAAGATTTCCAAAAACCTATACAGGAAAATGAGGGTTTAAATACTTGGGATTTCCATCAGTTGTTCTAGAACTGAAGAAGCCTCTTGGATGAGAATCATCTTTAAAAATAAAAAAAAGAACCTCCACAGACACTAAAACAAATGAAAATAATGCAGCAGGTTTCTACAGTTGGGCCTATATTTAACTGTATAATATGTATCACAATTGATACATGGGTTTCTGAGAACTCTATCTCATCAACATGATCAATACTTGCCATAATTTCAAAATGTTATGGACAAAACCGTTTTTTGTTTGTCTAAAATTAACATTGTTGTTAACAAGAAGTTGCCAAAAACACCCAATGTATCAAATGCGATAAAAAAATTTAATAAATATATAATAAAAAATATATTATACTCAACATGATATAGCAAAAACATTTTTGTGGATTTTGTCATAAGGGTTAATAAACATCTCAGTTCCCCAAAAATCTGAATTTTCTGGCTATTTTGTGATGGGTTGGGTCTTACAGGGTTAACGGCTAACTTTCATAAATGCTATTTCTTAATGGGCTTAACAACCAGCCATCAGTGACATGTTTCCTTTTAATCTGCATACTAAAAAAGTAAGAATGACTGCTAAAGTAAAGTAATCTTCGTTTCTTCACACTCACATGGTGATTATGATGCTACTACACACGTGCCCAAGGGCTAGAGGGGGCCTGTCAATGTAGGCCAATTTAAATTTTAATAAAATGCTTGGATATGGGTTTATATATATTTTGTATTATATTTTCCTTCTAATCTCTAAGTATGTTTTTTTTATTCAGCTATCCAATGTGTGACACTTTTTAACTTTATCAAAGTCACTTTAAAACGTCGCCTTTTCACTCTCGTCTTTTTATCCTCCTTCACAGTTTCCCTCACATCCTCCATACAACATTCCAGCTCTGTTGAGAGGATGGCTGTTTGTTATAGCAGACTACTCTTTGAAGATCACCCTCTTCAAATTGTGCAGAAATAATACTCCATTAAGCAAAGCAAATTAGTCCTTGGTTTAATTACTAGCTCTGTTCCTGCAGTGCGGATGCGTTCAATATTAACTTCATAATCATTTCTTGAACAAATAATTTAAAAACCAATTCACCAGGGACTAGTAGAAGCCAATAAATTGCTGTAAAAGGGGACACTAAAAGAATCTGGATGCTTAATTTGGTAAATAGAAAGCAGGAGAGAGACTACTTTGGCGTAAATGCAGTTAATTTATCTTGATTAGAAAGACGTGCATAAGGACTGACGCTTACACACTAAGCCAGATGTGCTGCCCCAAATGCATACAGAGAGCCAAGCAATACTAAGATTGATGGGTGCAGCAAACATCCAGACCCACTGAGAGCTGACCACAAAGATTTTTGACTGAAGCACAAATAGAGTTTTGCAAAAGCCTCACCTGACTTATTAGGTTAAGCAAAGGCTTTCCTTCTGATCCAACCAGGCAGGTCAGAAGCTGTGGTATCCATGCCAACCACTGGATGGGTGGGACTCCAATACAGTACTTGTCAACAGCATCGGCCAGAGTGTTCTTGTCGTCAAAGCTGAGGAGCCACAAGACCTACGGGTGGAAAAAAAAAAGTGTTAGAAGGTGGGATGAAAGTCAAAGATAGTTGGGGAGAAAGGACAGAAGCAGAGAGAGAAGAAACAACAAATGTGAAAAAGGTCACATAAAAGGTCAATAATAACAGTCACAATTATTTACCTACTGCAAAACACCAAATCGCAAGGTGCAACATTGCTACCACTAACCAGGCGATTGCTGTGCAGAGCAATATACGAGTGCATCTTGGCAATACTCAGTATGATCAAAGCTGAGCCATGTGGTGGTGATCTCTCCTCCCCTGGTAAGCTTGTGTGTGTGCATTATGATGAAGACATTATCCCCCCACCCCCCTTCCTGTTTCTGAGTACACAGATTGTGCATAATTACTGATAATGACTGGTCACCTCGCTTCATCCATCAGGAGTAAGCGCTGCCAACCCACTTTGGCAGTACAATACTTATGGGTGGGGTCACCAGAAAAAAAACACAAAACAAAACAAAAAACACCATTTAATATGAAGGTGAAGCTGGCATTAAATTATTTAAACAGAAATCGATAGTAACAGCCGATCTACACACACACCAAGGTGGCTCTGTGCTGTGGTAACTTTTCGAGAGGCTACACTGAATGAGTTAGTGTCCATTTAAGAAGGTAGGATGGTTGTTAGCAAGAGGTTCCATCTCTTTACCTCCTAGGCACTGCCTGCGGAGCTGCTGTATGGGGGAAATCGGTCAGACTGTTAGAGAAAGGTCAATTCATGTAGAGAGTCATGAGATTGGAGTGTCAGGGGATGCCATTAGTCTGTTGACCCCAAGTGCCAGAGGATGGCCTTCACTCCACCATCGATCTACCGTGGGAACCCATCCCTGCTGCTAGACTGTAATCGATCAAATTACTACTCTACTTTTAACCATGGCTGAGCCTGAGAGGTGGAAAAAAGAATGGCTTTCTTCTCATTGGCAACAATAATGTATGGGGTAGATGAGGTCAGGAAACTAGAGAATGAAAAGTGACTCCCTGTTGTAAAAAAACAAAACATGGCTTTAGGCAGGAAGGTTGCTGGTTTTATTATCAAGCAAACAAAACATTGACGACTGAAATCAAGAGATAAACAAGCAACCACAGAAATGTTGCCATTATCAGCATTTTGCAAGGAGTTTTACCAACCAAGATGATCATACAAATCCCTCCCCAGCATCCCACTTCTCTTATCACCTTTGCGAGGTACTTGCGGGACTTGCTCTCATTTTGGTGGCGGCAAGCATGGAGGTAACAGGTGATGGCAGAGACTCCCAAGTGGAGCTGACGATCTTTAACGAAAATGTTCTCTAGGTAGTCGCCCCACATGGCCCAGGCTTTCACCAGAACGTCATGCATCTGTACTGCTGCTGAAAAAGCCTTATTTGCCTCCTCTGACCTAGAACAAGAAAGAAGGGAAAGGAAAAGTGTTAGAGGGTGAAGGGTATATTACCGTTAATGAGTGTCAAGGGCAAGTGAGAAAAGGGAGGTAGCTGGGGGAAAGGAAATAAAATTGAGTGAAAGGTGAATCAGAAGGGAAAAAAGAAAAGGAAATAGGTAGAGATGCTGAAGAGAGCAGCATGTAAGAGGAGAAACGGTGGGAGGTGATCGAACAAGAGAAAAGGAAAAAGAAGGAGTGTGCGAGAAATGTTGATCACATCTTGAAATATTAACTAAACATCAATAAACCACAGATTTTCAGCAGCTGTAATCTTCAGCGTTTTTCATCCCAGTATGAATTAACACTTTTGTTTTACTATGTGGCTGCAGTATCCACAAGCACACAATCGTAATATTCATCCACACTCCGCTTTCATATAAACCAGACACTGAACCAAGGTTTTACGCTCCCACATCGCTGCTACATTTAAGTTCTTTTTGCTGTCACTAAAGTTGTGAAGCAAACAATTAGTTTGATTTATTTAATTCGGTATTATTTGGTGTTTAGTCTGAATTCAAAATCATGACGCATTCAAATTTGGTTTATATTGACTTGAATTTCCCGGTGGCTCCTTAAGCAAAATAGGGCGCTAAGAGGTTTAAATGCAGACGCCAGCCAAAAGGACAGAACCATCTGCTGTATTCACATGAGAAAGAATTGGTCTCTTCATTTAAAAAAAAAAAAAAAAAAAAAAGATAGTTTGGTGGAGTTGTTTGTCATTTGACTTGGTCAGTTTATTGGGTATGGTTTTGTTAATTGTTATTTTTCAGTATAGTTCTGTTAAGGTGACCTCTTTTGCTTATGGGGCCACTTATTTCTTAAAATAGCTTATTTTCTTGATGACGGACTCTTGATACCATCCTTGGGGCTTTTTTTGTGTGGGTAAAATAAAATCCACATTTTATCTGTGTCTGCACTTATATTAACTATTTGGTCTCATGGTATTATATAATATATCTAAAACCTAACTGTACAGATATAACTTCATATCTATCCATCCATCACTCCATCTTAATAAATTCTTGACAACTTCTATTGTGGTATTGCGGTCTAGCAATCACACACTTAAGATTCAATACACAAACTATTGAAACAGACAAGTAGACTCTGGCAACCGACCCAAGTTTTGACTGCAACATTTATGCTGACAGGGAAATATATTCTGAATCATCAGCTATTTTCACCATGCCAAGAAGCTTCTAACTGTTGGCACGCAGTCTGAATAATTTTTACACACCTTTCAGCCTCTGATTAATAAATAAGATGCAAGCGGCACCCTGAGACGCACTACCCTGCAGTCAAAACAAGGAGACAGGCCTGTCAATGAAAAAGTCTTACTGAGCTGAAGTTGGTGAATGGACCTCCATTTCAGGAGTGCTTCCAAAACAGCTCTGCCACTTACTTGCAGTGAAATGTCTCCCAAGCCAATCAATTAAAATGTGTTATTATAAAAGGCATTTGGCATGTGATTAAAAAACGGGAGCTTGATTGCTATGGGAGTCAGAGCCAAAGACCCTCCAGTAATACTTAATGGGGTTTCCTCAGTCGCTTTGTGAGTGTTAAAGTACATTAACGCTTTCTGCTAGCCGGCTCAACAGGAGCACAGTCACCCAACAGACTGTCAAATATTTGACACCCGTTTAATTGACTGATCCCAAAATCCTTAGCACATGTGGTTGCACATGCACACGCACACACATAAGAATCTCTGAACCCCTCACCCCCACTCAGCTGTTAATTCTCCCCTGGTGCAGGGGAAACTTAATGATTGCAATAAACCCTGCTGAGGTGGAGGCAAGTTTTGCTGATCCCAGAGATTCCTGTAAATTGCCTAGAGTTAATTATTGAGCTGCATATACATTTAATAAGCCTTCCTCAATTTGTCTTTCACCCCTCAGGACGCCATGTCATGACAAAATGACGGGCAAAAAAAAAAGAAAGAAAGAAAGAAAAAAAAAAAGCTGGTGCTGAAGAGGAAGGAATGTTAAAGAGTGTGGCTGTGGGTGTGCAAGGCCCAGCTATACATGGAGAGAGCAGTTGTACACTCCACAGCCATCCCTGCAGCGAGAAACAAATTACTGACACCTGATGGCAAAGATCTCATCTAAGCCATGTCACATGGGTTACCTGCTAACAGAGCTTTAGAGGTGGATTACTCTGAGGCAAGAATTGCCAAGTAAACATAACTGCTATGTACTGGCAGGATGAAACACCCACACAGTGTCAAGGGACCACTGACACAGTTTCAGGGCAATGTGATGATGAATAAAGGGAAGGCAGCGCCAGAAATAAAAAAAAAAAAGAAAAAGAAAAAAAAAAGCACAATGCATGAAAGGCCATCAAAGACTAAAAATCTGGTTAACATACTTGTTGATTTGAGCCAAGAACATCCCCTTTAGAGCGTAGAACTCGGCCGTCATCTCCTTGGTGAAGTACTTCAGGTTGGTTGACTCTATCACTTCTAAACCCTGACAGACAGACGCCAGAACAACAAAAGTTTAACTTCAAACAAAATTGCAGCAGGTAAATTTTCATCTACGTTAGGCAGAAGATTTCTCAAGAAGTGCCACAACGTTGTGTTTTAGACAGAGCCATAATCACAGGTGAAGAACAAACAAACTGCTCACTGTTCATTAAGAAGTAAGAGTAGAGGTGTTAAGGGAACTAAACTTCCATTACGGTGAGCCTCTGATTAGGTGTCCCCTATGTACTGCTGTGACAAACGATGTGTAGCAGGAGAAATAGACAGAGAGAACCACAGATGAGATAGAAGAGAGAAAGGGAGAGAGGGAGAGAAGAGTGTCTACTGGCACTTTTAATGACTTGTGGTGTGTTGAACTACTTCTATTAATCAGAGCACTCCATGGGCTTAAGAGCAAGCTCCTGAGTTACACACTCTCTTATAAGTCTCACTGCTATAACTTGTCACCTAGAGCCACGCCAAACACTTATTGCTCTTTCTATAGCTCCCACTCAAAGTACCTCTAACTATGCCTCGAGCTACTGCTGACAGATATCAGCCCAAATACTTAAATTACTAACGCGTCAAATGTTTCCATGAAAGGTGAAAATGATATATGCAGAAGGTAGCAGTCGCTTCAATTTGATATAGAAGCAGAAAGCAGAACACATGGAGCTTTGTATCTCACCTGCATGCACTCATTCTTGCCCATGACACCTGCCAACTGCAGATAACACTTGACCTGCTGCCGGATCTTCTGGAAACAGTCAACAATGGGCACTGTGGGGATGGTATGGATACGACTCAGAATGTCCAGAGCCACATTCACCAAACCCTGGGGGGAAAAAGTGCGATAGGTTACAATTATTTTTCTTTAAAAGATGGATGCTAAACGTGGCATTGATCTTTACAGATTGCATTTATTCATTTTAATAGAAGTCAGTTTGTCGGCTTGAACCAGTACCTGTTTGCGAGCTATCTTGCCGTACTGAATGATAGCAGAAGCTGAGGCATGAACTCCCAACATGGCGTTGTTGTTGTTGGGATCGTGTTGTGTGTTTGTCTCATATGCTGTCACAATGGCTGTGGACAGACAAAAAGACAAAGAAGCATTTTTTTCCCTGCACAATTGATAAAGTTGATAAAGAAAGCTAAAAGAGGGGCGCTTAGGGCAGTCTGAAGGGTGGGGAACTTCTAGCACTCGAAAGGCTCTGCTGTCATAACGCAGTGGAGGGCACTGGGGACACTAAACGTATTGAACAGTAAATGAACCATGGCGATGAATTTCATCAAGAAAATTCCATTTCACTTTAAGTTTGAAGGCTGTCATGTATAAATGAAGTGGATTTTATTGGCATGGTGCTGCAGAACCACCGCTATCATTATTTCAGTGCCTCTCAGTAAGAGTTGAAGCTCAAGTTGCTTGAGACATCACATTTTGCAGTGGCTGCCTTTCTGAATGGTTTCAAAGTCACTGCGGGAGAGAGCTGAGCACTGAGCAAGGTAAACATGTGTGTCTGAGTGAGTGTGTGTGTGTGTGTGTGTGTGTGTGTGTGTGTTGTGTGTGTGTGTGTGTGTTGTGTCCTGCAGTGAAAGAGAGAGTGCTTTAGTGGGCTGACATTTGGCAAGGTACTGAGACCCTGAGGGGGTTCTGCACGTCATGGCCTTTTAAAGAAGAGCCCTTCCTGGAACTAGTGGACACCAAAGCAGCAATGTGAAAGTGTGTCTGCATGAGTTTGGCATCCTGTAACACGTGTACAATGGCTAAATTTATGTTTCAGTATATCATGGTCTTGCATTTAGATGCAGTTGTGTTAGAGCACGTGTCATACCTTGGTAGTGATGTTGGCGCCACATGAATATGCTGCTCCAGTGCGACAGGTCGTCCGAAACAATAGGCAGTCGGTTCCTCCATGTTTTCACCACAGTCTTCATGTCGTGGAGGCTGGTGTTGCGGCCGAGGTTAGCCGTCTGAAGCCCTGCATTAATTTGGGCCGCTTCTTGCAGCTCAATGATCTGCTGTGCAGCCTGGAGAGAAATGATAACTAAAACTTTTTTGTATTTTTGATTCAATATTCATGATAAACTTAAACATGCCTGCCTGATTTCCTGCTGAAAGTTTTATAACTAAGAAGCTTTCAATAGGAACTTCTTTTACTATCTTATGATAAAATAAATGCTGACTGCATGAGAAAGTAAAGTTAAAAGTAGTTGAAAAGCAATACTTATTTATTTAGCAATGACATCAGGGTAAGTAACCCTCGCCTATTGTTAAGACAAAACAAAGCGAAAAATCACATATTCTGATACCATAGGGAGCTAGGGTTACCGCAGAGGGTTCAAATAGAATGAGAAGAGGTTTGAGTGAGGGAGGACTGATGGAGCTGTACATTACCACTTTAAATTGAACATGTAGAATTTTATTTGAGCATCTGAAGTAGCAGAAATATATCAAATGGTTGTCTTGCTTGCAATAACTTTTTCTTTGATGTCGAGTTAAAATTTTGTGTTGCCAGGTCTGCTCCTACAGTCAGCGTTAGAGATTTGGTCCAGAACGTACACCAGCTGATCTTAATCTTGTTAATATTTTGTATACACACCTAAACAAATGTAAACATCCATCCAGACTTCCTTGCTTAGTTTGCTCTGTGAGATATACACATTGTCCATCTGTCATCAATAACCGTCTTGTCAAGAGAATGTTTCAGGGGAGTTTTTCTCGTCTTTTCCTATTTTTTAAAATTTCACTTATTAGCTGTTATAAATGTGATGCTGATGGATCATTAAGTCGGTAATATCAACCCACCAATAAATTAACATTTAGAATTTCGTTAACAGAAAGACACGAGTAGAAGCCATAGCTCGAACAAGAAGGGTGATGGCAAGAAAGATGGCGTGACTGCTGTGTTAACGGAAAGGAGACGCTAATGTAAAAGCATGGAGATTAAAAAGGATGATTTAAAACGCAGCAGAATGAAGGACTGTTAGTCTATTGAGAGATAAGGTTAACAAAAAAAAACAACATCACTTAATCTAACCACATCCAAGTCATTTTCTTGAAACTCATAATCAAGTATGAGGTCTAACAGCTTTGGGGGAAAAAACAGCAATGCCTGCTCAAAACAGTGACACTCTTTATGTAGCAAATATCATCACATTATGAACTTTTACACTATTTATTTGTAGATAATGCTTTCAGGCCAATATGCCTCAATTATTATTGGTCAAAGAAACCTTGTGATCCTGCAGATTGTTAAAATGTCACAGGAACAAGAACAAAAACATACTTTGCAATGGAAATACAATGCAGCAGTTTTTTCTCGTGGCAACAAAATTATTTTGCAGGCAAAATCATTATGCCTTCCTACATTATTCAATAGCTAATCTGCTTGGATGTACCCCCCCCCCCAAAAAAAAAAAGACACGGAGATGGGGAAAATGTGAAAATGATAAGCGAGGGCTTCTATCTCATTCTGTGAAAAGAGGCCTCATTGATTGGCCCAAAGCAGCATTGTGAACATATAATCAATCATTCTATTATAACTACTCATCAATCAATATTAATGCCAGCCCTCGTAATCAATAGTGTGGATGATAATCCATTGATCGTCAGCCACTGCTGAGAGCTGGGATTTGATGATAACTTGATTCAAATAGTAGTTGAACCTCACTGTATTTGCAGAGTCTGGGCTTCTTGGTCTGTAAGGCTCATGGAGTCGTGAATTTGAGATATAGAGTTTGGAATGGAGATTTACAACAGGCCGCTTGGCTGGGCAGAAGAATAAATAGCTTGTTTTCCCTCGGCTAGGCTAAATAATTGGACTCCACATATCCGAGCACATGCACGAGCACGAACACACGAACACACACACACACGAACACACACACACACACTAACGAGGAACATAGTTGCACAATTCAAATACCCATTTTGAAAAGATAAATGTAGTAAATCAGAGCAAGCTGAAGACTTAACCCCCCATTCCGGAATGAAATCTCCCAAAACAAAATAAATTAGGCCGTACAATATTTTTCACAATTATCTGTTAATATCAGCTGATGGCCCATTTCTAACCTTCATTCAGACTATCCCATTCATCATGTAAATGTAATTCTGCTGCAGGTATTTAATCAAATAGTATCTGATGGCAGGGAAGTAATTACAGCCATTCTAAACTAACTCTTTATTCTTCACTCTTTCTCCCCGTGTTCCTCCATTCTGTTCACTCTCCACCTTTTTCAATTTTCAGTCCCTCAGTCTGCCGTCTTTTTTTCCACTCTCCTTTTTCATCTTTGCCTTGTCTATTGTAATCTCTTGTGGTGGAATCAGAGAAGCTTGAAGGGTTTTTGATTTTTTTTTTTAATCATCTGTCTCAATTTTACAAGAACGGAGTGAGAAGGTGGGGAGGGGGCTTATCAGCATTTCTCAACCGCACAATGTCTTAGGGCCACAGACGGTCGCTTGACATGCATCTATTCAAGTGCTTATCACAATAAACTTATTTTCCTCGGTACCATTCTTGGTCATTTGACTACGTCTTTGGTCTAAATCCAAACTCTTTATGTGTTGGGTATACTGACCTGAAGCAATGGCGTGTGCACATGGGAAACAATGTGAGGCAATCTCCTCCACTCACGAATGGCCAGACTGGAGGCCATCTCCACCAGCCGTTCTATGAAGTTGAGCTGCTGCTCCTCTGGGTTGCAGATTGCCAGGTAGCCACGGTGCATGTTCACCTTCCAAGCCATCTCCTTAGGGCAGCTCAGCTCCACCTGGAAATTCATACAGTAAGAAAATGAAATATTTAAACAAAAATTAATGGTAGCAACTTAGTAGAACAATCACAATTTTGATTCAAATTAGCATACTTTTGCTCAATGACAGTTAAAAGATGAGATCAGTCTCGTACAGCAATGGACTTGTGTTTTACTATAATATACCTGCCACGATAATTTACAAGAACAGTGCTGTTGTTGACAATCTATACGTTTCCTTTGTTCATCAGCATAAATGTGTGTTTTGAATCCATCTTATCGTCGTTCTATAATCTACTATCTCTGGAAAATGACAATGAGAAACATATTTCTCTTGCATTTTTTTATGTTGAAAATAAATCTACTTTTCTTTCCCAAAAAAAAAAGAAAATAGAGGGAAAAACACAGGATAAAAAAAATCTTGTGAAAAGTGAGTGTCAATTTCATTTAATGTCATTTTGGTAAAACACAGGCTATGTGAATAACAAGTGCACAACGTTATGCTTCAAATATAAATATACATATGTAATATAAATAGCTTGAAAGAATTAAGAATTTCACACATGAACTTTTGACAATTTTGTGCGTTAGGTTGGGAGGTTTAGCAAACATTTACATTCTCACATGTACTGCTTTTAGGTAAATCCCAGAGGAGTTCATATTGAATTGCCTGTTTGTTTTCCTGTGTGTATTTGTCGCCATAATGTCAAGTAGAACAGCGCACACTCTTCACAGTGCTGTAGCAGTTTTAATTACATGAAAACATCTGAGGGGAAAGGGCCTGTGACATTTTCCTTGTGCAATTTAGTACTTAGACAAATATACAACAATATTGGTTGCGATTTATTTTGTGAATGGGTTCAGCGGAACTTTTGTACTAATGACTAATAAATTTGACACGCCTGACACAGAGGCGAAGAAGCAGAAAGGGCCTTGCTATTGATTAATAAGCTCACCGCATTAGCATCAAACAAATAACACCCGCAGGGAGGCTCCTACGTCACACCTGTGGTCTGCTGTTGTGCGTTTATAAGTGAGCAAGAGACACAGAATGACAGAAGGCCAAAAGGATAAAGAGTGAAAAGAGCAAGAGAGTGAGGAGGTATAGGTGTGTGCATTTGCGAAAGCTCTTCCGATGCTGGAGAAAATTACAGTGATCGGTCAAAGCACACTTATCGGGGGTGACGCTTGATGAATATCCTGGAGACAGGGCCGCCCTTATCAAGAGCCAGCTTTAATTGAAAGCAGGGACATTTGGACTTCGCCTCTGAGCTGGTGAGGAGTGGGCATGCAGGCAACTGAAAGCCTTGCTCCTCTCCTCCACCATAAAACAAATCACCCTGCAGCAGATGCTGGGGTAATTATTCACACACACAGCTGTCGTAAATATTAGCTGTTGCAGCCAGAGCTATGGAGCGAGGGATGAAGAGATGGGGGTGAAAGTAAAAGTAGGGTGGGCAGTAATAGTAGAAAGAAGACCAAGTAAAGAAGAGAGGTTGGGGAGGCATGAGACAAAAGAAAGAGGAATGAGTAAACAGAGGAGGCAAAAGAATGAAACAAGAAGGAGGGGATATAGTGAAGCTGGTGTTGGCATCCAGACAATTTAATTAGATGTCACCTTCGGACAGAGCTGCTCAATGGATTGGTTCCAAGTCTCCTTGAAAGAGCAAAGTAGGAGTATTTGTTATATGTCAAGTACTATCACACGCCCGCCACCCATCTATACTTTGTTTTAGGAAAACATGAGGCCAATAAATTCATGGACTAAACAGCTTAACTGCATTTCCACAGCTTTATGGCCGCCACTCTTATTCTTCCAGGGTGTGTGAGGTTACAGAGAGGTCAGACAGCACCAATATCAAGTTTCTCTACCTCACACTAACATGAGGCCTGGGTTTAATATCCAGGACTGCACTAGTAACAGGAGTAAAATAAAAAAAAAAAAAAAAAAAGAAAAGTTTAGTGGAGTCTGTCTGGTTCACTGGGTTCATGCCTACAGGCTCCACTGTGTCTGTGACTTTGTTAGTGACAACTTGCGGTTACTGTTTCTATTTCCTGTGAAACTGTTATTGGTACCTTTTGAGGACAGTGAGAGAAGAAATCTATGTGAATGTGTGTAGAAAGAAATACACACACATATATATAAATACGTATATATTGGAACTGTGCACCCCTCACCTGCACCAGAGCCTCCTTCATAGCAGCCCAGTTGGAAACCCTCCAAGCACACTCGAGCACCAGATAAGGGTTTGAATGGCCTTTAGACTGGCCGTATTCAGTCAGCGGTTCCCACTGGTTCAGTTCCTTAGAACAGCTAAAGACAAAGGAGATGAGAAGTTTAGCAAAGATTACATTTTCTATACTTGACAATAACATTTCTTCAGGTTTTTTTATTTGCTCAATCTACATTGCTATGCCATTTTTAGGCCATGTTTTTAGCATCAACAGGCTGCTTTGCAACTCACATCCTCGACAGCTCCGCTTTTCCTTCCTGTCTCTCACTTAATCAACATGTCTGCTTTGTTTTCTACAAGTCTTTTTAAAAGTCACAATGTATCATTTAAAACCCTAAACATACTTTCCAAGCGTTACACATTTCTGTGTCCTTTTCATTTTAGGAATGATCTTCATTGTAAAATGCAGCAAACACCAAGTAAATTCACAGCACTTTTTTTTTTTTTTTTTTTAAACAGGCACACATAAAAACACAAGAGACAGCTGGATTTGCAGGGAAGCATGAGGGTCATTTCTTGTCATGACTATCTTGTATGGACTTAAGAAACATAAATCTTACCGTATCCAGTGGTCCTCCCACAGCTGGTACTCTGGGAATACTGCTGGGGAAACATTGCTCCTCTCGTGCTCTTTTCTAGCCTTCTCCATTGCCTTCTCGTAGCTTTCCTGAGCCTGAATGGATATGTTTTGGGTTAACAAAATAGACATTACAGTATAACAGCACCACAAATTACT
This sequence comes from Perissodus microlepis, assembly GCF_051167445.1. Lineage (NCBI taxonomy): Eukaryota > Metazoa > Chordata > Actinopteri > Cichliformes > Cichlidae > Perissodus > Perissodus microlepis. The sequence continues at coordinate 20,051,838 of NC_140468.1, read as the reverse complement.
ACCTCAGTGAGTCTACTTTAAGCTTCCTCTCACCTGTTCAAAGAAGCCATGCTGCTCATAGGCAATGGCTGTTGCCGTCTCAGGAAACTTGCACCTCTTTTGCCACAGGCCTGCCCACATGTCCTCCTCTTGGAGTAGAGAGTAGAGCTCTGCCAGAGAGTCCAAAATCTCCTATACGGAAGAAGAACACAATGTGGATAGAAGCAGAACAAATTGGATCATCTGCAGTGATCAAACTGTAAATTTAATGAGAGCAGATTTGCTAATGAGTCTAGTTCAGACAGGATAAGAGGGAGATTTTCCAGCTTCAAAGACGAGGCTGCAGTGACGTGACAAATATATGTTTAAACCCTCCACTGTGGAAAAGAACCACTAATGAAAGGAACAGCAGCAATAAGCATGAAAGAGCCAAGTTCATTTTATTTTGTTTAACGCCTGACTCATATCAGTCCACCAACTATGAGAGAGATATCTGCATATCTGTGACCCTACATAATTATAGACCATAATGCAAAAAAGATGCTTGGGTTAGAAATATACTTTATAGCACAATTTATCCAGCAGAGCAGATATCTTTAGCACATGTAGTAGAGCCTGCACAGCTGAGAAAATGGCAATGACTTCAGGGTTACGTTGATCGTGTTTCGCAATATCGGAGTTTATTTACTCAATAGAATTCCTGATTTTATTGGACTTTTCTTTGTCTTACAGAGTCCTGATTGTTTAAAAAGCCTTAAAAAGTCAACACACAATCTAAATGAAAACCCATTACCTGCTGAGGTGGCGTGATGCTCTCCTGTTCATAGAACTCTGTGCTCTGCTTGGGTTTACTGTGCAGACTAAGACCTTTTTCAAAGGCCTGCTGCTCCAGCATGAGAGTGGAACGTAGCCAGAGGTTGTGAGTCTTGCCCAAGTACTTCAGGACACAGGGACGGATGGGGATAGGAGGTACACACTGGGACATGGCTTCCACAAAGCAGTTTAGGGCACTCGGCTGGCAGTCCCTCTGGGCCTGGTGGCTGCCACTACAAAGGAAAGGACTCATCTCCCCGGACAAAGCCTGGAGAGGAGAAAAGGCGAGATCATCAACTACCCAGTATTACTTTAGCAGCAGTGCTCGATACAACATATTGACAAAAGCATTGAATTGCATGTACGGGATGCAACATGATGCCATTTTCCAGTAAGAGAGTGCTGTTCAAAAACAGGAAAAAAGAGGTAGAGGATAACACATAAGAGGAATGGCAAGGGACAAATGACACAACTGTATGCTGCTTTTCTGTATCACACCACATCATGATCAACAAGTTAGTCAAGACCAATCAGTGAACCATGTTGCACTTTTACATACATATCTACGATATTTTCTGCAATACTGCAAAAACATGGTCACTGCATTAGTAATTAAACCACTTTGTCCAGCTCTTTTTATAAGCTGTCCTTTTTTAAAGTAATGCAACTTTGAAGGATGTATATATTTATTCAATACAATGTGAAAATCAGTGAAAAATGCATAATATGCTAGCTTGAGTTGCATGCTGCCACTCTTTGCAATCAGAGACTCACACATTTGGACAGAATAGACCTTGAGTATGATCATGGGGTTAGTGCTCTGAAAATCATGACTGACACACTCTGATGTATTGGTAATGAATGCAATTTTCGCTGCCCAATGACAGCATAGAGTAATTTATGCCTTAATGGTCACTTTAATTAGACTGGTGGTGAACGCCAACGTGTCATCAAAATCCTTCCGATGGAAAATATACTTTTCTGTCATTCCCTTGTAAGAGTCAACCCAGGGATAGAAAGGCTCAATTGCAGTAATCTTTCCATTTTTACCATAAGTTGGCATAATCGCTACATAAAATGCAGAGACAGGCATCAAAATAAATAACTTAAGTATTTGTGGCTTGAGGTCTGGCATAGGAATAAATTATTCAGAATCTGACTAGTGACTGCATCTCGTTTAAAAGTTGAATCACTTTTAATTATTTTGAGACAGAAATAAGACGCTGCCTGTTTGCACAAGTTATTGAAACAGTACAGAAAGGCACGTGTTTGTATACGATGACCACAAAAAGAAAATGTACACGTTAACTAGAAATAACATCTGTTGGTTTTAAGTCTCTACCTGCTAATCGAGCTGCAGTTTACATCTACTGACATTTAATAATAATGTGAACACTTTAAAGGAATTTCATAGCGGACACAACAAGCTTAAGGGAGCATTTAAATAATATTTCTTTATGTCTTTGGATGAACATATTGCTATTGCTGAAGCTAAAAAGAAATCATCATGTAAATCACAATGCAGCATGCATGTCTTTCTCTTGACTATTCACAGGATATTGGATGGTTTGGTCATGCATGTCACACACTGTTTTTGTCCAATCTTGCTCTGGGAGCAAAAAATAAAAGAAGAAGGAGGAGGAGGAGGAGGAGGAGGAGGAGGAGGAGGAGGAGGAGGAGGAGGAGGAGGAGGAGGAGGAGGAGGAGGAGGAGAAGAAGAAGAAGAAGAAGAAGAAGAAGAAGAAGAAGAAGAAGAAGAAGAAGAAGAAGAAGAAGAAGAAGAAGAAGAAGAAGAGAAGAAGAAGAAGAAGAAGAAGAAGAAGAAGAAGAAGAAGAAGAAGAAGAAGAAGAAGAAGAAGAAGAAGAAGAAGAAGAAGAAGAAGAAGAAGAAGAAGAAGAAGAAGAAGAAGAAGAAGAAGAAGAAGAAGAAGAAGAAGAAGAAGAAGAAGAAGAAGAAGAAGAAGAAGAAGAAGAAGAAGAAGAAGAAGAAGAAGAAGAAGAAGAAGAAGAAGAAGAAGAAGAAGAAGAAGAAGAAGAAGAAGAAGAAGAAGAAGAAGAAGAAGAAGAAGAAGAAGAAGAAGAAGAAGAAGAAGAAGAAGAAGGAGGAGGAGGAGGAGGAGGAGGAGAGGAGGAGGAGGAGGAGGAGGAGGAGGAGGAGGAGGAGGAGGAGGAGGAGGAGGAGGAGGAGGAGGAGGAGGAGGAGGCTAATAAATTATACTTACATGCTGCTGTCTGTCAGACAGGATCTTCCAGAGGCGAGGGAAAAGCTGGACCCAGGTCCTTTCAGCCAGCGGTGTGGAGATGTGACAGAGCTGAACCAAGGCGTTTAAAAGTGCCCCCGTCTAACACAGAAAAGAGAGACAAATGAAAGCTTCTGGCTGCTGATTCTGCAAGGCACTGACTCTTAATTCATGCCTTTAGGGCTCAAGAATATTGCTGACATTTTCATCCTTCTTGGGGGTTAATGAATAATACCACTGGAACATGAAAATGTTTTGAAACTATAATTAATTTAATACATAAAACATTGTTTTTGAACTGCAAGTAGTCAACCTTGGATGATCTCTTTAATTTTGCCTACACTCTATCAAAGTTCAATTCATTTCATCAGCCGGTCAAAACTGAAGGAGTGCCTTACCTTGACTTCCCGTAATGAATCAAGAAACTTGTCATGGCGGTTGGTGAGCATGTGCAGTTGGTTGCCTGTGTCTCTCTCTGCTTGCTCCTTAGTCTTGGGAATGGCTGTCTGGTCACCTGGTGCTAATTCTATGTCAATTTCTACATCCTACCAGGGGGTAAATGAGGAGAGGAAAAACATGTATTGTTGTTCAAGCTTTGACATTTAGTCTTCGTGTTGGGCTGTTTTTGAAAGAACATTTTATCAACAGCTTCTTGATAATGGACGAATGACGACAACAGAGACAATTTTTAAGACGAGCAAAGAGGCACAGCATTACTCTTTTCTTAGACCCACAGTATGTAAAAACTCCTAATGGGGTAATGTGGCAATTTATGTGGGACACGTTGCGAGGCGTTGTGCGCCTGTCTGTGTATCTCACCTCCTCTTTGGTCTCGGTGTTTTCCCTTTCGCGAGGCTCCTGCTTGATGTGCGTTGCCATGGCAAAGGCGGCACGGTCGTGGCTGTCAGCCAGGTTGATGACGTTTGTGATAGATGGCAGCATGGATCCCTGGCAGCTGGTGCCAATGATGGTGTTTCTTTCGCAAACTGCCAGTAACAACTATCAAACACACAAACAGGTGCAAAATACATAAAGGAAGATTGGTGACGGTTGGTGGCAGATAACCAGCACGTAGATACCCGCAGAATAAAAACCTTACGAAGCCTGCAGAAAGACCCGAGACCCACCGCATACCTCTATGCACTGTTTGATCCAGAAATGGCTGCCCATGGCCTCCCAGTTCTGAGAGCAGCAGATGTACAGTAGCCTCTCATAGACGCGCCGCTTCATAGAGGCATCAAACACCTCAAAAAACTTGGCTCTGATCATTGGCTGACTGCAGCGAAGCCCTGAAAGGAAGGCTGGTTCCAACTTTGATGTGATGTCGCTTCCTGAAAGGCTCTCATCCCTAAAGGGGCAAAAGTTTTGTGAGAAAGAATCTGAGATGCCTATTACCAAAAATGTTCTTAAAAATGGGATGTGTGGGGGTGGGGCGATTAGCGCCCGAGTTAGAAAATGTCACCATTAACTTGTAATACAGAGAACTGCACACACAGATAAAACTCGGTGCCCCGTGCAGCTGAGAGCTGTTGGCAAAACATGTATATGCCACTGAAACAATGCAGGAATTTGCAACTTGGAAAATACTCTTGTTTTTACAACTTTTTGAACTATTTCTTACATTTGGTGTGGTTAAAACTGAATATTGGGCAAAAGTCTGCATCTTCGACAATAAGACTGATGTAACATTACCTACCTAACTATTGAAACAACAAATGCAATCGTTTCCACGTCATTCTACAGCACTGAATGTGCTCCGAAGCGATGATTCATAAAACAGAAGCAGCGAGAGAGTAGGTGGGATGAAAAGAATAACACGGTGCCACAGCTGCATGTTGCTCGTATTTACACCGTCCTCATAATCACACTTTGCGCTGGCACAGCTGCTTTATCCTTCCATTATCATTACTTGCTGTCCATCATGGCTTTACTGCTCATTTTAAATCTTTTGGCATCAGGATGCGGATATACTGGGCTGATTAAATGTGTATGTGTAGAAGATGGAAAGGTGATGAGGGCCACAGTTTGATGAATAGCCGGCAGAGGTGGTCTCTCACCTTTGACCACCACCTGCTGGGTGTCCTGTCATCAGCTAGCTGAATACTGATAGTACTGTAATCCTATTATCAATCTTCATCAGTCAATCTTTTCGTGGCCATCTTAAATTTTCCAGCTTTTAATTGTTTTTGTTGTTTTTTTACAGCTACAATGATTCTAAATTAGTTCATCCAGTTCCTGAGTTTAACAATCTTATTATAATTATTACCATCGTTAATAATTAACTTTTAGTCATAAAAAAGGAAAGGTACACTTCTGGTACTTCAAGCTTTTCCTCTTCATCTTTATTTTCCTTTTTTCCCCCTGACCTAACCTTCCGTGTCTTTTCCCCGCCTCAACCGCCCCCGACCTTCACTTCTCACGTTAAGATGGATGCAAGGGCGGTGTGGCGTCAGTGGCGTGGCCATTTAGCCATGTGATGAATGACGGTAATTACCTGTAGACGTAATTAACGAGGTCCAGGAACTGGGCGTTTAACTCAAGTTCATCAGGGAAACGCTTCTCTATGTAGGTCATCATCTTCACCAGCAAGATGGATTTCTCACGCAGGTTTGGCATCTGAAAGGGAAAGAAGAATCGGGTAGAAAGTAAGATAAAGGAAAAAAAATATTATGAACAATAAACAGACAAATAGAAAGGTGTGAGAAAAGAAAAATAATCTATTCTCTATTCAGTTGTTTTTCGCAGCTGCACCTGTCTAGCTCAGCTGTGTGCCCCTTGCTCTTCTTCAGCTTAAAAGAAAATGAAGACCAGAGACTCCTCTGTAGGTATTATGCTAATGCTAACCTTACTAGATTTAGAAAATGTGCTTCGCTTGTTGTTTGTCCAAAGGTTTCACACCTTTCACAACTTTGCTGATTCAGTTCTTAATTTACACCTGTTTTCATAAGAGGAATTATGCCAGGATCTCTTGAATACCACATTTGTTTTTGTTTTTTTCCTCACTTAATACTGTTTTACTGTCTCACACCTGAACAGTCCTCCTCCTTACCTGGTTGGCAGCCATTGGAGAATTGTTTTTCACCCACTCTTCCACGATCTTGACAACAGCACGGAGGATTTTGGGGTCAGGAGACTTCTCAATTAGGGAAGTGAGGATGACCTGGATAAAGTTCTTCCTCATCTCCATGCTCATGACGGACAATCGTGTCTTCACCAGGTCAAGACTGAGCATTATCAGCTCGCTGGTCACTATCAGAACAAACACATGAAAATATTCAAAGGCAGGGCCGAGACAAACTACAGAACAGATGCATTTATCTGTGCATTTATCCATCTTCCTTCTATTGCACATTTTCTGGCCTTCAATAAATTGAAATGACTTATCTATTTTTAAATGGTGGCAGCAGTCAGAACTTCACATTTTCAATACAATCAGGATGGAACTACTACAGTTAAGCTTATTAGATTACTGAAACGTGAATAATCTTTAGAGGAAAAAGCCTAATGGTCAGAAGGCCTTTGGTCTTAGTGACTAACTGTTCACGGTGGACAGTTAATGTCTGTGTTTCCCGATACAGTCATTAGGGACCCATTTAAAGCACTGATAGTATCTTACAGTCATTACCTCCTGTCTGAAGAGTAGCAACAGGAATTATGCACTGCCAGACTTTCTGAAGTTCAGAAAAGTAAATGAACAGGAAACCTAAACAAGTGTTTTTCCCTTTCACCCCCTCACGGATTAATATAAAGGGCAAGTTGTCAAGAGGTTCTGTGTCAAACTGTGACTACCCTTTCAAACCCCACAGCAAAAGAGCACAAGGTGACCATCTGTTGATACAAAAAGAGCAGAAGACAATACAGACTGGGAACTAGAGCTGAGAAACATTCCCCGAGAAAGCATACTATCTGCACAAAGGATCTCTCCTGACCACAAGAGCTATTGAGAACACAGCTGGGGCTATTGATATACAAGTTTTGATACTGTCTTTCTACGGAAAGAGGCACTGGTGGGACACCTGGGATATATGAGCTTTAACAATCTGAGAAAGGCTGTGATGTGAGTCTACATTCATGTCTGTGTTGTGTCCACCTCACACACAGTCAGCTCCTTGTTGGACGTGGGCTGGGGGAAAGTACGAGCAAAAACTTCCCCAATAATGTCAGCCAGGTGTAACTGCAGCCAAGTAGAATAAGTTCAGCTGAAATAGTAGTGGTTATCTGGTGCCAAGTTTGGAGAATAATGGTGACTAATATGTTGTGAACTCAAAATCTGAGTTAAATATTAAGCAACACATAAGAGACTGTGGGCAAGGAATAAAAAGGGATAGAAAGAAAACCTTGCGAATTTGTGAAACTGCATGAATTTGCACAAGAGAGCATGTAACTGTTGCTCATATAAAATCTACTGAATATACATGGCATACTGCACATCTTTCCTATGTGATTACTTTTTAAATTGCATTTGCCACTGGCTTCCTCACATCTTTCCACTGTATTTATGTACCTGTGCTGGTTTCAGTCACCCCTGGGTTAGCCTGCTGGGGGCTCAGGTGTTCCCGCACCATCTTCTGTAGTGAGCGCATGAACACTGAGATGAGACGGTCAATGTAGCTGGCATTGTAACTGCAGGCTGACTTCAGGATCATCAGTGTCCCTGTAAGACAAATGAAGGCAGAGGGATAAGAAGTATGGGAAATGGAACAGTTTGACAAGAAGCTTCACTTCTCTGGGGAGAGGTAACAGACACAGACACCTGCAGTCAGCTTGTGTTCATTCACGCAGCTTGATATATATATTTCCCCCCCTCAAGAGTGTAACAGAGGCAGAAATAAGAATGAGTAATGTTCTTCTTTGTTGCCGTTCCCTGGAGAGGAGACAAATGTTAAAATGTCACCCCCTGGCCAGACGGATGCATCACATCGCTGTGACTTTACTGCAACAGCAGGATACAGAATGCTTTTTTTTATTTTATTGACCACCACTGTAATTTTAGGAAACTGCATAAAGCAGCATTACCTTTGGACTGCTCTCAAATAGCCATTTATCACCTTGAATGGCCTATATTTTGAAACCTACTACATATTTCATCTAAAAGAAAAAAAAATGAAAGTCTCTTTGAAATAAGCTTTAATGAAAGCTTTTTCTATAAATACTCTGACATCTGGGTGGATAACAGTAATGTTTGTACAGGAAGAGTGGCGGAAAGCAGCAATCCTTCCCAAGACAATCTTTCCCAAACCGCTGGACTGTGGCCCCCATTTAAATAGACCAGATGTTAGCCCGAGCAGCAGAGCCCATCGGCTTGCATTTTAACGGCCCACTCAATGGCTTAACTGGTAAAAGTAACCAAGGGGCCGCTTGGTGCTGTAGTGAGAGTAGGAGATTGACTTTTTTTCCCTTCTAAGTATATATACCAACAGAAGAGTAACCAAGGGCAAGAAAGGAGGAAAAAAAACTAAACGTGAGAGCTGGTCTTACCAAAGAGCTGCGTGGGGTTAGTGTTGGTTGTTGCTTTTTCATAGTTGGTAAGTCCCTCGTAGATGACCTTGCCCACAGCAGCATATAGACACTCAAGTTCCTCATACTTAGATGCCACATTTGATGTGCCTAGAAAAACAAAGCAATGTTTGTTTCAAACAAAGAACAGCTGAAAATCGAAATCACTGCCGTGCAAAGTGACGCAGTTATATTGCTGCAAGGAATCAGCATCATAATGTATTGATCACACTATGTTTCAATTCAATTCAATTTCAATTCAATTCAATTTTATTTATATAGCGCCAAATCACAACAAAAGTCGCCTCAAGGCGCTTCAAAGATACAGAGAAAAACCCAACAATCATATGACCCCCTATGAGCAAGCACTTTGGCGACAGTGGGAAGGAAAAACTCCCTTTTAACAGGAAGAAACCTCCGGCAGAACCAGGCTCAGGGAGGGGCGGCCATCTGCTGCGACCGGTTGGGGTGAGAGAAGGAAGACAGGATAAAAGACATGCTGTGGAAGAGAGACAGAGGTTAATAACAGATATGATTCAATGCAGAGAGGTCTATTAATACATAGTGAGTGAGAAAGGTGACTGGAAAGGAAAAACTCAATGCATCATGGGAATCCCCCGGCAGCCTACGTCTATTGCAGCATAACTAAGGGAGGATTCAGGGTCACCTGGTCCAGCCCTAACTATATGCTTTAGCAAAAAGGAAAGTTTTAAGCCTAATCTTAAAAGTAGAGATAGTGTCTGTCTCCCGAATCCAAAATGGAAGCTGGTTCCACAGAAGAGGGGCCTGAAAACTGAAGGCTCTGCCTCCCATTCTACTTTTAAATACTCTAGGAACAACAAGTAGGCCTGCAGAGCGAGAGCGAAGTGCTCTAATAGGGTGATATGGTACTACAAGGTCATTAAGATAAGATGGGGCCTGATTATTTAAGACCTTGTATGTGAGGAGCAGGATTTTGAATTCAATTCTGGACTTAACAGGAAGCCAATGAAGGGAAGCCAAAACAGGAGAAATATGCTCTCTCTTTCTAGTCCCTGTCAGTACTCTTGCTGCAGCATTTTGGATTAGCTGAAGGCTTTTCAGTGAGTTTTTTGGACATCCTGATAATAATGAATTACAGTAGTCCAGCCTGGAAGTAATAAATGCATGAACTAGTTTTTCAGCGTCACTCTGAGACAGGATATTTCTAATTTTAGAGATGTTGCGCAAATGGAAGAAAGCAGTCTTACATATTTGTTTAATATGTGCGTTGAAGGACATGTCCTGGTCAAAAATGACTCCAAGGTTCCTCACAGCGTTACTGGAGGCCAAGGTAATGCCATCCAGAGTATGAATCTGGTTAGATACCATATTTCTAAGATTTTCAGGGCCGAGTACAATAACCTCAGTTTTATCTGAATTAAGAAGCAGAAAGTTAGCGGCCATCCAGGTCTTTATGTCTTTAAGACATTCCTGCAGTTTAACTAATTGGTGTGTGTTATCTGGCTTCATGGACAGATAGAGCTGGGTGTCATCGGCATAGCAGTGAAAATGTATGCTATGTCTTCTAATGATGCTGCCTAAGGGAAGCATGTATAATGTAAACAGAATTGGTCCTAGCACTGAACCCTGTGGAACTCCATAATTAACCTCAGTGTGTGAAGAGGACTCTCCATTTACATGCACAAATTGGAGTCTATTAGATAGATATGATACAAACCACTGCAGTGCAGTACCTGTAATACCTACAGCATGTTCTAATCGCTCTAATAGGATATTATGGTCAACAGTATCGAACGCTGCACTGAGGTCTAGCAGGACAAGCACAGAGATGAGTCCACTGTCAGAGGCCATAAGAAGATCATTTGTAACCTTCACTAAAGCTGTTTCTGTGCTGTGATGAGCTCTGAAACCTGACTGAAACTCTTCAAATAAACCATTCCTCTGCAGATGATCTGTTAGCTGTTTGACAACTACTCTTTCAAGGATTTTTGATATGAAAGGAAGGTTGGAGATTGGCCTATAATTAGCTAAGACTGCTGGGTCTAGAGATGGCTTTTTGAGTAAAGGTTTAACTACAGCCAGCTTGAAGGCCTGTGGTACATAGCCGATTATTAGAGATAGGTTGATCATATTTAAGATCGAAGAATTAATTAATGGCAGGACTTCTTTGAGCAGTTTTGTAGGAATGGGGTCTAAAAGACACGTTGATGGTTTGGAGGAAGTAATTATTGAAGTTAACTCAGAAAGATCAATTGGAGAAAAAGAGTCTAACTTAACATCAATGGTACTAAGAGTAGCTGTAGATAATATTACATCTGTGGGATGATTACTGGTAATTTTTTCTCTAATGATAAAAATTTTATTTGTGAAGAAGTTCATGAAGTCATTACTAGTTAACGTTAAAGGGATGGTTGGCTCAACAGAGCTCTGACTGTTTGTCAGCCTGGCTACAGTGCTGAAGAGAAACCTGGGGTTGTTCTTATTTTCTTCAATCAGTGATGAATAGTAAGATGTTCTGGCTTTGCGGAGGGCTTTCTTATAAAGCAGCAAACTATTTCTCCAGGCTAAATGATGATCCTCTAAATTTGTGACACGCCATTTCCTCTCCAGATTACGAGTCATCTGCTTTAGGGTACGTGTTTGAGAATTATACCACGGAGTCAGGTACTTCTGATTAGAGACCTTAGTTTTCACTGGAGCTACAGCATCCAGAGTCGTACGTAGTGAGGAGGTGAAATTATTAACAAGATAATCGACCTCTGTTGGGGTAGCGTTCAGATAGCTGCTCTGCTCTGTGTTGGTACAGGGCATTGAAGATGATAACAGTGGGTGGATTATATTCTTAAACTTAGTTACAGCGCTTTCAGAAAGACATCTACTTTGATAAAATCTACTCTCCACCACTGTGTAATCAATTATTGTAAATGTAAATGTTATCAGGAAATGATCAGACAGGAGAGGGTTTTCAGGAAACACTGTTAAATGTTCAGTTTCTATGCCATATGTTAAAACAAGATCTAGAGTGTGATTAAAGTGGTGGGTGGGTTCTTTTACATTTTGAGAGAAGCCAATTGAGTCTAATAACAGACTAAATGCCATGTTGAGGCTGTCATTTTTAGCATCTACATGGATGTTAAAATCACCCACAATAATTATTTTATTTGAGCTCAGAACTAGATTAGATATAAAGTCTGAGAAATCAGACAGAAACTCTGTGTAAGGCCCAGGTGGACGATAGATGATAACAAGTAAGACTGGTTTCTGAGTTTCACAGCTGGGGTGGACAATGTTAAGCATCAGGCTTTCAAATGAATTAAAAGTCTGTCTTTAGGCCTTTGTCGAGAGTGCTTTAAAACAATTCATACAATGACCTAAAACAGATGATGCTCTATTCATTTTGCATGGAAAGATGCGGGACAGTTATTCTCCCATAAGCATCTCTCCATATTTCAAAATGACACACAATCAATCACATTAAATTGCACATATATGTTAAAAACACAACCAATTACAACACTACAACAAAACATTAATTTAAACAATTACTTACAGAAATGGCACGTCTTATGAATAAAAATACAGGACTTGCAGCTTTTATAAGTCATAATTTTTTTTGTAATTATGCAAACAATTTTTGTTGGTTGTATCATAATTAGGTTTATAAAATCCCCAAATCCCATGCCAATGAGTCTCATCACTTAATCCTTTTGGGGAAGAAAGTTTGTAAATTATATCACCAGTATAATTCACTTCTATTTATAATTTTATCACAGTGTGGCATGACGATTTCTCAGAAAGGAATCAGATATATAGTGTTTTTTCCTGTGTGCAGCTGGTCTGGCTTCCAGTGAGAATTTAGAAATAAATCATTGCAGCTTACTAGGCTCAGTTGGGAAGATACTCATGAGACGAGAAAGAAGGGAGTGGACAGCACGCAGCACTTTGGTATTGCCGCAGGTCATGCACGCAGCGATGCCCCGCTGGAGCGGCTTGAAGTGAGCCAGGACGGCTGGGGGCTGCAGCACTGTCAACAGGAAGCAGAGAATCTCCAGTCCTGTGCAGATGTTGGAGATGTTCGCTTGGGCTGGCTGCTCCTGAGAGGTCAAAAAGGAGTAGACACTATAAGTGGAAGGTCAATGAAACACATTTTTTTGTATTGCTCTTAAAACAGATAGAAATCCATTTAGACTTTTCAATAAAAGCCTCATATCTAAAAGAAAATATTGATATGTATCTTTTTAGCCAAGCGCCCAATGCTAAAACAAAGCAATATAGACAATAGTGCAATTTCATCTGCAGACAGATGAAACAACTGAGTTTTTTTTATTCGACTCAACTCAGAAATCAATACTGCTCACAAACACACACAAAAACAAGGCATTGTGATGGCTGTTAAACCAAAGATCAATGGGCAGCATCGGTTCCTAATTTTGTCTAAATTGCAAACAAGGTTTACAATGGCAGGGCCAAGAGGGTAATCTGGGACAGATCCATGGCACTGATCTTGCCTAATGAACAAGGTGACTCTGGTGATAAGGCTCCTGCTAGATATTAGGGTAGTATTGATTTGACAGTGCATTAACAGAAAAGGAACTTGTCGCTGCAGGAACCATGCAGATGCAGGCATGCCTGTGAGACTGTACATGTTTTGTGTGTCTCTCAAGTTACACTCCAAATACAACCTCCTCATGCCACTCCCCCAGACTCTTAATCACTGCTGCGCCGAGACAATGAGATGATAAAAGATAATCCGATTTACAGCATTGTTCATTAGTCTGAGTAAGGCGGCTAGGCAGGTAGAGCGAGGTCCCAAGGGGGTGGGCCTGCGTACATCTGCATAAAACCTACAGAAGGCCTTGTTTGTTAGACAATCCCCAAAGGGATATGGAAGGGCCGACTGAGTTTGTGTGAATGTGTGTGTGTGTAGGGAGAGAAAAGGGTGCGGCCGATGAAGTGATCCCCAAAAGAGAACAAGGGCAGTACGTGACAACTGGCAACGCGTGGTGATAACCTTGTCTGAACAGTGACGCCAATCAGACCAGAGAGATGAGGAGGAAAGGAGACATGGATGAAAAGAAAGAAAGAGAATAAAGGCTGCGATAAGAGGCTGGATGGAAAAGAGATGAGAGGAGGAAGTGGTTAGACACAGAGGGAAAGGCGAGGACAGATGAACAGAGTCACAGTGGGGCGATACAGAAAGCAAGGATGAGGGCTTTAGGATGTAGAGGGGTTTTGGGGGGTTTGAATGAGAAGGCACAGGCCAACCCGGATAGAGTGCTGTTATCTCACCACTGTCATTATTTTGTCATTATGGTGGTTGGCGCCTCACTTCATGCATTACTGATAACAGACAAAGGACTCTGAGGTGTTAGAGCAAACACTAAGACGGAGCTTAAGCGGGGACAGGGAAAACTTCTCTGGGAAGCTATTAGTTATCCTCAGCTGTTTGCTGCTTATTGCTTGGAGCTTGAACAACAACACAAAGATTGAATATTTTGATTTTATTCAGACTAGTTTGACTGAAGTACTTTGAAAAATTCTTTTACTAGTAAGTCCAAACAACAAACTTACATGAATACTCTACACAGATATAGGTTTCTTTTTTAAACATACCCAAACAGTAATATTCACCATGGTTAAATAGTAGAAACTTTTAGACCAATTATTACTTAGACGGGTCTGAACACAGTCAATGACAACTGATTACTCAGAAAGGCAGTGAAGAATAACAGCAGTACTGACAGGTTTCACACCTAAATTATCACCTTGTATGGATCTGGCAATATGAACCATGCATGAAGTCTAATGTAACAATCATTCTCAAAGTACATGCCATCTTACCACTGTCATTAGCAGCTTGTCAAACCATTGTAGCTTCAGCTCAGCACGAGGCCACATGTCAGGCCTCAAGGCTGTCTTCATCAGGCTGACACAACGGCGAGACAACAATTCCCCTGGAGATCCAGCCACATTGGTGCTATCGTTCACCTAGAAAAGAAAGGAACATATTTGTCTAGGCACTTAATTCATGCAGCTGGAGTTCAAAAGAGGCACAACCAGGATGGATACCATCTTTCAATCAACATTCCCTCTGCAAACCTTTATAGTGATAAGCATCCACTTTAGAGAGGTATCCTTGAAAAACACACTGAATCCCTATCAGCGCTAGGTGTGATTTCCTTTGGCTGATCACAATCCCTCGGGCCAGTGAGGACATAATTTTTCTACTGGGATCAATTCAGTATCGCACTACACTGTTATCGAGAGGAATACAAAGAAAAGATTATGTTGCTATAGAGTGTTCTGTGAGCACCGAGTGATCCCCAGCGGTTATAGGGAAGGTTATATTCAACAGAGATGCTTGGCTGAACAGTGAGAATGAAACTTGGCCCAAAAAATAAAGTAGGAAAAGTCAAGGTGAGTGAAATCTCAGCAGTCTATTTCAGGCCTAGTAACCAAGGTCGTCAATGACTCTAGAGTGACTCCATGTATGTGTGTGTGTTTGTGTGTGCGTTATCCTCACCCAAACGAGTGGTTAGAATAATTGTGCCTACTTGGAAGGACTAATGGATGGCAAAACACATGTATTGTGTGTGTGTGTGTGTGTGTGTGTGTGTGTGTGTGTGTGTGTGTGTGTGTGTGTGTGTGTGTGTGTGTGTGTGTGTGTGTGTGTGTGTGTGTGGCTGAGGTCTTACCTGGCAAGCAATCCTGATGAGGAAGTTGACCACAGTGTCTGTATGTTGTTTCTCAACAGGTTTGTTGTGCATGCTCTCTGTGCCTGGCATGGACTGGCTGCGGCCAAATACCTACAAACACCAACATTATAATCTGTCAAATATATATAAACTTTTTTCTTTTTTGACAAAAGAATGATTACAGAAAGTTGTCAAAAGCAGAAATGCTGTACAAAGGGTTTTTCGGTCTACAAAAAGGAGGCTCCAGCCACAATAAGTCTGATAACTTTTCTGACAACTTTCTGGGCAAATAATGTTTCCTCAGCTTAAGCAGAAACAAATTCTGACAAGTTAAAAAGACGCATTTTTATCTTGACATCACAAGAAGAGGCACAAAAAACAGAAATTATAACAAGAGCACAAATATTTATTACAATAACCTTTAAGTATTATTTTTATTTTTGTAAGTGTCATTCATCCTTCCATCCTCTTAAAAGTTTTTCCAGTTAAACATTGTAGCTGGGCTGGAGCCTATTCTAGCTGTCACTGAGCGGGAGACAGGTTTTCACTCTGTTGCAGGGCTAATAAATCTGTGATCTGTAAATCGACATACTTTAAAGGATATTTACATTTTGGAATTCATTATGAACACTTTAATACATAAAACAAGCTTTATTTAAAACGTGTAGTTACTGCCCAATTATGCCCTCTAATCTACGACATGCAGACATTAAGCTGATTGTGGCAGAACTCCAGATGTGTCAGGCAACATCACGAGGCAATTTCAGAGTCTTTAATCTAAGTATAAACTGCCTTTTGAAAGATTGGCATTAGCGCAAATTAACAAATTTGATTAAAATTTTGAACAGGCGCTTTTTACAACAAAGGTATCCCAAAAGACCTCAAAACAAAAGACCACTGAGGGATATGATGAAGTATATGTGGCGCTGCCATACTGCTGTAAGACAAGCTGGATAACAGCAACAACTCTGCTGTCAATCCTGTTAGCAATTTTTCCCCCTCAGACTCATTCAATAAATGACTGTGGAGACAAAAAAGTATAACTGGCTGTCTTATTAGTAGCTTTCAAACTGCACAACAAACACCCTTAGAGAAGCAAGTAACACAGGGATATCAAGTGAGAACTCTGAAGGTAAGACATTCTGTCTGGGGCACGAGGGCCCATCAGTCACAGCCACATTCGTCTGGCATCTGACTAATTACTAACTGAGCTCACCGTGGAAGCAGCTCCAGTTGCTGTACGGAATCTCTTGACGTCCTGTCCAGCCCCGGCGGATTCTAGAGAAAGGCCTCTTTTCACAGCAGCCCCACTGGTCCCTTCACCACCAGGACCTACTTCAGCCTCAGATTCTGGCTGTTGTGCCAAAGAAAGGTACACACAAGAAAGGAGGAGACAAATCCAATTGTTAACACAATATAACCACAATATGTCTCTTTCTGTACAATGCAATAAAGCTGAAGTTTGTCACTAGCTCATATCGCAACGTAAGTAATGAGCATTTATGGTACACGGCTCAAGAAACGCTTTAACTGCTATGATGAATAAGGTTTATTTTGTGACTTAATGAGCATCTTCAGTCTGCAGGAAAAAGATTTTTGTGAGAAGTGAGAAACATAATTTGGTGACTCTGTATGTCAAGATCCTAGACGACCATCCCAAACTGGTACTCCTGACATCAACAGAAGTCAGTAAAAACAATGTGGTTTACCTGCTGGTCTTTGATCCTCTGCAACTCCCACTTGATGACCACCTCAGCCAGGTCCACAGCCAGCTTCCTTTGCTCTATAGTCACACTTGGAGTGAAGCCCAAACGCTGCATTGCACTGATCATGTGCTGCACCAGGTGGTGTCGGACAGGGTAATACACCTAGAGGGGGGGGGGGGGAAGCACCAGGTATAACTTTGAAAAAGTATCATAATGCTGAAGTACTATAAACAAGCAATATTTTCATATCCCTTGTTCTGCTAATATTCAATTGACATCATCCACGTTGACATCAGAGCACTCCAGATTATGCAAAACACAGGTTTGTATTGGTTTTGTTTTTTTGGTGCATGTGGGTTTTTTTTTTAAAAATTCTAATTATTTTGTAACTGTTAGAAAACAATTACTTAAGTCGTCCTTAAGTCCAAAAAGCCTCATAAGCCACTATTTCACCACAATACATTTGAAATCCTGCAATTACCATGTGATTGAAGTGGTGACTTAATGCAGTGCATCTGTTAAATCACTTCAACAGTTTAGAAATTGCAGACAATGTTATAAACAGTCACTCCACAGTTTTTAAAGAGCTTAAAGTTGTGTTACTGTTGAATAACCTATGGACGTAACTGTATGATTAAAAGATAGAGTGTCACAAAAGCTTATGTTTAATATTATATACAGAAGCTGTCAGGAGGGACTGGCACATTTTTTTCCACAAAGCACCACAGACAGAGAGCACCAATGGTAGAGTTTAAAAGAGGCACAAAAAGTGATTACAATAGCCCCTAAGGCTAACCAGACGAATTTAAACGTCAGTATAAATTGCACTGTGGCTTGGGGCGTGCGTTCCTTTCATCTGTATCTCTCACAACTTGAACCTTTACTCTGTAAAAACCAGATGAAGTCTGGAAGAGTGGAAAACTAGTGTGGATGACAAGATTACGGGTTTAAAAAAAAAAAAAAAACAAGCTTGTTTTGCATGAAGTGGAACCACTTAAACTCTGTGAGACCAAAAAAACCCCATTACTCATACAAAAACAGTTCTGTCGTACTTGCAGCCCAAAAATGTGAATTCAAAAACACGTTCCTCAAAAAATTCAGAAGATCTTGTCATATTGTGTTATGTTTGATACTTTGCTTAGATTTAATTAAAAAGTTGAGTTAGGTGCCTTTTGCATGCTTGAATATTCACAGGTCAGTGTTAAGAGGCTTTAACTTAAAAAAAAAAAAAAAAAAAAAAAAAGACAACAGAAAAAAGGCAGCCAGTGTTGAAAGAAAAAACCTTCAGAAAGCCTGAGAACTACTGCTCAAGCCCACTTAAAAAAGAAACAGGAAAATCCGGCTCCTTGGAAGCAAAAAAAAAAAAGAAGCAACGACGAATGCCTCGAGACTTCTGCACAGTATTGTACGAGGCCTTCTTCCACTGCATTAGCAACAGAAGAAGCAACCAAACAATGGCCTACATATGTCATTTGCTGCAGTATCTTGTTCCTGTGCTTCTACTAGAATCACACAGAACGACTCCCAGGAAGCTTATCCTTGTGCTAGCTCCATCTACTGCAAAACATCTGGTGTAAACCAGGGTGTCAAACTCCTTTTACATGGCGGATCACATACAGCCCACTTTGATGTTAAAAACGGGCTGTACCAGTGAAGCCCCCTTTTCTATTAGTATAAAAAGTTACATATTTAACTGTTTTTCTATATGATGAAGAAAACCTGCTGCAGCAAAGAAAGTAATCTGTCAGCGCAACTCTCTGAACTTAATTTGTAAGAAATAAAATGACAGAAAAAGTCCTGGTAGCTCATTGCCCAGACTGTACAGATTAGTTTTTTGGTTTTTTCCCTTTCTTTTTTTTTTTTTTTTTTTTTTTTGTTGTTTCGCCGAATGTGGGCAGCGTACGTTTGACACCCCTAGTCTATGCACAATGCACTAATATATGGGAGGTGGACAAAAATAAAGGCAAGTCCACACATGTACAGGAAAGGTTTGTTTTTCTGTACTCCAGACCTTCCGGTTTAGATTTTAGGGTGATAACACATGCAAAGTTAAATGGGGTGCTCAATCACTTTGAGACTTTTAGTCAGAATAGGCAAACTCTGACATCAAATTCTTACTTAGTCTCAAGGACATGATGACACACACTTAGCCCAACTCAAGTGTCACGCTCAAGAGTCACTTAGCTTCCGAAAACTGAACTGGGACTCTCAAACACACATGCAGACAAAGGAGCTAGAGATGAGATGTCTATCTGAGGGCTTTTGTCAGTGTCAAAGAATATTAAAGCTTCTCACTTTGAGGGTAATTATAGTCGATAGAGCAGGACTTCACAGCCCCTTAATGACAGAGTGGCTAAGCCCTGTCCATCACGTGTGCACACAGACAAACACGCACACAATCTCTCCATTTCTTTATCAAACGCACACGCACAAAGTCTCTCATCTGTCTGTCATTATCTCCTCCCCAGTGTAATTATGCTGATGTGATTACATTAGATTAGTCATCTGGCCCAGTGAGAGCGGCCTGTCAGTGAGATAGAGAGGGAAGCTGAGGGAAATGTCAGTCTTCTGCTAAAAGACTGTCGCTCTCTGACTGGTGAGGCGGTGAACATCAGCTGAAGAAGCGAGAGGGCACAAGTGTCTTTCAAGTTTATGGAGGAAAGCGAAAAGCAAGCTCAATGATCATTTGCTTTTGTTGATGACGAGTCCACATGAGCTGCTCTTTGACTCTACTGATCACTGCTGTGAAGGGTGTGTTTAATGCTGTATCTGCATTAAGTCAACTGTGGACACCAGGCGGTTGACATAATTAGACACGAGAGTCCAGCTTTTGACTTGATAACAGAGCAAAGTACAAATGATCTGGCTACAACCAATATAGAACTGAAATTAACAAAAAATCATAAACATTTTTAATTGGTCTACATAAGATCATCTACATTTTAATGAGTATGCTCCTTTCCCATTAGGAAAGATGTGTCATGTAATTCAGGGCACTTAGATAATCAGTAAAATTAGCACCTCAACAGTCTCCCCCCCACGTGGTTCCCTGCAGTGAGCATGCTGAGAGGAGAGCCGGCAGAGACACTAAATGGATGTCTATGTGTGCACTTGAGTGGCACTTAACATCTCAGTATGTGTAGTGGCAGCTTACCTCGAAACACGAGAAATCGTAAAACAGAAAACGCTGATATTTTACTGTCATCCTCAGAAGCATATTACTTTTGCTATTATTAAGTGGTCTAACAAATCTGTCATGGGTAATTTAAATGACAGAAGGCAGTGCTCCATCCATCCCAGGAGGATATCATGGGGACTCAATACTTTTGGTAGTGGTGGTCTGACATATGGAAGTCTGCTGCTGCCTAAGTTGCATTAATGTGTATGCTTTTTTTTTTTTTTTTTTTTTAAACTACTCACCCTGAAGTGTTGCACAATGAGATGCAGTATGTGAACCAGCTGTGGTACAGTATGCCCCTCCTCCACAATGATTTTGCGAGTCCAGTGCGTCAACATCTGGTGGCCGTCCTCCATGCGTGCAGGCACTGCCGGAGTCAGGATGGCCATAGCCTGGCGGACTATGGCCCGGGCCTCCATTGTGTGGGCTTTCAACAGGCTGTGGAAGACCTGTACAGAGCAGAGATCGCATGTCTAATTTAGTAACATACCATATACTTGGCTAAAATTTTACTGCCCCTTAAAAGTGCTGTTTTCCTGCCTACACATTTAGAGAAGATAGAAAAAGCACACAAACCCCTTTCTCACACACACACACACACACACACACACACACACACACACACACACACACACACACACTTTCATCTTCCTTACAGAGTTGGAAAAAAAACGAAAGAAGCTGATGACAGGCATAAATTCAAATGCTTCATCACTTGAGTTGTTAAGCTGGCTCTACAACTGCCCATCAACACCAGATACAAAATTTAAAAGTGGAGTAATCTAAGAAGTGATTTTTCTTGCTGCAAAGGCAACTTAACAGATTCAGTCTACCTTTGACTATTTCAAAAACTCAACATAAAACAAGACACACAACTTATGAATAATAATATGGACTTCTAATCAAACAGGGATTTAACCATCATTCACGCTCATCTGTTAGATGCATGAAAGCAGGCAATACATCCAGCATTATGTTACTTAATATCTAACTCGAAAAACAAAAGAAGATCAGACCATGCAGATGGCACTCACAGCACTCAAGACTGCCATCTGCATGGCCTGTTCCTGCACTTCTTACTCCCTTGCCTCTTTGCTAACCCAGTCCTTTACATTCCCTCTACCTCTAGACGAAGACAGCCTTTGATTAAAATCTCTGTCCATGTCAGCCACAAGCCTGCACAGGATCTCAGAAGTCTGCCGATGAATGGATTTCTTTCTTAGTTCTTTCTAACATCAGTACATCATAATCTTCTGCAGGCTTGCTCTTTAATGTGACTGCATGCAGTTCAAGCTCCTGCAGCACTGAAAGTGATATGTAAATATTACTAAATCTGACGTAGTAAGACCGTCGTCTGAAACTTTTACAGAAAAACCATTGAGGTGCTCATTCGGCCATGAAGCTGACACATTCAGAGGCCGACAGATTAATGGAAGTGCATGGATGAAAGGGGCTTTAGTGAACCAGGGGCACCCAAAATTGTTCCTCTGACTTCACAACTACACAGCATTTTCTTCACAAGTGTGACTCAGAAAGCAAAGGTACCTTTCTAAGTGTACGCCGTTTTCTACTGTGAATTCATCTGCTGTCTTCCATTTTCAAATCCATCTTTTGTCATTTTTCTGTTGTGTCCCTTTTCAGCATTGAAACATTTATTAGCTCTCACCTGCAGGACAATCTTCTTGTGAATGGCAAACTTTGCGATGATGTGGGCCAGCAGTAAGTGACCACTGTATTTACAGGCAGGATCAACGCAGGCTTTGGGCAGAAGGCACGGCCAGGCAAAAGTCATAAGACGACGCAGCTTGCTGTTGCGTGACTTGTTGTTGTCATGAATATGGTGGGGAGCGTGCTCCACTAGCAGGGTGGAGAACTGCAGTAGGCAGATTCGCAGAGAGTCCAGCAGGTCAGCCTGCTTCTCCGGGTCCAGAACCTTGGAGAGGGATAGGAAAGAAGTGGCATTAAAAATTGCTGGGCAATACAGAAAAATGATACTGTTTTTGCAATCTATAGCAGAATTGGCACAGAACATTTTCAGGAACTTGACTTGGTGGGATGTTGTATTAACACTACTAAAAACTTAAAAACACATAAGAAATACTTTAGCCCTGTTATGCTAATTCTTAACAACTCCAGTTGGAGATCAATAAGTCTCCTCATATGTACATAAACAATAAGCCGAAACTCACTCTATTGAATAATCTGTACTTAAATTTCTAGAGTGTAACACAGTTCATTGATTCTGAATGACACTTTACAACAACACAATCTAATTTTACATATACTAAAAACCTTGCATCACTCAAACCACCCAAATACCAATTCCCCAAAGAGAACGTACAGAAGACAGCACAGTACATAGGGAGACAGGGAGGTGAGGTAGGAAATCAGTTTTATCCAGACTGTAGAGGAGCTATTAGCAGCCATTAGGATTGGTGTTAGTCAGTGATGAGATCTGCCACAGTACAAACAAACATGCCGACCTTTAGCATGGTCACAATGTGACATTTACACCAGAAATTATAGTCTGATGAATCAAACGTGATAACAAAACAGAGAGGAGCTTCTGGGAGGAAGAAAGAAAAATCAAAGACATGTAGGGAAAAAAGGAAGAAGAAAGAGATGAAATGGCAGTAATTAAAGTGTAAGGCCATGAGAGAAGAAGATGACTAAATAGGATGTAGCTGATGATGACTCAGAAAGGAGAGATGTTGGGCTGATAGGACATTATGAGAGGAAATGCAGCAGGTAATGAAATCAGAAACAGGAACACAAAGAGACACAAAGTCATGAAATAAACAGACAGCAAGGGTTGTCTGCTGACTGTGAGAAGAAAATGGTAAGAAGAGGAAAAATATGAATAACAAGAAAATAAATCCATGTATTTTATGGATTTAGACAGATAGCATGTGTACCTTGGTGATGAAGACACTGGTAATGCTTTCAGGGTTGTCTCCTTCAGGGTTGGGCGGTCCGAGCAGCTGCTCACCTTCTCCCTTCTCAAAGCTATACAGGAAGGCTGGATTCAAGATGTGCTGCAGCACCTATTAAAGAAGAAAAGTGGAGTTTACAGCTTTGACCCTTTCAAGAGAGATTACAATGAATGATTCCACCGATAGCACACTTTCAAGAAAGGAGAAACTAATCAGTGAAATCACCTAGTGTACCCTTTTCAAACCTACATTAAAGAAAACCCTGCACACAATCAGCCCTCAGTGGCAAATACATAAGTGATGACACGGAAAGGGGCAGGAACAAGAAGAGATTACTTTCAGGACTGATAATAACAGCAAAAAATAAATAATAAAAACAACTGGATTGTAGAGAGAGAGAGAGAAAAAAGACACATTTGACCACAGCAATGTCAAACGTGGCACCAAATGATTGCAATAAATAATTTAAAGAGCAAAAAGAAAACAATTTCCTCTCTGAGGCAAAACTAAAGAAACAATGTATTTCCTTAATTAATCTACAAGCATTTAAAGCAAAAACAAAAGTCAATAAGATTTAGAGTATCTTAACAGGGAATGTGAATGAGGTCTTGATTCGTTTGTAAAATCCGACTAACCCAACCACTATGCAGCTAACGACTGCATTTATTAAAGAAGCTGCTATCTATTAATGAACACCCCTATTCAATCCATCACTGGGAGGACAGGGCATCGCTCAGTGAAGAATGAGCTGTGGTAGCATATGTTCCATCTCCTCCATTAGCACAATATTCGCCCTCTTTCTCACACGCTGAACACACACTGAGCATTACTCTGTTTTTCAGTGTCATCTATTCCTATTAATTCTAAGCTTCTCTGATATCAATCATTGTACGATAACAGCATCATTTTGTAATGCCACTGATGATGTGCTCCTGCAGGAGTTCTGGGCGAGTGGCCTAGATCACATTCTGCAGGTGTCTTAATTATCTTAAATTCCATTTTCAATTCACATATAACAAGTGTGTGTGTGTGTTGCAGTGCCCATAGATTTCCTCTCTGAGCTCAATTAAGGGGAGCTGTGATAACTGGGGTGGTGAGTGGTGGGTGGTTGAAGGGGGGTCTTTTAATGTCTTTATATAAACCAGAAAAAAATGAATGGCTCGATGCCACAATGAATGTGTAATGACGACAATCACTACTAGATGTAAACAGTACATTCATTTTACACATGACTAGATAAAGAGATGCAGTCTCCCTTTGAGTGCACATAACCAAGGAGAGTAGATGAAGTTAAGAACTCGGCTTCAATAACGTGATTCACTTAAAATGGTTTGATTATTTGTTTGAATAATAATTATGTTAACTAAAAGACAATGTATGTTAGTAATAGAGTTGCTCAAGAACAATATTTTGAATGTGAAAAATCAAATTAATTTTTAACAATCGTCTTCCTTCATATAAATGATCTAACTGTCAAGAATCCTTCATCTTCCTCATCGCTGTTTCGATTATTGTGCCAGACAGGGTACAGGTATTAAAAACTTGTACACATGCTTACTGTTTAATGTCTCTACTCGGGGAGGGGGGGATTAATTGTACATACTGTAAAAAAATGTTCTGGAAAATCCTACAACACTCTTTCTCATGTTGGAACAAAGAAGCAGCAGAAAGCGAAACAGATGCACGGCACATCATAAATTTCATATATTTGTTTGTTTGCTCGTCGACTGGAGATGGATTCTGCAAATAACGAAACGCCTTTGAATAGAAGAGCAGTACAAAAATGGTCTTCTATAAGAAGTGTTTGGATAAAACAAAAAGAAGGAACACAGCAGCAGTACCAGCAGCTCGGGGTCAGGCTGCACTACCATAGATGATTCATTGCTGCTGTCCCATTCTGCTGTCTCTCCCCTTCTCTCTCTCTAGACACTCCTCTGTTTGAAATACTCTCCTAGACCTTTCTGATGTTCTATACGAACCTGAATTTCTAACTCCTAGATTTCCTGAGAAACTGCAAGCGCACAGACTCACACACTTTCCTATGATAAATGCTACAGGCAATTATTTAAATGTCAATGGAGGCAACACCCACGCTCATTCTCATGCTCACTACTCGTACACCAATCAACACAAACATATTCGCACAGAAACACATCACGCCTGTCAGTCTGGGTCTCTGCCTCATCTGCTGCACACCAGCGGAGGACAATTAAGGCGGAAAAACAACAATAGGAGCAAAATTTTGCTGGGGGGGTGGGCTGAGCGTGGTGGGGTGCTGCAGCTCTGCTAGCCAAGAGAGTAAACCTTGCTGAAAATTCTAATGCAGCATTTCCACCCAAAAAGAAAAATACAGAGAAATGAGCTGGCTGAACTCTCTCTCCTCTGCCTTTATTCTGCCTCTCATTTTCAGAGCCCGTTTGCAGCGCAAGGAATGCAAACTGAATACAAGCAAAAGGGACAGGTGCAGTGAGCAGCACCAGAAACACAACTGTTTGTCCTTGGATTTTAGTGGTGTGTGTGCACATGGCATGGTGTGCCTGTGAGTCTACAGTTGTGTGTGCCTACCACACAGCCATTTGGATATGTGCTATTGTGTGCCAGGACAGGCCTTCCCCACTGACCCGTTTGTACTTAACAGCAGTGCTGTTGCTTCTCTGTGCCAGGTTATGTGCCATTACAGCTGTTCGAAATATGTGTTTGTGGGTGTGGGTGTGTGTTTGTGCCGATGCCTGCATGCGGGAGAGGGAGCTTAATTAAAATGCAGCCTGAATGACTGTAATGCTTGCAGCAGCAGCAGGTCAGGTAGAGACTACAGAAGCATTCATCTGTGAGCCTCTGAGGTCCTAGAACCAGACAAAATGACCTTCCCCACTCTATCAAAGAACTTCTGGTACAAAACACTAACTATAAAAGTCACACAGATCAGGTCCCTATATGCTGCATGTCCAACAGTTGAGAAGGAAAGTAATCGAGCCGTGGAGATGGGGAGCTTATGATGAATCTGATATTATTAAATCTATCTTTCTACAATGAAAAAAAGCCCAGAACATAAATCTAGTGTTATTTTCAATGTTTTTTTTTAAATGATCATATTTATCAAATGTGTTTTGTTTTATTTTTAATAAGGCTGCTTTATAGTATTAAAATTGCTGCATCAATGACAACAAAATGTCCTTAGAGTCCCGTTTTAAATTGAAACATCTTGTTTTGCAAAATCCAGCTTTTGTGGACATGCAAACCTGAAGAACTCCACTACATAAAACAAAATAAAGTCCATGATTGCTTGTGCAGACACTGCATCATGGAGCAATAAAACCAAAACATGACACATAACATGCTGCAAAATATTTGCATTATGGCTCGATATCATTCATTCTGGATGCGTGCCCACACATAATCTGTGTGTGCTATTCAGCCGTGGTCAGTATGGGCCACAGATGTTAAAGTATCTAACAGGAATGGTATTACATATCCACCATCATAATAATAATCCCTCCACACACACTGCCAAAGCACCTTCCATCCATCAATCGAGTGCCTATTCTACACCAGGCCAAAGGGGAGCTGCAGCCTGTTTCACTTCAGCATGGGGTGGATACATCTGGATGGGTCAGTCTTTCACAGGATTAACATGATGTTTGGTCAACAAATGTATTTAAAATGTGCAAACAGTATGAGATTTCTGGTCAGAGGTGGAGGGATGACTGTTTTAAATAGTCTTAATTGCATTAAACTACACCATTCAAACAAATATCCAATGAATTTCAGTTGATTAATCATTTATTGTCTTACATGTGTGTAACGATGAATACATAAAATTCCAAAATAAGCTTATATTTAAAAATAACATAGTACCAATTTTAAAATCAGATATGCTGTCTTTGCATGATTTTCAGTTAAATAGAGGAATGGACTTATTTGCAAAATATTTCACTTTTTCTTTTCTCTCTTTTTTTTTTTTTTTTTTTTTAAAATTGGGTTGTAGGCATTTATCCCCATGAGGCACAATATGTTGTAAGGAAGCGTAGGCAGAGGTTGGGATACTGTGCGTCGTGCTGATTATAGAGACAGAAGTGCTGACCTGAAAGCATATTTAAGTGCACCATCATCGCTAATGTGAGTTACTACATCTGGCCTTGTGGATGCTGCTCGTGTCATCATAAAAGAGTAGACAACCAGTCAGATACTTTAACTACAAACCAGTATACCAACAGTATAGTGCTTGTTGTCATGTTATACATTTACTGATTGCGCTATTGGATCAGTTTAGGCTGCACTGCTTTTTCAGCATGTCATACGCAAAACTGTATTCTACCTCCAGGCATCATTTCAATGTCAATTTCAAAAGAGGGTAAGAAGAAAGGTACAAGTCAAAGGGAATTTCTAAATATCTGCAGCCTGTAGTTATAAACTAACGTTTTTCGTCCGATTGGACGTGTACATACCTTTGCTTTAAGCTCATCGTTGAAGTGGGGATCATTAAACTCAACGAAACGGAAGAACAGGGCACGTTTCTGAGGAATGGAGTAATTCTTGGGAATTTCCTCCTCCATATACTCCTTCAGGAAGGTCATGTTGCACAGGAAGCGACCCGTAAAGGCCCTCAGCAGCTGGAACAGCAGCTCAATCTCAGAGTAGTTACGCCTATTAAGAGAGAGAGTGGATAAGTTCAGTGCACAGACACAAAGAGATGTGGCTAACGTTAACAACGGGGACACTATAAAACACAACTTTCAAATAACCTTAGAAACCAACGCACTGTTAATTAGCCACTTTTATATTTTTTTTTGTAAGCAGAACTTTGTTTGTCAAAGGAAGGTTGACTGAACTCATTACACTAAGCTAAAATTACTGGCTGAAGTGTTTGGGGGTTAATTGCAAGGTCTGAAATAAACATCTGCTAAATGCCTAGTGCACCAAGTGTGCTAGCACTTTCTCAGTGCTCACACAGAAAGGAAAGGGTCAGAAGGTCATTTGTGATTGGAATGTCACTTGAGTAAAGTTGGAAAATGCAGTAACTTTAAAAATGTGCATTATTAACCTGTAGTGCTCACACTACTGAAACTATCAACTAACACTCTAATGGTCACTAAGTCTTCAACAAAGCTCATTAGCACTGCCTGGTTGCTGTTTTTGGGGTTTCACATCAGTCCACTGACAATATTTCATATCAACAGGCAAATTCAGTGTGCAACATCTATGAAAACTGCAACATTTCATTTTCATTACAATTTCAGCAAATCTACTTACTTGCAGTAGCTTAGCAAGCAATAGGCCAGCAGCTTTGGCTCCTTCCAGTTAGTGGCTGCCATGTTGTCTTTGCGATGTCTTTCCTGGAAGGCCTCGCTGACCCAGACTCGCCTCAGCTGGCTGACCAGGGAGTGCTGCCCTGCAAGCCAGCCCTCATCATTCTTCACTATGATGCTAATAATCTGAACAGATGTGAAGATGAACGAGGTTAAATTAGTTAAGGATAAATAACAGAAATATGAGTTAAGCTGTATATAGATTTGGATCAAAAACTGCCGGGACATCCCTGAGTATAACAACTGTGTGAATGTGAGTCCACCTTAAAGAACAGACTGAATTCTGCATACCTTAATAGCTTGAAACTGCAGGTCTAGTCTGGCTGTGGCAGTAGAGGGAGATCCAGGTCGAACAGTTGCTGCAGTGCCAGCAGAAACAAGCAGGGGGACGAAGCGGTTGGGATTAGAGGCCAATACGTCTCGTAATGGCTTGGCATCCTTGTGTTTCAGAAAACTCTGCATGTGAACAAAAACACATACTGTAACTATAACACAAAAGAAAATATATACTATAACAATAGACTACAAGGTCCACCCCATTCAATCACCAACAGTGCATAGCAGATATACAGACTTGTGATACTGAACGATGAAGAAAATTAGGAAATTTTACTGGAGCAATCCATCTCAATTCTGTGTTAATAGGACCACTGAGGCTCGAAACACTCAATACATTTCCGAATACAGCCCATTGCAAATGCAACAAAGAAGCAAAATACATTTTTAATGGCAAATGTGTCAATGAAAAGACTGAGGGGACGGCTACTTAGAGCTCCTATTGTCTGACCATGAACATGCGGCTCCACTGGGGGTCGTTGAGTGTAGCCTCCATCATGAAAAGCTCCACTGTCTGAGATGGGTGACGCGTCAGGAACTTGATCAAAGGCTCCCTGAACGGGCTGCCAGCCTAGTGCGAGACAAAATAATGAGGAAACTGAAGGAACATAAGCAAAGGAAACAGCCTGAAGAAGAAGGGATGAGAATTACTTCACAGTAAATATGGACTCCATCACTTCCTTGTAAAAATTTTGATTATAACATTTAATCCTGCATCCTCTACATCACATATAAAGCATTTCTTTCCCTCTTTTATTGTATTTATTAAATAAGACCCACCACTTACTTTCTGGCCCCATTCACCCTCTTACACATAACCGGAATAACCAGAAAAGCATGTCTAATTTCTGACATGTCTAAATCCTTAATGATAGATAATTTGTTAATGGAAGAAACAACTAAAGCCTCCCTCTTTTTGAACTGTTTGGGAGCGATCTACTTGCTAATCATCCAACTGCTTTCACTGCCTGCCCGATGCAGTTTTACACCACTGTTAGACATTACCTACAACTCCATCTACATAATGCAATTGGTTTCCTACCTCTATGAGCATGGCCCTCTCAGTCTTCATGACCACCTCTAGTAGAGGTTTGACTAGAGTCTGCGGTGCCGCTGGGATCAGGTGGAAAAGGTTAATGATGGCTGAACAGATCTTCATCTCCTACAGGAAGATTCAAAGACATACAACAAAGGGAACAAAGGAGTGGATGAAATTCTTGGACAGATGAGCTGCACACAAACATCATTCCTGACAGACAGTCTTGATCGACAGCCACTGTGGAAAGACGAGGATGAACCTCAGTCAAATGACTGAAAGTGCAATTCATAATTAATAGGGTGTTAACTTCCCACAGGAAAGGTGCAGAGTACCACACACACCAGCTTTTGGATTAGACTCTGGATTAGACAGAGTAAAAACAAATAAAAGGAGCAACATGGTTATTTTATAAATCCTATGACTTTTGCGCTTCCAAGATGCCAGAAGGGAATAAAAGAGCAGAATTCAACATTTCTAGACACTCAAAATTAGAGTTAGAGTGAAGCTGAGATGATGGTAACAATTCTCGAGATGACAACAGACACATGGACACATAAATACAGGGCAACTCCACCACTACCATGACATTGGCTCAATTCACCAGCACAACACTGGATCAGACCAAATTTCAATCACTGACAAAGAGTTACCAACAGAGGGCGCAACACCGGGTCGCATCTCACCTCAACACCTTCCAACGCAGGCTGTGCCAGAATGGGAGACAATGATCAGAGTCAGCAGAACAGCATGTGTGCTTTTTTTGTGAGGCTATCTGTTGTCTGTCTTTGTTCAATATGGAAGGTGAGCTGATAAGATAGGGGGATAATGGAGGGGCAGATTATCGCAACCTTTACAAGTGACCGCAGGAAAAACTTTTCTCAGCCTCCGGTGAATAAAAAGGCAAGGGCCACATTGGAAATAGAGGTCAGCTAACATACTGATCGACTGATTTTTTGGCTTATCGAGGACATACAGATATTATATATGTTGTCTGATACACATGGACAAGCCCATCATTTTTAAATTCCAAGATAACTTTAATATACTGTGTGTATATATATATTTTTTTAATTTTAGTTGGGTAACACAGAATCAATGGAATAAATACTTAAGTAGCTGAAACAAAGTCTACAGAGTGAGGGTGAAAAGAAATAATCATATTTCATGCATGCACTGTGGTAAGTTTTGTTTTTTATCTGTCACAAAAACTCTTCCTCGTTACTACACCCCGTCAAAACCCACACATCTTCACACCATCCTCTTCGTCCCTGCTCCATTCCTCCTCCCACACTTTTCTTTTTCCTTTATCATAATTGACTCCCTGACCCTGGTTCTGCTTTCACTTCCAGGTCTGCTGTCAACGGGCACAAAGACCAAAATTTGGAGGGCATGAAAGACAAAAAGCCAATTTGCATCTAATTAAAACAGAACACTTTCAGATGGGTTAGGATGAAGTCACACAGAGTAGGGAGCAAAGAAAAAAAGGCAGGTGTTTTGCCCAATCTTTCTGTCACCTCTTCTCGCTGCCTTTTACAAGGTTATCTGCGGGGAGATAATGAGGAGACAGAGTACGAGGCCAACCACAGCCTGCCTGGTGCCTAATTAATCATTGATTGTAATATGGACACTCACAACTCACAGAGAAGGAGGCCACACAGAGAAGGGGCACTGCATGTGACTAAGGCTTTCTGAAAACAAGGGGCAATTTCTCATTCCCTTTTGGTAATGGTATTTGCTTTGGACATAACAGATGACCTGAACAAATATGGCGCCAGCAGACGACCGTATCAACATGGTCCTAGTGGCCATGAATGCTTTTGTACTGCACTGAAGCAGGATTTTAAAATAAGACATACAAAAGAAAAGAAGACAAATACATGTCAAGACTGTACAAAGATTCCCATCTGTGGTATTTTTGCAGTTTTACACGTGGGCAGATCTGAAATGAGTTTACTTACGCTGCCATCGCTCCGCTGGCCTCCTTTGTGTGTTATTACAACTACCTCCATCCACTTCCGCAGGTGTTGCTGAGAAAGAAAAAGAAATAAGATTGATCCTGTGTTTAAGTAAGGTTTTGATAGTTTTTAGTTTAGTTTTAGTCAGCTAAGTGCCAAAAAGTTTTAGTTAACTAAAATAAAATCAAAAACTAGTCTTTGAATAAATAAAAGCTGATGCCTTAGTATTAACCTGCCAGTTTTAACACAGAATTCGACTTAAGTTTCTCACCATCATCTGGTCACAGAATTTGTCATTGAAGGAGTTGGGGAAAAGTCGTGTGACAGAGGTCAGGCGGTTCACCACATTGAGAGTCAGGCTGCGGTAATCACCCAGCATCATCAGTAATGGGCGCATGTGAGTGTGGATCTGATCAACCTCAATCGTGGCACCTTCCAAAAACTACAAGAGGAGAATGGACAAAGTAGAAATGTTCAGCAACAAGACAGTGACGAGTGGTTCGTTTTCCTTGATTAATAATATAACACGTATACAACACTCAAATATTATTCAGATTTGTGTGGTGATGTTTACTAAAGTTTTGGACACAGTGATTTTAATTTCACCTCTATATTTTTCCCCCTAATCATGAGACTTTTCAGGTTTTCTAGCCCCGTGAACTGGTCACTACCCCTTGTGTCTCCATTAAAGTAATAAGGCCACTCAAATGACAGCATGTTGAGCTGTAAACGAGCACACATGCCAACCAAACACTGATGACGCACACCCACACACACACGGGAGGGAATGATGCATGGCAGCCACATTCATTTTCCTCTCAGCGCTGAGAACAAACACTCCATCCTGTATCGATCTGGCCATGGCAACGCTCATTAGTGCTAGCAGGGCAGAGATGAAAGAAGGGAGGGAACAGAAAATGGCAAGGAAAAAAAAAATATCACAGGATAGTGAAAAGGAGTGATGGTGGCAGAAAAAATAAATAAATAAAATAATAAGGACACATAAATTGATAGGAGAGGGGACAAAGAGCTTGGAGTAAATAGATAGAGGCTAAGATGGCATGGATACTTTAATGAAGTATCCAGAGCTGGTTCAGGGACAGTGTGATAAAACTGAGGGAGGTCCACAAAAAGATGGAAGTGGGTGCGGAAATGATATGAGGAGAGAATTAACAAAGACCTTACAAATAAAAAAAAAACTATGTATAAAGCAAGAAATGAGAAGAAAGGAAAACAAGATAATATACAAACAGAAAAATAAAGAGGTGAAAGAGGAAAAAGTGACACGGTAGAAGGCCATTTCAAAGGTGCAGAAAACCTGACTCTGAAATCAAATAAACGATTGTGACTACATTTAATTATCAGTTCGTGGGTAGATCACCTCATAGTTTAACCAAACAGATTAATGCATATTTTAAAAGGTTACGGCGTCAAGTCTAAGCTCTGCTGTGGCTCCAAGGGAACTGCAGTTAAATTAGGTGCTGTAACACAGATACAAGCTTTCTCAGTAATCGATAAAGTCTTGAAATTAATTCCAAACAATTCAAAAACAAAGCAGTCGCCAGGATAAAGAGCTCTAAATAGAAGAAGTTAAATAAAGACGTCTCACAAGCAGAAAAACACAACTAAAAGTAGGAGACATTTAGCCTTGCTGAAAATTTGTACCACATTGTGATACTGTAAATTAACAACAACAACATGAACCTGGCATCATGATTTCTAACAACAATATTGAGAACATAAAAAGTTATTCATCTCTTAGAAAAGCATTTTTTATATCTAAAACTACTACAAAAAAGGAAATTTAATTGAGGTGAAAAAATTAACATGAAACGATGTAACACTGACCTTCCTCATGCATCCCTCACCCGCCTCCTGTAGCTCATTGTTGGTGGAGTTGAGGGCTTTGAACAAGGCAGCAATGATCTTCTCTCTGGACTGCGGCAAGTAGTTACAGGCTGCCAGGGCATCTAATGAGGATAAAGAATATTAATGACACTCTACACTTGCATGAATAGACTATAATAATAGTCTTAAGATGTGGTCTACAGTACTGATTTAGACAGGGATTTTAAGAAGGTTTAAATCTGACATGCACACTCACACATGCACACAAACACAAAAGAAGAGTAACCATCCCTGGTACACTAACAAACAATGCAGAATGGGGCCTACTTACTGAGGGCTGCTATACGGAGGGGAACCAAAGAGGGAAGGCTCTTGTAACAGGGCAGCTTCATCAAAGCAGCATCCTCCGCCTCACATAGGTTCAACAGCTGGATAGTGGAAAAAGCATAAATATGACATAAAGAGCAGAGGTGAACAGGTCAGTGATCCATTAAATTAGATCAAGCTTATATGCACCGTGTAACAGGATAAATACTTAAAACAGATGAGCCAAAGCCAAGCAGCAAGTTTGAACCCACAATATTGTTTCTTTCAAGGTTAAAGTCCTAACAGTTGCATTACTGTGCAGTTCACAATTAAGAAAGTCAAAATGCTCTATGCTAATGACTCACCTCTGTGTAGAAGACCTTGTGTTCCATGACATTAAGGTCCATTGTAAAGAGGCGGGGCTGCAGAGTAGTGCAGAAAGTATTACCCTCCATCAGGCCGATTTGGGCATTGGCAGGCTGGTGACGCAGCAGGTGTTTCTTGGGAGGAACCATATCTTGCAAAACCTAAAGAAAAGACAAACCCATGAAAAAGGCCCTTGTGTTGTCATTACATTTATATTTCAACACTCATCTTTAGATAGAGATAGAAAATTGGCAATGTGTACACCTGCTGCTGACAGAAAGTAATACTGCAGCTTTTTATTGGAGGTCCTTCTATTCATGAATGCAGTGCATTTAACAAGCAACAGCAGCAAAGTATTAATCCAAATTTAAGGTTTAGAGAAAACTGTTAAGACTTTTACCTCTTTGTGTGGTTCCATGATCACAGTAACACTCTTGCCAGTGACCTGGGCTAGCACCTGCAGGGAGTGCATTGCCTGCTTTCTAACAGTCGAGTTGGGGGAGGTGACCTCTCGGACCAGGTCATGGGTGACCATGTGAAAAGACTTGTCCTGTGCAGCTAGCAACTCCTCTGTCTTTTCTTCATCTTTCAGTGGAGTGGCACAGCGCACCAGCAACTGCTCCAGGGTGGTCTTCGCCATGGCTACTGCTCCATTTGACACCTGTGGATTAAAAAAAAAAAAAAAAAAAAAAAAAGAAATGGGGAAAAAAGAAAAATCAATAACTTAATAAATACAAATGCTTGAACAGGAAGAAGAATGACATGACAAGTTATACAGTATATGCTGACAGCACGTGACAAAAAGCACAACCAGGTAAATCTTTGCAACCACAGTTATTTAATAAATAAAATAAATGCATAACAAGTTGTAATCAATTGCTCTCACCTCTCCTGTAAGGTCCATCATGACAAACAGCAGTGCTTTGAGAAAGGTGAGCTGGTTTTGTAGCACCCAAATCAGAGGCAGTCTCTCCATAAGGAACTTGATTGACACAACACCACCAAGCTTGGCATACCAAGCTTGTTCATAGCAGCAGGCACACAGACGCTCCACTATGTAGGAGAAGAGGGGCAGCTGGCATGCCTGGGGATGTAGAAGCCAGGGTAATTAAGGGTGATTCCCATTTAAAAACTATACACGTAACACAGTCATTATTGCAAGATGCTAAAAAATGAATTGAATTTGATCAGAGGCTAGTTGGATATAGAGTTCAAATTTCAATATGAAAAAGAGTAATCAATTTGGCAGAGTATTCATTTTTACGAGGATGACAGAATGAAGTCTTAGCTGGGTTAGTTTACCACAAATTTGCAGAAAAACAATTCATGCTTTTGTTAGACTGCTAAATAAGTGAACCATATAATGCCCTCCTCTTAGTAACGTACCCTCTCCTTAGACCCAAGGATGATGCTGGCCACGTCAAAGATTACGGCCAGGGCGACTTCCCCGATCTTACACAGCTCCTTCTCCTCGTAGGCCATGCAGATAGCTATGGCGTCAATCAGAACAAGCGGATCCATGCCCTGTGAGCCATTCTCCTCGCTGTGGAACATAGCTGTGCTTGGCTGGCTGCCCAGCTGGTAGCACGGCAGCAGGAAAGGGCCTGGGTTAAAAGAGTAGGACAAGAGGAAAGGAATCATGTTTCATGTCAAACATAAGAATGCTACAACTTTACGATAAAGTATGTGTAGATTTTAAACGTCAATTACAATCATATGTATCACAGGAAACTGGAAAGGAACTAATTTATTTGAACAGCCGAGAATAAAATGTTGATCACAGGGCAAAAGTGAACACTGTTAAATATTAGATCTATATTATCTACTATTAGATCTATAGTACAAAGAATACCAGTCCCTTACCACACTGCTGAGCCACAGCAACCATAGTATAATGGCGAATCAGGCTGGCTACAAAGGGCAGCGCGCTGGGCCTCAGGTCTTTTATCACAGCAGACATGAATGCTCCAGTCAGGGCCTGTTCAAAAGTTCGGCGGGCAGGTGTGTCTTGTGCCTTATAGCGGTGAGAAATGATGACACTGGGGATCCACTTCTCAGTAAAGCTAATGAAGGAGAAAACCAAACGATGAATGGGATGTCTACATATTAAAAAGGATGACATATTGTGGCAGTGGCATGCAAAATTTCTCAAAAAGCCCAAAAGCAATGTAATATGCATTCACACAACATTTAAATGTATATATCAATATCTATTGCCTGTCTACAGTCAGTCTCTTTGTTCTTAAATTTTCTGTCTCCTTTCTGTTCCTTCTGAATTCTTTTTGTCCCTGTTGGTATTTTTGTTATTTAATGCAGCTGAAGGCAACTGAGCCATGATGTGATTGAGCGGCTGCTTTCTCCATGCTTGAGCTTGTGTTTTATAATGCCACATGCCAGGGGCAGACCTGATGGATCGTCTCATTTTATTATTGCCATTTAAAAAAAACTGCTCTTTGGAGAACGAGGGAGAAGGAGCGTATGATGCTGTGGGAGGGAGGAGGGGTGAGAAAATGGCAGTGGGCATGGTCTACAGAATGTCAGATCAATTGCCCTTCACTCATTTTGGGGCATGCCACAGTATCACTGCTTCCTTCTTCCAATTTGGCATTTCATGAATTGCAGTGGGGGAGGGGGGGGTCTCCCATTCTTCTATACTTAGATTGAACAAACACTGAGGCAAAGAGAGATGTTTGAATGATGATGAAGGGAGGGGGAGAAAAAGAGAGAAAATCTTTCAAGTGAGAGAAAAGACAATGCAAATCGCGACGACTGAAGAGGCGATGGCACAGCCCCCGTGATCGTAATTGACACACTTCATTACCCCCATGTGCACAAAGACGTATTTGTGGGCATATGTGTGTTAGTGCATAATGACAGGAGAGTGTAAGGGGCATGGTGTAGAATAAACAGACAGGGGAAAGTCAATTAGCCCCTGCCCGGGGATCAATGATGGTAATGTGACTAACCCACCCGACAACAACCTTCTTTCCTGTTTGTCTGTTCATATATGGGTTTCCGCCTTGCAGCAGAGCCTGCCAGAGGGTGTGTCTGCAAATGTGTAATTAGCAATGCCTGCCCTTGAGAGGGAATTGATGAAGCAGTGTGGGGTGAAGACATCAAGGAGGAAAGAGAAAGTGGGACATGTCAGCAGGTAGCAAGACAGTTGGAGGCGGTGGAGGTAATGTACATAAAAACCTCATGTGAGTGGGAGAGGGCAGACAGGAAAGGTGAAGTAGATGGCAAGGTCAACTTGTGCCAAGCGAAGGTAGAAAAAGGTAGGTGATTAATCAGAGAGTCTGGCTGTGTATGTACTCGAAGGTGCAATTTTATCACTTAAGTGGAAAACCAGTGTAGCAGATACAGCACCGTTTGTCAACTCATTTATCCTAGATAAAACTAAGTGAATATAAACACTTCCTTAGGTAGTGTCAATGATTTTTCTTTGGTATAAACTCCAACACATCTATAATAGAGCAAATAATTTATTACATCAGGAATGGTACCCAGGTGCCATGTGGCAACAATATTAAAGTGTATGCTCCAGTCAAATCAAAGCAAGAATGTTTACTCACTTGGGATGAGACAGAAGCTGGTAGAGCGAGTGCTTGTTGTCATCCAGACTTGTCATGGCCACCAGGAAACACTTAATGACCTCCCAGGCCTGTCGTCTGTAGTATGGCTCAGTGTTGGCACTCTTCAGGCAATCTAGGGCTGTCTCAATCGCCTTAGAGGAAATGCAGCAAATGTTACTTCAAAATCTTCAACATTTTCATTCAGAAACTGCAGATTTCTCCGACTCACAATTCCAATATCCTTAAAATTATTAAAATGGGAATTAAATTGCATATGCTACATATGTGATTAATTGGGAGAAGTAACACAGAGCACCATCTGGTTGAGCAAAGGTCATTATCATTTCTACATTATGGGCTGTCAAGCCACGGCAGCCAGGCACTTAAAGGGAGAAAATGAACTAATTAACGCCACTCAGAACAGGGAAGAGAACATGAGGAGGAATACAACAACTGAGAGAGCATGAGAGGAAATGAAGGCACAAGCAAAACTGAACTGTCGACCTGTCAGTGGATTACTATAACCGGATGTGTTAGTCAGGACCGGGCCTCTAACAAATCCTTTAGTGATTAGATATAACTTTTAAAAGTATGATGTGTTGGAGAAGATTTCTCAGCTGATATGGTAAAAGACAGTTGGACAA
Organism: Perissodus microlepis; assembly: GCF_051167445.1. Lineage (NCBI taxonomy): Eukaryota > Metazoa > Chordata > Actinopteri > Cichliformes > Cichlidae > Perissodus > Perissodus microlepis. The sequence continues at coordinate 20,013,444 of NC_140468.1, read as the reverse complement.
GAGCTAAAGAAGACAAATATATTAAATTCAGTTACACTGTGCCATTTCTACCTGTTGTACCACACCAAGTTATGCATACTTGTATTTTTTTTATCTCAGTCTATATAACAGCACCTTCAGTTGCCCTTCCCTAATGTGCCAGCAAACCGCATGGCTGCATCTCAAGCCTGCCAGAGAGTTATGCCTTTAGCCATAACATGTGGCTGTGCAGCATGTGACAGTCTGTGTGGGTTTCTGTGGGCTGCCTGCGCCCATGATGATGATGGCAAACACGCAGACTGATAGCCAAAAAGAAGGAGCAGCCATTAGTGAGAGTAAATAATGCCGTCATGGTGGCCCACACTAGATTGATGATTACTGACTGGGGATGAGGAGGAGAAACGAGATGAATTTAATTACCTGGAGGACACACACATCTCCTCACTCACTTTCTCTTTCACACACACCAAACTGTGACAAAGACATATTGCTCCCAGTGGAGAACAATAATGAGGAATATCAAACTCTTCTACGTTTAATTCTTTCCTTCTAAAAGTAAATCAAAAAAGGAAAAAAGGGGAAGAAAGAGTCCAACTGGTATAAGAAAGTGCTATAAAGTGAAATACTCCCAAATCTTTTCTCTTTGGCAAAAAGCTAAACAACATTGAGGATAGCATAAGGCCTTTTCCTGGCTCAAAATCGACCTGTGAAATATCTACAAAGAAAAGAAAAGGGCACAAAAAGACCTGATCATATTTTACCTTCTCCATGGGTAGCTGTATGGATGCTTTGCAGTCAGTGAATTCAGCCTTGATGCTGGGCCCCTGGACCTCAGTCACTACATAATGTAGTCTCTGAGACTCCTTGAGCATCTTCCTGTTGCTGCCTCCAAACTTTCCCAACACCCGATACGCTACATGGGAGATGCTTTCTGCTGGATTACGGAGAGTACGCCACAAAGCCTGGAGCAAAGAGTAGGAAGGGAATAAACTATAAGTTTAAGAAAAAACACCAGGTACATTGAGGGGGAATGTGGCTATATGGAAGCTTTTGAGTTATCCTTGTATATAATCAATAAAACATTTTCATTCTCTTCTATGAGAAGAGAAAAAACTGTAATCATTATCACAAAAACAACACCCTACCTGCATGAGTTCAGCCCTGACAGGTTGGATGTGATCGTAAAGGAAGTCAGGTTGTAGGTTGTCCACACACAGCTCCAGGGTACGAAGGCCTTGGCTGACCAAAGTCTGAGAGCCGTTGAGTGCAGATACCAGTGGATCCATTAGCATGGGTAAATATGGCAACAAGGAGCTCAGACGCACTGGCACTGTCAGACAGAGCTCCACAAACAGGTCCTTCATGTGCTGCTTGTGAAGGCCACTCTGCAGCATGTTCAATCCTAATAGAAATGGAAATAGGTGCTTACAAGATTTCATACATGAGTTGTCTGTAATTCAGAGTAATGCTGTGTGTGGTTTTTACCTTGTAGCAGGTTAGGCAGAAGGGGTAGAAACTCTTGGTACAGAAGGTCGTGGCTGCCTCCACCAATGGAACGGAAGAGAGCACGGAGAAGCAGGAAGTAGTTGTAGGGCTCCTTAGCTGATTGAGCCAGTTCCATGGAGCTGTTTACTATCTTGTGGAGGTGCGGCTGATCAAAAGGTAAAGTCTTATCAGTAAAACATGGCAATGGTACAGTGAAATAGTCTGCCACTACGCCCCCAAAAAAACTAAAAGAAATATCCATTTACCTTGAGCATCTGCTCATTCTCAGCAGCAAACAGTGATACTGAGCCAAAAACAAGTTTAAAGAGCTTGAGGTAGAGGTTTGAGAGCTCAACATTGGAGCCCATCTCTGGCAGTCTTTCAAGAAGATACTCTACTAGGATCGTGGCAAACAGAGCAGACGTTGAGATGTTGGCCAGGAACGAATTTGCCACGATCTAGAAAACAAAAGAGAACAAGAAATGGAATTTGAGCAAGTGATTAATCAAGACCGAAGACCTTATCCCATGTTATTTTCTCTTGATAGGTGAGACAAGACATACCTGCAGTGCGTAGTTCTTCGAGATCCTCTCCACCATGTAGGGAACAGTGGTCTGAAAAATCTCTTTAAATGTAAGAGGGTTCATCATGGTGAAGACCCCAGCAAAGTGCTCCAAAACTTCCTTCTCCTCCTTCATGCGTACAGTCTGGCAGTTAGCCACCCTGATGTATGTCTGCTGATTATTTGCCACCTGCACCTGGTCATGATACACATGAATTATACCACTACTTCATGATTGTCTGTTATGAGACACCATCACCCCTGCAGTACAGTCAGTTTTTATTAGGTTGTACCTGGTAGATGTCCAAGGCCTGCATCGCATATTTGACCAGCTTAATGTAGATCTGAGTCTCCTTAGGCTGGAGCTGCTTGTTAGGAATGAATTGAGCCTCTGTTTGGGGGGGGGGGGGGGGGGGGGGGGGGGGGGGGTGTCACACATTTTGAGATGATAAAATCTTGAATTTCCTTATGAAATTATTGTTACATGTCCATTTATACATTTTTCTAGATGCTTTTTAATCAGGCAAGAATAGTCGAGCATGTGGGATTTTATTAGATATAAATAGGTTTGCAATAAGTGCCACTTGTGCACAAAGTTACTTCTATTCCCCATCTTTGTTTTGTGTCCCCACTCACCTCCAGGTGCCTTGCAAGAGGTGATACCCCAAGTAATTGTCTTCACTCCACACACTAAGGTCTTGACCAAACTGCGGCAATCCGACACCTGAAAGGTCTGCTTGTCTTCCTTCTCACCACCTCGGTCAAAGGGCGTTGCAGGTGGTTGAGGTGTCACAGTAACAGGAGTTGGAGGAGCAGGTGGTGGAATGGCAGGGGTGGTGGATGGAGTGGGTGTGGCTGGCACCGCAGGTATCGCCCCTGGATCAACAACACCCATCTCTGACTGAGGTTTGCATTTCTTGAAGATGGACACAAGCTGGTAGCGTGCAATGGTGTGAAATTTAAGTACAAACACCTGTTGATAAAGATAAGGAAAGAGGGAAAATTTTCAATATTTCTCTAGCCATATGTCTATTGAAATAAATAAGACTTTTCAATTGATCCTTGTGCAACCCACCTCCAGCATCCTCATCAGGATGTCTCGCCCATTTCCGTTCTCCTGCTCTGATTTTGAGCGGATACAATCCACCAGGTTGAGCAGCAGCTTGCAGGACATGGTCTGAATGTTACTGGGAAGTGACTCGTCATCAATGTTTTTAGCGAAGAGCTGCACAGCTAGAGATAAATCTGTCAGGGTCAAGTTCTGGCGCACATGATGCACCAGGTCTGCTAGTGTGCTGTAGGCCAAGGGTCTAGAAAATAAGACAGACATGTAACTGTGACATTTGGAGGTGAATCATAATCATATTTCATTACTAAATAGTGGTACAAACTGAACAGACTGGCTTAGTGAGGAAGCCGTATTTTCTAAAAGGCAGAGAAAAGCAATCAAAGAGGCTGAAAGAAGAAAAGGATATGGAAAGTAGCTTTGGGATGAAGAGAGAAAGGGAGAGAGAAGACAAGCTAATGAGTGACAATGATAATCCTGCCAGATCTCATCCAGCTACCGTGCTTCCTATGTATTACTAATGTGAAATGACAGGCATTTTGTTGATGAGGTGAGCTAGTTTGGCAACTGAGGCGGGTCAAGGAGGCTTTGCAATCGAACTAAAGGAGGATGTGCAAGCAGCCTGCACTCTGGAGATGAGGGTGTACATGACAACTTGACAGTGCCTTCTGTGCTGCAGTGTTTTCAGTCAGCTTCCTTGAGAATTTTGCAGTACTGAGAACTACCTGATTAATATGCTAGGGCACTTAACATGCACTTGGCTGAGAAATCATCCATGAGAAAGAGGCTGTTCTGACACAGAGGAGTTCGAATGATCGTGACTACACATACAAAGAACTTACCTAAGCGTCTCCCGAGCAGTGTAGCCAGAACCGATGAGGATGGACTCATCAAAAAGTTTGTCCATACATGGGATAAACTCTGAAACACAATGAAGTAGATATTGTGAATTCAGAGCTGATAGTTGCACCTGAAACACCAGCTGATGGGTGACAGAATTAAATAAAAGCAGTAAAAAAAAATATATATTAAGAGGGTGTTACTGGAAATGCTTTTATTTGTGATTAATACACGAAAAAAAAACTACATGCCATTTGGTTTATTTAATATTATAAATTTAGCACTGTGCCTGACACTGCTTTGTCAGCAGGAGGTTAACAGCAAACACCTAACAGCGTTGGTAAATCTGCCACAGAAAATAAGCCAAAATCAGTAAAAGTGGTTTGACCTGCAGCAGAAGTAGTAACTTGCAGAAAATCATCCAAAATGTGTCGTGCTATGTCAAGGCTTCACTGATGGATGGTTGTGCTTTCATTCCATTTCATCTACAGTCTCACTTTTAACCTCTCAGTCACCAATTCAAAATGAGATTTTATAGCTACATTTTGACAGCTAATAAAAATTTTATTTTGGAAAGTCTGAAATGTGTAAGCTCAAGTATGCCTTGGAAAGGATCCAGGCTGCTGGTGTTTTTGACTAGAACAAACACATTAAGTAACACTTAGCATTAACGTTTTAGAAAAAGGCAAAACATGTCTAGTGTCAAAAAAAAGAAAAAAAAAAAGAAAAAAGACTTTAAGACTGTAAAAAAGATTTTCAAGACATCAAATCATTCTTTGTTAGGATGGATTACACAGAATGTGTTTGTGTCCATATACGTACGGCTACGCAGGTCAGTTGTGAGGATGTGCTTGGCTGCAATGAGCAGTTCTTTGCGGAGATGAGCAGTCTCAGAGGGGCAATTGGTCAGCAACTGCAGCATACCCTTTACCATCTGTTGAGAGTACTTTGCTACCAAGTCCTAATATGGTAGACAAACACATACAGTATGATTAATGATTAGGATTATTTTAAAATTGATTATTCTGAGGGCAGTCACACACCAAAAAAAACAAAAACAAAACAAAAAAAGAAGGCAGTAATAATACAAGGAAAATCTTTTTCAAGCTCTTTCTTTGCAATGCACGCACACACACACACACACACACACACACACACACACACACACACACACACACACACACACACACACACACACACACACACACACACACACACACACACACACAGAGAAAAGCTTGCTAATATAATTCCTGTAAGTGGGTTCTAATTTCTGTCAGTGTTTTTGAAATCAGTACAAGTTGTCTCAGAATGTTTACACACAGTGAATAAAGCAGGTGGTAAATTCAGAGAAGCTATTTGTGCTATTATTATTTATTATTATTATTATTATTATTATTATTTTGGTTCAAAAAACTAAAGCAAGTGTAACTCAGTTTTAGCTTCGTTTTTCCATTGTCTTCCAATTACTGAACAGAAAATAGTACACCTTTTCCTGCCAATCACAACAGCTATGTGCAGAAACAAAATTCAAACACGTGCAAATGATTCACAACATCATGACACATACAAAGATGCATCTGAAATTACATTTATGTTACTTCACTCAGCAGGATCAAATGACACTGTTTTGCAGTGTCATTAACCATCAATAAGAAGTACCTGGTAGATTCGAATGATGTAGGCCAGGAATGACAGTGTCTTGATCTGGGCAGCAATGAAGTCTGCATACAGCTCCTTGTTATAAAGCTTGTGTTGCCTAAAAAAAGAAACAAAAAAGTCATTTAGTCCCATCAAAACACTGATGACAGTGTTAATGATGATGTATGCCTGCAGTAATTACAGAGGTTAAAATCGTGGGAGTCAATTCTACAAGGGTGACTTATTTGCTTGCGTCACAGCTATTACTGAATGAAGCAGAAACTGTTTCTCTGTACCTGCTAGAGACTGCTGAGGTATTTTGTGTTAAATTAATTCTGCTCCATTTCCCTTCTGTTCAGAATGCTTAACAAAATCCTATCCTCACCCAGAAAGGTCTCGCATCTTACTAAAACAACAATTTTTTACCTTCCCCAAGTAGGTTTTAGCAAGCAGAGAGCCAAGCAACACTGTCAGCTAACTTGGCATTAGCAAAAAAAAGAAAAAGAAAGAAAGAAAAAAAAAGGAGGAAAAGGAAATCAGTTCCTCAAACCCATTTCAAAGGCTGTAAATTGGAAATAAAAATTTATTACTCAAACTCGTATCTGAGATACACTCCCACAGCTCACACAGCTCACACAGATGCTTTTAGCCAGATATACTTTACCTGGCCTGGGGAGACACTTGAAGCATGATGGTGTTCATGATGAGAGGCACAAATTCTGACACCACATTGTGAATGTTTAGTTTGTACAGCTGAGGAGACAGAGCAAACATACAACCTGAGTTACTACACAAAAAAACCCCTCCAACATTTTGATATATACATTGTAATGTATATATCAAAAATACATTGCTATTATTTAGTGTTTCCTTTGCATTTAGATTACAAGTTTTAAACATAATATATTATAAAATGTTTTATAAGCAAGGAAACGTCCCATTTTGAAGCAACCTTCATTCTTTTTTTCTCATTCTGGAACAACATCGCCTTATTTTCCTGTGTGAACAGATGCGTATATTACAAATGTTCAAGAGTATTACACTCACTTGATACATCAGCACCACTATGATAGGCAGCTCTGCTAGCACCTTGAGAGACAAGGACCCCCGCGGGATGATGGTGTGCTTGAGGCAGAAAGAAAAAGACAAATGTAAGTCCTGAGTGACACACAAGCTGGACATAAAAACTGTTTCCAGGAAATGCAATACTGCTGCATAAAGAGGAGGTAAATAGCTCAGTGGAGTAATAACAACTACTGTTTGCGTTCACATTTTCTGGATTTTTGGAGTTATGCTTCCACTATAGTTTTTGTCCAATGAAGACCAGAACTCATTTTAAGGAAAAGAGTTTATGAAATTTACATTTAATAATGGACAAAGTTTCCCAGCGAGACAAAAATTCTATGCAGCATCAGATTAAACTGACAAAACTGTATGGCTTATAAATGTTCAGTTTACCCGGAGCAGAGAATTCATTACTCTAATAATGCTGAATCCTTGTGTGTCTAAAATGTAAAACAGGTCGCTGCTTTAAAAATAAGAGCACAATGTATTATTTAATACATTTTATATCATGGTTTTGTTGCAGTTGCTCTTATTGTATCAAAACAGTGCACTACTACCCTCCACTGGCTGCAGGCAGTACTGTAAAAAGTAGACAGTATTAAAGTAGAAACAACAGCTAGAAAGGGGCGGTTAGCTCACTGTTCGTGTTTCACTATCTTCCCTCTCAGGTGCAGTCTTAACCAGCACTGATGTGATCATCCCCACCATTTCTGGTGAGGGAACTGTGTTCTCTGCTATCACCTGTGGATTCTCAAAATACCTCGCCTAGAAGAAAGTAGAAAAAGAAGGAAATTACGACTTGATAAAGATACAGGTGGCAAGGAAGGCGAGCAGTGAGAGAAAACAATGGCAACTTAAAAGTGCTTTCACTAAAAACAGAGTCACATCAGAACCAACACTTTTACTATCACTATACCCAAAACCACCTGCTGAAAAGCCTGTACTTACAACAACTTTAGGAAGGTCTTTGTAAATCTGCTTCACAAAGTCCAAAAAGTGGTGAATCTGGGAAGAGAAGAATACAGTAAACATGTTGATCTAATACACACAAACTACTTAAATGCTCTATTTTTCATGAAAAAGTTACACAAGTACTTCTGCCCCTGCTGTCTCTCATTCAAGTCTTGTTCTTCTAAACATGTTTAGTTTGCATATTTTTATTGATCACTGTGTGTTTTAAGAGATAAAGTATTTACTGTATTTATTAATTATGACTCATCACATCTAATGACCATTTATAAAAAAATGTCCTTCAAGACATCATAATATTTCTTCATTAAGGACAACATTTATGTAAATGGCCTGCTTTACTTAGTTCCTAAGGACCCCAAAGCGTTTCACACTACATTCAGTCATTCACCCATTCACACACACATTCACACACAGGTGATGGCAAGCTTTATTGAGGCGAGGCTGCCGGACACTGGCGCCACCAGTAGGCAACGGGTGAAGTGTCTTGCCCAAGGACACAACGACCGAGACTGTCCGAGCCGGGGCTCGAACCGGCAACCTTCCGATTACAAGACGAACTGCCAACTCTTGAGCCACGATCATTATGACCAATGATCAGGTTTTTTTTTAACTGATTATTAGTTAACTAAGAATTCAGACTGAAGACACACATAATATCAGCATCATCACTTTCTCAAATGTCATTACAATGCCCAACAAACTTTAAACACAGAACACAGAGATGCTCACCTCCTGAGAGATTGGAGGCCGGAACTGTTTGTGCAGCTCAATAATGATGCGAAGGCATATCAGCACATTTTCCTCACTTTCAATCTAGAAAAACAAACAAACAAACAAAGGGGGAAATATAAACATAAAAAGCAGCCACCTGACTTCGTGTGTGCAATGCATAATTACATATATGATAAATTACTAATTCCTACTATTCACAGTGAGTGGTAAAAATCAAACATCAAGATGCAAAATATTTACAGTAAGAATATTGACAATATAATTTTAAAGCACTTGACAGGTACAAAACCATAAAAATCAAGATGTTGTAAGAAAACAGGGGTTCATACCTCCAGGAAGCGGAACATCACAGAGAGGATGTTCTTGGTGTGGGGACGAAGGTGCTCATTTGTTGGAATGCGATGGATGATTTCCAGCACTAGCTTTCGCAATTGCTTAAAAAATTCAAATAAAATGAAATAAATAACAGGTAATCACGTTTAAATTAAGAATTCAAACTTGATTACACTCATATCATTTCAATTCAGTTCAATTTTATTTATATAGCGTCAAATCACAACAGTTGCCTCAAGGTGCTTTATATTGTAAGGTAAATACCCTACAATAATACAACTTTGGTTAAATCCAACAGTCACTAAATTCATTAGATGTGTTATAATGAATTTCATTGACTAATGTACCACAAACATTTAACAGCTCTGTAAGGGGGGGGAAATCCATGCTTAAACAGTAAGTTTGGGTAACTCAATCAATCAATTCATGCAGCTTTCTCTGGTTCTGCAGTTCTGTTCATCCATCTACACTGTTGTGCTGTCAGGTGATAAGCTTTGTTAATATTAGCTGTAGATTTTTCTGCACACTACTGAATAGAACGGAAATAAGTTAAAGTAACTCAGTCACTCAATTTGTGCATTTTCCTCTGGCCTGCAGTGCTGTTCATCCATGTAGATTGTTTTGGTGTGAACTGATTAGCTTTGGTGTTATCAGTTGTAGAGATGTCTGCATTTAAAAAACACTTTCCTTGTGGTGCTCTAAGCAAAATCATGACTCAATTACTGAAAAGAAAGGCACAAGTCATCATCCTCAGGGTCACTGAAGGAGCGACTTTTTCTAATGTTTACATAGAACAACCAAAAGATGCAGCTAGCTAACAGTACAGCTCAGAGACCACTATCCAATTGATGGGTCTAGTTCAGTTATCCATTGATTAACATTTCAGTAATCGTGTCCTGTTGATTTAAGCAAGTGGTGCTTTTTGTAGCAATAAGATGTGCTATTAGTTCTATTATAACAAAGAGAAACCAGACACCTTTACAACAGGTATGTTAAAGACTCACACCAATCTAGATAGATAACACATCTTTTTAAAGTTACCTGTGTTGGTTTTTCTTGAAGAAACTGCACCTCTCCATCCTGAAGAAATGTAAGGAAGCGAGGGATGATATGTTCTAAGAAGGTGGAGTACTGAGGTGAAGAGGTCACATTCTGAAATAGTCAAGTACAAAAAAAGAGCAACTTTGTTACAAGCATTTTCATGTTTCTGCAGGCTTACATTAATACATTAGAAGTTCTCACCTGATAACCTAACATCCCATGGTAATGACCAATAGGGCTTCTGGTGTAGCCCGCATTACCAAGCTAATAGACAATATTACCTATACCAATACTTTACTTTATATTCCATCTGTGGGTCTTTGTTTACAGTACAAATATGAAGGCAAGTCAATTTTAAATAACAAAACTGTGTTATAGACAGTTATTTAGAGATTTCCTTTTTCAAGGTTTGTTTACCTACATGCATCCAAAACCCACTCAGATATCATTTCTCATCACTAATGGTGCCACAAATCCAAAAGTATACTAGAAAAATTTGCATCTCTCTCTGTCACACAAACACACACACAAGATCCAATTCAGTCAACCAGTCTAAATATATTGAATTTAAATCTTACAATGAGATCATCCCATAAAAAGGCTTTCTCTCTCTCTCTCTCTCTCTCTCTGTCTCACACACACACACACACACACACACACACACACACACACACACACACACACACACACACACACACACACAGGGAGAGAGAAGCAAGTTTCTAGCTCAGTCAAGCAGCCTGGGAGCTGCTGAATTTGAATCCACCAATCAGAGAGCCTGTGCACTTTTTCCCGCCAAAACAGGTGCACGCAGCACAGAGAGACACAGGATCTTGCAGTCTATTTCTCATAGTGACGACTCCCCTCAAACAAATGACCATAATTTCCTAACCGTAGGGGCTAGAACGGTCATTCTTACACCGTTTTGTTCAGAAGAGATTAGGGAATCTTCAAGTGTTGACAATTTATCATTAAAATATGAATTTTTAGAGATATATGACATGGATGACTTGTTGACTTAGAAGCCACGAATTCCCCAATATGCAAATTTGAATGCCTCAGCCCACATATATGATTGGCTGGCTGGGAAGCCATGAAGGCCCCAATATGCAAATTTGAATGCCTCAGCCCACATATATGATTGGCTGGGAAGCCGTGCAGGCCCTGATTTGAAAATTTGAATGTCTCAGTCCTCACAGAGGATTGGCTGCCTGGGGACCTGGCAGAAATATATAGAAATAGTATGATTAAGCATAAATACTACATTTAGTAGAAATACTATGTTTTAGCACAAATACTATAAAAAGAAGAAATACTATAATTTAGCAGAAATACTATATTAAGCAATATAAATATCCTATAAAAATCCTATAAAAAGCAAAAATACTGTACTATGATTTGGTAGAAAAATTATAATTAATCAGAAATACTATATTTGGCACAAATCTTATAAAATAGCAGAAATAGTATGATTTAGCACAATAGTAATAACTTAAACAGAAAAATTAGAAAAGCAAAATGGACAGCTGAAAAAAGGGTGAGAGAAGTTTCTAGCTCAGTCAAGCAGCCTGGGAGCTGCTGAATTTGAATCCACCAATCAGAGAGCCTGTGCACTTTTTCCCGCCAAAACAGGTGCACGCAGCACAGAGAGACACAGGATTTTTGCAGTCTATTTCTCATAATGACGACTCCCCTCAAACAAATGACCATAATTTCCTAACCGTAGGGGCTAGAACGGTCATTCTTACACCGTTTTGTTCAGAAGAGATGGGGGAATCTTCCAGTGTTGACAATTTATCATTAAAATATGAATTATTAAAGATATTTGACTTCTAATGCACCATAACTGAGTAGAGCAAAGAAAAAACTGCCTTGACTTGCCCTCAAACAACGCTTTCTAACTCTAAATCTACTTGGAGCATCAATATCATTCTTTCACCGTAAGGCTTTGGTGAACAATCATGGAAATTTTCAGGTCTCTGTGGAAATCCATTAAAAAGATATGACGAGAGAAAAAAGTGGTTCATTTCCAGAGTTTGAAATCTGAAGAAATCTGAGCGAAGGACGAATTTCCTACCCTCAAACAAGTCTAACTCATTTCAGAACGGTAATAGGTGAGAAAATAATTCTTGAATTGTGAGCGTCAGGAGTGTCTGAAGATATACTGGGACAAGCCTCATGTCTTAACTTTTCTTCGTTAAGGACATATGACGATTCGAATATGCCTCTCATTACAGAAATCAAGCGGTGATTTTAAACAAGCTCTCCATTGACTTTCTATGGAGAGTTTTGCGACTGTGTTGGTCTGAGGAGATTTGCCAAAATTCTATAAATCCCACAACAATGATAGTGACATTTTCGGAAAGCCAGCAAAAATACCTACGTTTTGATGTATAATTTGTGGAAGTTGAGTGAAAATTGAGCAAGTAGCAAGAAGTTGTTCGGACATGAAGAGAAGACTGCAAAACCTTCAGTGGCACACTGGAAGCCAAGTGCATAGCAACCATAACAACGCATGTATTTTGTGAAAAATCACAATTTTGCAACTGAAAACTTTAAGAGGCATAAAAGTAAAACGGTAAAAGATTTGAAAAAGCTGATTTATACCTGAATAGCCCAATAATTTGAAAACATTTTAAAGTTTGAATGGTTGTTCTAGGTGAAAATATGAGGAAGTAGTTAAGTTTCAAAAACAAGCAAATTTTAGCAGAATTGCAGAAGTTTCCCATTCATTTCAAATGAAAGGAAAAAAGCTTAATATTTTAAAAAGTATAATAGTGAAAAATACCAAAAGATATAGCCGTCATTAGCAGAAATAGCAGAATAGTTTAAAATTTGAACGGTGAAAATAGCACAAAAATTGTGGAAGTAGATCCACGGCGAAAAGTGTACAGAAACACCAAGAAGGAACTCAATAGTGTGGATGCTTAAAGCATCCACACAATGAATCTACTCCATCACAGATTGGAAACATTCATCAAACTCACCTCAAAGTTCTCGCTGACCTCCTGCATCATCTTCAGTTTAGTTTCATCAGCTGGAAGTTGAAGGACAAGAGTGTCACCATTAATCAAACTTGCTAATGATACAGTTCCAGGTGTCATTGTTATCTCCATGTGCTCAGCAGGGGCTCTCAGATCTTATCAGTTTTACTTTCAGCGTCCAGGGTAATCAAATGGTACATCAAGAATCACACAGACACACACGCACACACTCACAAGCACTCTCCCACACATACGTACCTTTGACTGGACTAAAGCATATCACTCTCATCACATCGCTCATGCTAAGCACAGGGACCTCATCTGAGCAATTTTGGACACACCAAACAGGAGTAACGAGCTGCATCTAATAACTAATGTGCATAAGAAATGTGCATTTCTCACATTAACTATTCCCTTGCCCATCAAAAAATGTGTACATTTATTATTTCATATACTAATTGCAAAATTCTGGGTGGACCCTGAAGTTTAAAGTAACAATTTCGCCAACAGCCACTGCTACTGATATTTCGGGATTTTGTTGTTATTGTCATCTATCTCGCTCTTTATAAACAAGGAATCAAGGAAATCTGCACCGTATAAGATAACTGAATCTTTTAAAGTTGCTCAGCTTCTCATCACATTACCTATGAACATTTAGCTTGTGCAAAATTGATTACCGTTAACTATTGTCATTGGCAAATGTCACTCTCTTTTTGATTAATGGCAAATATCAGTGAACAAGGCCAAAATCAACTGACACGTCCACAACACTTTTATAAAAAAAAAAACTAATGCACACACACATCTTCCTCCTAATAACCGTTAAATATGTATGCCAAGTATCCATACTTAAATTGGATAATGCCTCTAAATCCCAACAATTTATCTGTAACTGCTGGATTACTGTTGGATAAAACCTTTTAAACCCATAAGGCCATTTATGTGTTTAGAGGCTTAAAAATACATGCAGCTATTCAAACAATAAATCTGCATTTGAAACAGTAATCCTCACAAAATCAAATAGATATTTTCTAAAACTAAGTAAATTTTCCCAGATTTTTCAAACATCTGACACCAAAAAATACACAGCAAGGTTTATGAACTTACGTGTGTTCGCATCTGTTAGAGCTGCCACAAATTGCAGGTACTTCTTCATAAGTGTGGTCTGGTCCACCACAGTGGGACTGGGCGCGGGTACAAAGGCCATGGTGGCAGCACGGACAGACTGGGATGCAGTCTGCACAGGTCTACGCGATCACTTTGAGCTCATGTACACTACCTGCAAGAGGAGATAAATTACTTTCCTTATCTTTGCATGCAAAAAAAACAAAAAACAGAATATGTATCTGATGAGCATTCAGGTAAAATTAGTTTGTAACAGGAAACCTGCTGCGTCCCACCAACAAACCGGTAACGTCCATAATAAATAACATGCCAATAAATGGGCGCAGAGTGATGACATCATTATGCATCAGCTAGCACAATTTCTGTGCACTCTAATAGCGTTTGAAAATTTAAATGAAAAAACTTGGGGTTTCGGCATAAAACTGGAACCAATGTTTTGTTAAGACGCATTACAATCTTAATGATTTACTCAATGAAACACAAATTTATACACATTTATTTTAGAGAACCAGCTGTCGAACGGCAATGCTAAGCTAGTTTCGTTAAAGAAAGAAAGCGCTCGCGCATCCCAGATCATTAAACTCCTTTAAAGAGACTATAAACAAGAGCCACAAAAAAATAAAGCACATTTGCTTCAACTAAAACCTACCCCAAAACACCAGTATCTAAGACTCCAAAAAACTGCTCATATTTATCCAAAGTTTGTAAAAGAGAGCGAATCTTTCACTTACCAGACAGGAAACTGTCCCTCGCCTGTATGCGCCGTGCTCGCGCTCCCCTTTGCGCCCAACGATGTGTGATATCTCTCCGCGTAATGCATATTATAGATTCTTTTTTAACAATGAAATATGGTATTATGATATCTGTTTAGCATTTATATGTGCAAAATAGTGACAAATTCGTTATTCAGCTCTACAATAATACATTTTTTAAATGAAAAGCTGTTATCCTAGTACCCGCGGAAGAATATATAGTGTAAAACAGTAGCTATAAGACCATCATTTTCGATGGTCTTCTGGCTCCTAGGCTTTTACAGTAGAGGAAGTAGTAGGCTAAGTAACATGGTTCCTGGGGGTAATAGGCTTCCCAGTGGGGTAGACGTTTCACCTTGAATAAATATAATATCAGTGGTCTTTTTGCAAACAATATATATTCAAATATAAGCAATCATTAATAGAGGACTTAAAATAGAAGTTTGTACTGATGGCTTCGTTTTAAAAATAGGCAATTTGAAGCTTCTTTTTTACTTATTTTTTTAGTTATATGGATACCTGCTTGCCATGCTATTCCACAATACTGATGGGAAAATACAATACAATAAATAACTACTGTAATTAATAACAGGTCGTGAGTTTGCATTTTGGAAAGCCAACACACATGTAGATGCCTTTCAAATGTTAGCAAAATAATGTTTTAAGGGGTGTGTTTACACGGAGTTGAACAGATTTTGCATCAGTAGCAGTGCTGGAGGACAGTAAACGTTGTCCAGGGGGTTATTGCTCTACATAGCAAAAGATCAATAGATAATATTAATAACTAATCACTAGTGTATGCGGAATTGTATTTAATTGGCCATGGGATGGAGTGATATTTAATCTGAATTAAGTTTGACTAATTTGTTCCATGTCTTCGTGTTGCTTTTGTTAGTTATCGTGAGCTGTTTTAACCACAAGATGGCAGCCTACTGAAGCTGTTTCTGGAGTCTATCCATGTTCTGAAATTACCAGTGCTCAAAGTAAAGTGAATGTGATGCCATCCTTTATTAATAATGAAATGTCACAGACTGCAAAGCTTTGCAAACGTGACACATTACTCTCACCTGATGCCAGGTTATGTGATTTTTACGGAGAGCAAAAGTGGAATCTTATGCTTTAAGTTGTTTCTTTGTTGTTGTTCTTTTTTAAAATTAATCCAGGGATCCAGCAATGACCTGACACTGACATGAGAAATCAATCTGGCCCTTCAGTTGAACTCTCACCTGTTCACTGAAGCCTCAATAGAAATGCTCTCAATGGAAGACATTCAAGCTCATTTGAATAATACAAACTCTGTTTTTGCCTGTATTCCCTTCACCTATTTCCCATTTTCCCAGCAAAATATATTTAAAAAACTAAAGATGCCCCCATACTTTGCCACCTTACTATTTTTAAAACAGCCCCCGACTTTCATTTTGACCACATTAAGTTGCTGTCATGCACGCTTTTGTGGTTCATAAATGACAGTGTAGGGATAAGACTTGAGATTTCTTTTCTTTTTTTTTTCATAATGCTTGTTTTAATAGCTCTGGAAATAATGAAGTCTGGTTGAAAGATGATCATTATTTATCTTGCATAATCTATCAAGCATGTGTCCTACCCACAAGCTTTGCTAATGGGTTTTAATTCCCTCCTTCACAGCCCTCCTCATCCTCCTCCTTCCATAGACTGGAGCCACTGGCACAAAGACTGCAGAATGAGATATCCCTCTCACTGAATGCCACATATGATGTAAGAGTTCATCTGACATATAATATGACTTTCTCATTCTCCTTTGCACTCTATGTTCCCTAAGTAATAATGATCTGCTAAAAGATGTTTGTCTCTGGCTTATTGCGCTGTCCTGTTTGTTTCATCAGTGTTTTTTTTTTCTTTCTCTCCCTGATGGGGGCTTTATCCTGAGAGGGAAGAGTGGATGACACACTGGTTTCCAAAACCACTCATCTGTCCATTAGATATGTGTTTTTCTCAGTGCTCTGCAGCGACTGGTGATGCCCTTATGATGAAGCCGCATCGCCCCTGCATTATTTCTTCCATAGAAAGAAGTGCACTTTCCTTGAGACTGGTTCTGAATCATCAACAATACCCAAAAATCTATTCATGCATCTGAAGCGCCCGTGGACATTCACTCATTTTTTTTTAAATCACTCCTGAGGTCTGTATGAATAAGAGACATGTTCTCTGTGACACAGGCAAACACTCACAGCAGAATCTCCTCCACGGTGAATATGCTTGTTAATGAAAATCATAATTTTGTAACAGCACTGACGTCCCAAGTTTGTTGGCCGTTGCCGGTAGGTGAGTTATGTCTTTATCCTATAGTAAACACAAAGTAGATAGTGAGAGTCAGCGTTAAAGCGTTTGTGTTTAATCAAGACGTGTGCACGAGCACAAGCAACTGAACCCCATGGGCAAACTAACAGCGTTGATGGTCAGTCCCTGCTGTCCATTACTGCTTTAATCATCAAACAGATTTGCAGTAATATTCTCTGAAGGTTTTGGGGCCATCGTCCTGCTGAGCTTTGCACTGACATGAACTAAAACTACGAAAGGTGCCAAGTATCAAACTTTAATTGCTTTAATAATATTAAACCAGTGAGTTCTAACTTTTATGGCCTATAAAAAGAAGCTTTGTCTGGACTGGTTGAAACCTCCATGACACAGTTCAAATGTCTGAGGTGTTAGATGTTTTATTGGAAAAAAAAGAAGAGGACCAAGCCCAGTGATTTAAAAAATGTTCTAGACAAAAAATAGAACAATCCGGGTACCACACTTATTTTTTTCTCCACAGTTTTCACTTCCATGTTGATTTTTTGAACGTTAAGTTGCCTCTTGGTTGGAAACCTGACTATATCTAACCGTACTTATGTACTGTATGTTGTAACGTTACCCCTAACTTTACTAAAGCTTGCATGGTAATTAAAAATTGTTCCAACTAAAGTTCCAAGAGTGACAATAATTGTTGCTCTTAATGAGAATTTTTCACAAATCTGGTTGGAAGACAGCCACGAGTTCTCTGATTCATGTGCTTCCTAATGAGAGAGCGTGATGAGTCAGACGTGACAGCTTGCGATGCCTTCATTTTATTTAACATGAAAATAATTGTAAAATGTTTAGTCTTTTACCAACTCTGCATGCAATTATCTAAGTCTTTGATCGTATCTTTGGAGAAAATCAAAATCTCCACGAGCTTCATTTCTGCTGTTTTAAATCCCAGAGTTGAACAGTTTTTGCTCAGCACTGCTTCCATTTTATCATCCCCTAGTGTAAAACAGCTTTGATTGACTTTGTGGTTTGGATCATGGTTGGATGCTATCTTCAAAGCACAGTGGTAGGCCTTCCAGTCAGCACAACAGGCTTTATTGACCTTTTGCAACTAGGCAGGCAACTGTTGTTAATTGTTTACCACCACATCCTGTTTCTCCACCGTTGGCTTTATTGAAGAGACTCACCTGCATTGGGAATCATTTGTTATGTTTTTTCGCAGCTGCAATTCAGTCTCTAAATTGCCTTGAGGCCACGTGTGTTGGTGCAATGTTTGAAAAATTGATGCATCCAAACTGAGATCGATTCTTCTTCTTTTTAAATTTTTTTTTATTGATTTTATTGCAGGACTTCCATAAATGTGTTCTGAAGTTATTCTATTGTTTATTATCCATATACTTCAAATTCTACCACATACAGCGCACACTCACACATATGTCTGGGGATGGGAACCGGGTAAAAAATAAAGCATGATAACGTGTTGGATCATAAGGCATCCGTATGAAAATAACCACGCCTTCTAATCGACCACACCTTTCAATCCTATCAATTTCCGACAACGACTTCGAGTCTTAGAGTCTTAATCAGCTCAACAAATCATCATTTAAGCAAACAGTTCACCTAGACTCGGTGACGTCAGCCTACTACAACACATCCAGGACTTTTCACAGACACCTTTTTTTGGTAATCCTCTTTATCGAGAGGAGCTGTCTGATCAGCACCACACTGTGCGCTCCGTTCGTGCCAGGAATAGTTCCGTTATCACAAGCCACATTAACAGGCTTACACTCCCCTGATCGCATTTTCCACTCCTGATTTTGCCGGTCGGACATCATGTCGCTACTTTGTAAAGATAGTTATACATGATGCTTTTTGCGCAGACCCGTTTGGAGTACACTTTTACGCACTGAACTCAACATCGGGCTCGCGTTGGAGTGCTGAGAATTTAACTGTGAGGTTTTCACCTCTTTCTTGACCTCTCTGAGCGACACAAGCTGCCGGTATGTTTTCACTCTTGTCCGGGATGTTATGTTTTTGTGCTCTGGGATGTGGTCAGCTAACAAACAGGCAGGCGGACGATGGAAAGCGCTACATTTGCCGGGCAATACCCCTCACGGGCGATGCCAGTTGCCCTGTGACTTTGCTACCCGAGTTAAATGCCGGGGGTCAAGAAGAAGAGCTCAGAAACACGGTCATGCAGCTAAGGGAGACGATTTTACAACAGAAAGAAACGATTTCCAAACAGATTGGCACCATCAACGAGCTTACCACCAAGCTTTCTCTGTGCGCGTCAGCAACCACCGATAGAAAGTACGACAAAGGGGGAACATGGGGCAAAGACAAACAAAACACGATGGGGGACGTTCCCGGGGATCCAAATGAAACTGTCGACAATCTTGGAAAAACCATGCAGGGGCTCAAGGACCGACTGGAAAACCTTGAGGTAAGAATCATTACGCAAAGCATTGTGCCAAAGCCCGAGCCTAAAAACCTGGTTTGATTACGGATTACGGATTTAAGGGGATTAAAACAAACTGTCGATTCGCACAAAAGCAGAGCGTGACTTCTAAGAATTGTTACTGAGTTTATCGTGGAGAATCAAAACAGTATGTGGGAAGAGATTATACAGCTAACTGGTTAATTTCCTGTGATGCAGGACCTCGTGTGACTTGCCTTCACTTTGCTTGCGAGTCTTTTGTTCCTAGTCTTACCATGACTACCACACAGTATGAAAATACTCTGTTTCAAGCCCAGTATGTGCCTCCCACATTAAAATAAATGAGTGGATTCTCACGACAGGAGAGGAAAACTGACTGAAAGACTTTTATTTAAACTCAATCTGTAAACCTGCCAATCAGTCACACAGAAGCTCACAGCTCTCAGGGGGGCTTAGTGCACATCCTGCTTATGATAACTGGTGATGTTGATCCTTCCTTAGCAACAGCAAATGCGGGCCAACATATCTGGAGCCTCGTTCCCCAGTGAGCTCCGTGACCTGCTGCAGCAACGTCTTGGAGAACTGGAGAAACAGCTCCTGAAAAAAGTCAGCACCTTGGAGGCGGAAAAGAGCATGCTGTCCAATGCTACAGCTGCCTACAGGCTGAAAACAGAGAGCACTCTAAACGCATTGGTAGAGAGGATCAATGAGTTGGAGAAAGGTACAGCCAAGCACAAACTCACATATTTACATTACAATAGCTGTAGAGAACAAATCAAGAGGAAATGTTATTTTGAGATATAAATAGGTTTCAATGGCATACAGCACATTCAACAGATTGGATGACTACACAGAGAATAGTGCCACACGAAAGGAAAATTACAAGAGTGGAGAAAGGCTGCTGCCCTCTGCACTCAGAATAGTCAAGATGATCTTATGAATCACCAAAGGTGAAATAAGGGTGAGAAGATTAGCCTCATGGGTCACCTCTCCCTCCTTACACCACGGGTCTTTTCTGTCGATCTTATTACAGGCGGAGGAGACTTCATATCCCCAGAGCAGTTTAAGCTGTCCCTGCCCCAGCGTACCAACTACTTGTATGGCCGTATCACCAAGAGCTTGCCAGAGATGTATGCTTTCACTCTCTGCATGTGGATCAAGTCCAGCGCCAGCCCTGGCATAGGCACGCCTTTTTCTTACGGTGTACCAGGGCAAGCAAATGAGATTGTGCTGATTGAATGGGGCAACAACCCAATTGAGCTTCTTATTAATGACAAGGCAAGTAATTAAATCAGATTGAAATAGTGATTTAGTAAAAATCATATTTGTACCAAAACACACGTTTCAAAATGATAATGTCTTTTTGACCCTAGGTTGCTCAGCTTCCCCTGGAGGTTCGCGACGGCAGGTGGCACCACATGTGCATCTCTTGGACCACGCGAGATGGTCAGTGGGAGGCTTACCAAGACGGGGAGAAGCTGGGAGCTGGTGACAACCTGGCGGCCTGGCACCCCATCAAACCTGGAGGAGTGATCATCCTGGGGCAGGAGCAGGTAAAATGATGCAGTAAAATCTTTGATGAATGTCTATTTTTAGATTCATCGTCAAAAAAAGAATGTGTTGCAGCTATGTGCTCTCAACTCAACACGCTCACATTACTGCAAGAAGAAAATAACTTGAAAATGCTGTACCAAGCGCTTCGACTAATAAGACGCACTATTTATGAGGTGTCTCTGCAAATTGCAGATGGAAAGAAGAAAATTACCCAGATTTAACGCGGCACAAATGAGATCCAGGCTGATTATCAGAACAAAACAATTAACAGAAACAACAGTGAATCTATCACTGCCCACAGATGCTGAGGTCGCTAAATGAATCAATGTATTATTACCTCTGCCAAGCAGGTAATAATGCATGTTTTTATTGACGTTTGTTTGTGTCCCTTTTAATGGCTTTACACAAAACCTGCCCAGTCTATTTTCGTGACACTTCGTGTTGAGGGAAGAAGCCATTAAATATTTGGTGTGCATCCAGATCCCTCTTTAAAAGGCATGAATGGCCGTTTGCTGAGGCTTGTGGTCTTTGAGTGCTGTTATCGTTTTAAAAAAAAAATCGTATTACTGTTCAGTTCTGTAGGGAACATTTGGTATCCAAATCACTGCAAATCAAAGTTTACATAGCAGCATGCAGAATATTTATGTGATTGAAGGGAACCTAATTTCCACTTCCATATTTATATTCTTGGTTTCTGTTAGAGTAGCTTTGCATGATTCACAGTACAAAATAACTCCTCAGTTCCTCCTCTACCTGAGACGAGCCTTTTTACTCCTCTCCCTTTATAACCAGACTCCTTTTAAGCCAGCTTTCTTCTGAATGGCTGCCCCTTGCACTCTGTACAGTAGATCGGTTGGGACTGCTATTCTCACAGCCAGAGTTGTGTCTGAAATGACCATATTTAGTATATCCACTGTCTTTGACATCATACAGATTCAAGACTAGAAAAAACAGCATAACTCTGAGCATTTGGAGCCCTCTGAAGCCTGATCCTTCAGCTCACAGGGATTACTGGCACAAATGCTGACTGTTGTATATATGCATCAACACTAAACCTATAATTTTCGGTCTGTTAGTTGGTAAGTCAGTTTGCTACCTTGCGCAATACTGAAATATCTGAGCCACTAGATGGGCACTTGAAGAGTACATACATCACCGAAGCCGATGTCAGTTCTCTATCTTGATAATAATAATAATGGATTGCATTTATATAGCGCTTTTCGAGACCCTTAACGCGCTTTACAATTCCACTATTCATTCACTGTCACATTCACACACTGGTGGAGGCAAGCTACAGTTGTAGCCACAGCTGCCCTGGGGCAGACTGACAGAAGCGAGGCTGCCATATCGCGCCATCGGCCCCTCTGGCAAGCACCAGTAGGCGGTAGGTGAAGTGTCTTGCCCAAGGACACAACGATCAAGACAGACAGAGCTGGGGATCGATCGATAGGATTCATGAAATTTAGCTTGGTAGTTTTATCATACTCTTGATTGCAAACACATAAAACCACTGGACTTTATAGACTACACCTAAACTGCAGTGCAGTGCAGACAGATGACTGTGTCAGATGATTGCTTCAGGTCTTCAGGTCAAGCTTCTCAAAATTGTG
Source organism: Perissodus microlepis (assembly GCF_051167445.1). Lineage (NCBI taxonomy): Eukaryota > Metazoa > Chordata > Actinopteri > Cichliformes > Cichlidae > Perissodus > Perissodus microlepis. The sequence goes on along the minus strand of NC_140468.1, from coordinate 19,990,998 downwards.
TGAAGATGGTGTGAAAAGGTGCTTCAGCTGTAACAAGGACCAGCTTGACCAAGGTCAGGAGAACTGTTTGTCTAAGGACTTTGCACTCTTATCTGTCTACCAAAAATTTTTCTACCAGATATGACAAATAAATATTAAGTATTTTTCATATTTTCATTTTGAAATCAACAGTTTTAAAATCTGTGTCCTAAGTTTTGTTTCTCAAGCAGTTTATCTGTCAAGGGAGAGAGATTGAGGCAGAATCTGGATGTGAGGCAGAGGCTGGCTTAAATAACTGAAGGCGAGCCTTTTATTCCAAAACCACAGGAGATCACAGCAGGTGGCACACAGGGAAGCATGATAGATGCTTTGCCAAAGTGACATAGGAAAAACAGGACTATACAAACACAGAGGGCTGAACAAAGGAACACAGCGGGAACTAAAAGAATAAAAATGAAGGCATGAACCAAAAAACAAACAACTAAAACTGAAAATTAAAAGAGAAGAAAAGAGTCAATAATATCACAAGAAAAAAAATGCAACCTCTGTTAAAATAATAAATTAATCAAATCAGGATCATATTTGTTAGTGTTACTAAATTATGAAACATAAAGTCTTTACAAAATGACAAATTTCTTAGAAAACAGATAAAGGACTTGACCTCGTCTCCAAGAGTACTTTAAAAGACAGTACAAAAGTTTAATGAGCAGTTCATTCCCACTAACTGGCTCTTCCTCCGCACTGGAACAGGTAATCACGTTTGATGATGTTGTTGTCGATGCGGTTTAAATTCACATCCTGCTGTTTATGGCTCTTCCAGGACATGGTGGGCGGGCGCTTTGATGCCGGACAGGCTTTCGTGGGCGAGCTGAGTCAGGTGAACATTTGGGATCGCGTTCTGAAGCCCGTCGAAATCCAGTCTATGGCCAACTGCACTTCGTACGTCCCTGGGAATGTCGTCTCCTGGCTGGCGAGCAACGTCGAAGTTTTCGGAAGGGGAGCGTTCAAGCGGCCCTTGGAGATATGCCAGGAGAGGTTGCCCAACGCTTAAAAAAACCTCTCAGCCTGTCATTTGATTTGTTAATGTTTCCATCCATTCAACTTTTTTTTATTTTAAGTAGTCTGTTCATACTGTGAGGCAGCTTGTTCATTTTATTTTTTTATAGTTGGATGCTTTTCGTAGTCTGGTTTACATTTACAGCTTTGAGATTACTGAACCAATTCTGAAAAAGGACAAAAAAAGCCCCCCTGAGATTACAGCTGTGACATTTTGACCGTTTGGTGTGATCCAGCGTTCAGGGCCACACATCTAAGTGTGTATTGTTTCGCCTAGGCTGATCACAATCACCTCTGCTTGCGGTTTCCAGTGGCAATTAGAGCGCTCCTTAGTGACAGCAGTTTCTTCATCACGATTAGGATACTTGGCTTCAACAGCCGTAGTAACATAATCCCTGGTGATTGGTGCTAAGACGTAAAATGACCCCCCCCCCCCCCCCCCACACACACACACACACACACACACTCACACACTCACTCCGAAGCTCTGAAGTAAAGAAAATCCACTCTAGTGCAGCACACTTGTAGTATGACAAACACATTAAGGTTCAGAACGACGTTGCCATTAACATGTGAGCGAGTGTTGCGTTCTGTGTAGGAGGAAAGATTAAAAGGGTGGCTAATGTTATGCCACCTCTTTAACCAGGCAAGAGCACTGAGCCAACAGCAATCTGATCCTCACATGTTTGGCTCTTTTAAAGGGATAATACTAAAAAAAAAACCCAGAAAAACCCAAAGACCATATTTCATTTGGCACTGATGGATGAAGCACATCAGCGATTGAAATAAATCTGTGTAAGACATGCTGCTGATTTCATTTTATAGCTTACGTAGTGAAAAACAAAAGTGGGATGCATATCTGTCACCAGTGCTGCTGCTCATCACTGTTCTCTCTTCCTGGCTTTTTCCATCATAGGAAATGGTGAATCATTTTGAAAACATACACACAGCTTCTGTGTTGTGAAGACGAAGAGTAAAAAAATCGATTAAAACCTTATAACATGTGCTTGAATGTAAATTTGAATGTAACTTTCCATTATGTAGCGTCTCTGTCCAGAAAAAAAATATTTTTTTTAATGTGGTCTGTTTTTAGCACATTTGTAAGGCTTTCTCCACCTTGTCCTGTGGCCTTTTCATAGAAGTGCCATTAAATGTTTTCTAAGTGTTTCCAAATGTTTACCATGTACAGAAAATGTGGAAAATAAAGATAATTATTCCTGCAAAATGAATTTACAAGTGAACACAAGTAATCTCTGTGAGACTTTGTTTAAAAAAAACATATGAATCTTATATGCCAGTTTTAAAACCATCTTGTTTGTGACAACGGTTAGGTGTCACACGAGTAAGACAGACTTACTGTCTTACGGCTGTTCAGACTCTGATGGCTTCAGTCAAACAGCAACAGATGTCCCGGGTGGATTTAGCAACTCTTAACAGATGAGAAAGGTCAGGGGTGACATCACGGACACTCTTTATTAGACAAGTCTGCCACAGCCTTGAAACTACACGACACACATTCATTATTTGAGTTATTTAAGTTTAAGTTTCACTAAAATCCAGAATTATGAAATCATATAGAATACCATCTTTTTATATGTTAGCTTAGCTGCCCAGCTTGAGCAAAACAAAGCAATCGGTTAAGTTTGACAGGTGAAAAATATTTTTTGCATTTCTCAAAACCAAGAATTGTCAAAACCTGTTATACTCTAAGGGTATTTGAAGATGGGAATATTAACTGTGCTCTTGTGGATTAGTAGCGAAGAATAATTTATATAATTCACACAGGTTGTTTTCAGGAGAGGTAAGCATTTAAGAAGCTTAGGCTGGTCAAAAGAAAGCAAACCCTTAAAGGTTCAGGACATAATAAAAATAAGCTGGTTCTTAGCAGGTCTTAAAAATGTAATAGACACACAGAAGCAGTGTGTAAAAACTAAGTACACCCTTCCTGCTTCCACAGGAATTAAGAGGGTAAGTATCAGCCAGATGCTGCTAATCAAATCCACTTGATTAACTGATCATCAGCAAGTGTGGCCATTTCTATGAAAGCAGAAGCTTTTGCAGTTCGCTGCTCTGGAGCATTCAGGTGTTTGGTAACACAATGCCAAGGAGGATAAACATCAGCAAGGATCCTAGTAGAAACAACTATTGCTGCCCATCAATCAGGGAGGGGTTATAAGGCCAACAGATTGAAGTCCATTATCTGCCAATCTTCTCCGGACTGTGCAGTGCTCAGAGAAATTGAGCACTAGACAGTGAGTACATTGGGAAGATTGCCACAAGTCACAGTGTGCTTAGTAAATACATGGAAGGACAGGCCCCTGCATGATATGTATGACTGGCAGATAGAGCAAGTAGCAGACATCCAGAAATCCTACCAGTGGCTAGACAAAGCTGAAAGACACCAAAGAGGCAAAAATCATGGCAGCACAGGAACAACCAAGTACAAGATCCATAGAGGCTGCGGTCTACCACACCAGGCCAGACCCCAGGTGCAGGCTGTGTAAAGATGCCCCTGAGACAATCCAGCACATAAGAGAAGGATGCAAGATGCTAGCAGGCAGAGTATACATGGAACTCCATAAACAAGTGGCCAGCATAGTATACAGGAACATTTATGCAGAATATGGCCTGGAAGTTCTGAAGTCAAAATGGAAGAGGCACCCAGTGGTGGTCAAGAATGACTGAGATAAGATCCTGTGGGACTTCCAGATACAGACAGACAATCTGGTGATGGCTAACAAACCGGACATAGTAGTGGTAGACAAGCAGAGGAAGACAGCCGTAGAGATAGATGTAGCGATACCGAATGACAGCAACATCAAAAAGAAGGAACACGAGAAAGCGGAGAAGTAACAAGAGCTCAGAGAAGAGCTCGAGAAGATGTGCAGGGTGAAGGTAACATTGGTCTAAGTGGTAATCGGAGCACTTGGTGCAGTGACCCCCAAGCTAGGGGAGTGGCTCCAGCAGATCCCAGGAACAACTTCCAAGATCTCTGTCTGGAAGAGCGCAGTCCTAGGAAAAGCTAAGATACTGCGATGGACCCTCAAGCTCCCAGGCCTCTGATAGAGGACCTGAGCTTGAAGGATAGACTGCCCGCAGGGACGAGAGGGGGATTTTATTTTATTTTATTTTTTGTTGCTTTCTGTTGGTTTCTTTGTATTTTACCATGCCTGAATCTGTGCATGCATCCATATCAGTCATGGCACCTTGCCAATCAAGCTTGGTTGTGTTAGATTATAACTTAGTAATTCACTCTCTGGTCACTCTAGCAGCTAAAACGCAGACCTTGAAGTTACAAAAAGATGGTGATGAAAAAAGAATCAAAGTTTGAAATTTGAAAAGAGAAAAAAAGAAGCAAAAACAAACAAAAAACAACTCCCACATGTCTAATTAAGTCATTAAATTTTTTTACACATCAGTGATATGATCCATACTGTATGTATATTACATATATGTTCATATGTTTACATTGCCACATCCAAACCTCAAACATTGGTTTCAGTAGATATGAGTGAATATAACAGAGCTGAAATTTAATGACAGATTTTTCTCTTAAAAAATGCGAACAGCTGCAGACATTAACTTTTTTTTAGCTCAAGGTCATCCTGATATTCATCTTAGCATCTGCATCTCCCCGCAGTGTCTTTGACAACCAGCATTCATCAAAACACTCACAATTAATAATGCTGACATCTCTAACAGAGAACACACTATCATTAAACACCATCAAGGTAAAAAACTGAATAAAAATAACGTGACTGATGCCAGAGGAGTTAGAAAAGATTCAAAGACTTTTCAAAACTTTTCAAAGGTCTTTTGTTGCCTAACCATGCCGTATCACTACTTTGCTTTTTAAACAAGTTTTTGCTATGCTCACTAGATCTGGCCTGAAAGACCTGTGATTGTCTCAAGCCTCGTGAGCTAAGCCTAAAAACAAAGCCAGAGGAGGCGATTGAGTCTAGAGCCATATGAAAAACAAAGTACACCCTCTTTTTATTCTAAAATATTGCACATTAGTACACACTCAAAAATAATCTGTCAGGGTTTGGGTCCGTGACCCAGTGTCTTGAGTTTATTTTTGATTTTCTTACGTTATTGTAAAAATGCTAGTTCTTGTTCTTGTGCTATTATTTCGTCTTCTCCTCTTTGTTTAACATTTAGTTATGCCCATGCTTGCATCTCCCTGTGCTTCATGTCTACCCAGTCTGTCATGTTTCTTGTCTGTGTGTTTCATGTTGTCAAGCTTGTGTTATTATGTCTTCGTCTCTCCATGCTTCCTGTTTTATTTTGAAAGGCCTGGTGTTTCCATGGCTGTCTCCCAATTCAGGGTCTGCAGCCTTAAAGTACGCAGCCTCAACGATCCTCAAGGGCCGCGTACTCAAAGACCGCTAAGGCCGGAAGTGCGAGGCTTGTGAAATGGGACGGTCTAGCCTCCGTTGCGCTGCCCAGGTTGCCTAGCAACCATGATACTAACAGCTGGAAACGTGTCATACAGCTTTGTTTGACAGAAATGAAGGAGAAAATCTTTTGTTCATTTGTTTGTTTGTTTCTACATGAGCTTTGATCATTCTCTGTAAGATTAAGGTCAGCTATTGAACGGTGTATATTTTAAAGTAAAGGCTTTAAAACCAAGTTAGTACAAACGTCACTAATGTCACATAACTTTGCCGACATGTGGCCAACAGTAATGTTTAATGTTCTTCGTTATTAAACATTTGCACATAAATAAGTGACATAATATTCAGTACTTACTTAAAGTTTATTCTTCGGGCGCCCCTCATCCGCCGTTTTTTTTCGGCAAAATTATCCACACCCACCGCCGCGCTATGCATTCTGGGATATGTTGGGCCACGAAGTCTACACTGCCACAGCCTTAAAATTCAGGGAAATGAAGGACGCATTTCAGGGCCGCATTTCGAGCAGCCTTTGGATTGGGACAGGCTTCGGCGCGCCGGTGTGACGTAATCGGCCTTGAAATGCGTACTTTAAGGCTGCAGACCCTGAATTGGGATACAGCCCATGTTTAGTGTGTTAGGGTTTTACTTTTCCCTGTGGCCTTATGATCATTTGTGTCAGCTGTGTCTCCCCAGGTGTTTCCACTTCCCTCATTACCCTTCTGTCCTCTGTCATCCTCTGTTCAGCGTTGGGTCATCTGTCTGTCTTGCTACGTGTTTCTATGAGTCTCGGCTTTTCTCTCAAGCTCCTGTTCACATTCATGCCCTGATTATCTCACGTTAGAGCTTTTCATGTTCCAGTTCAGGCCATGTTCATGTCACAGTTTTCATGTTTTAGTTTTTCTCAGTTTAGGTTTCCAGGTTAGTTTTTCTCCAGTTTGCCTTGCCTTGTTTTGACATCATAGCAATCAAATGGCTCGCTTTTTGTTACACTTCGTTTTTCTCCCGTGTCTGCATTTTGGTCCACACCTCAAACACACCGGTTCTACAACTGCTTAAAGACAGATGAATAAGATGTGACGTATTATATTAGGTATTTATTTATTTAATAAAATAGCACTGTGTGTGTGTTAAACTAAGTACACCTCACCACATGGTTCACTGGTACAAGCTAATGAAGTAATGGTTTTCTGTATGACTTTATCTCACATTGTTAGGAAGTTTAGCCCATTTTTCTTTGCAGCAGTTCTTCACTTGTCCAGTTTTCTCATTTTAAGAATCTAGCTAAAGCAAACAAGTGGAAGACAAAGGACGAAGTAAACTATCAAGATCTAAATATCATGTCCTTAAAAATATGACAAAAATTGAGCAAAGACCTAAAAGAGGACCCAGAGATACATTTGGAAGGCTGTAAAGAAGTCATTCATACAGAAAGGAAACAGATCAAATTGTCATTAATATATATGCAGGACGTCAGAGAGCTGTACAACAGTGAGTGTCTACAGCCATCTGTAAGATGGGTTGGAAGCACAGAGTCCAGAGCCCAGACCTCAACATTATTGAAGCAGCCTGGGATCATCTTGACAGAACTGAACAAAAGGCAACCAACAGCTAAAGAAGGGCTTTGAATGTCCTTCAAGAAACCTAGAGAATGATTCTCTAAGACCCACTCAAGAGTATCGAAAAATGTGTTTTTGTGTAGAGTTAGCATTTTCTCCCCGTGTTTACATGGTTACTGTCATGGTCCTGAGTCTGTCGACTCAGTGGTTTTGGTTTTGATTATTATCTTATGTTTTAGGTTCATTCTTGTTAGGAATTTCTTGTTCTCAGGTTTAGTTTCTGTTTTGTATTTCGAGCTCCTTTTGTTCTATGTCTCCCTGCCTGCCTGGTCCCGCGTCTTTGTGTTCCCTCCCTGTTGCCGTATCTTGTGTTAATCTCGTGTCTGTGCATACCTGTTGTATTTCCTGTTTTATTTTGAAGGTCCTTGTCTTATGTCATGTGTTCAGTTTACGTTTCCCCTGTCTCGTCAGCCTGTCACCTCCTGTATCCCATTCCCTGATTGCCCCTGTGAGTATATAAGCCCTGTGTTTTCTCCTGCTTGTTGCTGCTCCGTCTGTGTCTCCTCGAGACTCCCTGTGTTTCTGCTGTATGATAGTTTCAGGTCAGTTTTGTTAGTTTTCTCAGTTTAGGTTTATCTGTATGCCCTTCTCCGTTCCTCCTGTATTGTGTTCACCTCACAAAATAAAGCTCAATCTCCACATCTATGTCAGTGCCTGCATTTGGGTCCTTACCTCACCTCCACACAGCCTGCCTCACCAGCCGTGACAGCTTCTCTCTAGCTTTCTCCCACAGTACAAAGACACATATGGCATTAGGTTAATTGGTGATTCTCAATTGACCATAGGTGTGACCGTGAGTGATGTGTGTTGTGTTAGCACTGCAGCAGCTGACAGATTAGCAACCTGTCCAGGGTGTTGCCTGCTTATTGCCCTAAGACAGCTGTGATAGAAACTCTTGAATTGGTTAGATGAAAGAAAATGGATGAACAGGTTGATTTCCTGTCCAGTGACACCAAAAACATGTTACCTACCACAACCTTATTGAAATTCAGTTCATGTTCATGACATGATCCAAATTTCAATGTAACATTCATTCATAGTACATTGAATTGTATCAATATAACTGATACAAAACACAAGGTTTATAAAAGATAAAGAGCTTCACATGTACTTTCTGTAAAGTTCTAAGTAGAAGTTGTTCAGATAAATATGCTCATTTAAATTGTGAACCTGAGCATCAGGCATGATAGGACAGAGTCAAGTATTAGCTCTCTGCAAAAAAAGAAACCTTGCACAGCTGTGCCTCAGCGTTTAGGACTGCAAGTTGAAGGTCAAAACAAATATTTAATTGTTTTTCTGGAAAGTAACACCGACGCAAAGCCTAGATTCATACATCAATTAAAAACATGGAATAAATGAGTGGTCCAATCCATTCACAGCATGATCATTAACACTCATTGTTTAAACATGACCTGCGCTTGAGCTGTTAATTTTTTATGAGTTTATTTGAATGTCAGCCTGAGTTCTGTGACTCATCAGTTGATCGCCATCATTATTTTATGACAAACGCAGTGTTTGACCTATTAGCCTACTGAACACTGGCGGTGAAACCACCAATTAACCCAGCTTACAGGATAGTTCTAAATACATACAGGCACTTTATTTCTTCTACTTTTTTCAAAATGCCATATCAAGCTACTTGATCATGCACATATTAGCAAAATATATCTATAATCACACATGCAAGATATGCAGGGTCACGGTTATTAGTAGTTTTAGATTTTTCTTTGCCAAATACATGTGTATGCAGCCACAATAAGAGGGCAGAAAGAGAAGCAGTGTGCTGGTTAAGAGCGGCCTTGAGTCCCATATTGCAACAGGAGTGGCTCTTTCTCTGCTTTCTCAATGTTGGAGAGCTTTAAAAGAATTAAGCTTTGACCATCAGATTCTTGGTTCTTCAGAAATACAGCATTACTGGAAGCAGCAATCTGCAAAATGACATTTACCAGAAAAACATCAGCCAGCTTCAAAGTTGCTTTTAGATAAAAATGCAGTGTCACAGTTAAGTAGGTTCAAATATCTGAGCTTATGTGGTTTATAGTTTGTTGTTGTTCAAGTGTGATTTATTTCTGGAAATAGGCAGCCTCCTTGTGGTCATACACAGCAATTAACTGCAATCACTGGCACTCATTGAGCTACTGAAAACTAGGATAACAGGCTATTTGCTTAAACTCTAACCAGTGGGATACACAGTATTGATGAAGTACATAATTTTATAATCATTTACTAATATGGCCCTTAAGGTTTTTGAAGGTTTTGCATTGTGCCTTTATCTTGTTAATATGTGGTTAATGAACCACAAACATGTGTACCTTAAGTTTGCTGTGAAGATGAGGGTGACAGGCGATGACTGCGATGAAGGAGAACGTTGCCACAAGAATGGCAGCACATGACAGGATGAAGAAAATTTGAGCACCATCTGTAATTAAGGAAGAAAGAAGCAGACAGAGTGATGGTCTGTTGTTAAAGATGCAGTAAAAACAATTATAAGCAATTGAAACAATTATATCTCATATACTTATTCCATGAGTCTCTACTCTCCATGCTACACATTGTAGCTAGAATGCTGTGTTGGCTTTTTATTGTAAATGAATATGGTGGTTTTAGCAAGCGTACAATTTTCTTACTGGCTTTATGACCCTGTTTGGTATAATGATAGAAGAAAGTGAGGCACTCTGTTGTGTGTTAAGTAGCACAACACACTCTAAAACTGAGTCAAAAGTTCCAAATTTGTCCCAGAAAATCTGTGTTTCTGAGTAAGTAGGAAGCGGACGCTAATTTTGGCTCAACAGAAACTTTAGTAAAATCACAACAACGAATCGATTGAGGACAGCAGACATGTTCGGACCCGCCTACTCTGATACGCTTGGATTCCTCCATTTTCACTCTTTCATCTGTGTCTGTGGAACTAACACAGCTAAACAGCACATGAAACACCTCATGACACAGCACAGCTGACCTTTGTTTCAAAATATTTTGCTGTGTTGATTTAGATTTATTGTGATTGAGTCAAACTTTATTAAAGCAGAAGGTACACGATGACTAATACAAAAATAGTTCATATTTAGAGCCAAGAGAACTTTGCAAATGGCCTTAAACTTGCTAATTCATCTTACAACTCCAGTTTCAAAAAAGTTGCTGGTCTAGTTTTGTTTCATTGTGTTCAGTAGCATGTGTATGCTTCCACATGCAATAATGCTTGGAACTTAGTGGGTGTATATGTTCTGATGCTGACGACCAATAAGCAGCATTAACATTGCAAATGGTTTTGCATGTGATGTCTGCAGGCAGTTCACTTTAGGCTACTAAAAAATCTTTCCAATAGAACTTTCAAGACCAACATTGCATTGAAAATGCATTAAAGGGGAAAATAATTGACATGAACATCAGTTCAAAATTCACAGTAAGGTAAAGCATGTGAAAGTATTCATCTGAAATTTACGAACATTGTCCAAATATGCTTATCAATGTGTTTACAACCTGAAACGTTTGGACCAGCTATGACACATTTAAAGTGCAGTTTCTGTGCAATTTCTATGAGCTAAAGGAGCAATGGTAAAAAAAAAGGCAAAAATGCTTTAAGGATTTTTATTAATAAATGTTAAAAGTTGCAATGCTGGATAAAATGTGAATAAAAATAGAATGCAGTGATTTGAAAATCTCATAAACCCACACATTATTCATAATAAAACTCATAAAAAGTACTGGCTTATTTTGAATTTGATCGCAGCAGCGCATCTCAAAAAAGTTAGTTCCGGAACAGTAAAAGGATGGAAAAGTAAGTGGTAATAAAAGAAACCGCTGGAAGAACATTTTGCATCTAATTAGGTTGATAGTGGTTCACCAGTAAGCAAAAACTGCATCAAGAAATTGTGGAACGTTCCTCAATGTAAAATTGTGAACATTTTGAATCATCAATATCTTTAAAGGATAGTGAGAATCTGGAGAAATCTATGCGTAATGCAGATCTTGTCTTTAGGCAGGATCATTGGACGGGCTGAGGAAGCTCTATCATGCATGAAGACGACGTATGTAAAAATTAAGTCAAATCAAGAAACGCTGCCATCTTCTCTGAGCCATTTAACATGAACTGAAGCAAAGTGAAAAAGTGTTCCGTTATAAGACAAATCCATTTTCTTTCACTTATCTGATTCAGGGTTGTAGGGGGCTGGAGCCAATCCCAGCTGTCATGGGGCAGAAGGCAGGGTACATCCCAACACAGGTTGCCCTTCTGTCACAGACTAATTGGCTAACAAAGAGAGGCAAACATCCATTCACACTCACATTCATGCCTATGATCAGTTTAAAATCATCAGTAAGCCTAAACTGAAGCATAACTTTGTATTCTGGGGGGAAGCTGGAATACTTGGACAGAATCCAGACAAACACAGGGAGAACAGGCGTACTCCACACTCAAAAGGTCCCAAACTGCAACAGCGAGGCAACAGTGTGTCACCCATCATACAAATCAAAGTTGACAGCTGTTTTTGTGCAACATGGATTTCACGTTCTCTGGACTGAAAAGGAAAGAGACCTTCTGGCCTGTTATCAGCACTCAAGCCTGCATCTCTGATGGAGCTGCAATAGTGCCTATGGAATAGCTGCACATCTGGAAAGGCACCATCAGTGCTGAAAGGTATGTAACATATGATCCATCCAGAAGGTGTCTTTTTTGGAGAAGGCGTTTCTTATTCAACAACACAGTGCTAAACCCTCACTGCATCTCTTACAGTAGCATGGCTTTGTAGTAGAAGAGCACAGGTGCTGAATGGGCCTGTCTGCAGTCAAGACTTTTCACTGGTTAAAAACATTTGGCACATAATGAAATAAAGAATGCAACAGAGTAGAGGACTGTTGAGCAGCTAGAATCCAATGCAAGAATGGAGCAATGTTCCTCTCCCAAAGCTCCAGCAGCTGCTCTCATCAATTCCCAGATGTTTACAGACTGTTGTTAAAAGAAGACGGAACTCTACACAGTGTTGAAGATGGCCAACGTTAAATATCACCTCATATGGCATTTCTGACAGTTCATTCAGAAAAGAAAACAGACAAGATATCAAATATTTGCTGTGCTTTTGTTTCATTTATGTCTCCCATTCCTTCAGTTATCCAGTAACCTTTTTAATTAACTCTGAGTTAATAAGTGAAAATGAAACCTCTTACTACAGGCTGCCACAAAGAGAGGAAAATGCAGCTTTTGCATTTTGTGTTCCATGTTATACTTTTTGAGTCAGTAAAAATATGGTTTTCTACACAGGGTGAAGTGATTTGTCATGCGGCATAAACAGATTGTAAATGTTATGGGAGTAATTAGGGAGTCTTAAGGTTTGATCATATGTGAAACTTCAACCTGCCTCCCTTGTTTTAGATTAGTAAAGCTGGCCTGAACACCTTGGATGTCCCCTTTTTTTTCCAGGTTGGCCCTTCAGGTTTACCTATAGCAGCAGTCAGTTGGCTTCCTGTTAGGTGCATTTAGAAGTCATTAAGCAGAATCCATTCTCAGCACTCAAAACTGAATATGCTGCTGAATCGTGAGCTCCTCTGTGTCATTTATGATCAAGTAGCTTGGTTCCGCTAACTTTCCCAATAAATTCATCTCCCGACTCCTCGGTACTCTGTAGTACTAATGAAGCTATTAGGAAGATGCAGTCTTATGTTGATGAATGGGGCCAGCTTTCCAAAGTTTTCCGGCTTTCTTAACTTTTATTTCTGTTCTTTCTTTATTCTTTTGTATTTTTCAGCTGTGCTTTGGTTAGGCTTTGATTAGGTTCTGGTTTTGGTTAGGGTGTGAAAAGTTTACTGCTTGAGTTAAAAAACAATGATTAAATCCAGCAGAGCAAGTCTGGCAGGGAGCACTGAACGTACACTTTTCCCGTGTGAGTTTCAGCTGTGTTTTCTGATATCATGACAGTGCATTTTTTGACATTATCCAACACATTTTGTAACAAGGTTTCCTCTAAACGATCCTCTGCCCTAAAAGCATTTCGCTGCCACATCAGTTTATGTCTTTTCTTTCTCTTCTTCCCTATGTCCTCTGCTTTAATGTCACAGAAAGCAACATGTCTGCATTACATGCCTGCAGGTATTTCTGCTGGTGGGTGGGCGGATACTCACTGTTTCTCCTGACGTAGAGGCTGAAGGAGGTCTGCAGCTTACTGATTTCGTTCCGGACACTGATGTCCAGACAGTGGTAGCCAGCAGAGGCGAAGGTGAGGTTCAGTTTCAACATGTTGTCATACAACATGGTCAGCGTGCAGCCCTCCGTCATGTCCGGCATGCAGTTGGGGAGAAAACGCCAGCAAACCCATATGGGAGGACTAAAATCACACACAAACACACACACAGGGTTGAGGAGCTTTTCTTTATAATACAATGACAAAATTAATATTAAATAAAAAGCTGAATGGAAAAGAAAGGGCACTATTCAGGCTCACACTATTTTAAACTTGCATTGATCTAATATATAGCAAATGCAGCTCACCTTCCATCAACATGAAAAATCAGACTGGCGTCCTGTGACACCTCATATTCTGATGGCCCCTTCAGCTCGATGTTCTTGATGGCATCTACAAATAAGTTTTAGCTATTAGTCATTTTGTTCTTTAGTGGGAAAACTTTACAGAAGTGTTCTAGTTTCCCCACACAAAGACCACAAAATCAAGATGATAGCATTTTGGAAATTTTTCCCTACATAAATCACATTAATTCAACTTAATTTTACTCTATCTACGCCCCTTCTGCACCATGAACTCCCTCCCTCAAGTTTAAGAAGTACTACTTTGAAACCACCTTAACTTAGAATTGCTACCAAATCTGCTTTCTTATGAATCCTGATAGTTGCATCAGGTCATCACGTCACAGTTCAAATGAAATTTTCCAGGAATGTTCAGCCTACAGCAGACTGCTTTTTCCTATTGAAAATGACTGAAAATAATTTATACAGGAATATATTAATGCATATATGAATTCAAAGCCACAAACCAAGCACTTGAACCTCTGTGGAGTAGACTTCGGTCACCGGAGGTGAATATTTGGTCACATTTGCTCCCACTTTCAACCACATTGTGTAGTTTCCTGATTCTGGGTAATAATAGCGGACAACCGGCTCAGTGCCGTTAATCACTTGTCTGTATCAAAGATCAAAAAAAGAATATGAGACAAAGAAAATCATCTCTAACATTTTTTTTTAATCTATATTTAAAAGTGTGAGAAATCATACCCGTTCCCTAAGTCCCAAGTATAGGTGAACTTTGCTGAGCTGAAATTCTTTTGGGGATCAAAGAGTTCAAACATAGTCTCTGTGGGAACATCTGACGCCAGTTCACCTCTGTCTCTCACGTAGGTGGCATTTCCCTCCATTTGATAGAAAACAAGCTTCCCTTCAATATTTTCTAGTCAAAAGAGAAGCTGTATTTAGTTGCGGAGTCAAGAAGAATGAACAGTAAAAGAGAGACAGATAGAAAATGGATGACATACTCAAATCTATCAAAGACTCTGTAGTCTCTGTTCCACCCAGGAGAACCAGTATGGGAAGCATCAACATCCACACGATGTGTTTTCTGGAAGCACGCGTATGAAAGTTTGAAAACATGTCAGTTAATGATGTTAATGTGGTGGATGTTCGACTTACCCGTCCATATCTGCTCGTCCTCTCACAGTATGAAGTTAGTTCTGAAAACAGGAGTCGAGTGACATTGGGGAGAAAGGATGGAAGGCTGTTACTTCTGGTCAGTGAGATTCAGAGATAAGAGCCGTAAAGGCTTGAAATCATAACCATGCGTTTCAATCACATGGATGATGAGCAACAATCGGCTTTTGAGTAGGTGGTTCCGGCCTGGGTCACATTACTGTCAGTTACATGGGACAACTTCTTAAATGTGGTGGGTTTATCTCTGTGTTTATCGGATCTGGAAATTATCATCAGCTCAACAAAAATTGCACAACTACTGACTTGTTACTGGGACAGTACTTAAATTGAGTTAACCCTAAAGAAGACTGAAGCATGAAATAATTGCCTGAAAATTTTCATTTTTATTTTTTTAAACTTTAGTGTTCATCAAACCTTCTGACATTTTTTTTAAAGAGAGAAGTTAATTTGTATCATTTTTGCTTCATTTGGCCTTTTTTTGCAATTGTAAGAGGGTTACAAAAACAAATCACAAAAACATACGAGATATACGTATGAGATATGACACACTGGATGTTACAGGTTTACTGTTAATTTTCTTTTTTTCTTTGTATTTTTTAAATCTCTCTTACATGCAATGTAAAACATGGAATCTGGTCAAATGACATACTTGGTTATTTTCCTAAATGATTTAATACTCAAATACCTTTCATTTAACATTTTTATGAGGGTAAAACATCAGGTATTTAGTGTAATTTAACTAACTTATAGATAAAATCCTAAAGGTCTTGCTTCACTTAGAGTTTAATTTTTCCCTCTTTATTTTGCACACTCTGTCACCAGTAGCAGTTAAGGTTGCAATAAAATGTAAAAAATGTATAGAAAATAATTAAACTTTTCATTTGTCCATTTTTTTCACACACTTGTGTTTTAAATATGCGGTTACAGAAAAAAAATCACTAATGTGTAGCAAGATGACATACTGCTGAGACCTATTGTTCTGGAAACTACTACAAAGGTGGGTTTGAGTTCATCTGCAGGTGTAGTGCTGCATGTCTCTGGACAAATTTTACCATGACAAAAGATACAGTTACGCAACTTTACAAGTCCATTGCTGATATCTAAATGAAGGCTAGTTTCAATGATGGGTGTGGTTTGCAACTCACTGGCATTGAGATTGCTGTGATTACCTCACAGAAGGTTCAGATAGTTTTAAAGCTTGTTAGTGTGGTGGGAGATCTTAGACCATTTTTAAGCACTGAGAAAGCAGCAGGCTCAGTGTAAATTAGCATAAATTGTACCTGCTTTGAACTTAACTGCACATAAAGTGAATACTCAACTGGAGTGTGACAGTTGCATTCACCTCTTAGTATTCATGTTTATAACTTCCATGCATCCATCCTCTTCCACTAATTCAATTCAGGGTCATGGGGGAGTAAATATATCAACAGCACATGCATGTACTTAAACATAGCATGCTGGTTTGTGAACTATACACATATTGTGTATAAATAAAGATACATAACGCAAGAGAATGGTGCAAATTGCATTGTTAAATAATATGTACATTACCTGAAGGTTTACAAGCTGATCCTGAACATTGATATAGTATGTGTCAAAATATGGCAGTGTATTTTTAACTGTAAATCAGTCCGGATTTACCACTACTAGGCTTGTGATTCATTATATTTTTCAGAGTCTAATAAAGTCCTAGTGTTTTGTACTACTGCTTTGGATGGATAGGTCTTCCTAATTACTCATTAAAATCCCCAAACATATAGCCAATCGTTTAAGAACTCATAGGTTGATGGGATATTGATGATGAATCACAATTATATAGCCCACATAACATAAAAAATATACCCACTGACCTTTCATGTACAAAGATAATATTCTGATGCATTTCACCTGTTGAGAACTACTGATGGTGTATTCAGCATTAGAGGTTAAAAATCGCGACTAACTAAAGTTTAAAGAGAAGACTAGTTTGAGTTGAGAAATAATACGAGTTCTCGTTAAAGTACAGATTTCCAGTAAACCTTCTACGATTTATTCATGGTCGAAAACTTCCTTCGTCACTGTGACAGTACTAATTATTGTACAGCAGCGCCCTCTCCAGGCCAAAAGCAATATTATATCTAAAACCCACTGACAAAATACGTCACATTTCTATGGTGTTTTTTGCTAAAAGCCCTGAGAATCAACAGCCCACAGCTTTCTAACTCACCAGCTGGGAAATTTGACCTGTGTAACACCTCTTGTGACGTCACCCTCCTCCACCACCACCACCCTTCCGCGCTGCCCCCCCCCCCCCTCTTCGCCCCTAAAGGCACGGGGAAGTCTCTCGGTGTCCCAGTCAGTTCGTCCGCCGCCGGCTGCACGAGCGTTTCAGCTTGCTCGCGTGCACAGTGTACAGACACGGAGCAGGATTCACTGTGGGATTTATTACTCGGACCGAGACAACTCCTGGATTACCAAGTGTCTTTTTGTTCTCCGCTTTGTTGTTATTTTTTTATATTATTTATATTTATATTGTGTGTATATATATTTTTTTATTTTTTTATTTTATTTTTTTAATTCTGAGCTTAAGAAACAACCTGCCGTGATGGCTCGGGATCCGGAGCATGTGAGCAAGCTCACTGAAAGTACTTTTAAGGTGAGTGATGCATTCAGCATTTAAGGATCAAACCTGTTTTGTTTTATTTTTATTTTTTGGGAGGGGTTGCTTTTTTAATGTAGTTCACTTCAGGTGTAATCAGAAATTTATAGTTCGGCGAGTCTGCTTTGTTGCTTTTCAACAGTGGCTGTAAACCACAGGTAAAGTACCATAAAATAATGAAGTGTTTCCCTTACCTTTTGTTACCTCTTGTTTCAAGGACCTGTTTTGTGAGGGGGTGGGAAAAAGAGAAACTGATCGAGCAACTGAAACTTTCTGTTGTTTACCAGGGGAAAAGAAAATTCAACAATGCCACTGCCACAGCAGGGACACTCCCTGTTATTAAATAATTTCGTAAATCACAGTGAACAACAGCAGTGTTAAAGCTTCTCACAGCTCAATCAATCTGCTGTGGCTTTATCAGAACATCTGAAATCACTGGAGCAATAATTTGAGTGTAATCTTGATTGGTTGTTCCTGGCTAATCTAATCAACATTATACTTCTACCTCTCAATGGTGATAAGCAGTGAGCCTTCACTGTCTATGACCTGAAGTAGAAATAGACAACAGTTTAGAGTAAAAGTTTAAGTATGACAGTTGGGTTGGATTTGGGTGCATTTTGAAGTGCCCTCTCTGGTTTGGGGAGCAGGGAAAAAGAGACTGAACTAGTCCTACCTGTAGTTTACTGTTTTTCCTCTCAGCTGCCCCCCACTTATGTAAAGCCATACCTGCCCCCCTTCATTGTTCTATTGAGAGTGTGCCAGGGGAATAGAGGCAGGGGGTGAGCAGTGCTTGATTATTGGGAGATTACAATAGAGGGAGGGGGAGATGAGTGGTTTGGTGAGAGTGATGAAGTTGGTGCTGCAAATAGCTGGGACTTTGTGTGGGACTTCGCTCTTTCGAGGGAGTTGCATGGCATACGTGAGGGGTCAAGTTAAAGATTGAAAGTTTTATTGTTCTCACATGGAGATATTTATAGAGCAACAGCACAAACACTTGCTCTTGTTTTCATGGATTTCTCTTCTCCACCCACTCCCACAAAAATAGCCTTATGAGAGTTTTATTGTTAATGACGAGACCTTTCAAAAAGGGGAAAACAAGTCTTAAAGTTAAAGTTGTTTGTTTGCTTTTTCTTGCTTTTATCCACAATAATAAGACTCTGCTCTTTACCCCAGAATGTAATGGAGCAGTTCAACCCAGGCCTGAGGAACCTGGTCAACCTCGGAAAGAGCTATGAGAAATCAGTCACAGGTAAACACAGTTTTCACCCTCATGAGGGACAAAAGGGCATAAGCCCGTAATGGTCCGTAACCGCTACAATGAATTTTGGTGTACCTCAGCTGTTTTTACACTGGCAGCACTTTTAAATGGTCAAAGCAGAGCTATAAATGATCCTGGAAATCGTCTGGAGCTTAACAGTGTCTTGTCTGTCTGCCCGCACAGCAATGGCTCTTGCTGGAAAGGCTTATTTTGATGCAGTGTCAAAGATCGGAGAAACTGCTATCGTGTCTCCAGTCTCCAGAGAGCTCGGTGAGTATTATGCAAATATACTTTAAATCTACCTGCAATGTGGGAGCTCTCGAGAGGGTCTGTCTGATATCCATGCTAGAAATGTCTCTGCTGTGAGATTGAAGCTTTTAAAAGAATGTGACTCTAAACTTCCTCTTATGTTTAAATACAATTAAAGGAATAGTTGGAGATCGTGGAATAATTCTTTTATTAAAATTTATTTAAAGTTAATGTCTCTACACGAAAGTAAGAATATAGCCAGAAGTCATTAGCTTATTATAGACCTTGAAAACTAAACTAAACCAACAAAATCCACTTTGCTACCCCAAAGAACAATTCACAAATATTCTGTGTTACTAATGTGCAAAAACACTAATTTTTATCTTTACAGCAGGGTTATGTCCCTCGCTGTTGTCAACAATTAGTTTGTGAAAGACCATTTTGAAGCCTCAGTTTGAGTATTTTTACAGTCACCATGAAAGACCTTGAAAGTGTGTACTCATACAGTAGAAACTAGCCGGAAAATGTCTGTTTAACAGATTATAATACCTGTACCCTGAATCATACCTTGTTCAGTTGTCCCTGTTAGAGTACTCATGTAAGTCGAGGAAGTCGAACACATTTTACATGGATCCCACTTTAATCTTAAGTGTTCTGGTAGTTTAACTGCACATTTAATCCCAGAGAGGACTTGATATATGCTAAAGAAGTGCACGTCTCAGTTTTTCTACATGATACATACTATAGGAGTAAATTGTATGAAATAAATTACAAAACATTTTCTGGTAGCTCGTTGCCCAGATTGTGCTGTAATTAACAACAATTACTGTTAATGTGTTAATTCACAAAAAATGTCCTTTTTTATTTATGTATTTTACTGTGAACACATTGTAAAACATAAGGCCCAGGGCTGATTCTGGCCGCTGCTCAAAATTATAATTTTTCAAAATAAGCATTGTGCTCTATTAAATAAGACTTAAAATTAGTAACTGAGACCTTAAACACATTAGTAAAGTGCGTAGTCATGTCATAAATCAAGTGCGAAGTAACTTCATTTTCTCATAAATCTATATACAAGCCAAGTTCTTTTTACCAACCAGACAAGTCGCCCCCTGGTGGCTAGAATGTAGGTTTAAAGTACTGTAGCAATGGATTGACTTTGCAGACTTGAAGTTTAACACTTGTGCTTTGATTAATATCAGTGTGACAGATTTATTTTTGTTAGCTTGGGAAAGGGCAAGCTAACAAGTATAGGCTTCCTGTTTTCCTCTTGATTGCTCTATTTGTACTAGCTGTGCAAAAAAAACACAAACCTTACACCTGTACAAGTTGACAACATTTGATAAGAAACCACTTTGTTCCCAAACATTTTACATATATTTTCCACATGGTTGAAGTTTCTCTTGAAATGATGCTAAACTCTCTCACATCCTGCCAGTATTACGTGAGCTGGACACGTATCAAAATGCTCTTTCCTGCAGTTTCAGCGTAATAGTGACACGTTCTGCTTGCATCACCCAATATGCAAGTTAATTATACAAACATCTGAAAATAACAACGCTTCAACCCTGGGGGTGAGGTACTTAGCAGAAATTCATTATTATGTCCTGTCTATCTCTCATTCCAACAGAAGCACGTTCTCTTTTCAGCCTCCTCTCTGAGGCTGCCATCGAGCACGTACAGGTTGTTTTTCATCCATCCTCTTGAGTCATCTCCAATTATTCTATTAGTGCTGAAATTTGGAGCCGACCCGCTTTGTTCGGGGGGGGGGGTGTCATATTGCAATTCATTAAGTTGCTTTTTGTATTGTGCTGCATCACTCTGTAACGTCGGGCTTTGCAGTTCGGCCTTTTTATGAATCAGAGTGATGTGACAGGAAATCAGAGCAGGGTAGTTAAAAGATGATGCTCTGTCAGTGTGTTGTTGTTTTTTTTGTTGTTGTTGTTTTTTGTAAAGGACTATTGTGATGACAGTGGTTGTCTCCTGTGTTGTGATTTCTTCGCTGTTATTTCTGAACAAGTTTTCTTATTTTAAATCGAATCTGCTTTCCTTTAAGCCTTTATTAAGCTTTGATAAGATCTTAGACTAAAAATCAAAGAATTTTTAGAAGAAAATAAAAATTTCAGTGAAGGACAAAAGCAGTCGTGGTAAAACACAGAGATGAAGAATGCGTTTTAATGCTAAAGTAGACTCCCAGACAAGATTCTCAGCCTTTTCTTGCTCAGTTTCTTTTTCTGAATTTTGAGGATAAAACTCATAAAATTAACAAACAGGTCAAAAAATAAAATAAAAATAATGGCTTTTTCCTTACAGCATAGACTGAAAAAAGAATAGTGCAGCCCATCTAGCTACAAAGTGGCAACTCACACAATGGAAATTTGTATTTTGACATTCTGACAAGGGCTGAAATGTTTTAATGTAATCGGAGACGTCTCATACTGCGCTGTTATGAAATGCTGCCCATGTTTATTAAGGCGCTCTTGTCAGCGAACAATAGCAGTTTTCATTTCTTCATTTAATAATATGTTGGTGTTACGTAGCATTGTCTGAGCATACCAGAACCGCTGAAGTGAAACAGCTTTACGAACACTAAATTCTACTTTCTTTCTTTTTTGTTCTCTTTCCTGTTGTGGAAAGTCACAGATGGGAGGACTCTGAGCTTTCTAGTCAAATCTAGCCTTATTGAAACAGACCCCTTCTGGTTAACAAATGCTCAAGAATAGAGTTTGTGCTACATGGTTTGTGTATTCTTCCTTTAGGTGCATTCATCTGTATGTACTTCCATCACGTTATGTGACTTCAGTCATAAAAAAATCAATTGACTTTGAATAAGAATGAATACAGAAATGGCAGGTGAAGTGTTGAACTCCAGGCTCCGTGGCCGTTCCTTCACCGCCTGGCGTAGACGACATGATGGTGTGAATTCTCTCACCCACTGCAGCACGTAGAGTTGCAAACGTGCTGAACAAACAGACAGACAGGCAGATAGACAGAGGAGACCGTCTACCCACCGCTGATCCTCATCCCCCTATCCCTCCATCTGCCTCTCCAAACGGTCTGAAAAAGAGGATGCGAGTGTTTAATCTTTATTTACTCTAAGCAGCACGACTCTTCAGAATGAGGCACCTGATAGATTACTCTGCACTTCTCTGCTGCAGACACCTGTAAAGATCTTTTCTCTGTAGCCATAGATTGTTTTGTGTTTTTTTTTCTCTTCCTCCCTCAGTGAATGGCACAAAGCTCGTGCGTCACAGAGGTTAGCAGGTATTTGCTGAAAGCTACCCGAGGCTTTTACTTGGGTGCTGCTCAATTTCTCAGATTCTTGCTGTGATGGATGTGAAAGTAATAAGAAAAGAATTTTTTTTTCTTTTTGAAGAAACACTAAGTGCTCAGATGAGTGAAAGCCTTTAACCTGTGTCACTCTTCTTGCACTCCTTTAATTTCATTTAGTGGATTCATAAAAGGCAGCACTGTGGGGAATTCACTTTATCAGTAAGTTCCTTGGATAATGAGCTTTTCAGCCATGCACTCTTTTTGTCCCACATCTTCTTCCATCTGTGATCATTCAGTGCACTGCTGCTACTAACTACTGCTGTCTGTCTCTGCATAGCTGGTTTGCAGACTGCTTTTGCTACTCCTAAATTACATTTCAGCGGGTCATTACAAAAAGTTTTCTTTTGATTGATGAATGTCATATCCAGTGGGTTTACATTTCGAAATTGCCTATGCATGAGCAAATGGCCGGACTCCACAGGGAGCTATTCCACTTTGAAAAGCGGCAGGTATCGAAAGGCTGAAAATGTTACAGGCGAATGAATAGCACGAACCGCACCCCTTCCACCTTTTCTCTGCACTGTTTGTCAAGCCTTAGTTCATTTAAAAAATAATAATAATATTGACGTAAACTGTCTGCAACAGAAAAATGGTTATGTCAGCCAGAATGATTTTTCTTTCACTTTAGAGAGTGAGAATTCAGAGCTGGGAGTCTGAGTGTGTCCTGCTGATAGCTTTTGTAGCAAGTTTCTGCTTTTGAGAGGCACCATTTCTTCTGGAGGCTGGTTAATGTTATGGTGAATAAGACTTTCTGGCACTTCAAATATCTTTTTTGTAGCTGTTTCAGAGGATGGCTTTAATCTTTAGACATGACACTTGGTAAAGCCTATGTAGTCAGTGTGCAATTAAGCGGTTGATTTTTACTAACAGGCAGAAATGATTCAGAAAAGTCAAAAATGTACCTTGTTTCGAAGAAATCCTGCCCCTCAAAAAAGAAAAAGAAAACACGTTGCAAACTTAGAACTGCAATATCCTACAGTGTTGGACTTTAATGAGTAAAAATGTGTTCCTCCTTATCAAATGTATTTTTATGATGCACGTTTTAGCTGGAGTGATGGTTAAGCTTCTTTAAGTGTCTCAGAAAGGTATGCTGGTGAGTCAGTGTGCACTTTAGCATGACCCTGGAACCTGATCAGCTTAAAAGGAGCAGTCATTTTTAAGTCATTAGTAATACCTGTGTCTTTCCTTTGGTGACATACCAACATTTTTTTTTTCTCCTGTGGAGAATCATCTGTGATGGCGTTTCTTTTTTGGCCTGGCTTTTTCAGGGCAGCTGTGTTTTTAAAAGCGCTGTTCTCAAAATAGTGGTGCTGTGATGCATTATTTAAGCCCATTTTGAAAAATCAAAATCATTGCCATCATGATTGTGAAGTAATAATGGAATAACAGAAAATTATAGAAGTTGAGGTAAAACAAAAGTTTAATATTTCTTGAGAAAATGTGTTTGTTTCGTTCTGGGAGTTTAGCAAAACGATTGATGTCCTCTTTTAATTCATATGCTGTAAGTGGGAGAAAATGGTTGGGTATAGCATGACTAAATTTATTGTGACCACGTGCAATGAACTTGCAATCTCATTGCGTATGGCTGATGAATTGTGATAATTAGCATAGACTGACTGAGATTGGAGCGTCCTGGCTGTCTGTCCGTGTTTAAAAATTAGACAGCACTTACTTGCAAACCTTTACCAGTCTGTGAGAGCGACTGCAGACAGTCCAAGTCAGACTGCAATTGTGTGGAGACAGGTTGCTTCATCCCAGGTAACCTGTGGAATCGCCTTGCCTTCAAAAGTGGTCCCCCAGAGGCTCTCTGGCAATTTAGCTGACACAGGTACTAGCTTATTGTCCTCAAGTGTAGAAATGTCCAGCTCAATCAGTGGATTTTTTTTTTTTTTTTCCAATTTCTTCTTCTTCCCTGGAGACAAGGAGGTTGCTGTCCTATTTTTATTCTAGTGTGACTGCGCCATTAATTTACGATGCAGCAGCCGGAGATCGTTAACTTAGTTTAGTTTAAAGACTGTAAATGAGAACATTGCTAACACTGTCAAGAGGTTAAAAAAAAATCTACCAGCCTACACCTCAAAATCACATTTGGACTACTTTTACATAACATCTTATTTGTGTTATCTTTCTTACTCTCATACAGAGATTGGCTAAGCTGAGAAATTGAGGCTGAAAGTTCTTTACATTTATTTGCAGACATGGTGTATATCCTACTGTCTAACCATGGGCATGATTGAAAAAATGAATCATCCAAATTAAAGTCTTAAAACCTAATATCACAGCGTATGAGAAACTAAACAGCTGACATTGTGCTTGATATGAAACTTCAATTGTGTATACTGTACATATGATGATTGTTTTTATGTAACAACCTCAACTAACCTCATCTAACCTTTAGAAGTCCTTTGAAGCTGGTGTTTAATTTAATCTATTAAGAAAACTGAGACTCATTGTGCTCGGGGTATTATTGGCTCTGGTATTAATAAATGATATTCTGTACTCTGTGACGGCAAGTCATTGCTCTTTGTCAAGCCAACTTACACTGATATTTATTGTCCACAGACCAAGTAGATATTTATTCACTGTAACTACTCAAACCATTAAACAACATTCAACCAAAAAATGTTACTGTGGGTGATTGTTATTGAATAGAAACTTACAATCAACACCCAAAATTGCCTTATGTAAATGATGATGATGACTGAAAGATTCAATCCATAATGCACTAAGCAGATAAGCACCTTCATACGTGTGAACTTTGAAGAATTGACAAAACTGCCTCACTTTAAGTGCCATTTGTTTAGTCATTCTGAAGCTTTTGATCTCTTAAAAAAAAAAAAAAAAAGGATATTATAGTAATCAGTAAATGTTTGCCGAGCTATCATATCTGTATTTTCCTGAGAAGAAAAAATGTAAGCACATTTTCTATAATTTATTTTATTTGTAATGCAACTATTTACTTTCTATTCATTACTTACTACTTTAAAAAAATGTCTTCTTTGTTTCTGGCAAACTTTCAGCTGGCAGTGCCTAAAGAATCTACCTTGGTGGATTATGCCAACACCCAGCTGGCAGTGTGAAGGGAAATCACGTGAAACACTAGACGTACTTCATTTAATGTAGTCTACAGTTGCACTTTGTTCATGTAGTCATCTGGATGGATGAATTGCATATTGCGGTTCTCATTATCATTCTCGATATCATTGATTACAGTGACATCATTATGTTGATATTAAGGGAGTAGCTCCTCCATGGCAACCACCAAACACAATCCTTGTCCCACCTTCATTGCGATGTTTATAACTTGGATCCTGATTCACACAGGAGGCGGCCATGATTCACTGCAGACACTGCATGCTTGCTGGAACAAGCCCAGTGATGTGTCTCAGTGATCAAACTGCGTTGCGAGACGATGGCCGATGACTGGGGACACTTCCTGAGCTAGTTGATTGCTGTGTACACTCGTTGAATGGGTGAAACATTAGTTTGATCAAACTTTCAAACAAAGAGAGTCTATGCTAGAAAAGTCAGTGCCGCTGTTTGCCATGCCAACATCTCCTCATGTTCCTTATCTAACTCCACATAGGCGGGATTTATTTTATTTTTTTTGCTTTTTTGTTGGCACAGGGCATATCCGTCTCATAAAAAGAGTCACCTGTTGACAGTGTCTAAGGCCTTGTCTACTCTGCGATGTATCAGCAGTTATTCAATAGTGCCAGTTGTGGAGACATGGTGCTGTTTGAAGTTTAACATAATCTCAAAGAAATGTCTCTTTAGGGGTTCATTTCAGCCTTTGCTTTGTTTTACAGCGCAGTTGGGTTATAGTTTTTCTTGCTTTGTTTAAGCTTCAGATCCTCCAAACAACATGTGTTTGATTAAAATCCAAAGGTCATTTAATGGCGTCGTAAGACACCTTATCTGTAATATACAGGCTAGAGTAAATTCTACATGGACTCAGCGGGTGTTGAATGAGGGGTTCGGCATTAATAATAGTGAATCACAGGTGTGAATCATGTGTGCTTTTTCCACAAGGATCTTTTCTCAAACTTGTATTAACCTGCAAAAAAAAAAAAATGTGAACGTGGAGTTGTTCATTTGAAAAATTTGAGGGGAAGTTACACTGATATTCAGACACAGATATTCAGATGAACTGAAAAGCCCCGTTTTCTATTAAAATTATGTAGTCAGTTACAGCTTTTTCATAATTCCATTTTTGGCACTCTAGCTATGAAGACTTTTTTTTCTTTACCTGCACTTAAAAAAAAAAAAAAAAAAAAAAAAAAAGAAAAAATCACAGACGTCATACATTGTGCTGTTTTTCTTAACTCTGATTCAGTTGTTCATGTGATAGGCTCATGCACCCTCTGATGACTTTCTGTAGCATTTATCCTCACTGAGGCAGGCTTTCACACCTTGTTCACCCCAAAGGTGAAACTGGCAGGTGTACAATGGCCTCTTTGAACCCCGCCGCCTCCCCCTCCTGGCCTTTCTCAGCCTCCCCCTTCCACCCCATGTGGTCTGTTGTTGAGGCTGTGCAAACAGCTCAACATCCAGTGGCCACCCCCCCACCAACCCCCGGGTCGAAACACAAAGGCAGCATTTACCAGTACGTTCTGGTGACCTTCAGAGGGCAATGTTGTTGTAGCTGGATGCTGCCTGCTGGACACAGACGTACACTTCTGTATCGTTACGTTTGTTTGCTCTGAGCTGGGGAGGGGGTGTCATATAAAGAGGAATGTCAGGTGTTGGATCGAATGTATATGAGTAGGTGTTCAAAGGTGGAGTGTGCTGACCAGGGTGACTTATAGAGATTTTTTTGTTTTCACCTAAAAATGACAAAGTGAAACTGATGCTTGTGCTTTGTACACTTTCTTCACAAGGTGTTGAAATCCATGTAGGTCATTCACTTTTGCTCTTTTCCCTCATTGACTATCACATGTTCAGAAATGAGGCAGAGGGTGGGGGGTGAGGTGTGCTGTGCATGTTTTGCCGGTTTCACCAGAGCATTTTGCCCTGTAATAAACCTCGACTCTAGATTTCACCCAATTGTGATAGAGGTAGCAGTATAAACTGCTTAGCTATGATTGTCCCCTTCTGTTTACAGTATTGAGTCACTCCCATTGTTTCATGTCATATGCTGCTCGGTCTGTGCTTTAGCCTGTCTGTGAATGGAGACTGTTCTGTAATCGACTGCACAATACCAGAATGTTTCATAGGAGATTACTTATTGACAGCTGTTCAAATATTGAAAGAAGAGAGGTCATCTGTAAAATATGGACTGTAACAAATGTATGACAGGCTTGATGGATTTATACACAAAGTTTCTGAAAAAGTAATAACTGTTGATATTATGTTTTCGGATGTGTGCCTGCTGGTTTCCAATGCTGTCTCCTACCCCTCATAAAGAAACAGGTTAAGATTCATGGTATTTAATATTCGAGGATTTCCTGCGCAAATTTTGATTAAATGATCGGCTACCTTCTTGTGTCCCTATAGTAAATGAAGTTAGAACCAGCAGTAAAAAATAAAAATAAGGTACCTTTTTGTGGGTGTAGAGCAAAATAATTCTGTCAAAGGGTGTTCTAACAATAAGTCTCTGCCAGCAACTTTAAAGCTCAGTAAACCTTTTGTCAGTAAATCATTTTTAGAAATATGTACAAACCTTGTTTGGGACCAAGGATTGCACCTTGTGGAACCTCACATGATACACAAATCAATGATTAGATGTAATTACTGAAATACTAAATCTTCTCCTGAATTTTTCCTCAGGTGTGGTTCTGATGGAGATTGCAGAAGCCCAGAAGAAGGTCCATAATGACCTGGAAGAGAACGTAAGTACCTTTTTTAAAGAAGAAGTCATATTTTTATAATTACTGTCAAGTCTCTCACATAGCATTTTTAAAATATGAGTATCAAAGACGGAGTCACAAAGTAAGGAAGTATTGCAGGGCAAAAACACAATATGTGCTGGCCTTATCCTGAGCAAGCTATTAATTACATTAATTACTAGCTAGAAGTATTTATGGCCACAATGCTTATCTCTAAATGTTAGTAAACAAATGCAGAACTTTTTTTTTTTCCCCCTCTGTACTCTCGCTATCACAAGCCTCTACAAGCTTTTGAGTTTAAAATCGTTGTAAGAAAAAGTGTCAGAACTGCCGACAAAGTAGAAAAGCCACATGATTATTTTCCGGACCTGACGCCTTAGGGCAGGGGTGTCGAACTCCAGGCCTCGAGGGCCGGTGTCCTGCAGGTTTTTGATATCACCCTGGGTCAACACACCTGAATCAAATGATTAGTTCATTACCAGGCCTCTGGAGAACTGCAAGACATGTTGAGGAGGTAACTTAGCCATTTAAATCAGCTGTTTTGGATCAAGGACACATCTAAAACCTGCAGGACACCGACCCTCGAGGCCTGGAGTTCGACACTTGTGCCTTAGGGTAAAATGCCTCAGATACCTTGTGACAACATATAAACGGATGACAAGTATTCCCAAATGAAATATGTCAACAACTGAAGCCATTATCAAATATTCCAGAAGATCACTCCATGCTTACTGTACACAACGAGTGATGTGACTGAACTGAACTGTAACTTTGATGTATGTATCAACAAATTTGTGATGTTTCCTCTCTGCAGTTCAAGAGATTCCACAGAGATGTTATTATCGAGCTGGAGAAGAAGACAGAGATGGATGTCAAATATATGAACGTAAGTGTCTCCATAGAGAAAACAGCGTTTTTCTGTCTCTAATCCAAACACAGTCACAGTATGAAAGATGAGCATGGCGACCCTGACATCAACAAGTATTTTTAGATATCACATTTTGAACCCTTAATTTTAGCATTTTGATCATAACCAGTAGTTTGGAACACAGGGTAGAGTGCTATGTTATCAGAAATGTGTACCAGAGTTTAAGCTTGGATGGTCTATTAGTACAAATAACCACAGTGCAAGGCATATTTGTATATAATAACTGCATTACAAATCTTCCAAAATCACCAACACAGGTCGAGAGTTCAGTGGTTCTACTGATCTGAGGAGAAGCCCAGCAGGAAGCTACTAGTGACAAGCACCTGTCAAGAGGTCTACATGTACTTAATGTGGCCACACTCTAATAGTACACAACATTAAGCTTTTATTACAATTAAAGCTTTGGTTGGAAGTTAAAAAGAACGGCTGGTATAAAAAGAATTTTATACCAGCCTTTTCATACCACATGTTGAGTTCTGTTGGAAAGATCACTTTTGGAGCTAGCTAAATTGGTTATTTCAGCAAATGCAGTTTTAGGCATTTCTACTTCTTCTTTTTCCAGAAGTTTCCTCTTGCATACAAAAACCTTGTTTATGTAACTATATTTCATGGAAGCTAAGCGTCCCTAAGGGAAGCATTGATGATGGTTTAGTTCTTCTTGTTTGTGTAGTGAAATGTCTGTTTTCCTCTTGTTAAATGACTCCTGCAGGCCACCTTCAAGCGCTATCAGTCAGAGCACAAGGTGAAACAGGAATCCCTAGACCGTTCTCAGACAGACCTGAAGAAGCTCAGGAGGAAAAGCCAGGGAAAGCACTCATCCAAATATGACCTCAGAGAGAACGAGGTGAGCTTGAAACAAAACCAGCTCCAATCTTTCCTGAACATTAAAAGGCGACTGTGTGCTAATACTTTGGATGTTTTTTAAAGTATGTGGAGTTTGAATGCTGACACTCGGCTGGCTGTGAAGACTGGATGACTAGTATAACATTTATTTGACAGGGTAATGAATTGAGGCCAAGGCTTCTCGTGATAGGGATTAGTTTGCCTGTAATGTTAGGGCAACTCATTGGAATGAAATTCCACGTTTGCTTTCCAGTTCTTCTTTTTTTTTTTTTTTTGTATTACATAATAGCGCCACTGATGACAGGCGTTTGAGAAAGGACACCCTTGGTGTCTTCAAATGTTTTGACTGGGATAAAAGGGCATTTTAAAAACCTTTCATGTAGTAATAAAACTATCAAAGAAGTTACCGTGGTCAAAGCTGCGTGCAGTTCACCTGTTTTTACATGGTGCACAATAGAACAATCATATGGCTTAAATGACTGTTTTCATAGAAGGTACACACACCCATTTTTGTACAAAGGAAAGCATGCATGCAGGCACAGATTCAAACCCTGTTGAGATTCAGGTTGTATTGGATGCAGCACATCAGATTGGTCTACTAATAAGTTTCATTCATGTAAACCACAAATGTAAGCAGTGATTAAATAAATACAATTCCATTTAGAAAAACTTACAAAAACAGTCAAAATACTGTTGTTTTAAATATCCAGTTATTACTGACTGATGGACTAGTTAATTTGATTAACTTTGAATGCACTCAGGTGTGTGTGGGTGTTGTGTTGGTATATAAATACTACCCCTCCATCATTCTTATCGTTGATTTGCATTCTGCTCAGAAAGTTTCCATCATGTAATTATGTCTTCTTATGACAACAACATAGAATCATTTCTGTGGCTTTTTAACCTTCAGTCCACTCTGGAAAAAGTGGACTGATATGCTTATTGTGAGACGTAGTGTGATGCATTTATCTAAGTACGGAAGCTTAAAGTGGAGTCCACAGTAGCGTCTACAGGTATAAGCTATTTACATTTAAGTATTTGAAGATCCTTTTTAATAAAATGTTCACAACCAACACCAAAAATGAAAAAATTATTAAAATGAATGTCAGTTCAAAGTCCAGTTATGTAAGGCAAAGTAAGAAAAGTGTGTAGCTGAATTTATCATCGTTATTCAAATATGCTCACTAAGGCTTTTATTATTATTGCTAGCATAATGCTTCATAGTTGGTACTGTACAGTGCTGTTCATCTGCATTGTATAAAGACAATGCTAATGCTAAACTGGATCTACAACGACAGCATGGCTTCATAGTAAAAGTAGAAGAGTCTGGGAACTTGCATGCCTGCAGTCCAGACCTGTCACAAGTTGAAAACATTTCAATCATCATAAAATGAAAAACATGATAAAGCAGACCCAGGACTGTTGAGCAGCTATATCAGACAGCACAGAGCCTGATCAGTAACTCCTGTCTGTTTATTCTGACTTTACTGAGTTCCTGGCCTTGCTATGATGGATAGTGTCTAAAACTTGTGTATTATGAGATTCTTTAAGGAGTAAAAACAAAGAGCAAAAGAGATCTAAGTGTTCTAGGTTTGCCTATACAAATGTTGTGTTTTCCTGCTGCTAAACTCTGTATCAGTCCTCTGTTTATCTTTGCATTTGAATGGCACCGTTTAAAAGACACCCATACAATAAGCCATGTTGTCTGGGTGGAGCTTGATAGCCTGATCCTGTTTCTCAAGCCGGGTTGAAACTGGGGCCTTTCTTTCCACAGAATGGACTTTTTCATTATCTGATAAAAATGACACCAGTGAGCTACATGCGAGACGAGTCTAACTGCCCAGCTTTCTAATAATGTGTAGGGCTCGAGTAAGGGGCCAGTAATGAGCTCAGCCCTGGCGGCCTGCTCTTCCACCTCACGTCTGGGCAATTTTAGTGGTGAAAATGGGAAATAAAGAGCTTTGATTCCGTGTCTGAGAGAGAGACACACATAGAGGGAATGAGACCAGACAGTAGGGGCGGGTCTTTGACAGAGCCCTTAGAGATAGGCTGCTTTACCATCACCATGACAACCTGGGGGAAATGAAAAAGATTGGGGGAGTAGGTGTTGAATAAAAAAGGGATGGAGTGAAGTTTGGGAAGTTTATTTTAAAGGGTTCAGCTGCCTGTGTGTGCGGCGTGACGCGCAGACTCAGTCTCAGGCTCTCTGTAGGGAAGGGGAAGACTGATTTGGTCTCCCGCTGAGCTAAGATTGATCCAAGAGCAGCAGGAGACTCAAATAAACTTGTCCCTAAGTGCAGGGACTTTGACTACAAAGCTCATTAGGAGCGTGATTTGTGCATCTAACCTGAGCACCCAAACAGCTTTTGCTCACAGGGAGCCATCAAGAGTCAGTTTTCCCAGTCTTGGGTGTTAAAGCAACAAAAGTCCCCCGATCAGAGGCGTTGGCACCTGGTAGCAAAGAATTAAATAAAATAAAATAAACAGCAAGTATTTTCAATAGTCACCTTACTCCATTTAAAAGAGGATTTTATTTATGTTGCAATTATGGCCTGATACAGATGTGACTGAATATATATGTGTATATATAAATGCAAAGTTTAAAAAAACAAAAGGGATAATGCATGTTAAAAAATTGCAAAAATACTTAATTAAATGGACCTATATTAATACTACAATAAATAAACTACAAATAGAATAAATAAATGGACATCAATATTAATGATAGTAATTAAGTTAATAGCTCCACCCACATGTGGTTAAACCCTTTTGTTTGTCATAGTCTTTCTTCGGACATTTTTTGAACTGAGATAAAGATTATTTTGAACTGTGAATCATGCAAAGCTACTCTAATACAGCCAAACAACAAAACTATGGAGCTGAAAATTGGCTCAATAGATCCTCTTAACTATAAGCTCATCAATGCATTTAATGAACCCGATGAAGCACAGATTAAATTGTTGTTATTCACCCTATTCTGTAACCTCTTGTCCTGTGACCACCTTCTGCAGTACTTGCAGACTATCTCATCACGCCAGATGGACATGCAGAAGTTCATTGCTGACGGCTGCAGAGAGGCTTTGCTGGAAGAAAAGCGACGCTTCTGTTTCCTGGCGGACAAACACTGCATGTTCTCCGGTCAAATTAGCAACTTCTATGAGAACGTAAGCAAGGACAGAGATGAACATCCAGCACAGCCGCATCACACCTTCTATAATGGATCATTTAACTTGCTCTCATTCTCTGGTGCTTCCAGGCCAAAGAAATACTGTCGGTGAAGATCCCCACCTGGCAGGAAAAGTGCAGCGACATCACCAAGGTGCCAGACTCTGTGGTGAGCATGATAGAAGGGCTGTCCGTCGTTCCACAACAATCACCGCTGGTTGATCACTGTAACAGGGTTAGTTTGATTTTATTATTTGATTTGTAAGTGTGAAATTTGTAGATGTTAAGCATTCTTCTGTCATGTATTACCTTGTTCGATCACATATTCTCATCGTACCATGGGGGTAGTTTAGATTAAAACTGAGGATAGAGCATGCTGTAGTGCAGAACAAAGCATTTGTAAAAGACTGGCCCTGCGGGGTTTTTATCTTCTCAAGTTGTTGTGTTGTAGTTTATCTTGTTAAAGTAATGAAATCTATTGTATCAGATGAAAGCTGTTGTGTAAAGTAGTAAGACATGGGTGATTGTTATCAGCAGGAAATCTCAGATGTGTTGTTGCTGTTGTGTGGTGTTAAGGTC
This sequence comes from Perissodus microlepis, assembly GCF_051167445.1. Taxonomy (NCBI): domain Eukaryota; kingdom Metazoa; phylum Chordata; class Actinopteri; order Cichliformes; family Cichlidae; genus Perissodus; species Perissodus microlepis. The sequence goes on along the minus strand of NC_140468.1, from coordinate 19,957,481 downwards.
CAGTGAGGCAACAGCTGTTTAGTGCTTCGCACGGAGGAAGAACATAAACTCCATTTACTGTGTGACTGTTTGATTATAGCACCAAGGACCTGTTGAGATCTGAATAATGCCAATTCACTTTGTCATATTGATGCATCCGCTAATCAGTCTTTGTGCTCTCTTCAGGTCACTGTGGACTCTGGCCCTCCTCCAGCACCACCCCTCAAAGCTCAGTTCAGCCCACTTGCCAACATGTTTAATCAAGAGCCCACATTTCCATTTAACTCCTCTTCAGACCACAACTCAGGTAAAGTTGGCTTATGTGAACTGCATAAATAAATATATAATCTTTATTGGTGAAGATTAAATCAACTTTGTTATCTACATGATGTGTGATTTTTATTTTTATTTTTTTTTCTGTCTAAAATAGGCCAGACTCTCTCATATTTTCTGTATAAGTGTAAAGGAAAAATTCTCATGCCAGAGCTGTCCATTAAATAGCTGCAGAAACAGCTAGCCATTCCCCCAAATTAAAAAAACAAAACAAAACTGCTCTTCTTTTACAACGGTTCAACAGAAATCTGGCAAAGTCTCATTTCTAGTCTCTTCTGCCTCCAGATCAGGGCAGTATTGGAGATGGCAGCCTGTCGAGATCTACATCCCAGTCATCTGGTCTGAACGTGAGCAAGAAGTTCCGGGTTAGAACCATTTTCCCTCACACAGCAGGCAACAACGACACGCTCCTGAGCTTCGATGAAGGCGACATCATCACTCTGCTCATCCAGGACGAGAAGGACGGCTGGTTGTACGGAGAGCTGGAGAAGACGCAGCAGTGAGTCTTCATCTGCTTTTGTATTCAGGGCTGTGTTGACGGCTAAGAAAACCTGAGCTTAGTCTCCACAATCTCATTTAAAGTTACATTTTGTAATCTGGGTATCGTTCATTTTATTCACTCAATAGATTTGTTGTCTACAAATCCCAAATACCTCTAGTTGAATATTATTTTTATTTATTCCTTTATTTATTAATTTTTAGGCAATATCAAAACATTAAAGGTACAGTTTGTAAAATCTCACCATTAGATGTCAGTGAATTGCAGATTGCAGTCAACTGAATTCTGTTTTCTTGTCCCTACCAGTCCCTTTCAAGTGCATAACCTTAGCTACGGTGGGCGCTTTAGCGTTTTAAAAAAATGTTAACTTGTTGGTACACCTAAGACAGGAATGATACTTCTGTTACAAGAAAGACGTAGCAGTCGTGGCACACGGGTGGTTTTTTTTTTTTTTTTTTTCCCCCACATAACTCAGCTGACAGTACAAGTTTCTCTTTTGTGCTTTTGCTGCTTTGTCGTGCTACACATGCCTCAAAATACAGAGTATGTCCGGTATGTTCAACACGACAGTCGTAAAGCCTGATCTTAGCTCACTCACGTACACATGCAGAAAAACGGGTGCAAACACGCAAAAAACCCCAAAACAAAACAAACCGGGAGGCATCTTCTCATGTAGATTTTACAACAACAACATTTTCCTTCCCCAAACACGAGGAAGGAAAATATTTTAGCTGGAACTTTTATAAATTCCAATGAAGTCAGACCTTTTTAGCAGCTGTGATTACGTGTCACCTCCAGAGAAGGGGGAAACATGTTCACAGGTGCTAAATGAAAGATCTCCCTGCTTTTTATTCTCCTAGACAAACATAGCACCTGTTAGCTTTGCATCCACTTGTACAAAGGATCAGGCTTGTTTATGTACAGCAGGCTGTGTTTGCATATGTGGCTGCAGCAGCATTACCCTCCTTCTGTGTATAATTACGTTCATATTCATCCTTGCCAGATCACTTAGGGCTCATCATGCAGGATTATGGACTGCTTTCAGTTTGCGTTTGTCCCACTTTGAAAGAATTTACACGAGCCTTATCTGCTTGTTGTGCGTGGCATTAAGCGGCCTTTTTAATTTCAAGTGATTTTAATGCAGTCAATGGCTTTTTTTTTTTTTCCTTTTCTTTTTTTCCCCCAAGAAGAGGCCGTGTTGGGAGAAATCAGTGCTTTCTGTTTCTTAGCAACAAATCCACTGCACTGGTCTGATAAGCCATCGTTTTCTCCAGACGTGACTTGGAGACAACTTTGGAGTCTTGGTGAACAAAATCTTCTATTCTGTGTCTGATGTTAGAATTTCATTCAAGTGTTTTGTCTGCTGCGGTGATTCTCTATCGTGATGGATTCCAGATGACGGCTAAGAAATTGCATGACTTGTTATGTAATTTTATTTTGACGTTTTTTAAAGATAAAACGATGTGATTCTGTTCCCAGGCGGGGCTGGTTTCCCTCATCCTATTGTCGAACTTACACTGAGTCGGTGGTATCAAATAGGTAAGAGGTGACAGAGCATGCCAAGCATTGAATCAATAACTTCTTTTTTTTTTTTTTTTTTTTTTTTAAATTTCACAGCTTCTGTTGGATAACTGAAGCTTTTTGTAATGTGTCTCAGTAGTAATCTAGGCACGCCGGTGCATCGTCTTAGTACGATTAGCCTGCCAGAGACTGAGGAGGAGGAGGACGAAACAGTGTTGCTGCCACCACCAGACTACAGCGACGACGCCCCCTCCCGCCCGGTCGTCCTCTCAATGCCTTCGCCAGTAAACACGGTCAGTATCAGCACTCGATTAAGTAAACCACCTGTCATCAGCTGTATCAGGAGCATTTCCAGAGCGTGACCTGATATCTTTTTTTCCTCATGTTTTGATAATTCGGGTTGATATGACGTATCTTTAGGTGGCAATGCTTTGAAATAGTGCTGCAGTTAAGCAATTTGAGTTTTGTAGGTATTACCAAGAACACGTGCTCTAGAAGAAAACGGATAAACAACATGCCTTTACACTGGATGTTTTGCTGTAACACAACAAGCATGTATGGAATTTGTGCAATTTCACAAATGATTGATTTATAAGGATGATCAGGGTTGTCATTTAGGGAAGCTGTTCAGTGAGTGTGCTACTCAGCATTTTTCTGAATCTGCTCTGTAGTTTTCCATTACATTGTAAAACAATAAGTATACTTTTTTTCTGTGTATTTCACACTGCTTTTAACAATCTTTCACATTATCATTTCTGCTCTTGGCTTTGTATGGCTGCAGCTATCCTTGATACGGTCGTCTAATTCACACATCTCTTGGTGTGAGCACAGAAGCTGCTGTTGAAACCTTTTGCTTGTGAGATGTAGCCAATTGCAGGAAAGCTAGCCAAGAGAAGCTAAAACAGCTTTATTGAAAAATGAGCATAATGTGTCTCCTTTAAGCGCTAATATTGTTATGCTGACATGCTGGGCATTTAAAAATATTTCATTTAAATTTTATTTTGAAAAAAGACCTATACAAATTATCAAAGACCCCGCAGTGGCAAAAAACAGCCCCTTGAGATCATGATCTATCCAGCAAATTCAGTAATCATTTCCAGGGGCCTTGAAAGCTAGTGCAAGACCTGCCTTTGCCATTCAAGTCCATTCAAGCAGCGTCTCACTGAGCCACCTTTTAAAAACAGGGAGGTGATGTCGATTTCCAGTCCAATAAAATTAGTCTGTTTGCACCAATCATGCCTTCCCTCAGGGCTTTTCTATGATGGGCCTTGTTCCATCAGATACTAACATGCTGTTAAGTTTAATATTAGGCACCAACACAAAGAACAGCTAAGAGTGACGGTTGAAAGCTTGGAGCGAAAAGAGTAGCTGCTCGTCATCTTCAGCCCTCTTTGCTATTAGAAATAGGTCTGAGCTAACTGCAACCCCATATCTCACACATGCCCTCCCCTCTCTCTGTTGAGTTTTGACACCCAGTCTGTGAACAGAAAGGAGTTAGTCTGCTGAAAAATCCAGAATGCAGTACTTGTCAAAGGATTGTCAAATACGACATGGTATGCTGTTCAGAACAGCTGTGCCTCAAGCACAAGCAAGTTTTTAGTTACTGATTTCAGTCAGATTTAAAGAAAGGTTTTTTTTGGGGGGGGGTGGTTTTTGGTCAGCTGTGGTTCTCTCTTCCACTTTGGACCACTCTGAACCACATGTCAAACTCTAGGCTACTTGGAGATAAAGAAAAAGAACCACCAGAGTCATTGTGATTCACAAAAATGAATTTCTGCAAAGTTTGCATGGGAGTCTTGATATATTTAAGTCCTCAGCAAACATTGCACTTTGTAGAGACATTATAAAAGCTAATATCCTGCCGCTGCTCTGTAATGTGACATGCATTTCTCCCCGGCTGCTGCTCATTGGCGAAGTTTAATGGCTGAAGTTTGTGGAGTTAGTCATCATTTTAACACAAGGTTATTTCTTCCTGATGGGACACGTGCCCTTGCCCTGAGTCGTCACTCCACACCTGCACCATAAATGCCATCATGCAGGCAGAACTTTTAAGTCGAACTGATCGCGTCTTATCAACATCTCCTTAGTGCGCAGTCACCGGCTCCACGCCCTTGAAACGGCACAGCTAGAAGCACACCTGTGTTCTGTAAACAAGGTTCAAGGAAATGCGCTATATTTATCAAGACTATAGTTTCCACGAAGTATGTTTAATCTTCAGAGAAGTCACATTCAGTAGGGGCCTGTTTGTAATTTTGACAGATACAGGCATGACCGCGGTACCTAGAAGAAAAGTGTAAAACAAATCGGAGAGGAGAAAAAGGTGGTAAAATACTCCCAGACAGGTTTTGACTAGAGAAGAGTTACAGAGGGAAGCATAAAGGATGAGAGAGTACAGTATCAATTTAATTTTGTGACTGTGCTGTGCTGCCTGACTGGAAATGAACTATCTGTTGAGCCAGCAGGCAAGCCCAGGCACACTTCTTTCTCATCACCTTCCTTTCTGTTCTGGACTGTCTGTACTGTCCTCTGAGTTTGCTGCGTCAGGGTTTCACTATGAAATATACGACAGTGGGGGAAATACCAGCTCAGCGTACCCCAAAATTTTACATCCTGTTTGAGAAAGTAGGAGCTACAAATTTACCACCAAAAAAGTGTTTATGTTCAGATCAGCCCTATCAGCTAGCTATCAGTTACAATAATAGAACCCCCTGGGTGTCCTGTGAATTGTGGGAGGTGGGACCTCTTCCAGCACATCCCAAAAACGATCAGTTCATTTGGGATCTGGGGCTTTTTGAGGTGGGGTTAGTTTGTGTTCCACTACAAAAGCAACTCAGGAGTGTCTCAAGGAACACATTGTCCTTCCTTCTTACCATATCCACTACTAGGAAGTGCTGTTGCCATGGGGGTGTGTACACTGCCTGGTATGTGACAAAGGAAAAGCTGTGCATTATTCTAACAGTGCACAGTCACAATGGTCAGGGGTCACTTTACATCATAGTTGATCAGTGTGTGTTGGACACAGTTATATTCTGTGCTGTTTGAGGGGAAAAATTGCAGGACACCTTTAAGCAAGGTTAGGGAGGGTTTTTTTGTGACATAATCAGTTGAACTGGAGAAGAAATACTGTTTTGTTTTTTGTTTTTTTGTTTTTTTTTTTAACACAAATTTGATTGAGGTTTTCTCTTTGTGAAGCAAATCTGTGCTCATTTATTTGTGATTCATCTAATCAGAAGTAAAAGTTTGCTGAGAACTACAAAAAAGCCAGGATGTTTCAAACAATGAATGATGAATGTAATGCCTTAAAAGCCCGTCTGTGGCTTTAAGAACTGTCACATTTTTTGTTGACACCTGGGTGTTGCCTTCTCTCTAGGGGAAAAGATGGGTAATGTCTGTTTCCTACAAAAAACGACAACAAAAAAGGCCTTCTCATACACATAATAAAATTATCTGCATTTGCTGATGTGGTCTACCATGAAAAACAGAAACCACTGATGGTTCATTTTAAAACGTTTTGTCACGGGACATATTGTGTGACTACGGCAGCCCTCGGGGCATGCAGCTCAGAGATTTCTGCTCCTGAACTTCGTTGTTTTCCATGCTCACCTTTCACTCTGCTGGCAGTAAGATTATCACCACCCTAAGGTGAGAGGGGGTAAAAAAAAGTGTTTCAATTGCCAGCCTTTCTAGATTGTCTAGATTCCAGGTTCAGTGAGTTCTGAGTTTTGTGGTGTAATTATATGTCAAAGGAAGGCGGGGGGGGGGCAACTGTTGATGGGAAGTCTGATCAAACTAGTCCGACAACTAGTGCTTTCTTAATAGCTGGAGGCAGTTTTTGGAGATTGCAATGATGCCTGTTGAACTTTGTGTTGTTTCCATTTTGGTGACTTGAAGTTAAAGAGTCATTTCTTCTGCTTTTTCTTTAATAACAGGTTTCTTTAGTCAACGGGACTCCAAAGGCTCCTTTTCTTGCGTGAGTGACACAGCTGGCAGATTTTCACATATCCATATGACTAATTAAAACTCTATTTGACAATAACCTCATACATCTTTGTTCATTTTCTTTCCGCAGAGGAGGGAACCCCTTTGCCATGGTCAAGCTGAAGCCGACTGTCACAAATGACAGATCTGCACCACTCATCTAACTCTAAGCTTATTAGGGTGGTGGTGGGGGGGGGGTTCTTCACCGCTGTTATGCCTTCAGGGGACTCTTGTACTGGAATCATACAACCCCCTCTGCGACACACTGACTATCTCCCCAACCCAACATCTCACTAGCCTGCATGCTAGTTTTTTTTCCTCAGTACCAGCGCGTGTTTTATCATCAGCCACCACACGATAACCCACATTTGGAGATGCGGGAATTGTGAAAAACTGGACAAAGAAAGTGTTTGGTGTGCTCTTCTGGTTTGAGTTTGTGTAACAAGTAAACATTCACAACAAAATGAACATTTAGACTTCCCTCTGATCCATATCGTTTTAGTAAAAGTAGCATTTAAATTGGTGAACGTGTTGCATTTCCTGTGGCTGCTTTGTAGTGAAAGCCGCGATGTGATCTGCAGTGCCATTAGAAAGTATTTGCTTTACGTTGTTTACCAGGAACTTCATATGACTCCTGATACTGAGCGGCGACAGAAAACTGTAAACAGTGAGGCTGTTATCAAAGTAATCAAATTGCACTGAATTGCAGTCATGCGTCTTTAAAGCAGTCCAGAGAAATCCACTAGAAGATTTTCCTCTGTCACTACCAGGAAAAAGTGCACATACACAGCTACTCCAAGTAAACAGGTTGAACGACCATTGCTTTTTACTCCTCAGTCGTAAAAGGCTGATGGGGTATTGTTGTCTACAAAATTGTTGTTACTGATATGCTATTTGGTAGATGAAGTCTTTGTTTTCATTTTGGAATGAACCGGTCTCTTTATTGCTTTGTAAGACACTCGGTCAGGCTTGTTTCAATGAAAAATGATGAGATCCAGATGTAAACCTTTGCTACCTGATACTGATGAAACAGACAAGCATACAGGTTGTCTTCCTGACTTGCCAAAATATCCGTATCTTTAGTTCTTTCTTTTTTTTACTAGTTATTTTAGCTTATTTTACTAGTTTGTTTTTTTTTTGTTTTTTTTTTAAATTTGTCAAGGTATTTAGTTGTGAGAATGAAGGGAGAGTGATATTGGGAAAGAAGGGGTTTGTCATTGGATTAAAGGCAAAAACACTAAGTCACAGTTTTGAATGACAAAGGTATTTATATATAAAATAAGTTTGTATGAAATATTTAATAAATCTGTAAACAAAAGTCAGACACGGCAGTCACCACGCTCAGTCCGAGCCATGGATGCTACTTTTTTGTTGTTGTTTTTTTTGTTAGGCCTGACTGCTGCTTTTGCATATTAAATGGATAAGATGACCTTTTGATGAAGGGAATTATTTCACTCCTCATTGTTTGTTTCGTAGTTGTTATATGTAGCTTCTGTGCACAACACAGTTTATGCAAAATGAGAATGTACTTTAACGGCAATCATTTGAAATGTGCATAAGTAAAATGACTCATTGTTTGAAATCTTCAAAGTGTTATTTTGTGAGGAAAATGACTTTTTCCCCCATGAATTTGCTTTTCTGAGTTCAGCTGTATGATGAGCAAGTGATTCATAAGACAGTTGATTGAATCGTATTAACCCACTGATGTAAGTGAACCCATCACACTGCCATAATGAAACATGCTTTTCTTCCGAGTACCTTGCCACTGTGTTGACCGATAGTCTTTTTTTTTTTTTTTTTTCAATAAAACATAAAGCCTGAATGTTCATTTTCTGTTGTCTTCTCGCTAATTTAACTGTCTGTTAGCTGAAATGAAAGAAAGTGATTATAATCATAACTTAAGGACTGGAGTGAAAACAAGTGAAAAAGCAGCCAATGTCCAAAGAAAGACTGGAGAACTATTGCTCAATGAAGTCTGGCTCCTTAGAAGCAAAATATAAATACAAGAGAGCTCGGGATATTTGCACAGTAGGGAGACCTGGGATAGTTGTAACGTGGGTCAGTTGTAACACTTCCAATTTCTCCAATCAGGGCTAAGTTTCAAATGATGTGACTCATCCTGTGCATGCCCAATTCAGTTCTGCTATCACATGTGAAAAATCAGCACATTTTGTCAAACACAGACAATTTAACACGAAAAAAAGTAATTTGTATGCCAAAAAGTAAGTTTTTCTACTTTATTTCAATTTCTAATAGCATTATCTGCTTTGCAGTTAAGCTCATCAAACTTAAATTATGTTATTTGTATGTCTATGGGGATATATTCTGTGTAGGTCTTTAGTGCTAATGTTTTAGCTGTTGGCTGTAATGTTAGCTAGTTCATGGCTATAGGAGTCTGGGTCAGTTGTAACAGCAACAGTCTGGGTTAGTTGTAACAATAATGCAGATGTTACAACTTACCACACTATTACTTTAACTTATATTAAACAAGTTGGGGCAACGACATCAGCAGAGAGAGGTTCACTGGTCGCTTTTGTATATGCGGTTAATGCCATTGGCAACACAATTCCTCCACTGTTTGTGTTCCCACACATACATTATGCAGACCACTGTGTCAGAGATGGACCAGTAGGAAGTACTGGTAGTGGAAATAAATCAGGATGGGTGCAAGAAACAGATTTCCTCATCTTTCTGAAGCACTTTGCAAACCACACCAAGGTAAGCCATGATAAAAAGCAATGGAATTGTGATGCTGGTGAACAACTACATTTTTTCAGCTTCATTGTTATGTTCAAAATTGGTGCAAGAGTTGTAGGTTATAATGCCCACTGAGCCAATGAGACCAAACTCAAGGAAGACCAACCAAAATGAATGAAATATTCAGTTGCAGAAAATTCCATAATTTGTCTTTTTTGGGGGGTTGGAATATGTTCAAAAGCTAGATTTCTGCATTCTGTCACACACACACATAGCTACATAAATGGCTCTAAGTGCATTCATGTGTTGAATAAACAAAGATTACATGTTAATGTTTTGTTAGTACCCTTATTTCATTGTGTTACATTTTACCCCAGGATATGTTACAACTAACCCAGACTATGGGGTTAATTGTAACATTTCACTCTTTGTGTTTGAGACCATACCATGCAATGGGTAATTGTGCTGCAGAGAAAATAGCTGCACTATTTAATAGCAGAGACATGTAAATACTTTGCATTACATTTTGAATCCACTACCTTAAAAGAGCTCCAATTTACAGACAGAAATGTCAAAAATGTTACCACTATCCCCGGTCTCCCCTACTACTCCTGAACAGCCTGAACATGAATTATAGCTTTACAGCGCCCTCTGCTGCTTGTCTGCTAAACAGCAACTCTACAAGCGCCTGCTGCCACGGAAACTGCCAGTGGGAACAGAAGTAACAGCACTTCCTGTTTCAAACTGAATCATTTCTGCTGTGAGTGAGCAGCTACGGCACACAGAATGATTCGGACAGCTTACGATCCATCTCCACTGCATGAATGAACAGCTGTGACTTCTCACCACCGCCGACAGCCGCTTTATGAGAGGAGGGTCAAGGTTGGCTGCTTGAACTCTTTCAGTTTGCTATTTCTATCGGGCTAAGCCCGTAAGCCTGTACCAAAACAAGCTGAGCATCTTTAAATCATAGAGCTGGCTTTACTGTACACGTTCGTTTGGGGGCATTTCATTTCACATTTCCCTCTCCTGTCAGTCGCCTCTACAGTAAATAGTCCAATATTTCAGGCTAATCTTACACCGTTGCTAATAGGCAGCTACGTACTTTATTACTTGGTAGTAAGCCCCACGGGTGAACAAGCGCATTCGCTTCAAACGTGTGTGTGATATCTTTATGTATTTTATTGTTACCATCAACCTGGTGTGTGCTGCATGTACAGCTGTGAGTGACAGGATACGCCTTGTAGCAGCAGCGTCCCTACTTGTTACGAGATGCTGTGAAACAGTTGACTGCCACTTAGCTAGCCAAGAGCCCACTCTGTGATCTGTGTACATTTCACATACAGGCTTGGTTATTACAAATGCCACACGTATAGTGTGTTAAATGTGGGTCAGCAAATTGCGCTGAGAAGACATCGAGCAACGCAGTGCAAAGGTCATCGCCACTACAGCGCATGATCCAAACAACTAGTTTACAGATTGGTAAACAACTGTTCTCTAAGGAGGCCATTTGGCCCATATCTCCCTATTTTCCACACACACTTTGTTCATATTTGTGTATAATTGTGGCCTGCTTTTTCCTTCTGTACTGTTGGTGGGTTATGTCTTTAGGCTCCTGCTCATTTTAAATTGTGTAGTATGCTTTGCTTGATATGCAGTGGTCATAAAAAATATATTTATACTAATCAAGCATGACATTCTGACCACTGACAGGTGAAGTGAATAACTCTGATTATCTCTTCATTATAGCACCTGTTAGTGGGTGGGTATGCTAGGGAGCAAGTGAACATTTTGTCCTCATAGTTGACATGTTAGAAGCAATAAAATTGGGGAAGCAAACAATTTGAGTCAGTTTCATAAGGGTCCAATTGTGATGGCTAGATGACTGGGTCAGAGCATCTCATAAACTGCAGCTCTTGTTTGTTTCTGGTCTGCAGTGCTCAGTATCTATTAAACGTTGTCCAAGGAAGGAAAAATTGTGAACCAGCCAAGGATCACAAATACACTTGGGGTACAAAGTCTGGCTGTGTGGTCTGATCCAGCTGAAGAACTACTGTTGCTGCTTGTAGAATAATTTAATGCTGGTTTGGTTCTGGAAAACAAACAAACAAACAAACAAACAAAATCGAGTCCATCACAGTTTGTTGCATATGGGGCTTCATAGCTGCAGACCAGTCAGGGTGCCCATGCTGACCCCTGTCTACGCCTGAAAGCACCACCAGTGAGCATGTGAGCCACAAAAGAAGATGTGCCTAATCTGATGAATCATGTTTATTTGATATCACGTGGACGGCCAGGTGCATGTGGGTGCTTTGGTGGGGAACACCTGATACGACGATGGACTATGGGAAGAAGGCAAGCCGGCTAAGGCAGTGTGATGCTTTGAGAAATGTTCTGCTGGGCAACATTGGGTCCATGTGGATGTTACTTTGACACATAACGCATATCTAAGCATTGTTATAGACCACGTACGTGCTTTCATGGAAACAGCAGGATAATGCGAGAGGCCTGAGTACAGAAAACATTCAAAAATTGAGACAGATAAATAATAAAAGACATGATCACATATTAAGAAAAAGATATGCAAAGGAAGTTGCAGATAGACCGATGCAACCATTTAAAATGTTCCACTGAAATCAGAGAGTACAGCTGCATTTTTAAATTTCTTTGTAGCTCTTTCCATTATTTATCAGCGGTATGAAGTATTTCAATCCAGGTTTTCTAAGTTCAGACTGATCAGGAGGTACAGCTAATGTTAAAATGTCCCATGAACTGACATTGTAAGTACTGGTTTAAATTCAATCAAGGAGCAATGGTAAGCTAAGGGAATCTTGGGAGCAGAGCCTTGTAAACAAACATCATACAATGCTGCTCTCTGCGATTTGCTAGGGAACACCATCCCACTTTTTCATATAAGATGTAGTGTTGAGTAAGAAAAGAATCACTTGTGATAAAATCATAATGCACTGCGATACAGTGAGGGGAGATTGGTGGGGGAGACAGATGGACTGATATAGTGTCTGCAGTATTGTAGAATCACTGTATCCATCTGTTTACTGTGAAAGCAAAACTGTCAGTTTTACTGGCTGATCGATGTTCCTGCTTTTGTTTATAGTCACGTATGTTTTGGAGTGACTGAAAAAATGAGATTGCAGATAGAAGCAGCTGAAACGTGTTTCCTCCAAAGTGTCTCTGGGCTCAGCTTTAGAGAAAGTGTCAGGAACTCACTCGTTTACAAGGGGATTTAAGGTGTTTTAACCATCTGACTAGGATGATGTTTCACACATGTCTAAAAGGGAGGGACAAATCCCATGCTGGCATCGGAACACCATGGTGTCCCCCAAGAGAGCTAGAGGAGACAGCCAGGAAGTGGGAGTTCTAGACTGCCGGCTCCACGTACAAATCCACGCATGGACCAACTGTGAAGGATCCAAATTGAGTTTTTACTGATCTGCTTAAAGTGTCCAACCCTATCTCTGAGCCAATTTCACTTATTTTTGCCATGTCCAAAACATTTTTATGAGGCCCAGTGTATTTAAACACACACTTCAGCATCTTTACACAGCAGCTGATGCCAAATGTTGTGGTACACGTCCCAGTGTTATAGCCATTCATTCTGGGAAATTGTACAACGTAATTTCAAAGACACATTATCAGCATTAACCCATTTTCTTCGTCAGGTTCCAGGTGCAGCCATGCCCGTCTCCCTGCTGTGGGCTGTGGACGTCTACGGGCGGGTCTACGGCCTGTCCACGGCGGGGCAGCAGTGGGATCAGTGCCGCGATGCCCAGATGGAGTTCAAGCGGGTCACGGCGGCACAGCAGTGCTGCTGGGGCATCGCCTGCGACAACAACATCTACCTGAACGTTCACGCTTCCGACCTGTCCATCCGCTACCAAGAGGAGACCTATGAAAATCAAGTGGGTCTCTGTGACTAGTCGGGGGCTGTCATTCTTTAATGACTGTATTTACATTAAAATAAGTTCTTGTAAAAGCCAAGAAATATGTAATAAGGAACCCACATTATTCGTCTGTCTTTAAGCAAGTTTATAATACCTTTTCTTTTTATTATTATTGCACAAGTAAAATTGAAAGTTAAAGTTCCCCATTATATGTTCAGCATCCTCATATGGCAGAGTCCCACTTCTCTGTTGCTAAATCCACAAGCCATTAGGCTACGTGCTTTAACAAGTGAACCTTAGAAGCATGCTAAACCAGTTTTTAATGGGAAAAAATTCTCACAGTGCAAGATCACGAGACCTTTTTTAACACTGCTCTTTCAGACTATCCCCATTAGGTCGACACTCAGTCATTTTCATTCTTGTGGCTACATCTTCATGGGATATCTCACTAAAAGTGCTCTTGTTTTCCCTTAATATGAAATAAAAGGCAACACCACCGGCTTTAACGCAGTTCACTTTCTCTGCCCAACTTTTTGTTAGCGTTGGAATCCCGTAGACGGTTTCTCTGAACGTTTGCTGCCAAGCGACCGCTGGCAGTGGAGCGACGTCACAGGTCTGCAGCACCAACCTCTGGACAGCTTCCTGCTGCCCTCCAGCAGCTGGGAGTGGGAGGGTGACTGGTATGTGGATGAGAACTTTGAGGGAGAGCCCACAGAGAAAGGGGTGAGTTTAAAAAATGTGCGTCTGCTTCAATTACTGCCCTTTTTTCCTTTCTCTTGTGTGACCTGTTCAGATGTTTGTGTTTCCAGGGATGGACCTATGCCATCGATTTCCCTGCCACCTATACTAAAGACAAGAAGTGGAACTCCTGTGTCCGTCGCAGGCGATGGCTCCGCTACAGGAAGTACAAAGCAATGGACACCTGGGCTAAGGTGGGTGTTACTGCATAAAATATGCATGTAATGAGTGCTGATGGGTGAATGTGCGTTTTAAGTTCTTGTTTTCCTTGTGTGCATGGCAGATCCCCTCACAGCACACAACTCTACCAGATCCCTTCAGCGACATCAGCTGTGGAGGTTGGGAGATTAGTGAGGAACCCAGGGGCCGTCTGTGTCTGTGGGCTGTATCCCTGCAGGGCAAGGTATAGATTATATATACAGGGCAGCACCTACCTTGTTTTAGGTATCAGTGGCAATGTTATTATGCTGCTATATGCTCAGATTGAGAATTTCTCGACTGTTGAAGTAATTTGTGTTTATTAACTGTGTATGCTTCAAATCATTTGCTATTAAAAGCAGAGTTAGACATTAGCAGCATGCTAACTACTTTAAAATGATCCTGTCTCACACATACATTCGTGTCACACCAAAATTGTTTGATACCAGCTCTTAATTTTCGGAATCTGTCTTTGTCTCTGTTCAGGTGTGGTTTAGAGAGGGAATCTATCACCATAATCCTGAGGGCGCTTCATGGGAGGAGGTGCTTCTACCTGGAGAGGTGGTCCAGATCAGCTGTGGCCCAGCAGACCTGGTCTGGGCTGTGCTCTGGGAGGGGCAGCTCATTGTCAGGGAGGGCATAAGCAGAGACTGCCCTAAAGGTACAGATAGGCTCACTGATGAGAGGGTGACGTGGTGTTTCTGAGTGAATGTGTTGAGAATTAATATTTCCTGCAATCCAGGTGCCTCTTGGGCAATAGTGGAGTCTCCCAGCTCCGATGTGGGAGCTACACACGTAGCCGTGGGAAACAACGTGGTCTGGGTTGTGACGAAGGACAATAAAGTAAGAAAGTGCTGCAATCACGTAAAAAAAATCTGCTTTTAATCAGTGGAAGTACTTCCAATAGATATCTTTGCCTGTTGGCAAATAAGATTTAGCATTTTCCTGTGTCAGTGGCTAATTCTGTTTGTCAGTTTGCACTAGCTGAATGTGCAAAGATGGCAGTGTGACCAAGCTAAAGCTTTCAAATGTTTCACTTATTTATTTATAATGAAGATTTGTTTCTTTCCTCAGCTCAGTAAATGGAGCATAAAGACCAACAAATGCGAAGTAAAAGAACAGAAACAAATATTAGGAGCTGCTCTGCCAATCTTTTACTTTAATAATCTGTGTTGGCACTTCACAGTTCACTCCTAATTTCAACACTGTGACTGACACAACATGAAAAATGTCTAAACATAGTTAAACAGGCTTGTAACAGCTTGTTGTTAAAACTGCAGGGATTAAACCTGCGATGTCTTCAGAATACCTCTCACTCTACACTCCTGCTTTACCAGGTGTGGTTCAGGCGTGGCGTGAATTCTCATAACCCGTGTGGCTCCGGCTGGATCAGCATGGTTGGAGAAATGATCATGATCAACGTAGGACAGAACGATCAGGTGATTCAGTGTCCTCAGTGTAACTGCTGGGAATCTTATAAGGACTGCTACATGGCTTTATTACGGCATGTTTGCAAGTGATGCAGTAATGCTGAGGTTTTCTGAAAGTTGCTGGTGTTCATAGGTGTGGGCTATCAGCTCTGAGGACCGAGCTGTGTACTTCAGACAAGGCGTGACCTCAAGTGAGCTGAGTGGGAAAACTTGGAAGGCTATTACCGTTCCCCGAGACGGAGACCGATCCCACTCCAGCGCCAGCGCAAACAGCCTGCAGAGGTGGATGCGCCTCAGAGGACACACACTCTAGTTAGCTTTTTAAAAATGTAATAATAAAGTTAATTCTCTCTCTGTCTGTGTTTCTCAGTGCTGGATGTTTTTTCTGTGGTGAGGTGCGTGCTCCGTCAGGAGCAAGTGATGCAGAATCAGACCTAGAGAAAGGATCTGCAGATGGGCCCGGTTGCCTGGTCACCTCCACCTCCCCGGATACCTTTGTGGACGCCCCATCTGACCCGCCCACTGACACTCCCAAACCCCGTATCCCCAAGGTCACCAGCGACAGCTTCATCTCTGAACTCGTCTCCGATCGAGAATCGGGGAAGACCTCGAGAGATGTTGGAAAAGCCACTCCCACTGTCCTAGAGGAGGACACCATCTCACACGAAGGAGATGCCAAAGCCCCCTGCGCTGGTGTTGCTCTCTCTCCTAGCCAGTCTGGCAGCCCTCTTGATACTCAGTGGAGTAATGTGGATCTGGAGGAGGCACAGAGCCAGCAGGCTCAAACTGGAGCAGTGCTGGACTCAGCTGACACCTGCAGCTTGTCCTCAGTAGCCACGTACACCCTTGCCATGGAGGATCCTTATGGTGGAGACGAGCACCCTCTGTGGGCCTGGGTCAGTGGAGGAGGCTGCTCTGTGGACAGTCACTCCCAGCTCAGCTGGTTTAACTCTGTGAACACTGCATGTGAGTTCAGTGAGCTAACTCACCGGTGATTGAACGTTTAGATTTTTATGTAACTTTAAGTAACATGTAACTTGTATAAAAGGATGTAAAGTCAGTGCTTATGCTCAGTTTCAATGAAGCTGCATTGATGTCATTATTTTTGTCCTTTTATTCATCCAGCCTTAGTCCAGTCAGTCCAGTCCATGAGTTTGTCAGTCAGTCCAGCCCAGACGGCAGCTTGGCGAAAACAAATCTTTGAGCAACTCAGCGAGAGGACCAGGAGAGAGATTGATAATTTCAAACATTATGAACAAGCCATAGAACAGGTACCTTCTCAACCATGCACTTTACCACCCGTTTCTTTCATTAGCATGTCATTTGATTCGTTCACTTGATCCAATCCTGTTGCAGTCTGTGTGGGTGAAGAAGGGAAGCATGCAGTGGTGGAGAGACTGGAAGCCACATAAGTGGATAGATGTTCATTTTGCCTTGGAGCAGTTCTCAGGACCGGAGGGCAACAAGGACGGCATCCTGTTCATCTATTACAACTATTATGAGGAAAAGAAGGTTAGACGGAAGTGTGCGTTTGTTTAGTAAAAAGGTGTCTTCCTTAAGTTTCATGTATTAACTTTTCTTTGATTATCATTTACCGCTGGCTGCGACATAACACCAAAGCAGACTGGCTTGCTAAAGGCTTACTGTATATTTCAACTTCTCTTTGCTAACACTTCTTTCAGTACCTGCATGCCTTTATCAATGAAGTTACCATCCTGGTTCCTGTGCTAAATGACTCCAAACACACTTTTGCCATCTATACTCCTGAGCGGACCAAACAGAGGTGGCCTATTCGATTAGCGGCTGCCACAGAGCTGGAAATGCATGATTGGGTGGGTATGGAAAGAAAAAATAGCACAGTGGAAAGTAATAATGTAATACTATGCAGCATTTATTCATGTATATCATCTAAAAATTTCATTTTTTTCTCCATCTTTGCCTCCCTCCGTCTGCTCTGTCCTGCTCTTCAGCTGGCATTGTTGAGTGTGTCATGCTGTGACTCAAGGGGGATCCAGGGTCCTCCCTCCAAACAGGCCATCTGGTCCATTACCTGTAAAGGGGACATCTTTGTCAGTGAGCCCTCACCTGGCCTAGAGGCCGTGCCTTACCCGACACCCTGCGACCAGATGTAAGAATGAGCTGCACGTCACTAGACTGATGGCTTTAACCTTCTGATATATGACTTTCTATTCTAACCACTTAGCTATATTTCTTTCCTCTCTGCAGGTTCTGGCGGCAGGTTGGAGGCCATCTGCATATAGTGGAGTGTAACAGTGTTGGGATAGTGTGGGGGATCGGCTTTGACCACACAGCCTGGATCTACACCGGGGGCTACGGAGGAGGGTTCTTCCAGGGATTGGCAAGCAGCACAGATAATATTTACACCCAGACGGACGTTAAGAGCGTTTACATTTATGAGAATCAGCGGTGGAACCCCGTTACTGGCTACACCAACAGGTACTGTGCAAGAGTGGAGCTTCTGTCGCTTTATTGTTGGAAAGTGTTGTCAGAATATATGCGATAATTTGTTTTGTAGAGTTAATTCTGCTATGTCAAGGACACAGAAATATCCAGTCTAATACCTAGCTGTACAATATGTCCACTGTGTAACACAAAGTCAGTTAAACTCCAGGGATACCAATCTGTCCTTTTAGGAAGCATAAGAATTAATTTAATCTAAGCTGGTGCAAGTACAGGAGCAGGTGCACCGGAGAAGCAACAATTCAATTCACTTGTATTTATGTAGCACAAATTCACATCAACAGTCACCTCAAGGTGGTTTATTTTATATGGTAAAAACCCTACAGTAATACAGAGATAACCCCAACAATCCCACAACCCCCTATAAGTAATCACTTGGTGACAATGGGAAGGAAAAACTCCCTTTTAACAGGAAGAAACCTCCAGCAGAATCAAGTTCAGGGAGAGGCGGCCGTTCCCATGGCCGTTTGGGGGGTGAGCGGAGGGAGACGGGACAAAATAATTTAATGATTACTAATGGTTAAATGCAATCGAATATAAACACAAAGAGGTAAGTGAAGAAGAAATACTCACCCACTACAGCCTATTGCAACTAAGTTATGGTTCAGGCTTAACTATAAGCTTTACCTAAAAGGAACGTTTTAAGCCTGATCTTGAAAATAGAGAGGGTGTCTGTCTCCCAAATCCAAACTGGGACCTGGTTGCACAGAAGAGGGGCCTGAAAGCTTACTTGAAAACTCAAGTAAGCCAGCAGTCTCAGAGTGATGTGCTCTGTTAGGATACTGGGAAGTCTCTAAGATCGGAATTTTAGAAAAGGATTTTAAGAGGGAGCCAATGAAAAGAAGCCAGTACGAGAGAAATATATTCTAACTGCTTCCTGTCAGTGCTCTTGCTGCAGCATTCAGCTGAAGGCTTTTCGCCGAGATTTCAGAGAAACATGCTAATAATGAATTACGATAGTCCACCCTAGAGGAAATAAATGCATGAAATAATTTTTTAGCATCACTCGAAACAGGATGTTTGTAATTTTAGTGATTGCACAAATGTATGAAGGCAGTTCTACATATTTGTTTTATGTGATCACTCCTGACTGAATTTACTCTAGTTTTGCTTTTTGGCATTTACATTGCACCGGTAGTACAGCTTGTCTAACATAGTACACGCATAAGTAAAATTGCAAGAATGTTTTGAGAGAGACAGAGCGTCAACCCAGCAGCAGGACCGGTATTTGCTCCTTTGTGCTTGGAGAAAAAGGAGACCTACAAAAATACTTCTAATAGGCATGTTCATGTTTCTGAGCAAAACTGTCCAAAACAGACTCTGTGACGGTTTCATCCTTTAGTGGGACCTGTGCTCATACCAGTCCTGCTCCTGTGTTGATGCTCTTTTAGGGCCCTATCCAGCACTCCTTCTGTAACAGCCCATCTCCTGTTATCTTCTCTGCACTCAGACAAATATAACTGTAAAGAGGGGAAATTTTCACATGTAATAAATGTAATAGATCTCATACATTTGTTAAAGCTGCAGTAGGTAGAGATTTAAAAAAGGGGAAAAATAGGTGTCATTTTTTATATAAGCCTCTCCCTGCCAACACCAGCAGGTGCAGGTGTTTCACTAAAAATAAGTTAATCGAGAATTTCTGATCCCATTTTCTTCCACTTTAACTGTTACAACAGTGGATTTTAGGTTTTTTTTCATACTATTTACATTCATATATGTGTGATTCTTATTTTATTTTTGTATTTTGGGGGGAGACGGAGCCCAGAAAAGAAACAGGATCCTAGTTTCCACAAAGACCAGCTGATGAACAGTGTACTGAAAGGTTGCCTAGCTACACCAAAAACCAACATCTCATCAAGTCCATTTGAGATTTCTTTATTTTATTTTATTTTATTATTATTATTATTTTTACATAAACCGAGCAATTGTAGAAACATTTAAAACTTTGCCATTGCACTCTGATGTGACAAATAGACAACATATTTTAACAGTCATTTCAGCTGAATCACGTTGTTTTGATTTGTGTGTGTTTTCTGTCATTGAGCGTTGCTATTCTTTCCTTTAGAGGCTTACCAACAGACCGCTACATGTGGAGTGATGCTTCAGGACTACACGAGTGCACCAAAGCAAATACAAAACCTCCCTCCCCTCAGTGGACATGGGTAGGCAAACACACCCACAGTGGGAGATTCCCCGTGTTGATCTGTAACCTTCTCTGTGATAATTACAGTAGCTGCTATTCTTGCCTTCTAACCATTAGTTTGAAAAATACTACTATCTTTTCTTAAATATATCACAGATAAGGGGTGTGGCCAGACCTGCAGGTGCGTTGAGTGTTTCACTTCCCCTGTTTGCTGTTTTCAGGTGTCAGAATGGGCTATCGACTACAGCGTGTCTGGCGGGACGGACAGAGAAGGCTGGCAGTATGCAGCTGATTTTCCAGCGTAAGTTTCATATGCTGTTCCTGAAACCCCACCTGCTGCTTCACTTGGTTCAAACTATGATCTTGATTTATTTATCTTTCCTTTAATTCATTCTTTCGCTTCCCCATGTGTCTGTGCAGGTCATATCATGGCTATAAAACGATGAAGGACTTTGTGCGTCGTAGGCGATGGGCAAGGTACTATAAAAAGCATCACTGGCTTATTGGTCTGTGCACTATTTATTCAGCAGGTACACAGCACTCTGAAAGTTGCCATCCCTGTGTTTGTTTTTTTTAATCAGACTGGGACAAATGGGCCATAATCAGCAAAATATATTATGGTGTTAATCATATAACGTTTGTTACTGTAGAATTTTAAATTCTGGAGAAAATCTGAAATAATGTGCAGGAAGGTATTTAACTGAAGAGATTTGTTGTCAAGGACACCTCTTTATTTGGCCTTAATGCGCAGGAAGTGTAAACTGACCACTACAGGACCTTGGCAAGAAGTTCCCCCCATCGCACTAAGTGATGTGACCATCCTGCCATGTGCAGCTCAGAGCACCGTGGACATGGTTCCTGTGTGGGCGATCAGTAACAAGGGCGACGTGCTTTGCCGACTGGGAGTCACCGCCCTGACGCCTGCTGTGAGTCATTAATAATATGCAAGCGGACACCAAATGAACTGGTTTAACATCTTTGGAGAGCCACCATTAAAGCTTATTGTCATTTCTTCCGCTTGCATAACAAATGCACGCAAAGTACAGAGAGGTGCATTAGCACGTTGTCACTTATTTTTACTGTGGAGGTTCTTTTAGTTCTAATGTGGGCTTCTAGTGTGGAGAGTTTGAGAGATGTTTGCATTTATTTCAAATACAAGCACTTCAGTCAAAAGAAGATTGTAATTTCTATCAGCAGGGCAGGCATTAATGACAAGAAATATGATATGATGATAATGATGACTGACTAAGTCAGACGTTCCTGGCTGTGGGTTGAAAAGCGGCTTGCAGCATGCAGATTTGCCAGAGTTAGGGAAGCTATATTTGGCTTAATTTCTCATTTGGAGAAAGATAATTATTGTATTATTTTATGCTAAATTTATTAGTGCTTCTAAAGACAAAAAAAAGAAAAAGGAAAAAAAAGAAATTATGTTTATCAGTGGACCAAAAACCTCCAAAGTTTCTTTTATTTCTGTTTATGAACATCTGAATATGGAGAAGCAGGTTTTTGAGAGGTAGTGCTTTCTCTGTCTGCTCTCTCAGGGATCTTCATGGCTCCACGTGGGAACAGACCAGCCTTTCAAGTCCATCTCCATTGGGGCTGCCAGCCAGGTGTGGGCTATTGCCAGGGACGGATCTGCCTTCTACAGGGGATCTGTGTCACCACAGAACCCGGCAGGTCAGTGGGGAAAAAATGAAAACTGAAAGTGAAGGCTGAAAATTGTAATTACATTTGTCATGTCTGCATATTGAAATAAAATTTACTCAAGCAGATGCATTTTACCTGTGTTTTATGTGTGCGGGTGTTTCCCTCTGCAGGAGATTGTTGGTACCACATCCCGTCTCCAGCCAAACAGAAGCTGAAGCAGGTATCTGTGGGAAGAACATCGGTCTACACTGTAGATGAGAACGGTAAAGCGCAAAACGCAGCACAGATTTTTATTTACAGCTTAGGTTTATAAGTTACTTTTATAGATGAATGACGTAGTGTGTTCTGTTTTATAGTTCCTGGTATGTGTTTTTTACGAGATGTCTGATGTGGGTGTTTTTCTATCAAGGTAACCTGTGGTACCGACAGGGTGTGACCCCCAGCTACCCTCAGGGCTCCTCCTGGGAACACGTATCTAACAATGTCCGCAAAGTCTCTGTAGGCCCTCTGGACCAGGTAGGACATTATGGCACCATCTTCATCCATTTCATCCTTAAAAGCTGAATGCAGTTAACAGATTTTACCTCACATGTTTATAGGCATGGATGTTCAGACTTCTTGTCTTTCTCATTTTTGGCGCTTGTAATGTAAAAGTGATTCAGT
This sequence comes from Perissodus microlepis, assembly GCF_051167445.1. NCBI lineage: Eukaryota > Metazoa > Chordata > Actinopteri > Cichliformes > Cichlidae > Perissodus > Perissodus microlepis. The sequence goes on along the minus strand of NC_140468.1, from coordinate 19,935,272 downwards.
TCAGTGAACACGTACCACACCGCGTGTTTATTTGTGGGTGATTTTGTTGCTTTTGTTTTGGGGCTGCAGGTATGGATCATAGCAGACAAGGTGCAGGGCAGCCACAGTCTAAGCTGCGGGACGGTGTGCCATCGACTCGCAGTCCAACCCATGCAGCCCAAAGGACAGTCCTGGGACTATGGCATTGGGGTAAAGAAACCGAACAGTATGACTGTACAGTGGTGGGAAATAACAGTTTCTGAACAGTTTCTAACTTCTATGCTAGTTTCATTTTAGTGGAGAGAAAGAATATCAACCAAAAAACACATGATCTTGATTTATTTATCAAGATCCTCAGTGTGCTGAAGTCGTCATGTACCCTTTGCAGAAAAACAGCTCCAATATGAAAGCAATTCAGTTTCCATCCAGGTGATCAGGAGTATTTGCGATTGACTGGACTGATTGTAATCTGTAATCTTACTTCAGTCAGTGATTTGCAAATCAATTTATAACTTTTAACGTAATATGTTTTTTCTGGATTTTTGGTTGATATATATCTTTCCAGTAAAGTAAAACTACCATAACAAATTAGAAACTACTTGTTTCTTCGTGAGTGAGCAAACTTATTCAACATGAGGTCCAATAATTTCCCCTACTGTATATGTGTCATGAGTGAATTGTCACCATTTTTTTACTGATCCTGTCCTTCCCAAAATGCAACAAAATAAAGGCATATTGTTATCACAGTAATGCAGCAGTTTATTGGTAGTTGTTGATATTTTGAGCACTGCAGTCTCCAGCAGATATATTTATACATCACATTTTCCCACAGACTTAGATTTTTTTATTATCTGCTGAAGTTTGTCTCCTTGTTTTTTAATGCTAAAAAGCATCATCAAGCATCCTGTGCAGCTTGTTCAAGTAAAGTAAACGCTGCACATAATCTGGGGTGTGTTCAACATGCTAATTGTAATATTATTTTCTTTTGGCTTGTTTATTTTTTTCATTAAAAAAGAGGGGTCACATTTTATATATGCAGTTTTATGGGGGATTTTGTTTTAATATGAGTTGGATGGGAGGTGTTGAAAACTACAATTACCAACACAAAGTATATCAAGCTTATTGCTGTTTGAAAAAAACAACAACAGTAGAGTAAATATCAGTTCCTGGAACACTTCAGTCTTCATGTGCAAACTGCAGTAGAACAACAACAGAAAGGTGTGGCTTCCAGTTTTCAAGGCTTTGTTTAGTGCTTATAGACAGATGGTAAACAAGCTTATCCTCAGTAATAATAATTATCACCCCTGTGTCATTGTTTTTAGGGTGGATGGGACCATATCACAGTGAGAGGGAACTCTGTAGAACCGCCCCACATCCGTCTTCCCTCTCTAACAGACACCTCATCCCCTCGGAGCCTGCTGGAAGTCAGGAACACGGAGGTCGACAGCAGTACTTCAGGATGTTAGACAAACACAAATTTGTGCACACAAACTGTATAAAAAGAAACAAAACTCAGATTACCTTTGTAGTATTTTTTTAAAGCACAGCTTATTTTAACACTGGAATAGCAAGGTGATCCTTAAATCCTTAGGTTGGAGTTTTCACACCTTGTGAGCCGGTGAAACAGAGCAATGGATCTCAGACAATCAGAGCCATCTCTGATGACAAACATGCTTGTCTGATCTGTCCCTGTGTTGTTTTTCATTTGTACTAGACATTCATGTGATGGTCACGGCATTTTTGTGTATGTTTCTGTAAGTGCGGTTAGTCTTTTGCCATTGAACTTAGTGGTCTTAATTCATTTTTGTCCTTATTTATTAATCAGGATGTGATGTTCATGATATGTGTGGTTTCTGTGTATAGATTACCACAAAAAGTTAAGGTTAGGTTGGTAGGGGGGGTTTATATGAAAGATGTATATTTTTTAAAATGTGCTTGAATTGTAGTTGAATAGTTGCTGGACCACCAGCTTCAGAATGAGTGTTATTTTGCATTTTATCCTGTGAGCAACAAGTCAACAGGGCCAGTTAATGTGACGCAAGTTTTATCTTTGTTTACTTGTCTGCTCCTTTTGTCTGCTGATCTGGCACAGCATCGGCACTACTGAATACTTTTATGTGCATCTATGTGTCATCTTTTGGATTCTGAAGACAAGAATTGGGGTGATTATTGCATGTAAAAAGTCAGCTTGTGAGGTAAACTGAACCCACTGTTAGCTGAATGACACTGGCTGAGAGAATTGTAAAAATACCCTCCAAAACACGCTGTGTAATTAGCATTAGTCACTTCTAATCAGTCAAGTATTGTTTCTAGACAGATCGTAGAGGTTTACCCATGGACTGCTATTTGGTGCCAGGATGTAGCAGCTATTAGGACACCTACACTGGTTTAAACTTACACATGCCTTGTGCAAAGACTTCTGATGTTATTACCTAAAAAAAAAAATCTATCATTATCATGAAGCGTGTACACTGGTGAATATTGTAAAAAAGAGGAAAATTACTGTAGTCTTACAGCTGAAACACTCAAACTGAACCTTCCTCTTTCTCAGGAGTGCTGCATGCTGTTTACTTCCTTTGACATAATGGTTGTAGAATGACTGAGCAGTAAGGGGGGAAAAAAATTATCTTTTGTTGCAAGATTGCAAAATACTAGTATCTACTCACTATCGTGGCAGTTGTAATATTACACGGACTACTAAACATCATGCACGGGCATCAGTTTATGTCGATAGCTGCTTAAATGCACCTTCGCTGTCTAAATCTGCTGAACTATTTGTAAATGTTGCAAGTGAGATCTCTATTATCTGTGAATACTGAACATTGTGTGTGGTCCATTTGTGTATGGTCAAAAAAAGAAACAGTCTGTGTCAATAATAAATAAATGTATTTATTAATAACAACTTCTCAAATGTTTTTTTTTCCCCGTTATGATGTTTCACACAAAGTTTGCAGCTTAAACACACATGGAAACACAGCAGGGAGAGGGGATAAGCAAGTAACATACACGTTAAATAGCATCTGTGCCTTTAAGAACTCTTCTGTGTGCAGAAGAGAAATGAGCTACATGTTCAGATCAAGGGTGGATTATCATTGTGAGCGCTTTCTTGCAACAACACCTCAATATTTAAGCCTTCTGCTTGGTTGTCTTTCTTTCATGGATGCAACAGTTATGGCTCGAGGTTACACTGAGCAGGTTTCTCAAGAGTCGAAACAAGAAGATGGCAAGATAACACAAAAGAGAACAATCCCCTTCCCCAGTTTAAACCACAACACGCAAGAAGAAGAAGAAACAAATATAAGGGTGGAAAAAAAGCAGCCCTTCTTTCCTGGGCACATACATTACACAACTATGGTCCATTTGGTTTCACTTTCCAGTCTGCATTCTTCATGTCTGCTGTATAAAATCCATCCATATTTTGCATGGAGTTCTGCACAGCCCACCTCTTGCTAGCATTTATTAGAGGTCTGTGATCTGGGGGGGGGGGGGGGAGCCCACTTCCTACAGAAAACACAGCTGAATGTCTCTAAGAGTGTGACTGTAGGAAGTGGGTAATGTTTGATTTGTCCAGCCCTCCTCCTGGTGGCTCCCCTTGCTTTAATCTTACTGTTAGCTTTGCTGGCTGAAGCTATGCATGCTGGTGAGGTATTGGGTGAGACCTTCCTCCCCCTCTTCCTCCAGGTGCTGCTGGTAGCACTGGAGGAGCTTGGCAGCGCTGGCCTCTGAAGGGACCCCGCCAGCAGGCAGGCAGCCCCCTGACATATCCAGGATGATGGTGGTCAAAGCTTTGATGTAATTCTTAGCCAGGGTCAGCGTTTCGATCTTGGACAGCTTCTTCTCGGTTTTCACATGCGGGATGGCCTCGCGCAGAGCTTGGAAGGCGTTGTTGAGTTTGTGCATGCGCTGGCGTTCCCTTTCGTTGCTTTCCAGTCGACGGATGCTGCGCTCTTTGGTGCTGGAGCCGTGCTTGCGTCGCCGGCCTCCTCCCTGCCTCTTGCCATCGCCGCTCCTCAGAGAGCCCCTCCAGGAGCCACGGATCCGGACCGAGGCCTCTGAGCCTTCCTGCTCGCTGGAGCCCGGCTCTGTGTCTGGCTCGAATTCCGGCTCCGGGTCGGACCAGGTCCTTCTGGATGGCTTCACAGCCTTCCCTTTGGATTTCATCTTGCTACTCCTCTTATCTCTGACAGAACAGATCTCAGCTTCAACAAACCTGGAAGACAAGATAGGAGTGTTAAGGACAAGAAAAAAAGGGTATAAAGTGGCCCGCTTCATAGTTTTCCTTCAGTCAGCTCCAGTTTAAACAACTTGGCATCCTGTTGTATCTAATCAGACTCTTGCAGTGTGAAAACTCCATGATGTTGTTCTGTTACTCCACACCTCTTACCCCACAGTTCAGAGATAATACCCATGTCAAGGTTACACTCACAAAAACAGACCTGGCAGCTCACAGCAACAGCAAAGCTTTTTAACTTCACTTTAACTCACTGCATAGTTTGGCTTCACATAATAAGACTAAACCATCAGCTCCTAAACTTATTTAAGAACAGGTTCTATTACTATTCTATATTTTAAATGTGAATTTACAAACAGTGACAGTTTAAACTATACTATCACACGCTGTCAGATAAAGCTGTTTTACATAGATAAGTACGCACAATAAAAAAAACGGGTATTTCTCCATCATCGTCATTATTTCCCTAACCTCAGCTTAATCACACCAACGGCAGTGCTGTGACCGATATGAAGATGAGCAGACACAAGTCAAATTCACTCACAACACAAATGGAAGGGAACTAAAAGCCTTACCTGGGAAATTATACTAATATTCTCCTTCCTGTTTCTTTTTACAGAAAAGGCGTCAGCATGCAGCCGGACATGATCAGCGACATAAAGTCAATTAAAGGAGCAGTGGGAATCAGGGAGCGCGAGAGCAGCACATCAGCGCGAGGCTCACAGATAACTGTCACACGTGAACGGCTACCTGTTGCTAACAGATGTACACGTCGCGCTGTTCAGCCAATCAGAGAGACAGCCCTTTCCCCCGCTAGCTCCGCCCTCAACCCCAAACCTCCCAACAACCTGCTGCTGTTGCTGCAGAAAGTCACGCAAGAATTGAACTTACATTTATACTAGGATGTTTTTTATTTTTATTTTTGGGGGATTCAGATTAACTTTGGCTCCCACTAATGTTTTCCAACGATACTTAGTAGTTGGTGGAAGCAGCATTCAAATCCAGGGATAGTTAGGTGGTTAGGGAGACAGATCTACAGGGAGTGCAGAATTATTAGGCAAGTTGTATTTTTGAGGAATAATTTTATTATTGAACAACAACAATGTTCTCAATGAACCCAAAAAACTCATTAATGTCAAAGCTGAATGTTTTTGGAAGTAGTTTTTAGTTTGTTTTTAGTTTTAGCTATTTTAGGGGGATATCTGTGTGTGCAGGTGACCATTACTGTGCATAATTATTAGGCAACTTAACAAAAAACAAATATATACCCATTTCAATTATTTATTTTTACCAGTGAAACCAATATAACATCTCCACATTCACAAATATACATTTCTGACATTCAAAGACAAAACAAAAACAAATCAGCGACCAATATAGCCACCTTTCTTTGCAAGGACACTCAAAAGCCTGCCATCCATGGATTCTGTCAGTGTTTTGATCTGTTCACCATCAACATTGCGTGCAGCAGCAACCACAGCCTCCCAGACACTGTTCAGAGAGGTGTACTGTTTTCCCTCCTTGTAAATCTCACATTTGATGATGGACCACAGGTTCTCAATGGGGTTCAGATCAGGTGAACAAGGAGGCCATGTCATTAGTTTTTCTTCTTTTATACCCTTTCTTGCCAGCCACGCTGTGGAGTACTTGGACGCGTGTGATGGAGCATTGTCCTGCATGAAAATCATGTTTTTCTTGAAGGATGCAGACTTCTTCCTGTACCACTGCTTGAAGAAGGGGTCTTCCAGAAACTGGCAGTAGAACTGGGAGTTGAGCTTGACTCCATCCTCAACCCGAAAAGGCCCCACAAGCTCATCTTTGATGATACCAGCCCAAACCAGTACTCCACCTCCACCTTGCTGGCGTCTGAGTCGGACTGGAGCTCTCTGCCCTTTACCAATCCAGCCACGGGCCCATCCATCTGGCCCATCAAGACTCACTCTCATTTCATCAGTCCATAAAACCTTAGAAAAACCAGTCTTGAGATATTTCTTGGCCCAGTCTTGACGTTTCAGCTTGTGTGTCTTGTTCAGTGGTGGTCGTCTTTCAGCCTTTCTTACCTTGGCCATGTCTCTGAGTATTGCACACCTTGTGCTTTTGGGCACTCCAGTGATGTTGCAGCTCTGAAATATGGCCAAACTGGTGGCAAGTGGCATCTTGGCAGCTGCACGCTTGACTTTTCTCAGTTCATGGGCAGTTATTTTGCACCTTGGTTTTTCCACACGCTTCTTGCGACCCTGTTGACTATTTTGAATGAAACGCTTGATTGTTCGATGATCACGCTTCAGAAGCTTTGCAATTTTGAGACTGCTGCATCCCTCTGCAAGATATCTCACTATTTTTGACTTTTCTGAGCCTGTCAAGTCCTTCTTTTGACCCATTTTGCCAAAGGAAAGGACGTTGCCTAATAATTATGCACACCTGATATAGGGTGTTGATGTCATTAGACCACACCCCTTCTCATTACAGAGATGCACATCACCTAATATGCTTAATTGGTAGTAGGCTTTCGAGCCTATACAGCTTGGAGTAAGACAACATGCATGAAGAGGATGATGTGGACAAAATACTCATTTGCCTAATAATTCTGCACTCCCTGTAAGTGTCCTGCAGGCTTGTGTGCTTTAATATCTGTGCTGTTCATTTGAGAAAAAGCACAAATAGCAGTCAGAACACGACTATTCAGTTCAGAAAGTGAAATACGTGGAGCACTTTTATAAAATATTAACTAAATAATTGGTTGAATATGCGTACTTACCATTCACAAGTTCCAGCTGACAGCTGATATTTGCATAGATTCTGAGAACAGTGAAAATTTGTGTGCCGTAGTTCAGTGATGAAAAAATATTTAATTGAAACCCTTTCAGTGTTAGTTTGGCCAGTTTACCTGGTGAATTAGGAATATATTGATGTGATATTTTTGCGTTTCCTGCTTCCCATTTCTAGAAAGTGTAGTTGTTTTGCAGTTGACAAGCAAAATGTTAAGGATTTACTGGCTAACTAATGTAACTGAGGAGTTTTACTTTACTGTATTTCATTAAAAAAACAATTAAGGCAATATAATGAGATTGCAGTGGTGGAATTGAATGGTATGGTCTAATATTTTAAAAACCCTTAGAAAAACTGCTCTTTTTTCCATACTGATATGCCGATAACACGCTCAGCAACAGCATTTCCAACTGTGAAATGCTTTCATTCAGGTGAATGTAAGTAAACCTTCTTCTTTTTCTGTTAAGCTGCAGACGTGCTCTTACCTTTAAGACAACCGTAGTAAAGTTAGTTCGTCTGAACAGTTAACATATTTTCCATTGTGACTTATCACCTTCTGCTGCTTCATTTGAATACAGTCCTCCAGGCTACAGCTGAATGTAGGCCTCATTTAAACTTTGCTCCAATATTTGCTTTTCAACAGACAAACTTTTTGAGCTTTTTGCATTACATTACTTCTGATGGACAGCCTCAGGCCACTAGAAAACTAAAAAAACACACACATTACAAAAAAACATGCCATAAAAGAAAAGCAGAACAACTGCAATTATTAACACGCTCCTTCTTCACATGGAAATGTGATCTGCAGTAATCCAACTGTTTAACTTGGCAGCCTAATGCAGCTGTTGGCAGTTAGGATTACCTTATGTTGTGGTAGCAAGACTACAAAGACAGGGAGGAGTCACTACGGTGAGGTATACTGACTGTTCATCAGTGACTGCATTTGCAGTGTCTGCAAACATCTGGAAGATTATTGACAAACCCTGATGGTCTTCAATTCCACATTTTGCTTCAGTGACACATATACACAGGCAGAGAGACTCACAAGGTTAAATGATTGCAGTTATGCTATCGCAGTGCATAGATACTGGATGTTTATATATCAGGTGATGATTCCTCATTTGGGTAGGTAGGAATACATAAAAATTTAAAACAATGTTGGGGAAGGGCTTAAAGTAATGGGGCAATGGGCTTGTCGCTTCAAGCTACCTGCTTTTGACATTTGAGTTTTAGTGTTTTGAAATTCAATGTGGCGAATGAGAGGTGACTCTGACTGTGAATCTGAGACACAGTGCAGGCTTGTGGGACAGCAATTTGTCAGTCATAAGACTGACCCTGCTTTATCCTCCCTTTCCACTCTAAAGGCACCCATAATTTCCAGAATTAACATCACGTTTGATTTGGGGAGGTCTGAAGCTAGTGATGGAGAACATAATCTGATTAGAAAGGTGTTTACTGAGTTCAAAGGTCAGGAGTGCCCGAGGGCTGTTTTCTCATAGACTTCTACAGTATCAGTAAAGTATTCAACAGTATCTATCTTTTAGAAACCACAGGAGTTGCCCCTGACTGGCGTCCACATATGTGGACATCACATTTTGGGTTATTTAGACCAAAATACTCAGTTTTGCTCTACAAGGGCCTGATATCTTGGCTCTTATTTTTCTTAAAAACAAAAATAAGGTAAAAAAAAAAAATCTGGTAATTCTTTGTTTTTACATTCATCGGGCCCCAATCAGCCCAAATATAAAAGAGAAATTAAAAATGCGTGCCGTGGAAGAGTTCGGGTCTTAGGAGGTTAAGACACATCCACATTGGCCTCACTTTTCAGATCTGGACACTATGAACCAGTTATGCGTCGGCGGCACACATTCAGCTTTGTGTGCTTATTCTTACTATATGGCCTGCACACTCACAAGACCTAAACAATGGTGTTGCTGTTTGTGACGAAACAAATCTCTAGAAAACATACAAAACTTCATGTCTATACACAGAAACCACACTGCTTCATGGCAGTTGGCCACTACATTTTTTCTATTCAACAAGTTAATGGCTAATGGATTTCTTATTATTTTAGTTACTCCCTTTAGGGGTCACAGTGGATTATCACCCTCTATCTCACTCTATTTCTATCATCCACCTTGGTCACTTCAACCCACTACTTGTCTTCCTTTGCTCCATCCATGAATCTTCTCTGAGGTCTTCCTCCTTTCCTCCTGCCTGGGAGCTTCATCTTCAACATCTTTGGTCCAATCTTTCCTCTGCACATGCCCAAACCATCTCAGCCTCACCTCTCTAACTTTTTCTCCAAACCTCTTAGTCTGAGCATTAACAACATTAGCACAGTGTTGGGATGTCACAGACACAGCAACGTTACAGGTGTGAAGCTCCCAGCTTTTAGAAGCAAACACTTCCAGCGTTTGATGCCCTTGAGCAGCTTGTGTGTGTTTGTGTGTGTGTGTGTACTTCTATTACTCATGTTGTGGGAACATAAACCTGTTTACACAGTCACACAGTGGGGACTCGCCTCCCATATAAGGACAAAAGCCCCAAAAGTCCACATAATGTCAATCATTAGAGGATATGTAGGAGGACGCTTGGCTTAAGGTTACTATAAGTCTCTAATAAATGAATGGGATTTATTTTGATGTCTTCTAAAGAGGTGTGTGTGTGTGTGTGTGTGTGTGTGTGTGTGTGTGTGTGTGTGTGTGTGTGTGTGTGTGTGTGTGTGTGTGTGTGAACAGTAAGACAGGTCCTGCCAGGTTTCCTTCCCTCCTCAGGTACATTGTATCTAATCAACCAAACCTTGCTGAAGTTGCCTCTGTGGAAATATTATCTTTGCGCTTTAGTGTGCACAGTTTCTGCCTCCATTGGCCCTAAGGCTTACACTGTTTATTTTACCACAGCTGCTGATATGTTCTGAGCTCAACACACTTCAGTAATGAGGCAAGCAAACAGGGTCCCCGCAAGCATGCTCTGTTTGAGCAAAACAAACCGTATAAACAACATATTTTCTTCAACACCAACATTAGCCTGAAAATTACAGCAATTTAAAGATAAAGTGCGACTGCAGAAGCACACAGGAGTTTGTTAAACGCACGTAAGTTTGAGCAGCCGTGTTTCTGTTTCCTACATCAGGTCCAAGGACGCAACCTGGCATAAAGAGTAGCTTCCAACGCAGTTTGCAGCTGGAAAGGCACCAGCACTCTTATGCAACTCTTATTTGCCATTATTTGACATCATGGGCAGTAATCTTGTCATTACCAACAACTGTGAAAACTGAATGCGCTGTCAGAGAGTCCTGCTCGGCTGTGATGTCATGAATGACAAGTGCGCTGAATCTATTTGGAGCAAAGACGGAGTGAAAAAAAAGCTATTAAAATCCCTGACTCATCATAAAAGGGGGAGGGCGGGTAGGAGATGAGTTAGGGTGAAGAGGAGAGATCTGGACGATTAGTCAGTTTTTCCATTAGGCCAAGGCTGGCTCTCTGAAAGAAAAACAAGTGTGGATGTCACATTAGGCCATGGCGACAGTGAGATGGCCTTAGGCTGAAGGCAGACATTCTGATAGAAAGGCTGTCTTTACTTTACCACGTTTCATAAAAATCACCACATGCAGCTCAGTATGTGTGTGCATTTGCGTGTCACTCACCCTTATCTCACTCCAGGTCGGACTCAGTGACATAGGTGAGGAAAAGGCAAGTTTGGGGTAGACAGCCATTCTCTGGTCTGGACTGGGTGGTCCGGTTATGTGTCTGCAGTAGGCTGTAGGGATGAGAGTGCCCGTCATTCTGAAAATGGCAGCTCTTCTCCAAAGCCGAGAAGTCATCCTCCCATTCGAAGGCTGCACGCAAAACCAACCACATGCATAATTAGCCACTCTGACAACTGTGTGATATCCTGCAGTGCACGGTGCAACCCTTGGTCTTGTTACATTGTCATAAGCCTTTTGTTTGATACAGATAAAAAGATAAAACTGTTAATAACACTGCCAAATATTATTTAGAATTATACTGCTGTTGCTGATGGTGATAACATCACCATCATATTTTATGAGCTCATTGTTCCGTCTCTCTGTAAATAAAAAGGAAAAAATAATGTAAAAAAAAAAAACACAGTAACTTAAGTGTAGCATTACTTCAGTCAAACTGATGACATGGCTGATACCCTTATCTCCGACAAATTGATAACTGTCATGTACGCCAGCCTTTCTACAGCTTCATCTGCAAGCCACTTTGCAACCCACCTCGAGCCCAGCTCCTTCTTTTCATGCCGACCCCAATTTTGTTGCTATGGATACCTGCAATAGTGAGGTATTGCTACTGCTCTCTCTGCCTCAGCTTTACATGATGATACTACTAAATATAAATTACAGCATGAATGAATGTGTTAAGTAAAAGTGCAATATGTTTCACTGGTACAGTGTGTGTTTTGCTCTTTTTCTAAATAATGGCATACAATCTACAAAATCACTTGTGTAATTCTTGAAGACATTACCATTATCTTCTAATGTGACGCCTGGCAGGTTGGAGGAATAGCTGCTCATCAGAGACGTGTAAGACTCAAAGTGCATGTCCAGAGTTGGACTCTCCTAAGAATAAACAGGAAGTATTCAGTATTCAGTAACATGGTTGAAACAGTCCTGTTAAAAACATTTAATAAACACATTATTAGCTACAAAAAGATAAAAAGCCTCAAAATGCATTAACATAAAGGTTAAAGTAGAACAGGAAATCAGTACCTGATCAAACAGGTAGACAATGACATCATCATCAAATGACACACTCTTCCTTATTTTCACTTTCCTGTCCTGTCCGCATGATTCTCCTGGATGATTGTAGTTTTCAGAGGATGTTGGAAGTCTTCTTTGGTTGGCAGTATTTAAATTGTCTCTGTCAACATTTTCCCTCTGGTCATTCTCAGAGTTAGTGTTCGGACAGAAGGGGCATTGGGCAGTGGAGCTTTTCATAGCTGTCGTATTGTTGTTGTCACTGATAAGACAATCACTATTCCCAAGAAAAGTATTGCAATTCTGCAAGGAGTAAATGTCACTAAAAAGTTGTGCTGGCGTACAGTCATCGCTGAAACTGATAATCTTATTGTGGTGATCTTGGCGGGCGGCCATATTGAAATTCTTTGTGTTAAAACTGTGTCCCACACATTTAAACTAAGTCTTGTCCAAGTGGGGAATCTGTACCAAAAAGATCAAGCAAAGCAAACGCTAGCTGCTTGATCCATCAGCGCTGGCAACAGAGGGAGAAGGATGATGATGCTGTTACCAAGCTTGATGGAGTCAGTGCTCCTCCACGGTTTACAGGTTGAGCAGCATCTTTGAAAGCAGAAGCAGGTGACTGGTAGTCCCTCCTCGTCATCCTGTATCATCTGACCTGAGGACATCCACAAATGAAGCTCTTCATCCCTGTATGAATGATTCACAATGACTCAAACAGCTTCACCTCAAACTAATTAACGCACTAACCTACTGTCTGACCACCTACATGTGTTTCTTGCCTTGCTGTTGTCGTGGTGATGTTTGTGCTCTCAGCATATTCACAGATTGGCAAATACTTCAATGAATACAGAGATAATACAAATTATATTAAAATAAAATTCATTATGTAGGCCAATACACTCACTATGTTATAGTTATAATTAAAAAACCCAATCTATATAGAATATAATTTTACTGTTTGCTCATTTTGTAAAGTCTTGTAGCCAAACTGATTTTACCAGCTACAGAGTACCAATGTTTGTTCCGCTTACTCCAATATTTACAGGTTTATTTACCTAAGAATTTATTTATTTATTTACCTTGGGAGTGGAACAATTTATTATATTTTGTACATTTAGCATACACTATTAAAAATCCAGACATGTGACTAATGAAAGAAAGAGTCTTGAACTTGTGACTCCCTAAGCGAGGGAGTTAAACCACTTTGTTGTGTTCTGAGGCCATGTTTGAGTTCTACTTGGAGTATTAGAGGGAGGGGCCACTGCAAATCATCATAAAGTGATTTACCTTTATCCTATGATGAAATATTTCTATCCTATTAGAAGACTTTACACTCCTACATAGCACCTATGGTGCACTGATTTAAATACAGAAGTTTCACCCTTGCAAATATTTTTGCAAGGAAGCACCCCCCCAATTCATGCAGCATGACCAAAGATTTGATTCTGCAGTCATGACAGAATAAAGATGGGAAGAAAGAAGTAGTGTGAGGACCAAGCTACAACACGCATGCCTTTATTTACACCTCCAAATAAGTCCATATAACAACATTGGACCGTCACTGCAGTCCAGTAGGGTTGGAGAGGCATGTAACAAAGGAAGAGTCTGAAAATTATGTGAATAACATGTTTGAAGTCATCAGATCTCAACCCAAGATCTCACTTGAGAGACTGGTGGCTTTTTTTTTCTTTCTTTTTTTTTTAAAGAACGGCGCTCTGTCATTCCTGAACAGTTCCAGAAACAAAGAAAATCAATTGCAAGGAACAATGAGGCTGTTCTGGGGGTCATGCTGGCACACTTAATATTGGGTTTTCCTTTAATATGTCACCAATCTCCACAGTTTCATCACCTACCAGTTAACGGTGTTGATAGCACATGCCACTTAAAATTAAGTAGTCAGTGCTCAGGCTCAAATTGCCTTTTAAAAATTATGCCCCAGTAGTTTAAATATTGAAATGGACTTTTTATCGCCTGGCCAAAAACACTTGGATGTTGATGGTGTGAGGATGGAACCTGTCGCAATTTTAAAAATATGACTAAAAATGACATGCATGCTTTTTCTAATTAAGATTCTCTTTTGTGTCTCCTCTAAATACAATTCCTTGGCAGTGTCAGCTTATTAAGGGTTCAGTTGCGGTACCCAGACATCCATTCAGTGTCTCTCAATAACAGGATGTGCTGAAACTGATTTGTCAGCCTTTGCCCGTTGGCTGAAGCAGCGACCGCAGATGCACGCATGCACACAAACACGTACATTATTTGAACACTCACTCCTGAGCCTGAATAAATATCGAAGCCCATCCGTCCACGGAGACAAAGACGCAATAGGAAACTTTCACCGCTCTGCAGTAACCAAGCAACCACTGGATGAGTGACTCAGGAAAGGAAGAGAGGAGCTGACTCACAGCAGCTGTGACGTAAACGATGTGAAAAGACACACACACACTCTCATGGTAGCACACACACGTATGCAGCAGGCCGTAAAGCCTGTAATCTGCCCTGTTTCGGGTAAATTAACACCTCACTGTGTAACAGGTGGACAGACTCGGGATAAGATTATAAAACTTCCAACCAGCCAAATCATGAACAGATACCTCAAAGGTCTACAAGTCTACACTACACATTACACCCTTAGTGTCTCCAAATACTACACAGACTCCAAGGCATTATTAAAAACCAAATGATACCTTTTCCTTATTCCTTTGTTAGTGCATTTCCTCTTAGAAAGCAAGTTCAAACTATCCAATGAAATCACCAGTGCGGCTCCACCCCCGAAATGTTTTAACTCTGTAAAAATAAAGAGAAGAACCTGCTTATCAATTCATATGCGTTGCTGCATCATGACACTGCATAATGTGTTGCACCATAATCTCTGAGCAGCAGCAGCAGGCATGCACAGTACCAGCACATTTCATTTCTTACCTTGCATTCAGTCGGCCCAAGTAAGTCCCCTGATTTTAATGCATTGCAGGAACCTTATCGAGGAAAAAACAAGAGAGATAAGCTAAGCATACTGAGACGAGAGAGAGAGAGAGAAGAGACGGAGAGATGCACAGAAAAGCAGTTGGTGGGGGTTGGATGTACAGTACACTCTTCCGGGAGAATTCCCGGCAGCAGAGTGCAGGACGGGGATCAATAACTTATCCCGTCTAATGTAACACATCTGTCCTTGCTGATGGAGAATAGCAGCAGAGTGAATGTCACAGTGACATGTAGACTTATAGAAAATCTGTGGTACTTTGTGGCTGTTACATTATTCTCAAAGATGTTACAGCATAAAATATGTTAACACGTGTGTGTTGGCAGCATTTCTTTACACTTTAAATGAAATGATAAAGCATTTCTTTATGTTTTCCTAGGGAAATGGAAAATAGGTGCAATGATTTGTTGAATTATGTGCAAACATATATGGAGAAACAGTACATAAAGAGAAAACGATTTTAACAAGTTTGAAAGTCAACATTTGGTTATGACCACCTTTATTCTTGCCTGAATGCTCTTGGGGAGCTTTTCTGTAATTTCTTTAAGTAGTCTTCAGGAATAGCTCTGCAGGCTTCTTCTTGAAGAACTTCTTTGGATCTTGGCTGCCTTTTGTTCTGTCCTCTGTCGAGATGATCCCACACTGCTTGGATAATGTTGATGTCCAGGCTCTGAGGATGCCAATTCATTTTTTTGTCCAGGTGTGCCTTTAATGCACTGGCAAGGTTTTTGCAACCATTGTCATGTTGAAAAACGAAACTATGAAACTGTTGTCAGTCAAACTCTTCTAAGATGTATTACAGTATTAGTGGATCAAAACCTGACGGTACTTTTATGTGTTCACAGTTACACAACTTTTAACAAGACCCTCAACATCACTGACAAAAAGCAAAAAATGCAACTCCAAACCATTACAGTGTTTTCACATGGCTGTACCTCTCACTTTCCTCTCTCCTGAAAAAGAGCATTGGAGCATTTTCCAAGATTTTTAGTAAATGAGAAGTAATTTTGTGACACACTACACTGCTGACATGCACACAAAGTAGGGAAAGTCAAATCTCAGAAGTAGAACCATTTACAGCTTAACCTTAATATTTGCATATTTGCCAACAAAAGTGTTTCCCTTGAAAAAGGAGTTTCAAATAAAAACACAACATGACCAAAAACTAACTTCATGCATTAGAGTAAAGTGTCCAGTTTGTGTCTGACCTGCTGAAGATTAAAAAAAAACTGTCTCCTTAGCAGTGAGTTGGTGTCCTAAGAGTATATATTCTCTTATATATTCCACGCATTTGTAAGGCCAAATACTTGGAAAGACCGCGACAGTCTCATGAGTATTGTTTCAACAATGAATAGCGCTCCCTCTAGAGGTTGGAAGCAGAATAGCAGGCAGTTTTAGGAGCCGTTCCTACTGAAAACTGGAGACCTGGCATAAAAAATAAATACATTCAAACCCTGATATAATAATATGAAATACACGTCCTACTTTATACATATTAGACTGCTAATGTTGCTGTAGGCTATAATATGTTTCACCTACAGATGGAAATAATATTAAAGCTGCTTCTGCTGGATCATTGCAGCTATAAATAATAGGTTTACCACAGCTGTTGACACTGCTTCTGCACATTGTTCCCCTTTTTTTCTGGTTTTACTTTTTATTATCACCATACAGCTTTTCTGTTGACTTAGTCCTCCCCTTGGCAACAAAATCACTGATGCTGGAGTTCTGCTTTACACACCCAGACAGCATCAGGATGTTGTTCCCAGGAGGAAACAGCATTCACCATTCAGTCCATCTCTGCTTTTCAATAGGAAAAAAAAAAGATGTGAACCAAGCCAAAGAGACGGACAGATGGTGTTTCCATACAGAATCCGTCCTTTTTGCTTATTGCCAAACTCCTCCTTCCGCTCATTTCACCAGTGTAGAGTCGTCTTCCCGGGCATCATGTCGCACGGCAACCTTCACCCATATCAGGTCAGCCAGGGCACCCTGATTGCTTACAGTAGGGGAGAGCGGGGTAAGTTGTCACACGGGTAAGTTGTCACACTGTTCATAACTCCAACACTAGAGGCTCTATCTCAAAAATGAAATAGCCACTTTGTGTGACTTCTTCTTCTATAGTCAACCTCCTGTTCACATGTGGTCAAGACTGCTCTAATCTGAGGTGAGCACATCTTTTTTATTTTTTTGACCTAAAAGGAAAAATAAATCACTTTAAATTTTCTTCAGTACAACTTTGTTAGGTATAGATGTTACAAATTATTATTTTACACAAAATAGAGGAGACATTAACGTGTCTTTTGATACTTCAGCTGATGTGCTATGTTGAGCTAACCCTGACATTTAGCCAAAATTAGCATAAATGTCAGTTTGGGGCAAGTTGTCTCATTAACTTTGGGGCAAGTCGTCACATGTGACAACTTGCCCCAGTACAAATAAATGCTCCAAAAAATTGTGATATTGTAATTCATTTGTATTTGTAATAAGGTTTTTGAAGAAAGGAAGGAGAGGCAGGAATTAAGGAAGGAAGGAAGAAAGTAAGATGGTTCGAAATTATCAACGAAAGACAGAGCGTGGCAGAACACCACCTGACATTATGTTAAAGGCAGTCAGGCAGGTAAAGATGCAGAACAAATCAATCAGAAGTACAGCAAAGGATTTTGACATAAATTACCGTACTCTAACTCGGTATTGTCAAAAGATTACCAGAGAAGAAATTGAAAGTCAGACAGCCATGCCAACAACAATGGTTGGTTATACAACGCCAAGGAAGATTTTTTCCCCTGATTTGGAAAAGCAGCTTGTTGAGTATATTACTAGGTCAGCTGACATTTATTTTGGTCTGTCACCAAGTGAGGTCAGAAAGCTTGCCTACCAGTTTGCTGTGGCACACGAACTGAAGTTTGTGCCTTTGTGGGCAGAAAAAGAAAAGGCCAGCAAAGAGTGGTTTACAGGCTTTTTAAAGCGGCATACAACATTGTCACTGAGAAAGCCAGAAGCAACTAGCCTTGCCAGGGCAAGTAGCTTCAACAGAGAGAATGTCAATGCTTTCTTTGACAACTTAGAGAAAGTGTTATGCAAATATGAGTTTGGACCAGGAGACATTTGGAATGTTGATGAAACTGGGGTCACCACTGTACATAAACCAGACAAAGTGTTGGCCAGACGTGGATTCAAACAAGTAGGGTCATTGACCTCTGCTGAAAGGGGAACCCTTGTCACACTGGCCTGTGCTGTCTCAGCCATAGGGAATAGTTTACCTCCATACTTTATTTTCCCGCGTGTCCACTTCCGTGACCATTTCCTGATCAACGGGCCACCCGGCAGCAAAGGAGGGGCAAATTCCTCTGGGTGGATGAAAGACACACACTTTGTTGACTTCCTGCAACATTTCAATGAACATACAAAGTGTTCAAAGGAGAAGCCCTGTTTACTCCTTTTGGACAACCACGAGTCTCATCTGTCCATTGATGGACTCAATTATGCCAAAGAAAATGGCATAATCATGCTGTCATTCCCACCCCACTGCTCACATCGGCTCCAACCATTAGACAGGTCTGTCTACAGGCCACTAAAGAGGCACATCAACAGCACGTGTGATGCCTGGATGAGGAACAACCCTGGGAAGACAATGTCTATTTATGACATTCCTGGGATTGTGGCAATTGCATATCCTCTGGCTGCAACCCCATTGAACATTCAGGCTGGTTTTAGGGTGGCTGGGATTCAACCTTACAACAGAAATGTATTTCTGGAAGCCGAGTTTGCACCATCCTACGTCACAGATCGCCCTATTCCGGAGCCTGCCCTGCCAGGCCCCAGCACTACCTCTGCACTGCCAGGCCCCAGCACCAACTCTGCACTGCCAGGCCCCAGCACTACCTCTGCACTGCCAGGCCCCAGCACTACCTCTGCACTGCCAGGCCCCAGCACTACCTCTGCACTGCCAGGCCCCAGCACTACCTCTGCACTGCCAAGCTCCAGCACCATCTCTATCACGAGCTCACCCTTACCCAGCACTGCAATTACTGACAGCGGACTACCAACTCCAGAGGACATCCGGCCATATCCAAAAGCTGGCCGCCGAAAACCATCCAGCAAAGGAAGAAAACGACGCAAATCAGCAATTCTAACCGACACGCCAGTGAAGCAGCAACTAGAAAAAGAAAAGAATAAGGCTGAATCTAGCAAAAAGCTGTTTCAAAAGAGAGGGACGCGAGGGGGGAAAACATCTGGACCTATGAAGAACAACGCAGCTAAAAGAAGAAAAATAATTCAAGAGTCATCATCAGATGATGAAGAGTGCTTCTGCCTTGTCTGTGTGGAGCCATTTTCAAACAGTTGTCCAAAAGAGACCTGGGTAAAATACGTAAAATGCAACAAATGGGCCCATGATGCTTGCACCTCAGGCCAGGCAATTTATGTGTGCCAGAATTGTGACTCTGAAGTTGAGTCTGATTAATCAGAAATAGGGCATCTGTTTTGTTCAGAGGATAAACATGTTAAGTAAAGCAAGTTATTTGCAGCATTCCATTCAGTTATGATGGATTTATGTGCAAGCCAGAGAACATTTGAGTTTAAAGTTCAAACTAAAGTTTTCTTTCTACTTAATGTTTTGATTAAAATGTGTATTGGATTGAAATAATTGTTTTTTTCCAAATTCTCTTGGCATAATTGTTCAAATTTCCAGTTTTGGTTTGAATTTAACAATTAAAATCAATAATCACAATTAAGTATTTGTGTTCTTATTTTAAGATAATCTAGTGTGACAACTTACCTGCCGATGGGGCAAATTGTCACAAGTGCACATTCTCCATTCAACAGTCTACAACTCCGTAATGAGATAAGATATGAAAATGTAATGAATACATCATATGTGCCCGAGACTTCCTTCTTTCATTTGGTGAAACATTTATTACGTTGTGATGTATAAAAGTTAGTCAGTGTGAAAAGTGTGACAACTTACCCCGCTCTCCCCTACAGTGTTTCAGTACAGTCAACATTTTATTTGACTGGACTTAGCAGTACATATGAGAATGTGATGGAGTGGCAGAGCTGAAAGCCTTCTCACTGGCACAAAATGCGAGCTTGTTCCGGTCTATTTCACGTTCTATTTTCACATTGGAGCAATGATGAATGTGTCCTGTCTGAGTTTCCCATAATCGGATATGTCGACAGCTTCTGCATCCAAATGTCAGATGTATGATGCAGCTTTAGTTTCGATCAAACAGGAAGAAGGCCGGTAGCTGTATTTTATTATTTGCTGTAGTTTATTATTTCTCTAAATTACTGGAGAAGTGATGATAGTCAAGCTGGCTTATTTTGGGCCAACTCATCATGGCACAACCTGTGACATCGTTTGGAGCAGGCATCAAGAAGTGAAGGAAATGAAAGACAAGAATTAGAACTGTGTTAAGCTCAAAAGGGGGGACACAGTACAACACTGACTTGACACATGTGACTTGAAGAGCTTTTGAAATTCATAATTGGCTAGTTTGGACTGGCTTTGGGTCACCGCTCCAATTGAGTTGTAAGGAGCACAGTGCATGCCAAGAGATCTGTGCGACTATCCTTTTACACTGTAGGCGCAGAATCATCATATCCAGCCGGCAGACGGCAAGTGACACCAAACAATCCGTGAGAGGAGGGTAATTGGAGATCACTGGGCTTATTCTGAGCGTGCCAAGTACACGGTGCTCAAGACCCCTGAGAGAAACATATGGAGCTCCAGTCCCTAAAGCCACTGTCTTGGCAGCTGTGGAATGAGACACGGCAAAGCACTGTGGGTAATGTACAGCAGCATCCAGTAAGAATGCCGCTGGTGCTCTTTGCAGCCTTTATTTGGACACGGCTCGGTCTCATGGGCACAGATGAGAGAAGCTGAGAGGGAGTGAAATGCTACACTAAAAAAACATCATAAAGCGTAATAAATATGTCACCCTGTTGGTTTAAGGTGTGCAGTCCTAGCAGTAATAAAACTGTAACATCCTCTTTTTTTGGAAAACTGTTTGAAGGAAAAGCCGGTGTGCCAGCTCTGCATCTGTGAAATGAATGACTAAGCTGCTTCACATCAGCTGTACAGTGCACAGCTCCCTTTGCAGAGAGAAAATATTTTAATAGTGGCTTTTATATGAACACGAGTGTGTAATCTGTCTCGGATCATGGGCCCTCTGTTGACAGCAGTACACCTGCTCTTCCAGATCTCTGAGGACACTGCCAGTCTGTCTGAACTAGCCAGTGCCAGGGGGCATACTGTATTGGGGAAGGCGTGACTGTGTGTTTGAATAAAAAAGAAGCAGACAGACAGATATAGGATCCAACAGGAGTGTATGAGAAGCTCGGCTCTTTGTCAGGGATGAGGTGGAGTTGGGTGGGATCTATCTGAACTCATTCTTTGGTGATATGAGGACATAAAGTGTAATATATTAGTCTAAAAAATGTAGGCTACTTCAAGAATGACTTGCACAGGATGGGAAATGTGAATCATTTTAATATATCCATACTTTAATTAGATATTTAAGCCACGAGCCCATTATTGTTCTATTTCGGGCATGTCAAACATTTGGCCTGGAGGCCTCCAATCTGATACCCAAATCTGGCTCTAGCTTTTTCTGTAAATTTACACATTTGTTTATGCCATTTTAAGGTCAAATAGTTGAGATATTTCTTTCATTTACTACAGAAGCATTTCTTTCTCATGTAGAAAAACTGGTGTATACTGTTGAAACTGAACCGCTTTATCTCATATTAAGATCTCTGACAGATTAAATGTGTGATTAAACTTCTTTACACTGAAAGCAGGGGGGTTTCGCCGATCTGGCCCACTTAAGGTCAAAAGTGGCGCATGGTGCAGAATTACATTGACATCCCTGTTCTACTTCCTTGGGATTACTAATTAGACCTGGCCTCTGAATTTGACTCCATAACCACTAAATAAAGGAAGAAGTGAAAAATATGAAGTGAAAAAAAGTTGAATGACTTTATTTAAGGAAAATGACATAAAAACACAAGTTTGCTGATGCAAAGGAGCTGACCTTTATTAAAATAAACTTTACCTTTAACATTTTTTTGTTAGTGATTAAAGAAAATCACAGATTTAGGCTTAAAAAATTTTCATCTTATGAAGTGGATGTTTTTTTTTAATACTGGTACAGATCATAAGAAACATTGAAAACAGGAGAATAGTCCAGCCTCCTACCACTTGGTGGCAGTAGAGTGTAAAAGTTAGCCTCAAGTGGCGTATTAAAAATTGCTAAATACTTTATTTCACACACTAACACACAAACTGTAAAGCATCCTAGCAGGGAAAATTGGTGATGCTACATGTGCAATATTTGATTTTCCAGACATTCAGAGCAAGGAGGAGAGTAGCTTTTATTACTTAAACCGCTACATCAGCCGGTTGGTGCAACCAACAAACCAAGTGGTGAAAGGCCTGCACCTGTCTGTCACTTGGTAGCTGTCGCACTTATCTATGTAAACACTTACCTCATCCAGTGCTGTAATCAAAGTGCTGCTAAGGGCGCAGCTCAGCAGGGCAAAGTGATACTTCAGCATTAAAAAAAGTGAACATGCAGAGTTCATACATGTGAGAAGGAATTTCCTTAAACTGTCAGGACTGCTGGCGAGCCAACGACAGAGAGAAAAAGTGTTGAAAGGCTTGACTGTGACCTCTGACCTGTACATACACACTCACATTTAGGCACACATACTTGAACACAGCTGCGGTGCTCCTCGACTGGTTTGAAGTGTTTTTGAAGGAGCTGAGTTTAAGCACTTGTTGACAGAGCTCTAATTTACACACACACACACACACACACACACACAGGCACACAGACACACAGACACACACACACACACAGACCTGATCAGATAAGAGCAGATCTGTTTCAGCGGCTAATCTTAAATGTGATGAGATTTACAGGGGCTTGTGGCATTGGAATATACATAACTATCTTTATTTGGGAATCAAGCTCTGCCCAGGGCTATATCCTCTATCTCACACTATAGGAACAGGAAACAGGACACTATGCTTTCATGATGAATCCTTTTATATAGTGGCTTGTTTTGGCCTGTAGTTCTCAGCAGTTGTTGGTTGGACCCTGTAGCAAACAATAAAGCCTGGAACACTTACATAAATCACTGTCTGTGAATACAGTTCACCGTGCCATCCTCGAATCCAGGTTAAAGCTCTGTAATGCAATGAAGCTATGTGTTGGCTGATTCAGAGACAAACCTCACTTAAAATGGACTGAGGCAAAGTGGAAATAGTGACATGCCTCGGTTTAAACATTTGAGATGTCTTCTAAAATATGGGTTTTTGCAAATCAATGCATTCTCTTTTTAATTACATTTTGCGCAGCGTCTCTACTTTTTTGGAATTCTGTTTGTATATAATTACATTACCATAGACTATAAAGCATTGTTCAATCCACTTGACACACTGTTACATTGAAAGGCTACAGTGTTAACCAGTTACCACCTCCAAGCAATTTTTAGGTTGCTACTTTGCACTAAAACGAACACCAAGCGACACAAACTGCCAACATGTAACTGAACGTCAAGGGCTGTGCTTTGGCCAAAATTATATGTAAAACTGCTCCTCAGACAGACCACGCAAAAGAGTGTCTCATGTCTGCTCCGACATGACCTGGGCTGTTCCCACTGGCTGCCACTTGCTGTCACTGAGACACTTTTTAACAGGGCGTGGGCAGCTCATGAGCAGTAAAACAGCTGATTTGAAACAGGGTTAAAACCAGGGACATTGTAGAGATAGCATAACAGACAATCTATAAAGGATTTCCACCTGAAGTTATTTAATTTCTGTCATTTCCTTATTTAAAAAAATGTCCCCTTTAAAATGTAATTGTTTACGTGTCACACAATAGGTATGTTATGTAGTGCTGTGCATCCATACATAGACCTACTTTAATCAGGAGGCAAATCAAATTCAGGTGGCACTGGTCTGCGTTCACCTGAAGCCTGAGAAAGGGAACACTCTTGTATAATATCCACACTGGAGTTAGTTGGTTGTGGTTGCTAGGTGTACTAACATGGGCTAGAGTAAGCTCATACTGCAGTGCTTAGACCAGGGTGACACCCCCAATATGTACATTATAAATGTCAATAAGTCTTTGAAGCATTATCACAGTTTACTTACTGATTACCCCACAGGGTACCTTTCTTGTTATTCATTATAAACATATTACATGTATGTGTGAGTTTTATAGCTTTAAGCAACTTAAAGGCAGCAACATGAATACACACACTCAGGCAATATGCTTTGGGTTCATTCAAAATTGCGCACACTGTCTCATTGTACTGCATACGCACACTAACCAGTTGCACAAGAGTGCATCAAAACAGTGCATGGATGAAATAGAAGGGCATGCACACATGCACATACACACCGAAAGCCACAGACAATCACACATTTAGTGCTGAAAGACAGGTGCCAAAACAGAAGCACAAGACTAAACTGTTCCAAAGACAGAGGTTGGTGAGCAGTCCTGGAGGGTGGAGTTTAAGAGTACTTTTGGAGGGCTGGTCTTGGCTGAATTTCAGAGTGTCTCTGACATGCCCACACCGCAGCTGGTCAGATAGAAATAGTCAAAGGTGTAACTGAGCCCAAAAAGAGGAGGAGCGACCACTTTCCCTGGACGGAAGGACGAACAGGGTGCCTCTCTCACTCATGTCTGAGAGGCCGAGCATTGCAGGCATTAGTGGGGGACTGAAAGATTTAGTTTAGCATCAGTGGAACATCAAGTCTAACCTGATGAGCCATCATAAATAAATAAAGCAGATAAATGATATCAGGATTTGATATCAAGACTGTAAAGTGCTTAATAAAATATATAAACATGATTAATAGTACATTTAGCAAGTGATTCAACTGATCAGTCCAGATTTGATCAATCCTCTGACTCTTCAAACCTTTTGGTAACATTCAAGAATTATACTACAACTAACTACAACTGAAAATTAGGCTTCATGACAAAGTAAAATGACATCAAGAAAAAACGTGTCCAAGGCCAAAAGAAAAAGGAAACTAGCCAAAGGTCCTGCGGGAGGTGCAGGAAGCCGTAGAAGAGCAGGGAGCGCATTGTTCCACCTGCACTGTGGAGAGCCTTCCTGCAAAGTCATCATAAAAATCCATCATCTAACGCATGCACCTGGATAAGCCAAGACCATGATGGAAATAAGTCTGTTGTTGGGAAAGAAAAACTGTGGAAATAGTCTGCTTTGGGTAAACCTGTGCACTTTTCGGTGGTGCAGAAAGTGCAAACGTCCGCAGATTTCAAAATTACTGCTTATTGTCACAGATTTGCAAACTTTGCATAAAGCTGTTTGTAGTATGTCATCATGAGACACTAAAAATGGGGGGTGAGGAAAAAAAATTCTTGCTCTATAACAAAAAATTGTGAAAAATTGTAAAATCCAGAACTGCAGTACATTTTATTACAGTCCATGTCTGATAAAAAGCAAGTGTTACAATTTTCAAGGTGATGGCACATGTTTAACATAAAGGATATTTACATATTCAAGTGTATGGTAGACACCTTATGGCTAAAGCTGTAAATAAACAGCTGGTGTTGGTCCTGAGTCTTAGTGGCAGGGTTCGCCTGGTAAATGCAATTAGCTAACTATTGCAGATTTGTTCAGGAAAAGCATTATATGTTATATGGACTCCACTTTCACAGCCAGTGGCACCAGAGGCTCCCATAAACCACCCATCTTCATTTAAGCTTTTTACTCAGGGATACTTGTGCATGCATGTCGAAGGAGCCCAGGTTTGAACCACCTGCCCTACAAATCAATCAAAAGCCCACTCATCCACCCATGCCGCAGTCATTAAATCACTCGTACTGAGACTTTATGAGCAAGATTCACAGAAAAAGCCAATGATGAGACAAAACTGAGAGTCGGGGATGCTGATAAAGTGAAAGTGAGAAGAAAATATTGAGAGAGATAAAGAGAAAAAACAGAAAATCATGAGCATTACATGTCAGCTGACTGCACCCAAGGATACAAATTTACAAAGCTATAAAACTGAATACAACTGTCATGATGATGGTGAGATGATGCCCATTTAAAAAGTTTCATATTTGTATAGTTTTAGATTTTCATTTAAATCATAATGCCAAATCTCCGTGGTTGTTTATGCTAATAAATTAGATGCAGATACAGAGAGAGAAAATGCTGTTTTTCTGCCTATCAAAGGTGAAGTGCAACCTACCTTCTGTTAATGGGAGCTTTACCTCTTCTTGTTTCCAGTCCTTTTGTTGGTTGTCCCATTATTCAGTGTTTCTCATTTTTGAAGGGAGAAAGGGGGAGAAAGGCAAATATTGCTTTTTTGATTTGTGAGTGCACAATGTTCAAATCCAAGTCCAAAAAACGAACTTGTTAGTACCCGTGAGAACTGATTGCCTTGAATAAATCCTTGTAGCTCATCAGACCACTCCCTGCTAAGCTGCCTTACATGAGACAAGACTTTTTGCAGGTGCAGTAGACAAAAGGTAAAAGCATGAAACGTAGCAAAAGATCTGCATTGTAATTTTCTCTTCTCTTGTTGCTTGGACTCCCTTACAGCTGCCCGTCTGTCAGGAAAAGAAAAAAGAGACAAAATGCCCCAAATCACGATGTGTTTTGGACTGATGCCTCATCCCTATCTATCTCGCTCTGTCTGTCTTTTCCTGTCTATCCCATCCCCCTCTTCCTCCTCTCATCCATTGCTCCATCACACAGGAAGTCTGGTCTTCCTGAAAACAAGTCTCCGAGCATGGAAAGGGACAAGGACAAGGGGGGCAGGTACGTGTGGGGGCGCAGAGGATGTTTTTGTCATTCCACTGCCCCTCTGGTTACTGCAAGCCTCAATGTAGTCCATCCTGAGGAAGCCAAGCCCTCGTCACTCTGGTCAGGCCTTGGGCCCACACGTGCTCCCTCGTAGGGCCGGTGTGACGCAGTAACTGTAGCGCTGGACTAATCCCTCCAAACAAACGCTGTTTCTTAAAAATCATAAAAGCTTTAACAAGCAGGAAAAAGTCAGCAACAATCACAGCAGACGATCAAATGTAGCACAGAGCAACGCTGTGTGGTGAGGCTCAGTGTTAGAACAAAAGTCGAAGACTTTGCCATCTATCCAGCCTCCATTTCCTGTATGTAATCACTGCAATCTGCCAAGCCACCTGCAAGTGTGGGAATTTATCTGCACATGGTTTTCCACAGAGTCCCACTGACTGATTTACAGTGTAACAAAAAAATGAACACATTGTCCAAAATGGGAAGTTTTAGTAATAATCTTCAAAAGTAAAAACATTTACTAACGTAGCTATGCTTTTACAGTTCGAGTGAAAAAAACTGAATACGTTTCACGCTCTGTAAAAAGCTGGATATTAAAGGTGCAGAGAAGTCAGGCTGCTTTAAATGCAACAATTCAAATCATTTGAGCGACATATTAAAGTGATAAAGGGAAAAAGAAAACATTTAGCTGGAAATAATTAAGAACAATAAAGAAATCCTAGAGTGGGCACAGAAACACCTCCGTCAGTGAGTCTGCTTCATCTCTGCATCCACAAATATAAGTGAAATCTGCAGCCTGAAAAGAAAAAAAAAATACATATTTAGAAGCACAAACGTACCGCATTACTGCAGTTATTACCTCTGCCATGTTTTTGGTAATGTTTACGAGTCTATGTGTGCGTCATTCTGTCTGTAACACATGGTAACAGCTTAGCAGTCCAATAACATTTGCCTTACATCCACCAAAGTCTTCGAGGTCAAACTATGGTATGTCAAATTGACAGAAAGCCTTATAACTTAGAAACTATGATTCTTGTAAGTGTAGTGTGCATTGTCAGCATATAGAAAGTATCATATAAAGATTTAAATATCGTGACACATTTGACGTGTGACCTCTCATTCAATGTCAATAGATTGAGCTGAAAGTCAAAGTGATAATAATGCCACACAGTGTTTGTTTAAAGGTAAAATTATAGCCATTGTTTGTGCTGACAACATATAGACATATAGAAAATAATATTATGGGATTCTAAATATCACATTACTTTGGACCTCTGATCTCTTCAAGGTCGAATAAGGTCAAACTTTTTTTAAAAGCATTTTATTTTGAAAACTATGCTTAAAATTCTACTTCCTTTGTTTGCATAAAAATCACGTTGTCACAATTTACCTCTGACTTTACTTTACGATTTCACATCTGCCTTAAAGAAACTATTTGGAAAGAAGTTTAAAGTACAGTGTAATTAATTTCAAGTAGAGTGTCATTTAGCAGAAGAACAATAATCTTATATTGTAAGTACACTGTACTTTTCAGGATGTGTTATGGAGCAACCTGCCTTTTTATATCATAATGTTTTACATTGTTATTTAATATTTATTCTGCGGATGCACACAATGAATAGTGTATTATTTAATTCATCTTTTCTTAAGATTACTTAATTTACTTATAAAAATTGCATATACACAAATAAGTTACATATCATTTGCTTCTGCTTTCTTGTATAATACCTGGAAGTTAGGCAAGGTTAAGACACTTCATAATACGCCACATGCAGAGAAAATTAAGATGCTTTTACCAATTACCAGGAAATTAAGCCGTTTTTAAAAATGCTTACAGTATAATTATTTTTTATTTCTTTGTAAAACCTAGTGTACCTACTTTTAAGTATTCATAACGTAGTTATAACTATGTTGCAATCTGCATATTAATACAATTACACCTTTAATGCATCGTATCTAAAAAATAATAGTACTCAAAATTATCTCAAGTGTATTAAAGTATATTAAAGAATTAAATTAAAATTATTATTTTTTAAACAGGGCAAATAACAAAAGCCTGTACTGCAAACTTCTTATAGTCAGTTTAAAACAAACAAAGAAAACTAAATTATTATGCATACAAAATGCATTACTATTCCCTTAAAAGCAAATACTGCAGAGAGTGTGAGCTGCCTGGGCAAATGTTTGCAGTTTGAGTGTTTTGCCAGAGTAATACTGTGTGAATATAATGGAGGGGGAAAAAATCTTACTTTAAGACGTGCGCTTCTCTTCATTCTCTGAACACAGTAAGAAAACGTTCATGCGACGTGTCAGTATATATGCTAGTATTTCTGAAACACATATCATACTTCTCCAATGTATGCTCAATCATCCAACTATGTCTCACTTTTTGGGGCATACTTCTCCAAGCTTGTGAGAAAAGGCACAGCGATCCATACAAAACTAAATGCATTTATATTAACTGTAAGTCTAGTGTGAATGTCTATTGTATGTTCCTCATTTTCTAAATGCTAAATGTAGTATTGCTGGAAACAGTGTGGCTGTGAGCGGAGACAGCTCCATGGAGCAGAGCCTGAAAGTGACAGACTCCATAATAACAGGATGTTTACAGCATGCGGAAGCCCTGCCAGGGACAACCACAAGCAGGCAGCAACTTTGGCTGTGGCTGGAAACACGAGTGAAGAGGAAATGCAGGCCGGCCAGATTCCCTCCAGATGCACCGAATATAACCTCACTGACTGCTGTTTTGTTTACACAGACTCTCTACCTGCTTGGGGTCTGTTTAAGTCTTTCTTTTTTCCACAGTGACCCCTGGAGAAAGAAAACACAGCTGTATGATGGCTCACAGCCACACAGTGATGGCTGATGGGGTCAGGTGCAGGTGACAGTGGACAGACAGAAATTGGTGGTTTCTGACATTTAGGGTGGGTTGAAGCTTGTTCACTGTCACCAGCTGTTTCTTTTTGACCATCAGTGTTCAAATTTTGCACCAGACATCACTTCTCTCACGTCTTCAATGAGCACTTGTGAACTTGAGTAAATAGTAGTGTAAGTAGTAGGGTGTGAATACTTTCTGTTTGCCATAGGACAAAAAGGCCTGCTGTCACCTGGTGGGTATCATCATTTCATCTGAGTTGATCTGATCAGATTCCTTTGGTGTAAAGAATTTTATCAAAACAGTTATAAAAGAGAGCTTGAGTGTGTCTTTAAGCTTTTTGGACCAGGACAAAAGTGGCTACATAGAACAGGGTGAGTTACAGTTGAGTCACATGCACAGAAAGCATTCTGATCTGATATGTAAAATCACCTTTTGCCAAGACAATTTTAGTGTGTTGTTCGTTTCGGCTCTTGTTTCTGTGTTTGATGTTCACTTGTCACTCCACTGCTCTCAGTCAGGCTCTTCTTGGAGAACTTCTGTGAAGGAGCAAGACCTCTGACCCCAGCAGACACCAGAGCTTTCCTCCTGGAGGGAGACTTGGATGGTGACGGTGAGATCGGCTGGGAAGGTCAGTGTGTCTGAGCACAACTAACCAAAGATATAGAGTTCACATTTTTGTTTTTGTGCTTTTTCAGGCATGTGTATTTGATTTGATGCCATAGTCACACATCTGTCTGCTTCCCAGGTGTTGCTGCCTATTCTAAGCTTGACATCACATCCGCTTTCCCACGGTGTAAAGCTGATTGTGACATCACTAGTCTCGTCCAATCAGCTTTTTGCCAGCCTTCTTCGGGCCAATCAGCTGTGATTCTGTGTACTTTAAATCTCACTGGACATTAGTCATTGTCCCTTGCAGATGCCTTCATGCAACCCACCTCCTCCCCATCATCACCTCTCGCTCATCTTTCAGCCTCCATTCAAGCCTTCATCTTCATCTCCACCACCAGCATCTAGACTTCAGGGGGTCCTACCATAATCCCTATAACTGCTGGGATTTCGTTCTGTGACGCACCATCGGAGTCTAACCACCAAGTACCTCAAACTGAATTCTGTATATTAATAAATCATGTTCAGTTCCATCATAAATGATCCCTCCTTATTGAAATGAAGACAAGCACTCCTATAGAAAACATAGGAACAGCTTTAAAAATAGGTCTTTAGTCATCACATGTTTATTATATAATTCAATTCTAATTTATATTGTACAATTATATTTATTCGCCAGCCTTGTGGTCAGGTCTTATTCTGAAAAAACAAAAATCATTTTCACACTTTTTTTTCTTTTTGTGGTTTCTTTGTTTATGAAAATAATAAAGGGCTCTCATCATTACAAACAATGAGCAGTGATTGCAAAGAAAAATCTTTTCCTGATTATGTTTGTTGTCATTTTGAATCCCAGATAAATATCAAATCAAATGGAAATGGTCTAAAAGCTACTATGTGGTGCACTGCTCAGAGAAAGCAACATTAATCATAACTAACAGTGATTTTACTGTCACTAAACCAGCTGGTGCTGGTATCAGTGGCAGTCACCAGCTATAACATGGTCTCTTGACAGTGATCTGTCATCCTTACACTGTCTTTTACTTTGCAAAGCTAAAATGTAGCTGGTGTCTTCATCTAATATTTTTATTTTTGAGAGTTCTGGTCAAGTCTGCACAAGATCTGAATGATTTACTGCATGAGGATGATCCTTTTCCTACAGTAAACCCCAAGTTAGATCTCGCTTCTCTGCTTTGTGTCCCTGCTAGAATATGTTTCTTCATGGTGTGACTTTTACTAGCCAGTGAGAGACACAGATGAGTAGTTACAGTAAAACCTACTGTTTTGATGTTATATTGAGCACTGGGTCACATCCAGGCTAGCCAAGGGTGTTGGTAGGTTGGGGAGGAGTACACAGGAGACTTTTGACTCTCCACTTAACCGCATGTGCAATTTTCCAGTCAGCAAATGAAGTCGCCCCAGTTTAACACTCCATGCGCAGTAATTGGTGTGAATATGTTTACATTTAGATTCCGTGTGTTCAGTATTTATCCCGTGTTCTTTGAAATCATTTTAAAGAGGTGATTGATTGATTTGCTATAGATGCAAAAAAAAAAAATCATCAAGACTACAGATGAGCCATTAGAAGAAATGGTTTCTTCTGCCTTTACATTTTACATTCTCGTACAGCTAATGCAGCACAAGGCTCTGGGTTAATATAACTCCTTATTTTAACAGATCGACTGCATGCATTCATTCCTACACCGGGTCTTTAGTATCTATGGAGAATATTAACAATTAAGGTGGGGATCGTGCAGTTTAATTTTCACTTAAAGTTTAACGTTACAAGAAAAGATATTCAGCCAGCATGCAACCAGCTTCAGTTAGAAAACAGTTTCCCAAGCATATCACATCTATTTGGTTTTTTCTTATTGTCTTTATAGATGAATGCTGGACAAAAAAGCTAACTTGTTACGGTTCGATGGTGAGGGCTCAAGCGCAGGACTCCAGAATCAGCTGTAAACAATAATCTATTTGCAGAATCCACATTGTGTATTTATGGGAAGTGCAGGGCAGTGCTATATACAATTAAGTGAGGGACGGGGCTCCAGGGAAATCCAAGGGGGTAGTCACGCGTTCTCCAACTCTCCACATTCACAGCCACAGGTTCACTCTTCCACACTTGACACAAAGAATCACACGGGGAGGGAATCCAGGAGGTCTGTAGACGGGGAGACGAGGATTAGTTACACAGTTCACTTCTAAACACTTGAGCTTAGCTTAGCTGTAGACTTGACTTTCACTAACACCTGGCAGACAACAATCCAGCGAAGAACAGCAGTCACCTCCTAGCTTAAATGCTGACCGCCCTGATTAGGCTCAGGTATTTTCTCTCACCGAGGGCGTGGGCCGAGGGCGTGAACCCACAATGAGCTCCACCCCGGCGATAGAGGAGAGGAGAGAGAGAGAGTGGAAGTTGGAGAGAAAGACAGAAAAAAACCTCAGATCAGCTGGACGCTGATCCTCCTGGCCGTGACATCACCAAAAGGAATTCAGATTGTTAAGAGTATAAATGGTCGTGTAAAATGGTGCTTTACCACTAAAAGTCCTGCATTTATTTGTAAGTAACAGAAAAATGTTCATAAGCTGTTAGTAAATTACTCATTAATCGTGGATAATGGAAGTAAGATATACCAGTGTTTTGTGGATAAGTGTAATCACAGACACATGACTACAGAAAATAAAATAATGAAAAAATGAATAAAATTGCACTTTTAAAAAGTTAGAGATAGAAAATTTCACTAAACCTTTGTTCATAGTGAAAAAATTTTTGTATTACATTTCCACCAAACTGTTTCACTGCAGTAGTAAGACGCAGGGCCAGATAGGTTGGATCAATACTAGTCCAATTTTCTTTCTTCTTCTTCTTCTTCTTTTTTTTTTTTTTATCTTACTTCAAACACTACAGACTAAAAAATGCTTATTGGTGCAAATTGCACCAGGGGTGCACAAGCAGGGCACAGTTGGCTCATGCAACTGATATCTGGCAAACAGGAAAGTGGCTGTGAGGTTTGGGTGACTGGGTGTCTGGCAGAGCTTCGGAGTACCTGCATGACCCAGCAGAGAAACTCTGCGACGGGATTAAATTTCTGATCCGACGCATTTACAGTTCTGTCAATGATGCACATTTATTTGCAACTTTCTCCCAGACGGCGAGTCACTCACCTGCCTGGCAGAGGACAGAGCGACAGGAAACAAGGGTCACTTCTATTTCTGCTGCAGCACCAAAGAGCGACCTTCTGCTCTCAGGGGGAGATATTGATTCAATACGTGCACTCTTCTGCACACAGAAGGCAAAATATCTGCTGTGGCCTAAACCCGTTTCACATGATTTTCTGAAATGTACATTTCAGAAGACGTCCTAGGATCATTTGTTGCTGCTTCAGATTACAGGCGTTCATGGCCTTGCTTGATGGGTTTCATTCCTGCTGTGAGATATTTGTAATTTAAGCCTGATATTGAAGAAGGGCAGAAATAGTTACAGTATCTATGGCTGAGTCGTTTGAGGTGAGAGACCTCATTTGACCATAGCAGATGTTAAATGCCAAAGATTAGTTTTACAGAGCTTTTAAGAAGTAAAGAAAAAGCTCAGTGAAGCACATTTTAAGTACAATATGTGGCTTCTTGGACAACCTATGCCTGAAACCATTTCTGTGAAAGACTTATGGAGAACTGTAGCAGCAGCTAAACTAACAACGTATTACGTGTCCAGAGCTTGAAATGAAATATGTTTAATATAGATTCTGTTATGATTTGTACACACAATTAAATTCTGCTGGTATTTCAATAAAACTCCTCATCATCTCAATACTGCCACCTGATGTAGAATTACTGCATAACACCTGGCTACCCTAAAAAAAGCAAACATGATAAGGAAAGTCCCCAGGACTATCCCCGTTTAATTGTCATTTGTTTTGATAGTACGTGAGAACTCGGTGTCATTATGCAACTATCCGGTGCCAAACTGGATTAGTTAAAAGGATGATGATGATAATGGGTGCGATGATACCGAGGGTATCAGCTTTCAGCGTGTCCCCAAATAGCACCACAAATAGTTTCATCGCCATATGGAGAAATGGTTTGAATGGATGTAAGAGGTCTAGAAATAAGTTCTGGCATGAGAGCCGGTGGCTGTAGGTACATGATGATAGTGGTGATGTACTATTAAATTAAACCGTTTCAATTAATCCCTGGAGCTCCCCACTTCATATAAACGTCTTCCTCCTATTCATAAGACTATAACTCACAGTTTGGCGTGGAAAATTATCATAACATTGTTTTAGTTCAGTATTGCTATTATATACAAGTCCCCTCTACGCATTCACGGCAATAAAAAGGAATGAAACTTCAAAAATGGGGCACAATGTGCATACATACGAATTAGGAAGATAGAAATCATAAAGACTCATAGAAACCGTAGTTCATAAGTTTGATGTAGATTTTGATGTAGAATCATAGACACATAATTGTTTTTATCAAGGGAATAGATAAGCAGGACAATGTTTTTCTCCATAATATATTAGTATATTAGCTGATCAGCCTAGTGTTCTCAATGC
The DNA here is from genome assembly GCF_051167445.1 of Perissodus microlepis. Classification (NCBI taxonomy): domain Eukaryota; kingdom Metazoa; phylum Chordata; class Actinopteri; order Cichliformes; family Cichlidae; genus Perissodus; species Perissodus microlepis. Next base: position 19,900,745 of record NC_140468.1, on the reverse strand, counting down.
TGCCATTATGTGAAGCTAAGAACAGCTGGAATAGGCAAAAGTGTTAAATGCATTCCCCTGTTGTGGCCTAAAAATCCAAAGAAAAATAAAGAAATGAACGTTTACATTTTGAACGTGGTGTTTTAACTTACGTAGGTTTTCGACTACAACGTCCCTACCTGCAGTGATCAATCAGACCAATCAGCCTGTTCCGACATTGGAACGTCAGCAAAGTCATCGCAGACGTTTTACGCACGCCAGTTACGCACAAGCGCCGTTTCAACCAAACCGTAATCGGCGATGATGGTTTAAAAGCACAGAGATAATATTAGCAAAATGTACTGAGTGTTTGGTGGGGGTTACAAAAAAACAACAACAACAAAAAAACATTGCTTTATTAAAGGAACTCTTCTGGAGGTTATTTAGAACCAAAGCTGGCGAAGATAGCTATTTAAGGTCATTTAAAGAGTTCATCATTAACACAACGCTTTTTCACATTAATACATTTATCATTTAAACATGATTAAAGACAGCGTTTGAAACGATATTCATTAAAGCACAACAAGTGAAATTACATAAACACAAAGCAAAAACAAAAAAATAATAATAACAGTATTAAGCACAGTTGACTTGGAATAAGTCTTTCTGGCTGTCAAAGATAATATAAAAGTTTACCCCAGCTTTCACTCTGAGGTGTTCTGCACACTTTAACAGGCTGCAGAGTATGTTTCAACCAAATCAGCAACATATATTATTAGCCTTATGCAATATTAAGCACTTTCACATAGGCCTACGCTTAGCCTACCATTTAAGCATCTTCATTTATGTTCATATAAATAGAACAGCTCTGTCTACTGGACACATTTTTTGACTGACTGCTTTGCACACAGTGTCTGTTACATAGCCTATGCATCATATTTCGGGTGAGACAAGGTATATAAGCTGGTGAGAGTCGCTGGGGGCTTTACTGCAGTCACCAGATTCATCTGAGCGAATCCACTCTAGTCTTAGCCAGACCCTAAGGTGAGTTTCACTGAAGAGTTGCAGACCTGTAGGCAAGTCCACTTCCTGACTCAGAGAGTTACAGGGCTTCTACTTCTTCATGCAATGGGATATAAATCATGTCCAGATTTTGAACATCACAAGGCCAGATTTCAGCTTTGGACTAACAGAGGAACGAAATGGAGAAAGAGAAAAAAAATTCAACTACAGATGCAAAGGAGATTTAATCTTTTGCCTTTTGGAAGGCTTTATTTTGGAGAAATTGGACTACCTTTTGTGGCTTGGAAGACTCACAGAGAGGGACTGTGAATTATACTGCATGGCATAATGAGTATTGCATGAAGCCCTGTAACTCTGAGCAGTGCACTACAAAGTGCACTACAAAGTGCACTGAGGGAAGTTAAAAGGTGGCCTTAGATTGAGAGTAAAGCTGCTTCATCGTGTCAGATTTCCCCACAGCCTGACTGACTAACCGATGACTTATCCTCTTCTCTCCTCCCTCAGTTAAAAAATGGCATTCGCCGGAGTCCTGACCGAAGCTGACATCACTGCAGCCCTTGCAGCTTGCCAAGGTAAACATGATGAAACTCATAGCATTTTAACCTAGGGAAAGCCTAGACAACAGCCAAACTGTGACTGCAAAAACTTTGCATCCAGTTGCAAAATATTCTAAAAAAAATAAAAAAAATCTCAGGTGTCTGCCAGTAGTAAAGAGAGTTTTAAATGGCTGTATGTCTCAGCAAAAAGCATGCACCAGTGCATCTACTGTAAGAAAAGCTGACCTGCACGTTAGAAAAGAAGCTGAGTGATGGTCAGGAAGGGAAAGTGGATACAACCAAATGCCAGGCCTTACATGCAGAAACTACAGCCTCTGCAAAACACACCACAGCCTGTGTTTGTGCTATAACCCCCCTCTGTCCATCTTTCCACAGCTGCCGACTCCTTCAAGCACAAGGAGTTCTTTGCTAAGGTCGGCCTGGCAGCCAAGTCCGCCGATGACATCAAGAAGGCCTTTGCCATCATTGACCAGGACAAGAGTGGCTTCATTGAGGAGGATGAGCTGAAGTAGGCACCCTCTCTTAAATTTCACCCACAAGCTCCTCAAAGCTCTTGTAGCACTGGGATCATCTTTCTCTGGCTCACAGTGAATTCAGAATGATGTCAGAGGCCCAAAAGCATCTGAGAAGCTCGGGCTACTGGGTGTTCTCCTAGACTGCAACTCAATACCAGTTCTCTCCTTCAGTGCCTCTCGCTGTAGGGTGACGTAGAACAGAGGACAAAGCATAGGAATTGTAGCCTGCTTACATTTTTTTCATGACAAAGCCCAGAAACCTCAGCATCCAATAGAACAAGAAGGATTCAGTTAGAGATATTTAATATGCTTTTTGAATAGATGATCGGTTTAGCACAAAATATTCACTGTGATCCCAGAAAACAACTGTTCAAAGAGAGGCTTCTCTTTTGTCTCATCATTTGTCTCTGATTACCCTCTCCAGGCTGTTCCTGCAGAACTTCTCTGCCAGTGCCAGAGCTCTGACTGATGCTGAGACAAAGACATTTCTTAAGGCCGGTGACTCTGATGGCGATGGCAAGATCGGAGTTGATGGTGAGGAAATCTTTACCTCCAGAAGAACAATGTAAAGGCCATCCAACAAAAGCAAAACAATAACCTTTTTCCTTTCTTTCTCCCTCTGCAGAGTTCGCTGCCATGGTCAAGTCTTAAATGAATGAACTGACCAACTGACTGACTTCACAACTCTAAAGGAACAACTTGAATCAAGACATCCTTTTCCTCTCTTCTTCTCCTCTTCCCATTCACTCTCTCTCACTCTGTCTCTCTTCAGTTCTCCACACCACTTTTATACACTCAACCTTTCACCCCTGACCATGGACAAACTGCTCCCTCTCTTTCTTTCTCTGGCAGTGCAGACCCCAATGCTGTCCACGATGAATGTAACCAACTAAGTGTATAGCGTGGTTGACTCGTGTCTTTCTCTCTCTCTCTCTCACTTCTGTCGTCGTTTTACTGTGACTTCTGCTTTCTGTGAGATCAGTGATGATGCACTTTTAGGGCAAACGGACGGACGATGAGAAAACAATAAAGGTTCTTTTTTCAGTAAGACAAGTCTGACCCTGTTCTTTGCTATTGAGCTGTGAAGTAGTAAATCAATGATAGCTTCTTTTTTAAAAAAGAAATTCAAAAACATTCTTTTAAATGCATGAGAAAACTTCTACATGTAACATCCACCCACCTATCAATTCCCCCATTGCCTGTGAATTGGCTCTTTAGGTAATCTTTAGGTAATCTGGCTCAGATGTGCCTATTTTAAGAAAAATAAATCTATGCTAAACTTTTAACTAAAATGCTAAACTAGTAGGCGAATGTCACACAGACAGGTAATTGACTCTGTATAAATGATGATCATAGCCACCATGATGTCACCCCCATGGGTTTGTAAAGTCCTGTATTGAAGTCACGAGTTCAGAAATTTGCATCACCGTCTCAGATTTTGGAGCCAAACGTTGAATAGGTGATGGATGGGTTAAGAGGGATTGTAACCTCTAGTTCTTTTATTGAATCGGTTACTAAGACCATAAAAGAAGGGGCATTTTCTCTTGTACATCCAGAAGAATGCAGTTTTAAAGCACATCTGCAACAGCATGTATCTTCTGTGAACAATTCATGGAAGTGCTATGACATGCACTATTCAGAAATCAACCCACCTAAAACACTTCAAAAATATCTATGTGCAAACTGACTTTAAATCATTTGATTACGTGTAGATTTTACATGTAGTTTTATTACAAGTACAATGTAAACCTATGAATTTAATGGACTCTGTTCAAATGAAATGTACTTGATTTGTATGCATTCAGTTTATACTATATTTTCCTTAATGAGTCATTATTTAAATTAATTAATTAATAATTTTTTATTTTACTCAAAATTATCTATTATTTATTAAGTGCCAGTAGTTATATCAGACCAAATAAGCCTGTTGCAGCAGACCAGTTGAGTGCACATACTGTATATGCAAAGTTTTCCACTATAATGCGCTCAGTTTTTTATTTGTGTGAGGTGTAAGGTCCTGTTTTGGTTGCTTAAATGCATTTTTTTTAATTGACTTTTGCACTATTAATGCATTACAAGTATGTCCAGCTGTGCTGGTGTGAGACTTACATAACCTCTTAATCTAGATCCACAAATACGCTGACACACACCTGACTCCTGCTCTACATAATCCAGCTATTATCTCTTACAGTATCTGGTAATGCTTAAATTCCACCTCCCTTCCAAAGTGGGGGAAAAAAAAAAAACCAACAACAACAACAACAACAACAACAGCAAAACTTGATTGATAATCGCAATAATAGTAAGCAACCACAAGGTGTCGCCATTTTAAATAAATAAATACAAAGAGGGCTTTCAGCTGCTTGATGGTTAAAGTTGCAAACTTCGAGGCTTGGAGATAAAGAGGTGGTGTGTAGGAGTTACTCTTGGGGTAAACAGTTCATGTTTTTGTGTAACAAGTAGGTGAGACTGATGAAAATGCTGTTACTTGCAAAGTGTTAAGTCAGAGATTTGCAGCAGTTGAAAGTTTGAAAAAAATAATTAGATTTATTCCCCCTGGTTCTAGTTACAGAAAGCACCCACCCCCCCTCTCCTAAAGCCATTAGTGCTGACTGGATTCACCAGAGACGCTGCTGCGTCAGATGGTTTGAAAGGCTTCCCCTTTGCAGGAAACAAATTCATCAGTTTAGAGTGGCAGGCTGCCAGCAGGCTCTTCAGCACAGGCCCCACCCAGCCTCTCACCTTTTAGCACAGGTGCATGAGTGAGAGCTTCAAAACCTCTGACAGTAACAAATGATATGGATATATCTAAATTCTCACTAAAGAAACTTGTAATCTTCATGTTAACTTGTTAGGCAGGTTGATGGCTCACTTGCAACAAACACTGAGGTTTTGACTTCTGAATTTTTACTATCAGAGCATGCGTAATGGAGTATTTCTGATAAATTACGACCTGCTTGAGTCATCCAAATCAAAGAGACTTTTCATTAAAAAACAAAACAAAACAAAACAAAGAAATGATGCCAGACTGATTATTGGATACTTATAAGGTTTCAAATGCACCTGCAGGGAGAGAGAGAGAGAGAGAGAAGAGAAGAGATGGGATGGGGAAAATGTAAGGGAGGGGGGAGAGAGGGAGAGCAGTGTAACACAGGGGGAGAAAGTTGATTGGACGAACCACACGCTGCCATATGAGTAATGGGGGAAAGGGAGAGCGAGTAGGAGAATGTGCAGCGGATATAAACCGTAAAGGTTAATTGGACAGGTGAGCGGGTGAGGAACACGAGACGGAGGCGGCTGGCTGCGGGAGAATTTGATCCTCGGACAGATTGGAAACTCAAGCATCGCACTCGTCGTATATAAGGCAGAGCCAGCTGTCGGCAGCCACCAAAGAGTCTTATCTGCTGCTGCTGCTGCTGCTGCTGCTGCTGCTTTTGGACCCGGACCGAGGCAACTGCGGTGAGTAGCCCACAGCTGCACAGGTAAACTCTCAGTACAGGTGTGGGCAGGTGTGGTATCTGTCTGGCGTGGTCTGTTGGTGCAGTGGCACAGCCTTTAGACTATTTGGGTTACTTTTTCAGGGACGTGACGAAAGTTTTAGATTCGTCTAGCACTGCTTAATTCCTCCAAACCTGACAGAAAGGTGAGATTTTTGACCAAAATACAGGTTCGGGCTGTTTCTGCTCATGCTTTTAACAGATTCCCCTAAAACAACCTGATAAAAACTTGCAGATCATTTTTTATCTACGTTTATTTTTTGTTTAAAGACAGCAAGCTGTCGAGCGCTCAGGAGAGGGTGTTTTAACTTTTCCTAGTTCTCTTTTTTATTCGTTCTGCAATGGAAGTTTAAGTATCACAAATTTTACTCCTTCCCTCCCTCTGTTGATTTTCTTTTTCTTGTAAAGTCCCTAAGTGCCAATTATTTTTGCACAGAGCCAATTAAGGACTTCAAACAAGGCAAAAAAAAAAAAAAAAAAAAGCCGATTAACAAGCTCGCAGGGGAGATCCAATCAAAAAGCACAATTAACCTGGCATCAACGATAAGACAGAAAATATGTTTGGAGGTTTTTGGTAAAATAGAGATTGTACATAAAACACATAAAACCCACTCATCAAAAACTCATAACCTGAGGTCTTATGGGATGATGATATTAACCTAGATACTACTACAGATATTAAAAAAGGTAATCCAGTGTGATACAAAAGTGGGCTGAGAGGATATCACACAGCCAAATGTAGGTGAAGATAATTAGAAAAAAGAAAAATACAGACCTACGTGTGTTTCTTTAAGACTTTTCTTCTATTTTGCAGGACCAACATGTCACTCACATCCATTCTTTCACCTGACGACATCCAAAATGCCATTAAGGACTGTGAAGGTAGGATGTCAACTTATGCACACTGGACCACACATTGCCCTAGTAACTAAACATGATCAATTATGACGGTTGTATGACTTATATGCAAAATAAAATACATTAAATGCCGAATAAACGGTTGCTGTAGTCGAGTTTTTTTGTTTTGTTTTTGTTTTTGCAGAAAGGTGCATAATCTTCTCCACAGCTTTTCAATATTGTACAGTGTCCTCGCTACTAAAGTCGCACCCGCTTTAAATCGGAATTTTAAAAAGAGGGGTTTTAATAATCTTTTCTGGGGTTTTTTGGGGGGGGGGTTGTTTTTTTGTGGGGGCATAGCTGCTGGCTTTAAAAGTTAAAAAAAAGAAAAGAAAAGAAAAGAAAAGAAAAGAAAAAAAGAGGAAAATCCCTCCCTCCGTCGCTGCAGACACATGCCGTTTTAATCTCCACATCACCTCCCAACCTCACGGGTCAGTTCTGTTTCTGTATTTGATTCTCTTTTTTTCCAACATTTGTATGCTTTCAGCTCCGGACACTTTCTGCTACAAGAAGTTCTTTAAGCTGTGCGGCCTGTCCTCAAAGACACCCAAGGAGGTCAAAGATGTGTTCCAGATCCTCGACGAGGACAACAGCGGCTACATCGAGCACTCTGAGCTCAAGTGCGTAAAAGGATACGGGGTGTCTGCTCTCCCAGAGGCGCTGAATCTTAGTCTTTTCTTTTCAATATGCACTTTTGTTCCTTTACCTGGATTTACTCCGTCAACTAACTGACCCAGTGCGGCGTGGCTTCATATTTAATGTGAATTTATCTCGTATTATTTTTCTGATAGAAAGAAAAAAAGAAAGAAGGAGGCTTGGTACATTAAATCACACAGTAGCACTCTATTACTGTGATGAATGTTAAGCTGTCTCGCAGTAATCCACTGTGAGTGGTGTTTTCATTTCATTTCTGTTACACAATTCATCCTTTTTTTGACAAGAGGTTTGACTTGTGCAGTCCAGTTTAGGAAGTGGTGTCTTTCTCCATGTTCTTATTATTTTAGGTTTTTTAAAACATGCCGTATATTGTCATCCATAAATATCAGTCATGGATAAAAATCATCATTGTGTGTGCGTCTAGGTTTTTTCTGCAGCGGTTTATCCCCAGTGCACGGACACTGACTGATGCAGAAACCAAGAGCTTCATCTCAGCAGCTGATGATGACAGCGATGGCAAAATTGGAGTAGAGGGTTGGTATCTGGTTTCTCACACAAAAATCAGCATGTGGGCAGAAATGATCTTATTAGTTGGATTAAGACTCAGCTGGTGGAAATGAACCAACACAGGCTGTGCCAAAAGAGACGAACTGGGTGATATATGAGATTTAGTGTGTGTGTGTGTGGGGGGTGTTACCATCAGAAAACCTTAAATGCACTATACATCTATGAGGTGAGAGAAGGTATTGTTTTTCTATAATGTTGAAATCCTGGGAATGTTTCATTGGTGTATTTTCTGATCCTTATTTAACCATTATGCCATGTGTGAACCACACATGTTGATATTAAGGTCATCATCATGCTGGATCATTTGCCCCAGTGTGACCTATTATCCATTTGCAAACAAAAAAGTTGTCTTAGATAATAGGATGAAGGATTTAGGCAATCCAAAATGGACAGCTTTAGTCTGTGTTTATTGTTTATTTACCAGCTCTTCCCTAATCCTGGAGGGAATTGACACAAGGTTTAAATTTGCTTGTTTTCTTGATTTTTGTCACGTGGCACATGCAGAGCTATGATTAATTCTGAGTATTCCTTTATTTGTTTATTCTTTTCCCCAGAATTCCAATCCATGGTCCTATCCTGAGTTTTCAGATGAAAAAAGTTCAAGCATTCAGGCCCTTTGGTCACTTTCCCACATCTGGAGTCTTCTGATCCCAAATTCCACTTCCAGGGATTAAATATGTTTTCTATTGATGTCTGTGTGCACAAATTGCTTTAAAAAGGCCTTTTTTTATTTTAAAGGCATCACAACTTAATGTGTCTTTTCACTATATTGGTCTGTGGTTTCTCGTCTGTAGCATTCCTCCCCTAACAATGAATGTGGTAAATAAACATGTGGAAACACACACACACTTGTGAACTGACTGTGTATATATTAAACAAACTCATATTATGGTGTTTAGTATGTTTTGATGATAAAGTTATACATAAAGCAGGGCTTAGCACTGGTGCATCATATCAAGACGTTTGTGGGTCTAAATTTCCCTGTCAAATGTCAGCCTTTGTTACAGAAAAGGCCTCTCCATGTGTTGCTCAAAGTCCAGAAGACATGCCTGATAGATTATTTGGCTGTAGGTGTAGAAAAAAGGAAGATAAAGAAGCTTAAATTTATAGAATAAAATGGATATATGTAAATATTTGGACACGACTTGTAGTGTAAAGCACATTGTGGTCGGTAAGACCCGAAACACAACATATAAATGCCAGACTAAATCAAAAACAAATACACACAAGATTACAGCTTTACTGGAGAATCAAAAGAAAAACAGTCTGGGTGCAGGCATGTTTTGGTGGCACTAATTCCTTAGTATCAACTGTACTATTCATCATTTATAACCTGAAATGTCCGTAATTAAGAAATGTATGTTTTAAAGATTTTAATTTATATAAAGATAAGAAATAAAGGGTGCAAATTAAGAAAAAAAACACTTTAAAGCGAAAAAGACAAACTTTGTATCTTGCTATTGTGTATTTAAAAATTTTAATTCTGTAATATTATTGACTATGTGCACGTTAGCATATGCTACTTCCGGTGCGGAAACTCCTGTGGGGAGCTTTGTTTCCGGTGTCCTATTCGCGCCTGGTTTACGGTCCAAAACAAGTTAAGCAAATGAATGAATCAAGCGGCGATTTACATTTCTATAGATGTCTTGGGCATTTACCCAATATATGATGTTCATCGACTTGTCGATATTTTCCCCCGCGCCTCAGCAAAAGAGAAAAGGGATTCAAATGTTATATTTCTCAGCTGTCCCTCGTTTATCGCTGGTGTTATGTTCTAAAAATAACCAGCGATAGGTGAAATCAAGTAGCCAATTTAATTTTTTGACGGTGCAAAACGTTTCGTGGACATACAGTACTGCACTTCAGAGTCACACTGCTAGCAATCGATGCAGCGATTCTGTACTGTATAGGAGAGACGTCACGGAGGAGATCGTCTGCAGCGATCAGGACGCAGGACACAATGTGACGTAAAAAAAAAGCATGCAAACTTGCACTAAAAAATCCGCGAAACAGCGAGGTGAAAGGTGAACCGCGTTATAGCGAGGGACCACTGTAATTTTGAAGGTAAGTCACAACATACCCTTCGTAAATGTATAGAAACCGTTACCAGCAATCATTCATTTTTTGTGTGGCTTTTTTCACGGTTTGTTAACATGCTGTGTAGGTGTGTACTTGACTAGCTGATATCGACATAACAGGGGAAACATCTGGTTTGACTATTCTTCACCTGTAGTTTGAATGCTGAACATTTGCCTGTTTAAATCATAAGACCAGTCATTATACAGAGATGTGCTTCTGAATGTGGACGATGTGTCTTCTGCATGCAGTAATGCAGTTCTGCTTGTGTTGAGTGATGTAAACAACTGATCGATCGAAACGCTTTAAACGTCAAAATTGATCATTAGATTTTTTTATGACACAACAGCGGTGAGTGTTCCCACCTTCTGCTCTTTGTAACTTAACGCAATCTTTCCGTTTTCGAGTTTTGGACATGATTTTGGAGGATATCTTCGCAGTAGCGATTGACCGCAAAGTAAAGCTACCGGAAATGCACAACCCCACATCCGGTCTCAAACCAGGAAGTTAGCATTGTCTCGTGCACATAGTCAATTGCACAGCAGTATGCTTACTCAGCAAAACGTGTTGTGGTCAGTTAAACTGGAGCACCCAACAGATCATTTGAACCCCCCATTTGGAGAGTAGGAAACTTTGTTTGAAAGCGGTTTGACCCGAGCGACTGAGCTTGTGGCACCTCGTAACTAAAAGCAGGAAGTTAAGGATGTGAAGTAGAATGCAAGCGGCTTCGCTTCCCATTAACACCATTTACGCATTTGTTCTTTTAATTTTCACTGTCTGTATCAGCGAGTACATGGACGTGTTGTGTTTATCTTCTGTAAGGTGAGTGTTACTGTCACGGTTCACTGACGGTTCCTCCGACAGCCAACACAAGCCTACAGCTAGCAGAGCCAAGCTAACAAGCTAGCTGCTCTGAGTGACTCCGGCTGGTCGCTGACTGGATGTTTGTCAATAGTAGTACACAATCATATAAATTTCCTTATGTGTTTGTTTTGTTTTGTAGTTTATTATAACACATATTGTATAAAAATATCCAAGTATTTCTCTCTGCCGGCTAAAGTACAGTAGTAGCATTTCATTTGCAGTACCGTATGTGTACAAGACAATAATGACAAAATGTAAAACGAGTAGAAAACAAACACACCCGTTAAATGTAGAGGTGTAAGCGTCTGAACTATATCACCTTTATCTCCAGTAAATGAAGTGGACTGCTAAAATTTTACCTTGCGTGACCTAGTGCCTTAACCAAAATGGTCAAAAACTGGTACACCGTTTTATTATTATACACAGCAACATGGCTGCTAACTTTTAAATGCAAATATCTAATAAGCAATCACATGGCAGCAGTTCAGTGCATTTAGACACGTAGACATGATCAAGACGACCTGCTGAAGTTCAAACTGAAAATTAGAATAGAAAAGAAAGATGATTTTAAGTGGCTTTGAACGCAGCATCGTTGTTGATGCCAGACAAGCTGGTCTGAGCATTTCAGAAACTGCTGCTCCACCATCTAGGGTTTCCAGGGAAAGCGAAAATATCCAGTGAGCATCCAATTTTGGAATTAAAATGACTTGTTGATGGCAGAGGGGACTGTTTCTAGGTGATAGAAAGGCAAACTTATACAAATAACCACTAGTTTACAACCAAGGTATGCAGAAGAGCATTTTTGAAGGCATGACACACCAAAGCTTGAATTGGGGGCTACAGCAGCAGAAGACCACACCGGGTACCACTACTGTCAACTAAGAACAGGAAATTGAAGCTGCAGTTCACACATGCTCGCCTAAATTTTGATTTCTCGTGCATCATTCAGACGGTAGGCTTAGATTTTGGTGTAAACAACATGCTTTGTATCAACAGTTCAGGTTGCTATTGATGGTGTAATGGTGTGGGGAATATTGTCTTGGCACGCTCTTTGTCCCTTGACCATTGCTTAAACACTACAGTCCACTGTAGCATTCTTGCTGACCATGTTCATTACTTTATGACAACAGTGTAGCCATCTTCTAATGGCTTCTTCCAGCAGGGTAACAGAAAATACTCTGTGGAGGCCATTTAAGTACAGTAAGCGCAATCTTAAGATCTCAGTGAAATAGAGAACTAATGGAGTGAGAGATTCCCACTATGTATTTGTAGCCAACAAATCTGCAGCAACTGTGTGATGCTGTCATGTTAGTATTGGCCAGAATTTCTTAGGAATGTTTCCAGCGCCTTTTAAAATGTGTACCTTACCAGTAGTGTATTATTACCAATGGATTTTTGTCACTATATAACTGGATGTTGTTGTCTTTGTTTTGTAGGAACACGGCATGCTAACCAAACGGCCACTGGAGCAAAGGAAAGGCAGACACAAGTTACACTAATGCTGATGATCAGGTAAGTTTAGGTGACGTAATATTTTGGTCTTCCCTTTTTCCATGCAGTATTTTGGCCCCTATGCAATGTTTTGGTCTCTGTGAAATTACCATTCCCATCCTAAATGATCATAGCCCCTCCACCCTTATTTATTTATTATATTATATTACTGCCCTTGTATACACCCCCACACTGCTTCTGTTTCAATGTTTCTACATACACCATGTATAGTCAGGGGTGCACATAAGTGGTCCGCAGGTGCACATTCGTTGTCAAAATAAAAGACGCGCACCAGATAAGAAGTTGCATACACACACATACACACACGTGTGTGTGTGTGTGTGTATATATATATATATATGAAATATACTGCTTTTTCTTCTTTGTATATTATTTTCTTTTTTATTTTCTTTACTTTTGCACCTTTGTGGTCTTGCTACCCAATTTCGCTGTGCAAAAAACTGCACAATGACAATAAAAGGTCTAAGTCCAAGTATTACATAAGAGCAACTTGGATGGAGTCTAGAGGTATGTCACCTTTCTCTTTGTGTGCCACAGCCCCAAAATGGCCTCAGGAATGCAAGAGAAACAGTACACACCATCTTTACTCAGTTTTTTCATTTACAACCCCACGTTTGGACCTCGAGAAGGAGAGGTGAGTGAGACTCCCTGATAAAGAGTTCTTATGCAAACCGCTGAATTCCTTTTTTAGCTTTTAGATCAAAAAAGCATACCTAATGCAAATATTTTTGTTTTAGGAAGAGAAAAAGATTCTGTTTTACCACCCCAGTGATGTTGAGAAGAACGAGAAGATCCGAAATGTCGGCCTTTGTGAGGCCATTGTGCAATTCACCAGGTATCAGTATTATGGTGTGAATATTACTGCAGCAGTATCATGGCTGTATTTGCAGTCTATTTATTTGTACTTTGAGCATAAATTTAAGCGTTTGTAGCTGTGATGAAGCAAAAGGAAGCCTGAAGCACAATAGAAAAGGGAAATGTTGCAATAAGTGGTCAGATGCACACTGATAAATATCTAGTGCAAATACAGACAGAAATTTAAGAGCCGTGCGTGTTGTTTGGGTGTGTCGCCCTTCTTCACTGTCACATCCCCTTTGTTCCAGGACGTTCTGTCCAACAAAACCAGCTAAATCCCTGCACACACAGAAGAACCGGCAGTTTTTCTTTGAGCCCGAGGAAAATTTCTGGATGGTCATGGTATCTTGCAAGCTTATGTGTACATCACCTTCCCAGTATTTAGTCTTTGTCCAGAGTTTGTCTCCTTCATTTTAAATATCATTCTGCTCTTAACTCTTTAATGCTCCTTTGTGCTGTTTTATTAAAAAAAATCCATCCTCAGGTGGTTCGAAATCCAATGATTGAGAAACCAAACAAAGATGGCAAACCTCCTACAGTAGAATATCAGGAAGAGGAAATGCTTGTGAGTACTGAAAAGTATTCGTGTATGTCTTCATTGTTTATCTCTGAGTATTGCCAGTTGTACTTAGCTTCCCTCTTGCCTTTTGTAGGATACAGTTTATGGTGCAGTGGTAAGGCAGTGCTACAGCATGTATAAGGTGAGTTTGAGTGCGGTTTTAGAATTTGCCATACTTTTTAACATTTACAACACAAAAATCACTTAATACTGAGCTAAGAATCAATCAAGTATTCTAGTTTTCCACCACATCATAGAGTTACTCCAGGCTTTCATTTTGTGTTCGGTACAAAAATCTTGCCATCTTGTTTTATGCAAAATAAGTATATTACATAAGACGTTTGTTTATACTCAAGATTTCACAAGGAATGTGATTATAACTAAAAGCAGATGCAGCTGAAGAAATCTGTGAAAAACATTATTGCATAGATGGAGACCATCAGATTTCAAAACAAATCGAAAAAGAAGAAAATTGGAGCCCAATTTAACAAATTAAATAAAATATTTTCATTAATAATAAGGCGCTTTGCTTCATTGCGATGCCCAGAACACGTTTAAGTTAATTTCTTTAGAATCAGTTTGATTTTACTAAAACCCTTTTTTTCTCTTCCACTATTCTTTGCTTAAACCACCAGTGTGATAAGTTGTTATTTAGCAACACAGACCCAAACCATGACACAGCCACCATCATGTTTTACAGATGAGGAAAAGGTTTTTATACTGGAATGCACTTTTTTTTAATGCATTCCATCTTAAGTCTCTTCTTTTTCTCTTCTTCAGAACAAAATGTTTATCATTCACATCAAAACGTCCTTTTTGAAATTATTTAGTCATTAAACATTCTCGCTTGTCAGCATGACTTTGAACAGAGTGCAGATGAGCTGTGGTGATGTTTTGACATAAACATCATTCATTGTTCTTCTGCCGATGAGCTACTTAGCAAATTTGAAAGCGTCCTAGAGTGTGTGCTAACTTACCATCTTCAGAATGGTGATTCGTAAATAGTAAAATAGTTGTTATATATCACTTATCTATTCTTATCTTTCTCAAAGCGCTTTATACAACGTGCCTCATTCACACACATTCATACTCTGAGCAACGCATTGTGGAGCACGACTTGGGGTTCAGTATCTATCTGTAGTCAAATGACTACTCTATTAAATCTTAAAATAATTTAAATAAATATGTAATTAATATTAAATTACTAATGCTAGAGGTTCACAAACATTTCCCCCTCACAAATACACATTTCACGGCTCTTGAAATGACATGAAATAGTACAATATATATTTGTTTGACTTGTTAAGAAATATAGAAAATGTCAAAGGGTTCCTGCTGCTATGTGTAGTGATACATTTATCTGCTGGATGAAGAAATCTTTGACTTAAAGTTTAGTAAAGTAATTAAAATAAATGTCATTGCTTTTATCACATTTGTGTTAAAATAGTATTTTACTGCATTGGAGGCTTATTCTAATAAAAAGACCTTATTCGCTCAAAGCCATGTAATGACACCCTAGAGTAGTGTTCCTTAACTCTGCACCCCCAGAGGTACTCTGAAGTGTTGCAGGGGATTTTTTTTTGTTCATTTATTAGATGTGTTCTTAATTCCCGAAATTATTCCTGAAATAAATAGTATTTTAAGTTCCTATTATTACTATTTTAAGGTTAATCTATAAGAGAAAAATGACAGACAAAATGTAAAAGTTGTAATCAGCTGAAAACACAGGAAGAAATTAAAAAGAAGGCAACATGGAGTCAGTAAAATACTGTTGTTTCATTTAAATTTAGTGCTGGTCTTTTCCGGTTGTAACACTTCTCATGAAGTCAGGTCTGTGCATTATGTTGAGGGAATCTTGCTTGAAATACGTAATGAAAGGATTACATTGCTGGGGGGAATGTTGAATCATTGCTCTTGAGTGTCACGCATTACCAATTTATGCCTGTATGATGCCAAAATAAGTCATGTTTTAACAATGCTCATTTTCCTCATGCTGTAGCTCTTCAATGGCACCTTTTCCAGAGCAATGCAAGCTGGCGGAGTGGAGCTGCTCATGCAGAAACTTGAGAAATTCTTCTACAGGGTAATAAATACTCACAAGCCATAACATTTTTGTTGCTAGGCGGATATGTTTTGAGTTCAGATCATGCATGCATGTATATTGACCTTGCTTTGACAGGATGATTCCCTTAGAATGCCGGCATGTGTGTTTTTAACAGAACTCATTCGAGCCTGACTGTCCTTGTTATCACAAGGGTTTCCCTCACTGATGACAGTTGTCATAGGGACACTGTTTATTTGTGAATACTCCCGTTACTCTTGGAAAGCTGTAAGGTGTTTGCAGTCATGGTTGACGTCATAATCGTTGTCTTGCCCCCATTATTTGTCTTCACGTCACACTTCTGTCAACTAGCCGGAACATTGCGTTTAAGGAGCTGCTTTAAAAATTAATTTCTAATTAGGGAATACCCTTCATCCATTAACACGGGCTTCCCTGTCCACCATGAAATCTAAAGACGGGGAGAAAGAGAGAGGCTGTGGTGTGCTTGTCAGAGGTTGAATGTCAATGCGGTACAAGTCAAAGAGTTTCTTATATCCTCTTTTCTGTATTGAACTGTAAGCAAGCACTTGTGGGCAGGTAAACTAAACCCTTTCTTTTTTGCGTCTCCTGTGTCTGTGTGTGTCCGTGTGTTATCACGCTGGGGTTTCCAGTATCTGCAGACTCTCCACTTGCAGTCCTGCGACCTGCTCGATGTATTCGGAGGCATCAGCTTCTTCCCATTGGACAAGATGACCTACCTGAAGATCCAGTCTTTTGTCAACAGAGTGGAGGAGAGCCTCAGTCTGATCAAATACACAGCCTTCCTGTATAATGACCAACTTATCTGGTATACAACACTTGTTGATGCTGTGCTTTAAACTGTATGTT
The DNA here is from genome assembly GCF_051167445.1 of Perissodus microlepis. Lineage (NCBI taxonomy): Eukaryota > Metazoa > Chordata > Actinopteri > Cichliformes > Cichlidae > Perissodus > Perissodus microlepis. The sequence continues at coordinate 19,884,279 of NC_140468.1, read as the reverse complement.
TGTCCATCAAACCCACCGTCTGTCAAATTTGACTGAGCCATCCGGTGTATTAAGGTAAAATCCCAGTGCTGGCATCAGCACACGAATAATGGCATGCTGGGTAAACAGTGGTGGTTCTAAACACAGCAGTTAATCCTCTTTGTGGTTTATGCGCTCCCTGACATGTCACTTGTTTTTAATTGTGCTGTCGGCCACCGACTCGGTGTGTAAGCACAGGGGGAATTACATGATCGCTAATGAAATTACTTGAGAGCAGCATAATCGTTCACTGTGAACTGAAGATGGACAAACAGGAAGAAATATTTAATTACTGTGCAAATTAAGCAGCTGCATCTGCTGCACAGCACTCATTGAATCCCATTTATAGCCACTGCTGAACAGCAAATAGTAAGGCATTTTGTCTTATTATCTATCCAGTGATCCATAACACATTTGACAGCACACCTGATAAAAATTAATCCATGCCTTTAGTTTTGTTTTTTTTCCATTAGTGCAATGTGAAGTTTGCAAGGTGTCATTTTTGGCATCGTGGTCGTGTTTACAGGAGCGGGCTGGAACAAGATGACATGAGGATCCTGTACAAATATCTGACCACCTCGCTTTTCCCCAGACACTCAGAACCAGAGGTAGGTGGAGTGAAAAAAGTGGACTTCTGCAGAACTCCAGCCCACTAGATTATTTTAAGGGCAAATCGAGGAATGGTCAAAGGAAGTGTCATGACTGTACAGAAGAGGGTCACTGCTTCACGATATTGCATAGTGTATATCATATGACAACATGGCTAACTTGTCTTGATAAATCTGTACAGCTAATGCTAAGCTTTTTATATAATTTGTAAAACAGGTCTGTGTCCATGGTTTTGTTAGTTTCCATAGAAGGATCCACCGTCATTAAAACATACAAAGCTACTGTAGCATTTAGAGCAGTTTGGCTCACTGGGATCATTTGCACAAACGTTGACCCCATTATCTGAAACTTTGGCTTTGTTTAATATAAATATCTGACACTTTAGTAATATAATGATTATTTTCTGACAGAAAATATGACCTAAAATAAGGAAAGCATAATAGATCTACTTAAATAATTGGCTAAACAATCCATAATTTTACTCTCTTGTATTTGCTTGTTTCAGTTGGCTGGCAGGGACTCCCCGATGAGACCAGAAGTTGCTGGAAATTTGTTGCACTATGGGAGGTAAGTCTATGATCCCTGCGCCCATCTCTTTTAATCCAACCCCCTGCAGTGGTGCGGTTACTAGAGTAATGTCATTCGTGGGCCAAGGCATCCGAGATGCGTCAAAAGGCATGTTCTGGATGCACATATGAATGATAAGATACAGATGCATGTGTGTGTGACACCATGTGTGATTTCGACCCACTGACAAGCAAATTAGATAACGAGGTAACTCCCTTGGCTAACACACCATAGTGTTAGCCAAGGGGTGGAGTATCACTCCAGCCTCGAGAGGTTTCAACTTTCTATTTTGTTTCCGTGTCCATGTGTAACAGGAGAAAGTTTGCTCAGGTGTTGCCTCCCTGCCAAAGCTTATGTCTGCATGCTGCTTAAATAACTTGTGTCTCACGATGATGTAAAGTTGCTACAGTGGTCCGAGTGTGACTCTTGCTGAAATTACACGGGACAGACGACACAGCATTTCTTGAAAAATGCTGAGAAAATTTTTTTAAATCAAGACAAGGTGTTGCAATAATGGAAGTTGCATAGGATTGCAGAGTCTGTTGGACAACACTACATGATAGACGTGCATTTAATTGGAAACATTAAATTGTTACACATAATTTTAAGTGGTTTCTCTAAATTCCTGTGTAACTATATAACAGTGAATTCATTGTTCTGTTGTGAACAAAAGAGGCATAAACGGTTTTTGCTCCTGAGGACATTAAGCTCATATTTGTGTGGTAAATTCCTGATTAGATTTGGTGCCATCCATTATTGGCTTTAGGCTAATATGCTACTTTACTACAACTGGTGATTATTACGGAGAAACTTGAACTGTGATGATTCATAACACATCAGTCAAAACAAATAAATACTTCGTCTTCCGGAGATTACAAATACATCTACGCAATTTCAGGGCCATCCATCCAACAGATGTTGAGATAGTAGATAGATTCATAGAAATCTAATGTGATTAGAAATAATACCTTAACTGCTTCCCAAAGGATGAGCTTTTCCTGTTTTGGAAACCTCATGTGCTCCCAGCATCACGCATATCTTAATATTTTCATTCCCATCATTCTTCAGGTTCATTTCTTAACTCTTTCCCCCATAAAGATGACATTTGATGACCTCCCCTGTACCCTTAATGACCAGTTTATATCAGTATATTTTAATAAAGATGTGGTTTGATAACCATTAAAATAGTTTCCAGGTTTTTGCTGGAAGCTGCAAGGGAAGGGAAGCTGCATTGGCAGAGACCACCCTCTCACATCCAGTCATGTTGTTCTATAAACAGGCCTGAAATATGATAGAAACCGTTCAGCTCAGGGTTACTCCTGGTTTCAAGGGGTAAAGAGTCAATAGCATCGTGTGCTTTTGTTTTTTGGTGTGTTTTGGGCACCAATTGAGCTTTCTGATTTTCAGTCATTTGGTTTTGAGTAATTAGATCATCTGTTTTGATTTTGATACCTGGTCTGTGAATATGAACCCAGGCACACTGCGTCTGTCTTTTTCAGGTTTTTGACAGGACCTACAAATCTGAAAGATCCGGAGGCCAAATTCCGATTTCCAAAAATATTCGTCTCTGCAGAGGACGGCTACGAGGAGCTGCATCTGATTGTTTACAAGGTACAGTAGGTTAAATGCAACACTCTGGCATGACAGGCTTGTTTGATTTCTCTTGATTTATTCAGTTTTGATTCTTTTTTTTTTTTTCTAATGCATTAAAAATGAGTGGGCAGTTGTTATTCATTTTTTAGGAGGATTCTTGTAATCTGTGACTGGGGGGGATTTAACCTTTTTTTTCTGTTTATGAACAGTAGATTTGGGATAAAATATATTCCACTGCTCTATCAAACAATGTGGACTTCAGGGATTAGTGCGCTGAATTTTAAAATGATGAAGTATATCCTGGCCTGTGTGACCTTGATTTTAACCTGCAGTGATCTGCTTTTTTCCAGGCAATGAGCGCAGCAGCTTGTTTTATGATCAGTGGTAAGTGTGTGTGCCCTCCCGGTTTAATGATGAAAGTTCACTTTCATTTTGCTTTTTTCAGTTCGGCATTTTGATGTTTTTGCTGCTCTTATAAAATGTAATTATTACATTTTCCTCACCTTATGTCCAGTAACAGCTGACAGTTCACTCCTCTGTTTCCTAATAGCCTCTGTGGAGCTGACGAGGGAGTTCTGTGAGCAGTTGGACAGCTTGGTGGGCCCTCAGCTTACTTTGCTGGCTTCTGATATTTGTGAACAGTTCACAATCAACCGCAGGATATCAGGGTTTGTTGAAATTTCTCCTCTTTCCTAGCTTTTAGCTTGGCGTGTTCCTGATCTAATCTCTATGTGGTGCTGCTACGCTTACCTCAGCTTCATTTTACAGAGAATACAGGGCATAATGATGCACCTCTGGGCAAATTACAAATATTGTTGATATAAAAAGTGATACGGACAAGATGCCATACCTGCAGCAGATATTTATTCATTTTATTTTAAAATTATGTATAAAGATTGCAACACAAACCCAGGGTTTAGAAACTAGACATATATCTTATTGTTTGTAGCTCAAGAGTTTAATATTATATGTTTACAACATTGAAGGACTATTTGTGTGCTTACAGTATTGTGCAAAAATCTTGAGCCACCCCTTATTTATTTATTATATTTTGCTTCCAAGCAGCCAGACTTTCTTGTAATATTATAACATATAAAACTGCATCTTTAGATACTTTGTTACTAGCAGCCTGCCACAAAAACACATCAACGTTTTCCCAATTCCTTAGTTAAATCTTCAAAAATGGCAAAGAGAACACAGTTTGACATGCATGAAATTGTATTTTTGCACCAAGTAGTTTGATTTTGTGCAGTGTTATGAAGAAATGTGGAGAAACTTTACAAGTGGATGTCAAGAAGTCATTTTTAAAGAACTGGAGTGAAAATCAGTGGCGACTAACTAGAGTGATGAATCCACATTTGAAATGTTTGGTTCAACTTTTCATCAGTATGTACTGAGGAGTCAGGTGAACAGTATAACCCTAAGTGTCTGCTTGGTGGAGGCTTTATCATGGTTTGGGCTTCATTGCAGCCAGTGGGGATCTTGCCAAAATTGATGGAATACAGAAAAGTATCAGCAGGTTTGGTCCACCAAAAAAATACCATCTAGAAAGTATTTGATTGGCTCCAGTGTCATTTTTCAGCATGATAGTGATCCCAGACCCAAGGCCAAAGCATACCTGGGTAGAAAAACACGAGACGAATACTGTCAGTCACTATCAGCAGCCTGGAGAACTATTCCTGAAGATTACGTAAAGAAATTATTAGAAATTTACCTCTGAGGGTTCAGGCTATGTTAAGGAATAGAGGTGGTCATACCAAGTATGGATCATTAAGCTCATTAGAGCTCATATTACTGTATTTCCAGTATATTTGCACTTGTTTCAACAAGTCGCTCCACCTGTTTCCTATTTCCAAGCAAACTGAAGCACTTGAAGGGTGGCCCAAGACTTTTGCACATTACTGTATTCAAAATAAATCAAATTAAATAGGTTTTTTTCTACTCGTGCCTTTGTACAATATCAGGAAGACTGGGAGGATATTTAAAGGCAATCTGAACTCCAAAATTAGAAAATGAGGCTAGAAAAGAGCAGTCTCAGGTCTCTTTTCAGAATAACGTACCTTAATGTCATTTGTGCGTCATATTTGTAAGTATCAATGACATTCATGTTTCTGTCAGTCAGTCTGCTATAACTAAAAAGTTGATTGATTTGTGTGCTTGGTGATTACACTTCCCACTTTGCTTGTCATTGGCCTGTAGCATTAGCTCTGCCTGGCTGGCAGTGATAGATGAGACTCTTAATATCACTGGGTAGCATCGTGTCACTACTTAGGGGTAACTCAAGCAGTACAGCTTTAAGGACTGGCATCCTGGTCAACGCTCCTTTAATCCCAGCAGTTAGCTTCAGACACGGCCTGGCAGGTAATCCAAACCTGACCGAGGCAGTTTGATGGGCTCCTTTTTAATCACCCTAGTGAAGAATCCACTCAATAAATAATGCCACTGCAAATTTATCAGCTAGCTTTCAGGTCTGTGTCCTGGTTTGGCCTCGTCCAATGGTAAATAATTACACACATCATGTATAAAAATCACCTATTTGAATACATTCACACACATGTCCATAGATGCAGTTTAGGCACTTTTGTTAAGTAAACTCCAGCTCATTAACTTGGCACAGCGTGGGTAACAAATGAAGCAGGGCTAAGTAAAATGATACCTTGGTTTAATGCTTCATTTGGTAACAGTATGGTTTTAGAGACTGGCCCAGCCTCTTTAACTTTGTTTGTCTCTTACTCTAACCGATCTTACTGGATATCAAGGTAACACACATTTCATGCAGATTTTGAAAAGCTGTGCTGGCACCTTAAAGTCATAAATCCCAGGTTCTCTAAACTATCGGGTATAAAGGATAATTTGTAATACTAACATTTTATCGGCACTTTTTATAAGTTGCTTAACTTTTGCTTACTTCTGTTACTTTCAGGCCAGAAAAGGAGCCCCAGTTTAAGTTCATTTACTTCAACCACATGAACCTGGCAGAGAAGAGCACTATCCACATGAGGAAGACCGCCAGTGTTTGCCTCACCTCTGTCCATCCTGACCTCATGAAGATCCTGGGAGATATCAATTGTGACTTTGCCAGGTAAAATCAGAGGACACTTTAGTGAAACCTAAGCTATATTTACTAAGTGCCATCAGGCATTTCTTCGAGAGTTCTCTAATGACAGTTCACAGATAAGATAGGTGGTACTGCTGGTGTTCCTAATGGTGACCGGAGAGGATAAAGAATTGATTAGTTTTGGTTTATATAAAAATGAAGAAGAAGAAGAAGAAGAGAGATCACAGCAGCATTAGACCATCTTTAGTTGTGTATTTTAGAATCAAACAAAGAAGATGTGTACAAGTACAAACTCATTTTCCCAGCGTTTCAGCACAGCCGTGTAATTTTCAGTTTTATTACGACACTCCTGGGATCTTTGCATATCCACATTGTTTCCGTCTTTGAAGCAACTTATTACACTGCAATCCTGCAGTGTAATAAGTTGGGGGGTTTTGAGTAGGTTAAAATGTTCTCTGGTACATTACACGATCTCTCAAGCAACAAAGAGCCTACTGTGAATGTGGTGAACACCTTCGTTTGAAACATATAGTTCTTTCTGTCTTTCAGGGTTGACGAAGATGAGGAAATCATCGTAAAAGCTATGACAGACTACTGGGTAGTCGGCAAAAAGTCAGACCAGAGAGAACTGTACGTGATCCTGAATCAGAAGAACGCCAATCTGATCGAAGTAAACGGTATGTCTCCCCTATTTGGCATAAAGTAAATGTATGTCATTCTTACCAAAAGTACACGATCCGTCTCAGTAATCTCCTCTTCTCCTTAAGTTGACCCGTGTCTTTTTTTTCCTTTTTCTTTTTCTTTTTTTACTACAGAGGAAGTTAAGCGGCTTTGTGCGACACAGTTCAACAACATATTTTTCTTGGATTAATGGTGAAGACACTAAAAACTGTTGCAGGGTATCTTGACAGCATCAGCGTAATGCAATAATTGCATCGTGAAATTAACAATAACAATGAAAAGATTCCTCACACCGTTTTGTTTTTTTTTTATTTAACCTTGAAAAATTGTAATTTTTCTTCTGTAATTAAGTGTAAAAAAAAAAAAGGCAAAAAATCCAGGTTTTGACTGTATGTGTAATTTGCTTTCTTTCATTTTCTTTGTACATACTTGAGCGATTTTAAACAATTTTCTTTCACATTAAAATGTGTTCATACACTTTTATAATGAACATATGACACTTTTTCAAATATATTTAAAAACTGACATGCTCATACTCCGGCTTTATTTGATGATTCCGTGATTGTTTTCCGATGCCATGTCAAAAGATTTGTGGTTTGTAAACAACTGCCCTAACTTCAAATAAATTAAGAACCAATTTTCTGCAGTGTACTGAATATTTTAAGTCTCTTTGGCTTTAGACACAAAAGCGAGTAAAGGTTTTGGAAACTCCACAACATCATTCTGATCATGAGTCACTGAAGTCAGGAAAACTCATTAAAATGTAAAGAATAATAAGGTGTGGGTCACCTCTTTGATAACTGTTCAGTGCAAATTAATTGAAGGTAAGTGAGTAGATGGTAGCATTACTTAGGTTTTTGTGGCCTGTTTTCTTTGTTTTGCTTTGTTGTTTTGTTTTTTTACATTTTATAACAAAGACATCTGTTCAAAATAATTAATTCCAGTTACTTTAAAAATAAAAAGGATGAGGATGGGCTAGAATAACACAAATATTAACTTGTGATGAACTCCTGGAGCACTTGAAACATGCCAGAGATCATAGAAATCTACTGTTCCATGGTTCTTGGTAAATAACTGAGAGAGCACTGAATTCTTGGCACCTATGACATATTAAGCTTGTTATATGTTTTTTTGGTTGTTTTACAGGAAATGTAGTTAGCAAAATCTTACAAAGAATCTCATGAATTAGGCTTGAACAGCTTTTTCTTTTGGTTTTGTCTGAACTACATCCTAACTTGTACTCCATCCTTTGTCCTGCGGGGGAAAAGGACAGAAAATGCGATGACATATTATCTCTTAAAAACACAGTTGCGAGTTTTGTTGACAGAGAGGTTAGAAATGTAATATTTAGTTAGGTTTTTTAATGACCTTTAAAACACAAGTGTTGTTACTATTTTAGGACTTAAATCCACCATAAAACAAAAATGATCATGACTCAAAAATGTATTTGTGTTGATGTTACTTCATTTGGTTGTTGAACTACACTACACAGAGTTTCACGTGGAGACAAAAAAAAAGTGTGTACATTTATATATGCTGTTGGAAATTTTCTCACCTGTTTATGCTCTCCTTGTTTGAGTTATGACTTTGTCGCTGGTCTCAGAGTCAATTCTGGTCAATTCAGGCAAGTTACACAAGAGTGATGTGGACACTGAAGTCTGCATAAGGTACACAAAGGAGTAAATGGAGTGTGTATAGCACTTGGTGCAGTGGCCCCCTGCCCCCAAGCTAGGCGACTGACTCCAGCAGATCCTAGGAACAACATCAAGATCTCTGTCCAGAAGAGTGCAGTCCTAGAAACAGCTACTGCGCAGGACCCTGAAGCTCCCAGGGCCCAAGCTTGAAGGATAAAAACCACCTGCAGGGGGAAGAGGAGAAAAAAAACAGAGAGATATTATAATTTATTTGGCTTCAAAATATCACTTTTTAAATCTTCTGTCTAATTGAGAAATGTATTAAACTTCTTTATGATGAACACTTTTATTTGCATCACATTGTACAATCATTTCATTAGTTTTCTGTGGATGCATGTGTATTTTTATTTTAAGTTGCTTTGCAAAGTAACAAATAATGACTTACAGTTCATTTCATTCCACATGGATTTAACCCACATAGCTGATTGCTGATTATAAATAATTCCCGTGTTTAACTATATCAGCTAAACAACTTAATATTAATACTAATTATTACCCTTCCTACTGTAAATGCCTGATTTTATCAGACACATGCATATTGTGTAATTATACAGGGTTTGACCATTTTTAAAAAAATAAAAATAAAAAATTATTCCAATCAAACGTTTTTATACAATTTTTTCTCCACTTTTCTGGACTAATTTCAGCACACAATGGAAAGTTGTTACAACAGCAACAAAATAATCAGAAGAAGAAGAAAAGAAACTAACCAATCAGGGCTCACGTACGACTTGCAGCCAATCAGCGTAAACTTGGACAAATTTTAAAAACTCACCCGCCATGATTGTTATGTTTCTGCACTGAGCGTGTACGTTGCGCTGTCAGGTTTTAGTAAGTAGACAAAAAAGAAAAGAAAAAAATTGTACCTCTTTGGAAAAAGAAAAAAGGTAATTTTGGTTTTTAATCATAAAAGTTGTTCACTTAGATATATTTGTTAACGGAACGTTGAACTCTGCGCGAGTCCTTCGGTCAACAGTCGCGGTGGAGTGGGTTACAAAACTAGCATTGGTTGAATAATTAGCTCGTGTTCCTGGTTCGCCTTTGAAAGTATCTATTTCTACTCACTACACTTTTTAGTAGCAGTAGAACAAAACACTGTGCTGGCTCACGTTTATTTTCTCCGCCTTTTGCCGTATTATACTTTGCTTTTACTCAGGTATGTAGTTGGTGTAAGTTTCACGTCTCCTTCAAATCATACTTCAATCCGGTAACACTGACGTTGACGTTTGGTTGCAGAGAAACAACCAAGGAAAAAATTAAGCCATCGAGACGCCATTCCTGTCGTTGCTTTAACGCAATTGTTTGTAAGAATTTCCAGAGAATAAGAAAAGCGGGAGGGGAAAAACAGCGTCAATATTTTTGATCTGTTGGTGGTTACGTCTACAAGCTTGTAGCTAAACAGGCCAAAATGAAGCAGTTTTTGCCGTGTTACCATTTATAGTGCCTAGCCTATACCACATACTAAGAAGTGTTTTTTCTTTTCTTTTTTTCCTGACAGCTCTTGCTTTATTTATTTTAATTATTTTGTGTGTGGTTTTAAAATTGCAACCACATGAATAATGACACTAATACGTTTAAAAACTTTGTCTAATTTCTATTCTTATAGCTGATTACAACACAAAAAACGAAAATGTTTGCCATTCAGTTTTTGATCCCTCTCATTTTTATCTAATATGACAAATGTATCCTAATGTCTGTAATATCCAGTACCTTTCAAAACATTATCTTTCTCTTCTTGAAAAATCCAGATACCTGATTATGGAGTCACGATTTGCTCACCTGCGGCAGCGGGACACCAGTGTGTCGATGCTTAGGGTAAAAATGTCTCGGAGAAGATCTCATTCCCAGAAGGAGAATCGAGAACGTACCGTGAACACCCGGAGGCAGCTGGATAAACTCCCAGAGCTGGAAATGTCCTCCCTGGATGCCTCTATTGCAGTGGCCAATATGTCAACCATACAAGAGAAGACGAAAAACAATGAAAAACCTGCTAAAGGTATGGCTTCAGTTTTTAAAAAAAAATGCACTGCTCTAGCTCTAGCTGATTTGTGCCCTTTCCCATGCTTGTTCCTCCACAGCAAAAGCAGTGGAAGATAGGCTGAAACAGCTCGAGCGCTGGAAGGAGCGGAAGGCTCTTGAGAAGGAGAAAGAGAAGAGGGAAAGGGAACGTAAAGGGGTGTTTAAGATTGGTCTGTATCATCCAACGGGAACCATTACCTCACTACCTGCTGTCCCAGATGCCTCAACAAAAATCCAAGAGGTAAGAAGGGACTTATCAAAAAACACTTGAGATAATTTATTATAAAACATGTCTGTGAATCACACTACTTCCCTATCTTTTTGTTGGTTCTTTCATAACTGTGATGACCACGTGATATCAGAGGATATTTTTTTTTTGGTCTCAGTGGAATTTATTTATTTTTGGTTATGTTTTCAGAAAAAGGCGAACACGGCTCCATCCCAAAGTATTAGAGTCACTCGTTCAATGAAACAGCAGCAGCAAGTGGAGAAGGTACTGTTTTCTTCCACACATGCGCCATTGTTTTCACAAGTTTTGTATTTAACTATTTAAAACAAAAAACTAATACTTTGTTCATTTGTTTTTCTATTGCCTCAATTTCTGCAGTCTCTGAAGATACAAGATCCAAATACTGGAGTGAAGAAGGGTAAATTAACTGAATGCCCCTTAACTGACTTTTTATTTTTAAATGCAGCATTAGATTAGAAGCAGTTTTAGTAATGACCTTCTTCTCTTTCTGTAGGACAACCTGCTGTGGAAAGATCAACAAGGACCCGGGTAGCTTCTGCCAAGCCTCCATCAACTACAACCAAGACCAAAGGTACAAATAATTAAAAAAAAAAAAAAACTGCCCTTGAAACCAGCCATTGTGCTTTTTTGTTTTGCAGTACTGCATTCCTGTGTTTAGCTCTTAATTTGTGTCTGTATTATCCCATTCTACCATAGAAGCACCTGCCGTACGAGCTTTGTCAACCAGATCTGCCAACAGACCTCCAGTTGCTGTGGTAAACGGCAAACCTAAGGACAAGACTGCAGGTATTGTCTGGTTTGGAAGCTCATTTCATATCGAAACTGGGAAGGGAAGTTAAGAAATGGCGTTGAGGTTTAAAACATAAATGGATATTTGTTTGTGTTTAATGTCTCTCACCAGTGTCCGATGCAAGAACCACAAGGAGCCGAGCAAATCTTAATCCTGTGGCTCCCCTGTCTGGTGCACAAAGGAACTGTAAAGGTATCATGAACCAAAAAACCAAAACAAAATTTGTTCCAAATGTGTCTGCCTCACTTTGCATTGTGAACAGTTGTTGGAATTTCTCTCACCATTTATGTTGTCCTTCTTTATGAAACACAGAAGCAGTCAATGACACTATCCATCATGCTGTCTCAGAGGTGAGCAGTTCAGTGAAACACACGACAAACTAAACTTGTGATAAACGTTTAAGTAACTTGGAGTTTAATTGCTTTGCTGCTCCTGTCGTGTGCAGGAACCTGAGCTGACAGAGCCTGAGATGCAGGACATTGAGAAAAGACCTAGTCCTCCCAGCCCGACACCATGTGCTGAGGAAGAAGACATGGTGGTGGATCAATCTCCAGCCAAGCCTGTTTCTGCTGATCTCGTCCCATCTACATCCTCATTTGCTCCAGAAGGTTTTTTCTTCCAGGCTCCGACTGGCTTGTCATCCTTCAAGTTTGAGCCTCTCACACCTCGTTCAGCAGACTCCTTCCTTACACCAAGGTCTGCTTCTTTTTTCTGTTTCATCTGCTCAAGTTTTCCTTTTGCTAAATATGTACTGAAACACTGATGCTGGCCACAGTATTGCAAAACACCAATTAATAGATGTGTTTACTGCTGTTGTTACTCAGCATTACTGTGACGAGTCAGGCAGTAGTATATTATAGTATTCTGTTTAGGGTGTCTGCAAGTTTAATAATAGGAATACTATACCAGAGTATTGATCTATATCACAGGAGGAAGCAATGTTATATTTTAGCACTGATATTTCTGTTTGTTATGATGTTGCAGATTTTTCTTTTTTGGGCCCTTTTTAAAGAAAATATGTAGGCTTTAAAATTTCAGTCAATCTAAAAGCAGTGCTGTTCTTTCCATCCAGCTCCAGCTTCAACCTTCCACCAGCCCCCGTATTCAGTGATAAGCAGAGCGAATCGTGTCCACCTAAATCTCCTCTGCGCTCTCCTCCTCATACCTCTCCCACAGTTGCCCCTCCAAGTCCAGGTGGATCAGTGGAAACCAAGCACGACGTACCATATTTCAGGTACTTTTCATATTGTTTAGTCTTTCAAAAAAGAACACCTGTTTTGTTTTGTTTTTTTTTTTTTTTTTTTAACATTTTCTTTTAAATTCTTCAGATCAGAAATGGCCAATGAGACAGAGAGACTGACGAGCTTGTCTCTCCACTGGGAGTCTAAAGTGGAGGATGAGTCCATCCCAGAAGAAAGTGAGTTTATCTTCTACACCAATTGATTATTAAAATCTTGAATATTTAATTTTGGTTCTGTAGATAGTGGTTGTTTTCATATGAGGAAAATGGTGGATTTCTCTGACTAATAGTAATTTTGTTATCTTCTTCCTCATCGTGTTCAGTGAGAGATCGCATGCGCACAGCTGTTGGCCAAGCACGGCTGTTGATGAAAGAACGCTTCAACCAATTCAGCGGTCTGGTGGACGACTGTGAGCTACGCCGAGGGGAGAAGATCACCACCTGCACTGACCTGCAGGGGTTCTGGGACATGGTTTATTACCAGGTGATGCCTCAAGAGAAGTGCAACACACACATTAACACGCAAACAAGGAGAAGTGGCCTAACATCTGTTTTGCACTCTTTCCCCATTCCAGGTCGAGGATGTCAACAAGAAGTTTGACGCTCTGAAAGAAGCAGAGGAGCGAGGCTGGGTGGAGGAGCACAAGCCTCCACCACGACAGAAGAAAGTAGTGAAGGTAAAGATTCCTAATTTAAGCTTTGGTTCAATAACACTGCTTTACTTTTGTCAACACACAGCTGTGCCATCATAAAACTGACTATATTAACACATCACCCAACTAATCATTGAGTTTTATGGTTGTTGTTTCTGTAGTCATTTGCATATGAAGGCCTCTGTGTTTAAGAAAACTGCTTGTCCCGTCTTTTTAACAGAAACAGCCAGCAGCATCTGCCAAGCCTGCAGGAACTAATGCAGCAGCTAAGGCTCGTCTGGCTGCCGCAAAAGCAGCCATGAAAGCCAAAAAGCAGGCAGCTGAGGCAGAGAAGGCAGCCGGTGCTGCTAACACTGAAGACTGTCTCGTCTTGAGCTCTCAGAATCCACACCCACAGGCAGGGGCTCAAAAGCAGGACACAGTGGTCTTTGATGGAGGCTTCTTCCAGGTGGAGAGCCCAGCTAAACAATCAGGTGACTTGCATGCCAAAAGTTTGGACTTTGGATGACTCTGGATTTGGTCTAATCATATTGCACATGTTGGGTTTTTTTCTTTGTTCAGTTAGGAGATCCAGCCATTTAAATGCTGCTGTGCTGCCTGGGGTCTCTCCCTGCTCCACATATCTCTCACCTAGAAGGGTCACCCGGCGCTCCCTTGCGTTGGCTCAGACACCTGTGCAACATGTTCACGCACCCGCACACCTCCGCCTCACTCTCAGACAAACCCCAGAACCAAAGTCTCAGTGCGGCACTCCTCAGGCGACCCAGAGCAGAATGGACATTGTGAACATCTCTATGGATTTCTCACCTGTCAAGGAAGTGATTTCAGATGACACCCAACCTGACGGATGCCCTGCACAAGTGTCAGAAAAAGTCTCCACAGACATTCCCTCTGTTCCACAACTCCTTCCAGCAATCCTCGAGCCAGCCGAGGATGTAACTGTTGATAACCCTGTCAGTCCAGCAGTTCCAGGCTCTCCGTGCAAACAACCTGCCATGCCCCCAGCTCCTGAGCCCTCATCAGCCCCGAGCTTTACACTGTCGCCCTGTGCAACTCCTGGCCAACCTTCCGTCTCTTCATCTGCTGTGCAGGGCCTCGTGGAGACTCTGTATCACACACCAGACAGCACAGTCGTTGAGGTAAAATAAATTTCCCCCCAATTCTGTGTTGTGCCTCAGAACTATTTTTTTTTTTTTGGGGGGGGGGGGTTGTTTTCTAGCCATGTAATGAATATATTATTCTCTTGTAATTTTAGGAAATTTCTGGACTGGATTTTGAGAGATACCTCCAGCCCTCAGACAGATGCAGCCTGTCACCAAGGGGCACAGTTGCGACAGAGACGCTGTCACCCATGGCAGTGGATGTAGCGATGGAGAGTCCTAGAAGACAACCTACGAACTTTCTTACTGAGAAAGAGTCTGGTAAGACTAATGTTTTATAACTTGGCAACACTAACTAATGAGAGATGATGAGAGAGATTTTTATGTTGAAGCGTTTTGTTTTTTGTTTTGTTTTGGTTTTTTGTCACCACATTTTAAAAACTACACATTTTCACCGTTTTATTCATTATTTTGCTCACTTCTGTCACGACAGCACTGCCAGCGGTGTCTTCGGTGTTAACTCCTCACTCACGACAGGTCAAAGTTTTTCCACTTTTCTTCTGAACACTAGGGTTTTATGGAGTGGTTAAGTATATATATTGCCTAATGTTTTGTCCAAAATTGTCGTTGTGATTTTTCTTTTTGATTTTTTTTTTTCCTTTATTCTTTAGGTACAGACAGCAGAGTCTGCCTTGCTTCTCTTCACCCCAGACCTGAAGGACAAGATACGCCAGTCAGTCTGTCCGAGTGACCTCATGGTCTTCACCCCTCCTAACATTTAGTAAAGAGACTGAAGAAAGTAAAGAAGTGTTTATTTTTGACTTGTTTTAGCAACTTTTTACACTGTTTTTTATATTAAAAAAAAAAGATTTTTGACGTTCTTAGATGAGTAGAAAAGTTTTCTCACACAAAGTTCTAATTAAAGTTTTGGTTACAACCAATAAAGAACTCTGTATCTGTATCCAATCACAAATGAACAAAATGCTCAACGCTGTTATTACTGACTGCTTTTATTTGTTAAAACAGGATACACAAACAGAACAGTTTGTTTTATCTTGTATTCATCAATTTTTTGGGGGGGGGGGCATTTCATCTGCGAAGAGATGCAGTCACAAAATCTTTGTTGCAAAGTGGCAACTTGGAAAATTTGAAGATTTTTCATGAAACCAGCCCTTTACTTGCATGTCTCCTTAATAATGGAGTACAATGTGTGTGAGGTCATTGTATTAATATTTTCACTTCATAATGCTCTAAACTGAACCAACAAAACTAAGGACATGTTAGCTGCATGTTGTTCTGACAGCATTATTTGGCTTTTGTCTCATCTTATCTAGAGCAATCTGAGATTCTGGGTGGTTCTTTTCTTCCATTATGTTTCTTGTGACTAGCTGGTAATAGTCAGATGCTGGGAAGAAAAAGTGGTTGAAGAATTCATCGACAGTCTTCATCTTAAGTTCCAATTTGCGGCCTTTAGTGTTTTCTGCTGGTCTGCACATGATTTCACCTCCAGGATCGTCTGTGTACTCTAAAGGAAATAAACATGTTAGGCATTTTTGTTCTGACACAATCATTCTGAGAATTTGAAAGTACAAACCAGTTCTAAATATCATGTGATTTGTGAAGTGTGTATTTACTGGGCATGTCTAGCTTACATTGAATACAATAAATGTCCCTTCATTTTCTGAACCATTCTTATGTAAAACTTTGGGTCTAGGAAACTTTGAATCTGTAATGATGACAGAAGGATAACATCAAGGGAAAAGAATTTAAGCCTTTTTAGGTAGTCAGTCTGCAAACCATTTAAGCATTTTCAAGGCAAAGTCATGGACTCGGTTTACATCCCAGTCACCACTGAAATGAAAGGTTATTGGTTTAAGTTCTTCCAAAAAAAAAAAACCTGCCCAGGCAAGATAAGACCTGCTTCTAGAAGGACTGAAGTCCTATCTATGCACACACACACAGGCATGCATACACTGAAACGATAAACCAAACCTGCAGGCTCGGGTATCTCGTTGGCTTCCGTCTTGACATCCCACTGACTTCCATCCTGAGCTCTGGAAATCCCAGTCTGCAATAAAGATGGGATTTCATCTTATTAAAGATTTTAGCAAAGTTACTGCCAGTTTTGTGGCATATTCCAGATGCAGCCCCAGTCATCTTTTTGTGCATATAGTGTTGGTTGTTTTGTCAACCAATACCGGCCTGTATCGGCTAGTAAAACTGCCAGAAGGAAAAATGAGTAACACTGAAAGTAAATGAATAGGGGAAAAAATACAGGAGCTCATTAATTTTGAAATATCTAATTATGTCACAGCTTCCAAAAATATGTTTGGTCCTTAATATGTTTGAACAACTAAATATTTTACATGTGACAAGACATTATAAGGTTAGCAGATACAGAGATTATGAAAGCGTTGAGACAGGATCTGACCAACTGGAAGGGGCTGTTTTTTGTCTGTGTCATCTCTTCACTGACCTCCACCTCAGGCGAATCCTTCCTGGTTTCAGTGTTGGACCCAGAAACCCAATGGTCCTCCTTCAGTGTTTCAGAAACCTGCTCACATGTAACTTCTGCGCAGCCCAGAAGCACCTCAAAAAACTCGAGGAACGTAATCTGCAATGGAAAGAACAGAACAACAGCTCTCATGATTCAAAAAGAGGAATATTGCACCAAAAAACAGCTGAATGAGTTTACTGATGTAAACAGACCTCCAGATCAACACTGGCGGAAAGGTTGTCGGGGTTGTGGCTTTCTGTATTGATGATCTCCAATAACCTCCTTGTGGTCAGCTTATGGTCCAACAAATGGAGATCCTGCAAGTGGTTACAACAGGAGGTTTTAACTTTAATTAATTGTTTTCATGATAAATAGGCATGTCATTCATCCTATCTGCTGTTGTTGTTGATAAAGACATTTAAATCAGATTTGTTTGACCATAAATCCACTTAAAAAAAATGTAAAGTATTGTATTAATGTCAAATCTGGGACATAAAACTTTAATTCAGTTTTATTTATATAGTGCCAAATTACAACAACAGTTGTTTCTGTGTGCTTTATAATATAAGGGAAAGACGTTGCAATAATACAGGGTTAACCCAAACAATCAGATAACGCCTAACAACAAGCACTTGGTTAAAGTGGGAAGGGAAAATTCCCATTTAACAGGAAGGAAGAAACCTCCAGCAGAACCAGGAGGAAGAGCCACCTGCCGTGACTAGCTGGGAGTGAAGGGAAAGAGGGAATAGAGCAGCAGTAATCATTTAATACTGAGAAGCTTTTTGGTTGCACTGATGAAACAGGCAGCAAAAATGTAATGTACTATTTATACCAGCAAAGAAAAGTGTTACAGTTTGTTGCACCTTGAACATCCACAGCAGGTGATGGCAGGTCATGGTCTGTTCATCCCTGGTGGCTGTGCAGAAAAGCTGAAAGACTTCCCAGCACCTCTTCATATAGTTCGTAGCCACCACTCCAACGTCTGGCTGCCTAAACAGAAAGCCTGGACAGACGCAGCTATTGTTAATGAACAGTTAGTACTACATACTATAGAGTTAAGCAAGAGTGTTAAACACTACAACATCAGGTTTCTACAGGAGTATCAAAACCTGTGAAGAAACCCAAGTGAGGAACCAACAAACTACTAAACCAAAACATTAGTAGTAACTGAACTTTTCTTTCACCGATTTCCTCTTTCAGTTCTGATTACAGTGTCGTTTGCTGTTACCTAGCAGTACCGCTGATGAATGGATTGTCTCTGAAGTTCACCAGCTAGTGAAATACAATTTAAATGAATCACATACAATTGGGTCTGTAGCATGTGTAAGCACCTTTTACATTCTTAGCATTTGGAAGAATGTCATCTGTCATCAGTTTGGAAAAACAGGCAGCCAGAAGGTACTTTGGTGACCTGTAAATAGAGAAAAAAATGAATTATTACAGATAATTGATCACGATTAATCCCGATTAAACAAAGTTTTCTTGAGTATAAACAAACTGATTTTATTAAGTTTATTAAGGGACACCCCAGGCAGTTTCATTGTGATATCTTCTGATAAAGGTAGGAACAAGTTCCCTTACACCATGTCTTTACTGTGGATGTGGTGGGCCACAATGACAAGATAGCTGATGAGCTTGCGAAGCAGCACAGGCGTGAAAGGCGAGTGTATCTCTGCTGGATCAACATCCTCTGAAACACACAGAGTGAAAGCGGTTAAAATAACCTATAAATACTCTCAGAGGATCATTCAGTGTCTGCTGTGGAGCAGTCCCTTTCACCTCTGATAAGACGGTCTATCTGTGTCAGAGTTATGCCGTGATGATGAATGTTACAGTCTTTGAGCAGGCGCCAGAACTGAAGACGGGACAGCAGGAGGGTGTTCTCCGGGGAGCGGGCATAACCAAGCCTGCTGTAGAAACTACAAATTGACCTCAGCTCTCTTTCTTGCCTCAGCACCACAAACTCCACCTGTTACACATGATGCACAGTTTCAGGGTGGGAACACGGCTGTAAATGAGGACGCTGGGCTGAGGACTGACCTGTTTGCGCTCTGTGTCACGTTTTCTTTCCGGGATCATGTCCAGGAGACAGTTAATGTTCAGAGCCATGTCTGGTCCCAGTAAAGATGAGTTACTATGTGACAGCGGGAACGCACCTATGACAAATTTCAGAAGGATTTCAAGACTGCAGGATTGCTTATTTCCTCCTTTACTATTTTGAACATACTCTTGAATACTGTTGCTCCTTACCGAGAGGAGCACTATGTGCTCTCAGGTTGGGTGTGATAATTTGGTCATCCACAAAGTGTCCCTCGAATGCATGCCCGTCACTCAGTGTGAATTTTCCCTGACAAAGGTGACATTTTTCTGAATTTTACAATCAGAGTTGATTCATTCTGCACTTTTAATACATCAATAAGAAAGCATACTGTGGATTTCTCTAAACTTTTTCCAGCTGACAGTGAAACACACCTGCCCGTGCTTTTTATTGTTCTTCCATTCTCCTTCATAGATCGCACCACCAGCGTAGTAAAAGGTTCCCCATCCATGCCTCTGACCCTGAGCAAACTCCCCTGTGTATCGATTGCTCTGGGAATACTGGGATCCATCTTTTCGTGTTAAATTCCAGACATGTGTGCCTTGGCCATGCTGCCGCAGGAGCAACCAAAACATAAATCTGATTCAAGACAGTTAAATTTTTTTAAGCTTTATAATTTCATATATAATTAAACTAGGGTTTCTTTCATACCTGCACTCCATCCTGCCATGCCCCAACATACTTCTGTCCCAGATTCAGCCACCGCATCGTGCCCTTTCCATGCCTCTGGTTGGTCTTCCACTCACCAGAGTAAATGTTCCCAGAAGGGTAGCTATCAGGAACAGATGTTATTGCAGGGTAATTCAAATACAACACCAGATGAGGAGATATATTCACTTGATGCATACCATCTCAGTCCACATCCTTCTCTGTTGTTCCTCACCCAATCTCCTTTGTACCAAGAGTTTTTTTCCTCGTTATAATACGCCGTAGCCTAGCACAAACGAGACCAATTAAAAAGAGACAACCAAATTCCTAAAAAATGACAAAATCAATGGTAAATCATACCTTTCCATGTCTCTTGCCCTGATGCCACTGCCCGCTGTAAAACAAGCTGTTTTGGGTACATTTGTAGGTTCCTGTCCCATGTGGTATACCGTTGTAAACCTCCCCCTTATAGGTGCTGCCATCTGGCCATGTATAAGTGCCCTGGCCCATGGGAATATTGCGTACAAACTCTCCCTATTAGATAAATTCAGTTCAGTATTTTTCCTGCATTCCTTTATCAAAGACTTTGCCTCCACATTATATTTCATTACACCTTACTGACCTGTATTTTTATGAGTGTGTATATAAAGGATGACTGTTTTTAGAAATGTTACATATACATTGACTTTTCAAAAACCCTGCTTAAGAAAGGATACTGTACAGTTAGTTAATTTAATGCATAATTTCTGTATGCTACCTCATATTTTAGTCCAGCTGCCCGTGTGAATATGCCGAATCCATCCATAAGTCCTTTGGAAAACATGCCCTTCACAAAAATACAATTCAAACATACATTTTTTTTTTATTTGTTTGATGCATTTTTTTTTGGAAGGATATAAACACATTTCAAAATATAATATAATCCTCAATTGATTTAATTGATTTATGAAATTAGGTCATTATTTGTATTTGAAATTCATTTGTAAAGCTGTACCTTGTACACATGGCCTCCTTCAAAATAAGCTACACCTTGTCCATGAAACTGCCCTTCACAGGTTTCCCCTTCATATCTGTCAGAGAGACACCAAACCTCACATCCAGCTCTGATTGTACACAGGTTACTCATGACCCTGAGTAACTTATACGTTCTCTAAAAACAATTATTCACATAACTAATGTCGTGAGTAACAATTTACCTCTGTTCAGTTAAGATAACAAGTGGGGGAAGTTCATAGTTGCCATCGTCTTCGGGCTGCTCGTCACTGTCAGGATGATTCTGGAGCTTGATTTGGCTCATCGTCATCGACTTTTAAGATCGTCTACCCTCCTCCGTTTTTGATGTCATACCCAACTGTTATCGTTTTCCCTTTTTATTATTATTTTCCCCAATCAAACATTTTCCTTAGCCTCTTTTCTATTTCTCATCTTGTCTCAAGTACTGCACAAGCTGGGAATAGGAACTTAACCATGGCAACGAACGCTTACAACTACGGAAGCCTGAAAGAAAGCCTTCATTTGCGTTTGCATGGCTAATCCTTGGTCACACCATGACCTGGTGGGCTTTGAATGCGCAACTGATCTAGTATTTACGATAACATTAATAAAAGGCATTTTGTGAGCGCAAATAAGTAAATAATGAAACATATTTTCCAGATACAGCAGTCGGACACTTTCAAGTGTCATTAAACACTCATTATGAATTTCAAGGTAAAGGAAAATACATTATTTCCATTGTTAAATTACTTCTGCTAATCTTAAATCGGCATTTGCTACTGGAAATTCAGATAGTGTGATGTGTATAACGTTTACAAATCCAGTGGCTGATAAAACGATCCCAAATCTTGTGGTCCTAAAGTGACGATATTTACAGATCGTTTGCTTTTCCGCATTTACCTTGAAACCCAGAATAAGGTCTCAGTAATTTTACCACTCAGGTGTGAATCTAGGTTGACCTCACTCCAGTAGCAGACCCATTCAGTCAACACAACACAATGCAAAGCTGTAAATAAATGATTTAAAGTAACAGAGACAGAATACATATATTTTTCCAGTATCTTTTTTTATTGTTCTGTGTAGTGTATGTTAAAATAAAAAAATATAATATGTAATATACATTTTAAAAATCTAAACACAACTAAACATGACATTAAATCAATAACAAACCATTTAACTCTACAATATACCGTAAGAGTGGTTTGACAGAAGTAATCTGGAGTAAGGACACATTTGAGTTATCTTAAATCAGTTACTCCAACAGTTCCTTCCTTTGCAGACTCAGTATTGTGAGATGATGTCCAGGTTAGCGAGGTGCCTCATGGTTGGCCTGCCGTGAGGACAGTTCCATGGATGCTCGATCTCCCCCATGTGAACCACGAGCTTCTTCATCTCATTAACACTCAGAGCAGTGCCGATCATCACCTGATGAGCAGAAAATGTATCAGAAAGCATTTTTAAAATAATGTTATGCAATTTCCCTATAATGACATTTTTAAAAGATCTTAGATAACTACAAATTACCAGCATTACTAACAGGGTGTATCATACCATATAGTTTATGTATGTAGCTTTCCAAATCAAGCTTCCTCAAAGATGAATATCATTTCTGAGTCCAAAAAAACGTAATATCACGATGGGCAAAACAATCTAGAAATCGAGGCTTCAAAAGTGGACTTTAGAAACCAATAAGTGGCCACATCCATCCTTTATATACAGTCAATGCTGCAGTCTATGACTATCCAGTCAAAACTTGAGCGAGCACTTAAAAACAACATCACAGTGATATAAACTCACAGATTTCCGACAAGCTCTGGAGGCGAACATCTGCCTGACTCTGGATGGTCGACACGTAACCCCTGGACTGTCGCTCAGCATGAAGATCAGTTCTTCGATGTCTGATGGACCGAATGTCCAGTTTTTACTGGTGGGCAGTGAGACCAACTTCACTCTCTCCATCACCTGAGCTGCAGTCCCCCAAAAAATAAACAACAAATATAAGCTTCATATTTGTAACTGTCAAAACAATCAGATCACTTTTAATCCCTGGTGCAAATTGTATTACCGTCCTCATCAATCAGAAATTCAAAGCCATTGTTCCTGAAAATCTCGATGTTCTCTATGAGTACGTTCTCACTGACTGCAGTGAGGTGAAGTTTTTGTGGGCTGCAAACGGAAAAAAATAAATAAATAAAAACATACTCTGATTGCCATTGGAAACATTCCGAACATGGTTTCACCCAGTGATTTACACTCTTACACAATGAGCTTCTGCCCTTGGAGTACGGTGTGCTGCTGTAGCATCTCAAAGTTGTACTTCTCATCTGTGGCATGCTGGTCAATCATGAAAAGGTCCGACTTGAGTTTTGTGATAATGAAGCCCAGGTTAAACTGACCGATGATCTCCATTTCTTTAAACATTTCTTTACTGAAGGGATTAAAAACATTTTTCTTTTAATTATTTGTTTGAAAATTACACACCGACAGTTAAGTCCATACCTCTAAAATCTACCTGATCTCCTTCTTGAGCTCTTCTTCTGCACTCTGGTTTTCTCCTGGATTGATCTTGGCTCTGAAGCGTCTGTACAGCAGCTCTTCCCCGGCCCTTTGTTTCTGCTGGTCCTGTAACCTCCTCATCTTCTTTGCAAGCTCTGCTAAAGAGAACTGAAGATGCACAGTCCTCCTCTGCAGGCAGACTGGAGCATCCACTGTCAAGGGAGGTTTCTCACCAGCGTTTGACAAAGTGCTGGATTCTTCTTCTGAAGGAAAATGTGGATCGTCTTTCCTGGCCCTCTTGGCCTCTGGGCTGACAGCAGAGTCCTCATAAGGAGTGCATGCTTCAGTCTCCAACTCTGGATCTTTGGGAACAGTGTGAATGTTGCCTGATGTCTCTTTAAAAGTTTCATTATTAACACTCGTTCTGTCCACTTTTGGAGGACTGGACTCGAGGTCAGAACACTGAATATCGGGTTTTGCTTCAGCTGTGTTACAACTGGACCCAGCACTGTCTTTTTGAGAATCAGTGTCCTCGCAGGACATCACTCGGTACCTAAACCCATCTAGCACCGACTTCCCTGCCGACGAGCATTTATCCAGCTGTCTTGTGTATTTTAATGGAGATTTTAAACTTGAGTTGCAGGAAGAAGTTTTTACAGGATCCTTAAAAAAAGACTGCAGTGTTTTCTGTGTTGTGCCACTGCTGGAAGCTTTTTCCTTACTCGACTTCCCAGAATTGGAACTGTAATGACTTGAAAAAGCAGCTTTTAGGCCGGCCAGATTCAGGGATGACTTTGGGCTCAGAATAACAGATTCGGTGTCCTCCTCACGTTCTGCCTTGTTCTCGTTAGACAAGACAGTTCGGCAAGGTTCAGATGTTGATGTTGCATCTATGAAGAAGCACAGAAACAAAATGAAACTTTTAAGAACAGCTAATAAAAATACCATTCATTGGAAAAGGGATAATTAAATACTGAACACAAAATGTGCTGATTTGATTAAACCTGGCAGGGTCCATATGCCTATGATATCCCATGAAGTAACTGTACATTATTGTCTTGGTAGGACATTTCTGAAAATAATATATGAATCCATGCTTCATTTGATAATACTTTGTAATACTTTATGGACTTCTCCCATAAAGTAAACAGATTTTGTAAAAAGATTCTACACGTGGCCATGCATTATTAGAAGATAAATACTATGTAGCTCTCATGCTCCCACACTTAATTAACTCATAACCATGGTGCTATTTCCTCCTTCCCTTACATTACTAACCAGTGAGCGCAAGGACAAATATTCCTAAAAACCTCTCAGTGTTGCTATTTTACCGTATTATTAATGTAAAGATATGAGGGTCTACATGTAAAGGTGTATTCTTACTGGTGCTGGGTGCAGGTGTATAGTTCAGGCTGATCTTATTGACTCCACCCTCATACATGGCGATGAGAGAGGTCTTCAGAATAGCCAACAGGAGTTTCTCCTCCTGAAGGAAAATCTGTCGCTTGTCCGGGGTTACATTCACATCCACACACTCTGAAAACACAACGCACATGCACTCAGGGAAATCAAGCGGGTTCCATAAATTACATCAGCTTGATTAATCCCCATTTTCTCACCTGAAGCGACAGCTACGTTCAAGGCAACAAATGGATACTGATGTCTGTTGTACATGTGATACACTTCGTTTACAAGTTTGGTCACCTGCAGGGTGGGAATAACCAGAGGTCAGGCAGGAATGATGAATTCTGACACCTCCTCATAAAGCCACTCAGCAGGAATTACCTTCAGGGGGTCACAAGGCCGATTGTTAATGAAAAAGAACTGCCTGTCTGTGGTGCTTCTCCCAACACCGTGGTCACCTTGAGACACAAAACCTGTGATCCTGTCAAAAGCAAACAAAATAATAATAATTACAAAAAAGAAAATAATAACAAGAATTGTGCAAAAAGGTCTTCCTATAAAACACTCACGAGAAAAGCTGTTTGGGTAGATCTGCACCCTTGAGTCCATATTCTTCAATAACATTTTCAGTGGGAGAAACTTGCTGGAAAGGTAGAAGACTCTGCAGCTGCAAGATGTACAGCCAGCACATAATCACAGAAAAAATAAATATGAAATAAAACATTTAGCAAGCACATGAACCGCTTTTTGACAAGCCTCTTTTATGAAGTATCAGGCCAGTGGCTTTGTTGTTATTAGCAACAGCATATTAACCTGCTTTGGTCCAAATATGGCTCCAATGTTGTCTCTCATACTTTGGCTGCCAGTAGTGCTGAGGACTGTGCTGCGCTTTCCCTGCCCATTTTGGTTGGAGCAAGTAATGCGCACTCCTGTAGAAATGATACAGTAGGACTGCAGCACATGTATCATTTTGGCATACTCCTAAAAACACAGAACAAGATAATAGCCGTTATTAAGGTCTGTTGACATTGTTGATCTAATTTGTTACTTTAAAGTTAAACTTGGCATAGAAAATACCCACTCCTGCCGCCGCCTCTCATCTAGGACAACTCCAGAGTAGAACAAAGCCCAGGAAACTGGCTCTGGAGCCCGAGTTGTATGTTGAGGCGAACCAGCCCATCTCTGAGAGATGTGACCTACCACATACCACAAGCTAGTTTTGAAAGCCACGGATCAACACACCAGGATCTTGTCCCTGATCACCGCTCACCGCACTGGGACTGGCTCACGGGTGGAACCCTGGTAACCCTGAGTTTTTAACCCTTGATTTTTTTTGGACTTCATAGGGGTTGTTAGAATCGCTCTTTGTCTGGCTCCTCACCCAGGACCAATTTGCCTTGGGAGACCCTACCAGGGACAAACTGCCCCTGACAACATAACTCCTGGGATCACCGGAACGCACAAACCCCTCCACCGCGATAAGGTGGCGATTCACAGAGGGGGCACCTGAAGCCCACTTTTGGAAAACTCAGTATGTGAAGAAAGACAATGAAAGAGATGACTGAATGCCTGACCTTCTTAATATTGCGTTGAAACTCCTTGTGTCGAACAGGCAGGGTGGAAAAGAGCTGCTGCAGGCTGACCGTGGTGCCCTGTTGCCGAGGATGAGGGGTCTTCTGCACTAGGTGGCCTTTGTGGTCAAAAACCAACTTTGTGCCCACCTGGCTGGACTCGTGGCAGGTAATGACACTTAAGTCACTACGATAAGGAGCAAGAGCAAATTTTAGCTGGCAAATAATTTAGTTTTATATCTAAAATTACCGCAGAACTTGAAATACTTTACCTCAGAGCACATAAAGAGCTCAGGGCTTCACCTCTGAAGCCAAATGTTTCCACGTGGATGAGGTCAGAGAAATCCCTCAGCTTTGATGTGTGATGCTTCAGTGCTGTGGAACACACAGATGATTTCTTCTTAACAAACAAGCACAGGCAGATATTGTCTAATTACACAGATACAAGGGTGACACTTACTCAGTCCTTCAAAGTTGGCCTCCTCAACACCTCTGCCATTGTCTGCCACCTCCACTTGTTCAGCTCCACTCTCCTTCAGCTTGACATCTGCAGCATGCAAACATGTGATACATTAAACTATATCTAACAATGCACAACAGCATTATTAGGCAAACAGGGGACTCTATCGAAAAATACTTTGGGTAAATATTTAATTACCAATGTTGGTGGCTCCTGCATCAATGCTATTCTCCACCAACTCTTTGACAGCAGTGGCCAAAGTCAGCACCACCTGTCCTGAGCAAATCTGATGCACCGAGTGCTTATCAATAGCTCTGATGGCCCCGGCAGGTTCAGAGCTGCAGCAAAGAAAAGCAATGTTGAATTCCAGTGTACAAAGTAACAAAAGTTTAAAAAACACAAACATATCCATATGAACAAATGCTCTCGCTAGCTTACCATGCATCAGACATCTTCGAAGAGTGGAGTGACTTGAGAGTTTAAATTTGTTTTTTCTGTAAAACACCGAATAGTTAGTCCCTGCCGTCCCTTCTGTCAAATAGTATCATTGGCACTGCTTGCCAGTACATCCACTACCCGACACCATGCTGTAAACACAAACCTAAAGCAAGTCCCGCGCGAACTGCGCAGATTGCTCGCGAGCGTCACGTGTGCGCAGAACAGCGCAGCTTCTTTTTAAAAGCAGCAAAACAGTAATATAATGAGTGTGTAAGAACACAGCCTCAAAATAAATACAATAGTAGCGAAAAAGTAAAATAAATGGCACTGTTAGAGCAAGTATATTCAAAGCTGTTGCCTAAAGCTTAGTATTATTTCATCACCAAACCGACTCCGTGACGTGTCAGGGCGAATGTGCAATTATCCAGTTTTTAAAAACGAAAAGACGAATTTTTAAATACAGGGACAACCTCATTGTCTTGACTTTTTAGTTTCATATTTTTCAAATGCGCTTATGTTAATTTTACTTTAAGTTTTTTTTATTTTATTTTATGTATTTATTTTTTAGAAAAACATAGATTAAATAGAATAAATAAGTTAACCTTTTGGCTTTATACGCATATTGTCAGACGGTCCCTGTAAGGCTGGGGAACGCAAAACATGGCTGTCCATTAACATGGTGAACCTTATGGCATTTTTCATACAGCTTTTCGGACTTTTCTGCCGTTGTACATTTTCACAAACTGGGATTTAACGTAGAGTTTGACTCATCTCATTGCAGACATGGGACAGCTTTTTTATTTTTATTTTTTATCGGGCAGCGTGGTGAATTAAGCGTTTTATTTTGTCATGTCATCGTTATTTCCCGTACTAAAATGTACAGCTCACCGTCCGACAACGGACTCGTGCAGTCGGAGGAATGTTCTGGCAGCAGCGGCCTTTTGCTTCGGCATAACCGTAAACCCAGCCGGAGGCAGGAGGCAGACAGTATCGTTAGCCTGCTAAACTTGGCGACTGAAGAGGACGACGAAGTCCAGTTTGACAGTAAGCAGATTTTCGTTGCTGTGTTTTACAACTGCTAAACTCAAAGGTTTTGTTTACACCGGTGTCAACCAAACGTCCGTGACGGTTGTCCACATTGATTGAGTGAAATGTGAGTTTTGGAGTTGTCGAAAGTCCACACCTGCATTTTTACTTATGTAATATAGCAGGGGCGTAGCTAAGAAGTTAGAGTCCGTGTGACAAGCCATCCTCTGAGAGACCGTTTATTTTAACTGCATGAACAATTTTAAGGATCAGCTTTAGTCTTCAGCCTCAGCCTCCAGTCATGATATCGTGCACAGTACCCTCCAATAAGTATTAATTGAATATGGTGCTTGCAAGCATATTCAATCTTTTCACCTTTGCAAAACCCATTTGAGCTGGGTATGCATTAAAATGTTAACTTAAAAAGCAATCTCATTAGTTGGATGACGTATTGTAGTATCCATTGTTTGAGTTTCCTTTTACTTGAAGCAATCAAAGTAGCATGAATTAGTACAGACATTAAAAAAATAATACAAACGCTCCCTTTATTGTGGATAGCTGGTACCCAGATCCACTTATACTTAAGTATAGTGGCAGCTGTCCTGCCATAGAGTGAAATGAATTCTGTTAAATGCTACCATTTACCTCAGTGATTGTATTAGATTTAGGATTTGAAATAAACTTCAGTGAATGTGGCCAAAAGAAGAAGCTACCTTAGCTTTATAACTTTTGCTGATTTTGACTGCATGTAAGCTTTCTCTACTTTTGCTGTCTTCATCCTGCACTCTCTCCTTCTCACCCTCTCTATCCTCCTCTCTCAGGCTTTGTGCTGTCACCAAAATGTAAATGTGACAGTGAAACAGAATGTACAACAACAACAACAATAAAAGCAGGATTTACATAATTTTATGATAGTATTCTAATTGAATATAGGCTTCCACTGCCCGTTGATAGCTAACATCCTTGTGGCTTGCTCTGGAGTGCTGTTGTACTGTAAACAAATAATGAAGCCCAATTCGAGCAGAATGGGAATAAAATAAACTACACCGGCTCCTTGGCTGGCATAAAGCGATATGGCAGTAGACTTATGGAAAGCTAATAATCTTTAGCGCTCTAGCCTACATCAGCTAAGGTCTGTGATGCTATTTAGAGAATTTGGTGATGAAAATTAGGGGTGCTTGTCCCCCCACCAGAAAGGCTCCAAACCCTTTGAAATACACTCGTATATATTTGTGTATTTGAGGTCTCATTTATGTTTTGGGTTTTGAGGTATGTGCGGCTGAAATGCATGACTGAATTAAAGCAACCATACCTATTTATGCATGGCCTATCCCTTTAGTTCTTAGTGTCACAGAGAGAAATAATAGTCTTTACATGTGAATTTACTCCATAGAGCCTTCAAATAAAGTGAGTCACAAAGAGGCAGGTCTAGCCTGACCTCCTTCCTTTACAGGATGTAAAATACACCTGGTTAATGTTTGCTTCACATGTCAGGCCCTCCCTGTTTACGAATTCTGCAATATTATAAAATGAGAGTGACGACGGAGACCATGCAAAGACCCCTACATGCACATCTTCTCCTAAGCTCAGTCATTTTGTGCAATAGGTGGAGGAGGGCCTGTGTCCACTGGATATGGCAGATAAGCGTTACTGTTGTGCACACCCCCTTATGCATAAACAAGATGAGCAAATTTTTTCTTGAAGTTGGATCATTAGTGTAGCTCTGAGGCCTTAATATTGCACCAAAAGGATTTTCACACAGAAGAATGGATATAGGAGAAAGAAACATTGTAGAAATGATAGCAAAAGTTATTGAAGAAGGTAAGTGTCAGAAATCTACTGTGAACTTTACAGAACAGTCAGCTGCTTTCACAAGTGCTTATTTGATCTCATTTTCAGTGTTTTTCTTTCTTTCTTTTGTCCTATGTTTAGCTTCAGACACAGACGATAACCGTGAAGTGTTGATGGCTGGTAGGCATTACCCGTCAATCCAAGAGTTTGCCTCAGCCATCCCCAACCACCTTCTCCTCGGGTCTTTGCTCGAGCACCTGTGCTTTGTTTACGAGAGCAATCCAGCTCGCTCACGCATGCTGTTTAAAGGTAGCCATCGAGATCCTATATTAAGAACTGACATTTAGTTAGAAGAGAAATCCAAATACAGTTCATGTTTAGCATTTGGTTCACGTGTCGCATAGGTTTAAGTATTTTATTGCTCCTCTCACAGTCATAGGTCAGCGTTTAGCTGCCATGAATCTCCTTTCACCTCTGGCAATAAGTGATGAATTCAGCACCGTCAGACTCCAGCATAACCGGGCCTTCACTGAGCTGCTTAATGCTGCCAGCTCCTCACTCTACCCTCAGGTAAGTGGATCTGTTGCCAGCACCTACACTGCGTGCTTGGAGTCAGTATGTTAGTTTTAATCAACATTTTTGAGCAAATTCTGTACTTTGATAAACCTTCTTTGCCGCCTGCTGTTTCAAAGAGTGATCATTGTGATTATCCTCGCCTTGGTTTGCAGGGCCTCGGAACAAACGCACACAATCCTTCTCTAAGGTAAATTGTATTTGGATTTTTTTCTGATGCATGTGTTCAAAAGCATATTTCAGTGCATTTTTAAGGAAGCCTGTTTGTGCCTTAAGCAGACCTAAGGAGGGACTGTTTCAAGCGCAGACATCACGGTATCTCAGTGAGTTTGAAGAAATCTGTAGACTTGGGAAAGGATCATACGGAAACGTATTTAAGGTATATATAATTTTTGCGACATTCTTTAAGAAACTCTTCTAAACTTTTCATTTTTCCTCACAATTTCATTGTACATGTACAATGACAAGAAAGGTCTATTCTATTCTAAAACTGGATTTGAGTTAAATCATTGTGTTATCGTCGATAGGTTATGAACAAATTGGATGGACAGTATTATGCAATGAAGAAAATTCTCATCAAAAAAGTTTCAAAGGAAGACTGTATGAAGGTAAGCCTTCTGAGTTGTGCTCATTAGAACACTTATGTAACTTAAATAGAGATATGAAGTACCTGCTTTAACTTGTTTTGCTTGCTGTAGGTCCTTAGGGAGGTCAAAATGTTGTCCAGCTTGCAGCATGTAAATGTTGTGGGCTATCACACCGCGTGGATGGAACATGTCCAGCCTGCAGCATGTGAGTATTTCAACTCTGTCCTGCACATGTTTGCTTGGAAGAAATGCATGATGGGACCGCTGATGGAGACTTTGTGTGTAAACTGTCTTTGTTGCAGATCCTGAGTCAAACTTGCCTGCACTAGAATCTGCTGGACAACAGGACAGGTAGGCAGTGTGATTATTATCTGTTTTTTTGTGATTTATTAGGTTGTTGATAATTACAGTGTTACTATTATTCTCATTTATGGGCTCAAATTTTTGTTTTGAGGGTGTGCTAGAATAGATTTGCAGGCGTTAATCTTCAGATGGTACACAGATACAGCATTACTTCTCACCTTATGTGTGCAATGCTGTTTGTTTGCTCCCTTCCTGAATCCCTAATGTGTTCCGACTGGTCAGTTGGCACGATATTTCCACAGTATAACGGTTTAAAGTTTTCCTAACAACAAAGGATTCCTGGTTTTATCCTGGGAGGAGACACAAATGCCATGGGCGGGTGTGCTAAATTAGATGCTGAGCTACCCATTGTAACCCTTTAGGGACTAGCCAAAAGTAACTTTTTGTCAGTGTTTACTAAAAAGACAACAATTTAAAATAAGCAGAAAGGTTTCCTCTTGCTTCTAATGTCCTCTTTTATACAGTTTTTTAAAAACCTAACAAAACAAAAAAACAGCACTTATGTAATCTTTAGCTGATTATATTAATAGTTCTTTTTTCAGACCACATTACTGTTATATTAAGGGTTTTAGTTATGAGCAGCAAATTGGCACATGATTTGGAACATGGCTTCTGGTTTAAATTTGTCTCAGTGAGCCGAGTTTGTTTGACTGTTTCATTTTTGTTATGTTGTCTGAACAGAAACAGAAAAATCTACCTGTATAAATGAGAACAGATTTATTGGGAATATTGCTTGACTAAAATTTAGTTAGTGTGAACAAAGGCATATGGGAGAGAAGCAAACATAATGTTAACCATATTACTGTCACACTTTCCTCCTGTTGTTGGAACGTTGACTCAGGTGCTTAAAGTAGCTACCAAGTAGGCATCTTGCCAATGTGTTACATAGTAGCATAGGTAACAGAAGAAAAGACTGGATTACAAACCAGATATTTGAAGCAGTTCAGTAGCATTGTTTTGTGTGCGAGTAAATAACTCCATTTGTGGCCTATGTAAATGTTTTACAAGTATAGGCTATACAAATTATGAACGGCATTATTAAACTCCCTGGGAAAATGTCATTTTTTTCATTATTTCACAAGTGTTGTTAAACAGAGAAATTGTCCCACCATGGTGTCTCTCTCTGTGGGGATTGTGTTCTTTATAATGTGTGCCTCTCCCTTCTTTCTTGAAACATAATCAGCATCTCTGAGGTTGTCCTTAGCATACTTCAGTCTGACTTGAAGGTGTCTCTAATGCAGAAGTTGAGTTTTTCTTGGGCTGCAACCTCACAGTCCATTCCTGTGTATGGCTCTATTGGATTACTTCTTCAAGTCTACCATTCCCGACGTGGCTAAGTCATTCATTGGTGTCTTGGCAGTTGTTTTGGGGTCTTTAGACACGTCTCCCTCTAGTTTTCTTTCCACAGTCTTTGAGATCTTTCACTTTCTACCTCTACCAGGCTCGTTCTTTACTGTGTGACTCTCCTTATATTTCTTGGTGATGCTTTTCACTCCAGTTCTTGACGCTTGAAAATGCTGTGATAATTTTGTATATCCATCTCCTTATTGGTAAGCATCAACAATTCTTTTCTCAAGTCTAAACTGATTTTATTTGTCTTTGGCATAATGCTTTCTCATGTGACAGCTAAAACTCTTGCTGAAGTTTTAACTGTGTAAATTAGAAGATAACCCTTAGATTTAACTTGATTTTACAAGCTTTGAGTATTACAGAGTTACATCATTGCACAGCAATGGTTTGTGCTATTGCTCAATAAAAAGGTCAGTTTTTCAGGAGTCTGATAATGTTGTTTTCTTTTTCTTTTTTTTCTGAAAGAAATCTGGATTTTTGTAAATGGTTTTCTTGGGAACACATACATTATGTATGTTTATCCTAGAAACCCTATGTTGATTTCTTTATGTACTAGGTTTCTGACTTGTTGTGTTTAAAAGCATTTGGGAAAATTTTGACAAAACTAATAATTTTCTCCTGATTTTGTAAAATTACCTTGAAGTGGAACACTTTGGATGAATTGCTGACTTCAATTCAGAGCACAAGTAACATTATTCTTGATTATGTGTAGAAATACCATTAAAGGTGGGCTATTTATTGCAGGTCTTGGCATAAAGTCTGTGTGACTAGTGAATGACTAGATATCTCGAGGCATGTACAGGCAGCACTAGTAATTAGTTTGTGAACTTGCACCAAGTCTGTCTCGACTCTTTCATTTACAGCCTTGATGAAAGTGGGGAGAAGAACAGCAGCAGTTCCTCTATAGTTTTTCAGAGCCACAGTCAAACACCCGCAGAGACTGCTTCAAGTGCCAAAGTACCTCAGAGAGACACGCAGCCTATAAAAGCCTTAGTTCCCACCCAGGAGGGACAGGTGGTGTGTCCCAAGACGATGCGTCGCATCCCAGAGAACTATGTCCCTTGCGTTTTTCTGGGACAGCAAGGTCCCATTAAGGCCTCCAAGTGTACTGCCATGGGTTGGGACGCTTCAGCAGTTTTGGATGAGGAGTCCAGTAGGAGTAGCATGGAACTAAACAACAACTCCTGCATTGACAAGGAGTGTCATCAGTGGACTGAGAAGCGTCCAACGAGGCCTTCTAAAGAGGTAGGTGATTTAAAAAAAAAAAAAAAAAAAAAAAACCAAACTTTCTTGGATTTAAAAAAGCTAATTAAACTAATTTCAGATACTGAGGTAAGTGTATGTAGGAGTCATAAGTTCAGGCTTCAGACTGATCTAAATTATAATATTTATAATTATTTTATTTTTATAATTTTTCACAGTTTTCACACGGATGTCAGTGAGATTGAATATCAGTAATATGATCATCTCCAGCACACTGCTCTCGAACAGTGCATTCCAATCAGAGAATAAACTGAAAGGGTATACCTAGTTTAAGATAATTTTATATAGGCTTGCAAAGCAACGCTAGTAAAGCCCATAAATTATAATAAATAATAGACATGAAGGTGGAAATGAGCAATAGGAGTTTTTTCTTTTTCTTTATTGCAAAAAAAAGAAAAGCAGAGGATGTAACTTTTCTGTTATGGCATATCTGCAGGTGCACTTCCACCTGATGCTTTATATCCAGATGCAACTATGTGAGCGCTCCCTAAAAGACTGGATCTCTGAGAGGAACGCCAAGCCCAAAGAGGAACAAATCTCAAGATGTAATTGCTCAGTTATACATCCATGTTTATTTCAGATTACTTACAGCCCAGAGCTTCATGTTGCTTATAATATATGCAGATAATATTTTTAGGGGTATTCTGAGATAGAAAATCTTTTTGGGGGAGGGGAATAAATAGATGTATTTTCTGTTTTCAGGTCCTTATGCCTGTGTTGATACTGAACACACGCTCAGACTGCTAAGACACATACTTGAAGGTGTGGAGTACATTCACTCCAATGGAATCATGCACAGGGACCTGAAGGTATGATTTCTCTTTTCTTTCTTTCATCCACTCCTCTGTTATTTTAAGGTTAGTCAGCGGTTTGATGCAAACGTTTAAAGTCAGGTGGAGTTTGAACTGGTGTCAGGTTGGAGTAATATGAAATTATTATTTTACATATTCCTGTTCACTGTCTGTCACAAAGGAGATGTTGTGTACATTCTCCCAATGGTTGAAGATAAATTCGTACAGCTTGTCAGGAAGGATTTTCCTCATTTCTTCTCTCTTGCCTCTGACGTGTGTTAGATAAATGTCACTCTTACAAATATCCTGAAGTCTCCTTGGCTGTCGAGTTAGGTTCATAAGGTAGTCTCTCTGTTTAAAGAAACATGGTTTTGTCAAGGTTAAGGGCAGGTGGCCTTTTTGGTTGTAGACAGTAAGCGGTGAGGTCAGGCTGAGGAGCTTCACTAGCAGAGAAACATTTCTCACATTAGGCATGTTGTTCAGGAAAAGGTACAGACAGTTCTCCCCTGCTTCGCTTAGCTTATAGATGCTAGCTCCGTAGCTCAGCAGCAGGTCTACGAGCTCCTCATTTCCCATGCTACATGCCTCGTGTAAAGGTGTCATGCCAGCGTTGTTCACTGCATTGGGCTCCGCGCCTTGTTCAAGCAGCTCAGTGATGCTGCTAATGGCGTCTTCTGGGGTTTTAGTGGTCTTTGTAGCCATTGCCACAGCAGCGAGGTGTAGAGGGGTGTTCCCAGTGTGCTGCACTCCCTATTAAAAAGAATAATACAGACTTGTTGAAGGACACAAGATATTTTAACAGTGTTGAGAGCAGAAAGGTTAAAGGAAAACTGAATCACATGCTGCCATTGTGCATCTTTACAAACTTGATCCATGCTTTTGGATGGGAAGGGGCTTTTTATAACCACAGCATATATAATTGAGTGAGTATGTAATTAAGATTGTAAGTAAATATTTAATTAATGATAAGTTGGTGTTGACAGTTATAATTCACTTTTCCTATGTCTTATTATCCATAAAGCACAGTTGATTAAAAACAAACAAACAAACAAACATAATACTGAATATCAAATTCTCAAACAATACAAACCATGTTAACATTTGCGCCATGCCTGAGCAGACTGGCAATAATATTCTTATGCAGTATCCCAGCAGCCATATGCAGAGGTGCCATCCCACTGCCATCCACAGCATTAACATCAGCACCATAGCACGCCAGCATTTGGACAGCAGATAGTGCTCTGTAGCGTACTGATATGTGAAGAGCTGTCTGGTGGCCTTTTCTCTCCACCTACAGATGAACCACAATTTAACCAGTATTTATCTTAAAGCAGAATTTACTTCCACAGACTTATTACAGTATGCTGACTTTGACGTTGTTGGTAGCCCTTTTGCATGTTGAACATCAAAGTTAGGAGATTGTAAGAAGCAGCTAGACATCTATTTGCCTACATGGAAAACTCACCTTAGCATTGATGTTTACACCATGGTCACAGAGGAGCCTTAAACAGGCCTCTGCCTTTGTACACACACCAATCACTTTAGTCTGGAACTTGGAATCTGGTTTTTGGGACGTATTCAGGATGCTTGGCCAACCAATTATCACCAAGTGCAGCGGGGTTCGACCAAGCATATCTCTGTGACAGAGGTAAAGGTGAAGACATGGAGAACAGAAGACTTTTAACAGAAAGTACATTATTTTTCTTGTTCTCAACCCCCTATAAAATAATTGTATGATGATCAAATGCTTCAGGAAGTATTAGGTGATTCTACCTGAGTTAGATGTCAGGTTTTAGTGCTTACATCCATACCTCAATTCAGTGTCTGCTCCTGCAGACAGAAGACTCTGCATGCTTTGGATTTTTCTGTAAGAGGCAGCCAGGTGAAGGGGAAGAATAGCAAAGCCCTACCGGGAAAAACGAGTGAAGAAGAAATGGAATAATCATAAATTTAAGTTTCTTGTTTGCCTATAAACAGTTGACATTTATTTGCTATCAAAGTTGTTTTCTTTCTTTGTTTCTGTGAAGTGAGACTTTCTTGCAAGCATATAAAGATCCTTGCAGTATTTTATAAGATGGTAGCATTGTTGCATTTACCTTGCAGAAGGCTTCTTTATATACTTTGCCTTGTGGCTCAATGAGGAAATTGCTCCCATGTTTCTCAATCAAGTCTTCAATGCGTTGCAAGTCCTCTTCCATGACTGCTGTGTAATATTCATTGCTGTGAATTTTGCTAATGCTACCTCTCTTATCCAAACACTCCTTGTGCTCCTCCAGCATGGTCAGGTGCTGCAAATTCACTGATGTTTTTCATAGAAAGACATCAGGAAGCAATACTTTGCGGAAGGGAAGTCGAAAGCTACTTCTGTTTTCTGTGGTTGGTGTTTTTCTAACTTTGATGTGCAGCCTTCCTGTCTGAACTGATAACTTGTTGCTGCACTCGGGGCCAATTTTGGGGGCTTGCTGCATCCGTTCCTGCAACTAACTGTGTTTGCATCACATAGTTACCTTTTATTTACCTGTACTTAAAGTTAAATCTTGATGACTGTGGGGGGATGAAATTGAACAACAATTGACCATGTTTGGTTACCTTCAATTTTATTTTCATATTTTTACTTTCTCATTTTATTTTTCCATTTTAAGTTATCTTTAGCTAGACTGAGCAAGTGCCCCAGTTGTCTAGCAATCTCATAAATCAGTAAGTTCAGGGAAATAAATGGGGAGAAAATGTAGGTGAAGTCACTACAAATAACGTAAATAAAAAATGAATACAATTGAAAAGTAATGGAAAAAACAAAATACAGTATAAATAGTCCCATTATTAAAAATATGCTTTCTATTGCATTTAATTGCTTATTTATATATTCTTTTTGTTCCCTGGGACAGACTGGATTTATTATTCAATGTATTTTCCCATCAGAGCCTTTATGTGGAAAAAAATTTAAGAAAAAATATTGCACATTTTATGTAAAGTTAGATTCTCTCAAATCATAAGAATGTTTAGTTTTTGTCTTTATTGTATTGCAGATTTCACATAAAAGAATCTGTGTCCTTAGTGACATATGGAACTTAATTATAACCTTTTTTTTCTCCCCACAGCCAAGGAACATTTTTCTTCACGGCCATGATTGTCATGTTCGGATTGGGGACTTTGGTTTGGCCTGCAGGGACATCATAGCGGATGGACTCAAAAGCAACACTTCTCCTTACAGCGGTAAGAGTTTACCCACATAACATGGCATGTTTCAGAACCACCAGTAGATGGCAGCGTTTGATATTTAATGACATTGCTGGTGTTTTCAAGATTGCAGCCATACTTCAGGTGTTGGCACATTTGTGTATGCTGCACCAGAACAACTGAAGGGCTCCAATTATAATTCAAAGGTAATGGACCGCCTTACTTATTAATAATTCATGTTTTCTTTTCATGTAAAAATCATTCTGAAGTGTTAGCAGTTTATGATTAGAAATGGTAACATTTTATTAGAATTAATTATTTTTTTCTGTTGTCTTTTAACAACTGTGCTGAACATGAATCTTCGTTTGCTGCTCACTCAGTCTGACATGTACAGCATCGGAGTGCTGGCTCTCGAGCTATTCCAGCCTTTTGGTACCGAAATGGAGCGGGTCCGGACGCTTGGGGACCTGAGGGAAGGGAAAATCCCTGACTCGTTCTGCCACAGATGGCCAGTTCTGACAAAATACATCATGAATCTCACAGATAAAGAACCCAGTGTTCGTCCCACAGCCAGCCAGCTTCTACAGAGTGAACTCTTCTGCAGTAAAGACAAGGTATGGTGTAATTAAAAGACTATTTCTTTCTTTACTTAAGGAAACAAAGTAAATAAAAGTTACTCATGTAAAGAGTGGATTATGTTTTACTGTTTGAAGTTGAGGTTTTTGTTTTCATAATAATTCCAATCCAGTTTTAAGAATATTCCTCACCCTCAGGTGATCCACGGTTTGCAGAGGAGGGTTGAAGAGCAGGAAGAAGAGATCATGCAGCTGAGGAGACGGATCACTCAGCTCCAGACTTCACAACTCACAGTTAATTTCTCCGAGCTGGAAAACACCTGAGCCTTTGAAAAAAAAAAAGTTGCTAGCTTAGTGCAAATTAGTGTGTTTGTATGTTTGAATATTTAAGTGTGTCTCATGCATGTGGATTGCAAATACTTTTCTTCATTCAGCAGTTTAATAAAAATTATTTCTAATATATTCGGCAGAGTTTCTGCAAAGCACCGTGTCACTTAAAATCATTTGAGGTATTTCTTTAAAATCTATGATTTATATTATGAGTTTGACAAGTCGATGTTTAAGCAGAACTGAGCAGCAGAATAGTTTATCCTGAGAGTTCAAGGTGCAGTCTTTACTGTTTGACACAATAAGTCCTGTCATTCTTTCTTTTTTCTGAAAACATAGGCACTTATTGTATTTACATGATGAGGGGTTTCTATATTTCCTGCATATATGTTTGAGATTTGTTTAAAATGAGATACAGGGGGTGCGCTCTGTTATGTTTCAATAGCTTTCAAACGTTAAAATGCTGGGAGCACCCAATAATATAGGGAAAATAGCATTTCTACATTTGTTTTGTTTTAGTAAAATAATTAAATCTGGATCACTTCTATAATCACGATATAGCTATAGAGCTCATACTGTGGGGTGGTACACCATGTACACAAAGTTTAGAGGTATGTACATGCGCCGGATATTCACTAGGAACGTTTGACGATTTTAGGAACCTATCAGAGGCCTTGCTTCATCCCAGGTACCCGGATGTACCCGTGGGGCAATTAGCTACGTCATTGTTCACCGCCGGACACCCGCTAGAAATAAGGAATGGATTTACAACCTCTACTAACGCGATCATAACAGGTTACAGGTGAGTGTTGTATTGCCTTTACGATCAAGTGCCACTTTAACTGTGCGCCCGTAATATTTTGGTAGGCGTGAGCCGCTGAGATTTGTTGTAGTAAGCTTACACCGGTTCTCTATGTCGTGTCGGAGAGAGCAGCGCAGTGATCATACACAAGCGCCGGCGTCGAGCCCCTCCTTTCTCCTCTAGCTAGACGCCCCGTTGCCCAGGCACACATTTTTAAATAAAATAAATGTCCCCGCACAGCCAGGAAACTACCCGTCAGCTTGCTGGTCCGTAACTACGCTTCTCTGCGCCATGTCAGCCAGCGTCCATAGTCTTGTGCTAGCTAGCAAGTAGGCAAGCTAGCTAGCCGCACAAAATGCTAGCACAGTTCGATAGCTACGTTGCATTCGGCGTTTCTATGGTTTTTGCATCTTCTTTAAGTGCGCGTCATTCCATCTCGGAATTCGACAAGACTGGTAAGCTCTCAACTTGCTCTCCGTCTGATATGATCAGGGTTTTTTGTGTGTTTTCTTGAGGTTTTGCGACGCTGCGTGTTAAAGGCCTAGCAGCCGTCATTTAGCCAATGTGAGCCACTCTGTAAGAGCAGGTGGGAGGGAACAGCTGCTTCTGTTGTAAACGTGCTTCCGACTTGGAAATTTCCTCGGTCGTGTGGGTTATCTGGCATTTCCCCTCTTAAGTTTTCTAAACACTAATTTTTGTCGATATTTTAAGTTTGTTAGTTGGACAGAGTTAAATTAGATGTCGAAAGTTACTCTTGTCTCCTGGTGTTTATTTAAAAGGAATCTGACAAGATGATTCAAATAAAAGCAAAGGGTCAAAAACAAATATTTGGCCCTCACTTATGCTAGTCTGTTTTTGAATGTAAACAAATCATCCAATCTAACACAATTTCTGATACTTGTTTACTGAAAGTTTAGGCGATGGTATGAGGGCAGTGTTTAATATAGCGTTATTTAACTATAAGCTATAAGAGACTTAGAGCTTTTTATTGTCATTGTGCAGTTTCTTGCACAGCGAAATTGGGTATAATCTGTTAATGTGGCTTTTGTATTTAGTTGTTGTCCAAACTCACTGTACTGCTACCTAACCAGTGTAGGATTGATGTAGTATTTAAGTTTTCTTTCCCTTTCCCTTTTTCCAAAATAACAATGAGAAAATTCAAACCTAGCAACGACTTTTTTTTTTTTTTTGTTTTGTTTTCAGTTCATAAAGGTATGTGTCTTTGTTCCTAATGCAGCTATGAACAATGACCATAGTTGACGGATCTTCAGAAAAGTCTGACCACGAGTCAGCCGGATGTAACCGATCCTCCTTCACCAGTGGAGACGTGGGAATGGACGGCAGTTGTTCCAGCAGCTGGGCAGTGGGCCCCACTGTACCCACTGACTCTCCAAGGCTCAAGGCTCCAGTAGGCTGCCTGGCCCCCACTCCTGGAGCTGCTGTGTACAACAGTACACCCTCCTCTGTGGACCGGCCCAAGGACCAAGGTCAGAGCAAAGCCTGGTTTTTTTCAAAATGTCTTTTTAAGCTGTTTGAAGATTTTTATTGACAGACAGAATAGTTTTCCAACCTGTTTTAGCAAATATGGAACCACACTTTTTAGCCATTATTTACCCATATTTGTCAGAATTGGTTTTAGTAACATACAGCTAATCTTTTGCTTCTGCTTTCACACAAGTTTGACAACTGCTTTTGTGGGTGTTGTGTTGCTGCTTCCCTTCTCCGTTCATTCATCCAGTTATGTAATGCATCCAGCTTTGCATGATCAGTCACTTCAGCTCGTGATGCAATTGCTGTTTTTATATAAAGACCGGCAGCCCAACTTGTTTAGCAGAAACAAAGGAGAAGGCAAACTGTCCTGTCTCTCTTCCTGAGCCTGTTTAGGAGTTGTTCACAGTGGCCAGAATCACATTATATAACTGTTAATAGTTGTAGCTATTACTGTGATGTCCTGACATGACTTTGCCATGTGCCAGTGTGTGGTTGTATAAGTAAGGTAGCATTAAATTGTCCTTTTTAAAATGTATTGAAACAGATTTTTAGTAATAATTGTGGCTCTGTGTGTCAGTGATGAGCAGTAGCGATGGAATTGACTTGCCCCAGAAGGTGCTGTTCTCACCAGATCGGCTCAGCCTAAAGTGGGCCCAGGTTCACCGCATTGGTGCAGGCCTCCAGAACATGGGGAACACCTGCTTCCTCAACTCAGCCCTGCAGTGTCTCAGCTACACCCCTCCTTTAGCAAACTACATGCTGACGCGGGAGCACTCCAAAACATGTAAGTTTATTTCACCAACAGTGGTGTTACGCAGTCCTGCGCTGATTCTCACATTGTATCACTCCTTACTCACTCAGTATTTTGTCTCTGTCTCTGCTGCAGGTCATGAGCCAGGGTTCTGTATGATGTGTACCATGCAAAACCACATCATTCAGGTTTTTGCCAACTCTGGGAATGTCATTAAGCCCATTGGTGTACTCAATGAGCTTAAGAGTAAGTGGATGACTGTTGATGCTGTGCTCTGTGCAAAGTGTTTACCTATATTTTAATGATAGGAGGCGCTGTGTGACTGTTTACCTTTTGTAATTTTGGAGGGAAATAATCTGGAGGGATTTTGAATTCTGTTTTTAAATAAGTGTAAACTTACATTTAACTGTGGTATCCTTTACAATAATTCACCTCCTGCTTTGTTTTTTGGTTCTGTTTTTCCTCGTTCCCCTCACACAGGGATTGCAAAGCACTTCCGCTATGGAAGCCAGGAAGATGCTCATGAATTCCTGCGGTGCACAGTGGATGCTATGCAAAAGTCCTGCTTACCTGGAACCAAGTGAGTGTCATTTTACATTGCATGCATTCTAAATAAATTAAACACACAAAAATATTTTTACTTGGGCTTGACAGTGTTTGCACTTTATTATGTAGTAAGATCCATAATTAGCTACGTAGAGGTAACACCGTGACAGTAGGAGAATATGAAATAAATCCTTTATCCTGTTTTTCAGGAAGTGCAGTTTATACTAGTTCCTTTTAACTATTAATGCTTCAATTGCTGAGAGTATTTTTCAGAAATGCAGATTCCTCAGTCTCTTGCCTGACTGACACCTCAGTTTACATACTAGGCAAGCCACTTGATATAATACCTCATTATTATATCAAGTTTTTTAATGAACTTGACTGCTCCAACACAGAAAGTATTCTTACACTGGGTATGGTAGCTTGTTTTGGTAACAGGGCTTGAAAAGATCAGAAGCGGCTTAAACGTGTAGTAAAACAGGTGTCTGGGATTATGGGGGAGAGCTGCCAGACTTAGTGTCTAGTATAGATTTCTTCTGAGGCAACAGGGTAAGCAGTGTGAGCAGGAGCACTCAACCCCTCAGGTCATCTCTTATTCACCCTAATGGCATTAGTGCTATTATTGCAGCAGCAAAATTCAGAAAATCCAGGTTTTTCTATGTGTTACTATAGAGCTTCAAAGTCTATGTGCACATTTAACCAAAACTACACGTTTAACAGATGCACTGGGCTGAGTGTTGTGCTTCTTGTTAGACTCCTAAAAATAATTTATTAATTCATTTATTTTTTTAAGAACCTAAAGTGTCAATTCTCATCAAATCAATTCTTCCCGTGTAGCAGCAGATGGC
This sequence comes from Perissodus microlepis, assembly GCF_051167445.1. Classification (NCBI taxonomy): domain Eukaryota; kingdom Metazoa; phylum Chordata; class Actinopteri; order Cichliformes; family Cichlidae; genus Perissodus; species Perissodus microlepis. The sequence continues at coordinate 19,841,141 of NC_140468.1, read as the reverse complement.
CTCTTAAGTAATTAATCGTGCTCCAATTCCTCCTATTGTCTTTTCTGCTACTTGAATACTGTAAAGTGATCGTCTGGTTCCAAAATGCTAAAAAAATAAATGGTCAGTCAGTTAATTGTTGCACTGTCCTTATTAGTTAACTTTTGTGCTTTATCTTTTTATTATAGATTGGACAGGCAAACGCAGGCAACCTCTTTCATCCATCAAGTGTTTGGCGGGTACCTAAGATCCAGAGGTAAGTCACTGTTTTTTAAGGTTTGATTTATTTTTCTTTTATTTGTCTTTTTATGTCTTACAGCTTGTGTGATACTCATAGCACTGATTTCTGTTTCAGTTAAATGTTTAAACTGCAACGCTGTCTCAGATACATTTGACCCTTTTCTGGATATCACTCTGGAAATTAAGGTAATTGGACAACATTCAAAGTGACGTTGCTATTATGTATTCTCTGCATTATGGAGTGTGAGGTTTTTCCTCTCTCTCTCTGTTCATATAGACTGCTCCAAATGTCTCCAAAGCTCTGGAGCAGTTTGTCAAGCCAGAACAGCTGGATGGCGAAAATGCTTACAAATGCACCAAGTAAGTCAAAGAGATGCCAGACCATGATGAGTTTTAGTGTTTAGGTGTGATGATTTTTTTTTTTTTTTTTTTTTTTTTTTTTGGTCAACAAGCTGAATGTTTGTTTCCTTCAGGTGCAAAAAAATGGTAACGGCCTCAAAAAGATTCACAATCCATCGCAGCGCCAATGTGCTCACTATCTCACTCAAACGCTTTGCAAACTTCAGTGGAGGCAAAATCACAAAGGTAAATGGCCAATAGTGTCTGCTTAAGTCATAAAGATACCTGACATATGCTTTGTTTTATTATAAAACAGGATATTTGCATGTAATGTTTGAAATTTTTTGTTTGGTGGTCATCAGGATGTGAAGTATTTGGAGCATCTGGATCTGCGGCCCTTCATGTCTCAGTCCCACGGGGAGCCCCAGCTCTACAGGCTGTATGCTGTGCTGGTTCACTCTGGATTCAGTTGTCATGCTGGACACTATTTCTGCTATATTAAGGTACTGGCTGTGCCCGAATCTGTTTGAATGCTGCTGTTTCTTAGTACAAACAAACACACACCATAAACAACACATTTCAGCAGAAAACTGAATGCAAACAGAGAAAAATACTTTGTATGCATTGAAAGAGAAAAAAAAAAGACCCCTATATAACCATAAGATTCTTCTTTTTAGCTCAAATTCAATTCAGAAACTGAATCTGCTGTGTCACATCTCTCTCATTCTGTCTCACAGGCCAGCAATGGGCAGTGGTTTCAGATGAATGACTCGTCCGTGTCAGTCAGTGACATTAGAGCCGTCCTCAACCAGCAGGCCTATGTCCTCTTCTACATCAAGTGAGTAAACATCGGTATTTTTAAACATTCTAGGCTTATTCCTTCAGTAGAACTTTTCCCATCATTATTTAATAATGTAGACATGTTTATTCCCACTTTTCTTGTAGAAAACGTATTATTATAACCTAATGTTATAATGTTGATGCTTTGTCATGGTTAATATTCTTTTTTCCATGTCATCAGGTGTACAGATGTGAAAAAAACTGGGGACTACAGCCACTTGAACCATAACGCTGGCATATCTGGTCAGTCATCTCCCCGGCCGGTGGTGATCCCACGCACCATCGCCACCATGCATCACAACAGTGTTGGCTTCATAGGTCCCCAGCTGCCACCACACATGAACAAGGTACTTCCTCACCTGAGGGTACTGATAATGTTGTTGTTTTTGTTAAACCCAGTGTTTCTCTTCTAAAAACCTGTTGTTGTGACTTCTTGTTCCTTCAGAGTTCTCTTCATGTTAATGGGAATGGATCTCTGAGGGACTATCCCACAAGCTCCAAGCCCAGCACCAGCGGCAGTGCGGTGGGGAAACCAAACCATGGACTGGCTTCTTCTGCTTCCTCTGCTTCCATCTCCCACTCAGTAAGCCGGCCCACAATGATTCCAGACAGCGACAAACGACAGAAGCTTTCATTTTCAATTGGGCTAAGCAAACCGAACCGCCCATCTGCTTCTTCCTCCTCTTACTGCCAGCCGTCCTCCGCCAGCAGCTCCTCCTCCTCCAGCTCTTTGTCCTCCTCACAGTCTACCTCAGACGTCCAACCAGACGTTCGTTTTATTCCGCGTCCACTAAACCAAGTCAGCGGCATGCCTTTCAGTAATGGGGATCACAACCCTGTAGGAAACGGGGCGTCCTTCCTGGTGCCGTACAGCCAAGAGTCTTCAGAGGAATCAGACCAAGAGAACTGTGGCACTCTGGATAACGGCAGTTCATCCAAGTCTCATCCTAATGAAAATAAAGACACAGGAAATGTCTTTGATAATTCTCCCAAAACCGCCAATGGGGAGTCAGGAGTGCACCATCACGGCAATGGATTAAATGGACAAACGTATGGAGACTTCAAATCCAGCCAAAATGGGCACCACAATGGTCATCACAAAGTGAATGGACACAGCGGCCCTGACAAGGTAAATCTTGTCTTTATTTTTATAATGCTTGTCTGTTTGGGTTTTTGTTTGTTTTTCTTAAAGGGACATATTATTAATATTTCTTTAATTTATTTTGGGCACATCAGATCTCTGGCAGTAATCATGGCAGTTTGACGTCTACGGCTCCTGTTGCTAATGGAATAGGCAGTGACCATAGCCAACCAAAGTAAGCCTAACACTGAACTAAAAAAAACTTATTGCTCTGCTGTCCATTTTATGCATTTAAATTTTTAAGTTTAGAGGAGTGATCTTAAAACTGTGCAGACTTTCCTCTTTGCCAGTGTGACAAAGCATTGCTCATATTGCTTTTGTATTTTATTTTTCCAGCAAAGATGCCTCATCCCAGGCCAGTTCTTCTCAGAGCATTCATCCTGCTGCTAATGAAAGCCAGGATTTCTCCACTCCTGTCACAAGGGCTAAAACTCCATCTGAACCCCTGCCTCACTGTACAGAATCCTCCGCCGTTAGCGCTTCACCCTCAGCTACTGCTACAACTACCCCTTCTGTTGCAGCTAAAGAATCTGCTTCCGCTCTTTCTTCTTCTGGGCAAGATGGCAACCCTGCAGCCTTACCCCCTCAGCCGGGCTGCTCTCAAAGCACCAGTGGGGCTTCTGCAGCTCCACAGAAAGTTAGCGTAAGCAAGGATGAAGCCAAGGATCTACCACAAGATAAATGTGCAACAACAGGGACTGAAGGACGTAAGGATACTAAGGAGCAGTATCAGTCCAAGCCTAGTTCTAGTTGCAATGAAAGACGATCTTCCCGAGACAGGGAAAGACTGTACTCTAGCTCTGGCAGAGATAGAGAAAGACACTACAGGGATAGGAGTCACGAACGAGAAAGCGACGACGATCGTCACCGGTACAGACGGGACTACAAAGACGGTCACCACCGCCAGTACAGGGATCGTTTCCCCCTTTCTGGACGTTACTACAGGGAATGGGAGGCCGATCGTCACCGGGAGCGAACCTTCCAGCACCCTCGGGAGCGTGATCGCGACAGGTGCTCTAACCATTACCATTACTACCGCTACCGGTCAAGAGAGGACATTGACCATGAGCGAAGGGGATATGGTTACTCCCACCGAGAGGAGTCTCGTGGCAGTCGGAGGTGGCTGCAGGATAGTAAAGACTCCTGGGCAATGAAGGATAAGAGTAATGGCAAAGAGAGAGAAAATTACTCCTCAAAGGAAGGAAATTTCTCACCTTCTACAGCACCAGAAACAAACAAGTTCAAGGGCTCCCCGCCACGGGCTCGCCTTTCCTCTCCAGACAAAGAGGATCAAAATCGCAAAGACAGGGACGACAGCTCTGAGGCCCGCCACACTAAAAAACACAAAAAGAGTAAGAAAAAGAAGAAATCAAAGGATAAAGACAGACACCGTGAGAGTGGGTGAGTATTGCCATCTTTCTCTCGATCCTTTAATGAAAACAGAAGGAAATGTGTTTGTTTTTAAGCTAGATTTTTTTTTGAAAATAATATGGGGTTAAAGCTCACTATCAGTATTATTATTTTCTTAAAAACTGAAAGAATTTTCATCATTTTATTGATAATGGGTCACTTTTTCTGTCTTAGGCTGGCCGTAAAGCTTGAGCTCTTGGTTTTGTTAAACAATGTGATTGGTTCTGTCATCCCGTAGAAGTTCTGACGGAGATTCAGACAGAGCTGCGGAAATGAAGAAGAAAAAGAAAAAGAAGAGACATCGGGACAGCGATCCCGAACTGCACAGCCCAGACGCAGCTCGGAGCCACAGAAACAGAAGCAGCGAGGAAAGGGAGAGCCGCAAGCGACACCACTCTGACAGAGACTTTGAACATGACAATGGCTTTCCACCGGAAAAACGTCGCTGCACAGACTACGCTGACGGCAGCGGTGGCCATCTACTACCTTCCAATCATACCACACCGGCAAACGGTTCAAGTTACGGCCATCTCAATGGACAACCAGGTATTCATTTAGTCTCCAAAATCACAGGAATGCTGAATTAAATGGTGCTGACGAGCTAGTCCAATTTTAAAGCATCAAACCCTGTTTTGTAGGTTACAGCCAAATCAGCGGCAGTGGATTTCCCAGTGACCTGAAACACTGACTCTGTGAGTGGATGTCTTTTTAAATGGTCAGCGTTGATGTAGCTACTAATACTTTCTCTTCACTAAGACCTCATCTTTGTCATTTCAGATCCATCAACCGAATTTTAACAACAGCAGAGGAATGACATCAACTTTTTTGACGTGGTGCTTCTTCATTAGGAATAATATTGTATTTTTACCTTAAGTGTTTTAAAATTTAAACTATCCCCCTTTCTTTTTTTTTTTTTTTCTTTTGTTTTCTCAAATGGGCTTATTTATTTGCCGTAATTTCTCCTAGCTATAGGTTAAAAAGAAACCTGTTGAACATTTATGATGAAGAATATTAATATATACTTGTATGAACACAAAGCCTGGAGCTTAAACATCTCAACTGCTGCTCAGTGGAACTCAGGACTTGAAAAAAAACGTGTTAACATCAATCACAGATATCCACCTGCTTCGAAGAGGAACGAAACAAAGGGAATGACGTGATGCCCGAGAGGACTGAAAGGCATCGGAAGTTTAAGATGTCACCATATCTACACAGCTGCAATGTTTTACTTTATTTCTTTCTTTGATCCCACTGGGAGCCGTGAAACTAATGGAGTTATTTGTGCAAGGGGAGGGAGGGAGGGTGGGGTGGGGGGTGATGAGTGCAGTGGTGGGAACAGAGCTTTGCTGACTGATACCTCCATGTTAACCCTGGAAAGACTTGAGAACATTTCCCAGCTTTCATTTTCATCTTCGTTCCCATTTGTGAAGCCTAAGATTCACTCTGTAATTTTAACTTTCTTCACCAGATGCAGAGGGTTTTTTTTTGTTTTTTGAAATTAGTTTTGTCATGCCGCTCTCTCCCTTTTTTTTAAAAAAACATTTGAAAAACAAAAAGAAGCACCACGCTATTGCTGTCATGGTGGTGGACCACTTTTTCCTTTTTTTTTTTTTTTTTTTTTTTTTTTTTTAAAGATACGGTTTGTCGTCTAGCGTCAAAAAATACTGTGAATTTAATTTTGAACTGTAATATCAGTTACTTTTATATGTAAAAAACAAAAAAAAAAAACAAATCCTGTATCAGGATTCTCAGATTTCTGTTTTGTGTTTTTAGAAGAACTAATTTTGAGCATATTGTCTGGACAAATTCAGTGATGAATATGATTTGGGTTGTTTTTTTGTTCTTGTTTTTTTTCCTTTTCAACTCTAGACAAAAGTTGGAAGAAAAACTGCTGTTATACCTTTAAGTTTAGCATGTACGAATTTATACATTGTATAAGGTAAACGCCTTAAAATACATTTGTTAATGTCAGAAATTGTAATTTGTTCTTGGTCTTGGACTTTGTTTACAAGCTGCATTGAAATGAATGGGAAAAAATGCTGATTGAGATGAGTTGCAGGGATTTTGCTTTTTAAAGCCCCTGTGTGCTTTTGTATGATATAGACTAGACTGTATGAGACTCTTGTTGAACAAACCTTCCACTACGGTTAAATTATAATGTAGATCCACTAACGACACTCCTATGTATTCAGGTTTTTGTTACATACACTTTTCTAGCTGTTTGGGCTCAGCTCACTCCTAATTTTCTCACAGCACTGTATCCATGTTTGAAATAACCAAAGACCTGGTAAGTTTGGTGAGTCGAGCACTGCTCGCTGAATTCACATGCACGCAAAAAGCTGTTTTCTTATCAGCATGTATTTTTTATTCAAAGTGTACATCAAAGTATTCGAGAGCCGTTTTCCCGCACAAACGCCAAACCGTGCTTAGAGCTGAAAGCTGCACCCGTGAGGAAAGTTTTGGCTTTGTGGGGCGGTTTGATCTGTCTGGGGAAAACGGTCCTCAAGATTCCAGTTAGAGCATTCACACGTATTCCAGCAAATTCCAGTATCTTATTTTGAAAGGGTTTGTCCTAATTCTCTTTCATATTACATATACTATCTGAACCTCAGTAATAACAGTGTGAGGGGAAGCTGCACAATGACCCTCTTCCACTATTGTAAACTTGTTAGCTGTCAAACTAAAAATGAAAAAAAAAAATGAACGGGTAAAGGCTACAGCCATTATGATTTCCACACTACGTGAACACAATACAGAAAAAACAAAACAGTATGTAAATTATATACTATACATGCATAATGTGAGTCGGGGGGGAGGGCTGCTTTTTTTGTGAAAAGATGAGAAAATAAATACAAAAGAAACGATCGCAGAGGTGGATCTTCACTATGTGAGTTAATATGATGCGTTACTGCTGGCAGGCTTCGTTACACGACTTGGTTTGCCTTTAAAAAGGAAATATCGTAAATGGACGTGTACAAGCCCATGTTGAGTATGTTTGCATATACAGGTACAGTCACTTAAAGGCTACATCAATCAGACCAGCTGACTGATGAGCTTGAGGCTTTCTGTAGTTGCGAATTATCTACAAAATATTGTTGGCAGTTGTCGAAGGAGGTGAAGGTAATAAAACGCTGAGACCAGACAAGTTGGTCTGAGTGGCTGGGAGCTGAACATTCAGCTTTCAAATCCTCCCAATGTGTTGCAGCACCTTATGTGTCCAGCAGGGGGTAGTCTCACATTAGGGCATGATGAAAAGACTAATGATTACAGCTATGGCTATCTCCAGTTACATGAAGTCCTCATGCTGTTCTCCATCGTCGTCTAGTGTGGTGAGAATTTACCTTCTTTTTTTATTATATTTTTTGCCTGTAGCAGACTGAATTTGAATCTTTAATTCCCAACAGCCAAGAACTGAGGTGCAGACAAATCTTCAGGCAGAAGTAGGGATGATCCACTTTAGTCCCATATGTTTTACTGCATGTCCCGCAGGGCTGACGGAGAACATATGAATCGGACGCCTTTGAGACTTAAACACACACACATACACACAAGGATTCCTCTGATGACAGAAATGCTGCTGACACTTGACGTAAGTGAGGGTGAGTCATCATCATTTCTTGTTGGCTATCCTCCTCTTCCTGGTGGCCAGCATGTCGTAGAAAGGATCCCTGCTGATGCTTGCTCTGTGGAGGACAGGAAGGAACAGATTTAACAACGACAACACCTATTTTTAATATCAGCAAAACTGCTTCTATCTAGTCTGTCTGTGTCAGCCCTCGACAGGCTGATGGTTTTTCCGGGATGTACCCTGCTTCTCACCCCATGACAGCTGTGGCAGGCTACAGCCCCTCCCGTCACCTTGAACTGGATATCTCTATCCTATCCATCCTGTTTTGTCTGTATAGTTGAAATAAATCACCCATCTACAAGTTCATCAGCACCAAAATCTGGCACTTACACCTCTGAATGCTGTTCTTCACACACTCGCTGAGCTAGAAATCTGTGCGACTGATAATTGTGTATCTTAGTTCAGTGGAAGTCAAATATTGAGTAACAGAATTTTAGGATGGAGCAGACATGCTGCAAGCTCATGAGTTTTTAAGTTGATGTGCATTTTTTCTTGTCCAATATTTCAGTGAGGTAGTTGCTAACTTTGCGTGCATTAAGCACTGCTGTGCTGTGAAGGTGAGAGACTGAACCAAAATGAGCTGCGGGCTGTAAAGTCAACGCGAGCTAAAAAAAAAGCTCCAACACTTCACGAAGCAAAGAGGAACTGTGGATTAAGTGCGAATCATGTGTGGGTTTGTCACAATGAGCATCTTTCACCTCGCACATGTGATACGGAGCTGCCATAAAATTGTAAAAATTACAACTTCAAGTTTTTCATTAACGCAGCTGCTCGTCAACCACGGCGTATTTAACTTGAACTTCTATAGCGGAGTCACAGATTGCTGATGGGAATAACGCTGAGTAATTAGCCGCTTTCCCACCACCATGACGGCTGACGTGTGCAAGTGCAGAACAGTTTCTACAACAGTAGTTTCCAGCCTTGCAGGTTGAATCAGGGTGGACAGTGTGTGTGTGTGTGTGTGTGTTTGTGTGAAATCTGCTGACCACAGGACAGTCTGCCGCCCCGGAGTGTGGTTGCGGCAGCACAGCTCTGCACCGCTGAGTCTAATGTGTAATCATTCCACTGCCAAAGTGACAGGAGGAGACTTCATGATGTGCAGCCACGACAAGCCAGCAGTCCCCCCCCCTCGATGTGAAATTTTCCAAACCAAGAAAAAGTTTTCAGTCTCTTTAACCATACCCCAGGCAATGCTCACCAAAATAAGATTCCAGTAACTCACCCTTAAACCTTCCCCACTTTCATCAAACATCTCTCCACACCAAGGGTTTTTAAATCTCATCAGGGCACGGGGGAAGATTCAGCAGTACAGTTTTTCGCCTGATATTGATCACACTGAAGCAGAGCCGATCATAACCAGCATGCTCGAAAGTTACCCAGTGGGTCCAATTTGCAGCAGCACCTCCACTCCCCTCTGTGGTTAACAAGGAAGTGTTTGGATGGGAATGCATTAAAACTGTCATTATGTTTTTAAGTGTACAGCAGTGCACCGAGTCTGAGCAGGTGTGTGTGTGTGTCCCCCCCTTTTCTTGTTGCGTGCTAATCAAAGGCAAGTGTGCTTATCCAGCAGAGCAGACATCACCTCCGAGTGTTATCTGCATGGAAGTGTGAGAAAATGAGTCACAGTTAGTCACCAGCCTGCATGTGTGTGTGTGTGTACTCAAGCCTCAAGCATAGTTATGATTAAGCTCGCAGCTCCGTGTATGTGTGTGCGCGCGTGTGTGTGTGGGCTTCTCACAGTCAAGGTCAGACATGAGAAAGTCCCACATGGGAGCAGGCAGGCGTTGGCTAAGTGCCCTCTCAGTGTAAATGGATCCACACTAACGCAGCGTCTCTTACTTGATGGATTTGATCCACTCTTCTTTCTCCTCCGGGGTGGGGGCAGATATCCTGTACACTACGTGGTTTCCCTCGACGACGCGTCCATCCGCCTCCGTTTTGCAGGCCTTGATTACCTGACCTTTATGGTTGGGGTTGTAGAGCTCAAAGCAGTTCTAAAGAAAAATCATGAAACTGTTGATTTACATGATGAAAGAATCCGAGAACACATTGTTTGTGTGTTTTGCTTTTTTTTGGCAGTGCAAAGGTATTTAAAGTTAAATGAGAGGAGGATTTATTCGCAGGGACAGGAGGTGTTTCTTACAGGTTTTCTCGGCTCATCCACTTCTCTGATACTAAGATTTTCCAGAGGTATAATCCCACGAGGCTCTTTATCCTGAAGAGACAGAAAAACAGTCCTCAGTATCACTTATTCATTTGCATGCACATCATTTTACCACCACATAAAATGAAGACAATAATCATATCTATGCGCAAATGAAGTCACAGTGACAAAAGATCCGCCTGGATCATTGTCACATCACCTGTGACACCTTTAGCCTTATGCTGTAGCAGCTAGCATGGCTGCCATGACCCAGTCACAGACTGTATATAAAAGATGGATGTAGCCTCCAATTTTTAAAAAGTAGTCTGGACAGAAACTAACTATTTGCTAACCTGATTTATGAATTCAATAAACACCGTTCCGGTGAGTTTATGGTCTCAGTTGCATGTTTCAGGTATGATTGATATAATATGATGTTATTCTATAAATTATGGAACCATTATGGTAAAATAGATGATAAAGCAGGGCAAGATGCTTCTGGACGAGTGTTTCTGAGCCAGATCCTCCCAAAAATGACAAAAACCAAAATGTGATTTTTATTTTTTTTTAATTATCCATCTTTCATATACAGGCTATGCTGGATGTCTTGTTTGTTGGTGGAACAGAACATGATTCATTCTAAAAAAAAAACAAGAATTTGTAAAAATGTCATTGCAAACAACCTTCACACTTTTATCATCACTGGTAATATTGAAGACATTTAGTACTTTTTGTTTTCTAGCGTGGAGTTTTACTAAAGGCAGTTTCAAATAACAAGACCTCAAAAATATGTGTGTCACAAAAATTTCCCAGAGTTTTTGATGCAACACATTTGCTATTTAGGTGCCATTTTTACCTTTATGTTAAGTCTGAATGCATCTAAGTAAAAATCAAGGTTCGATTAAAGCACTTTGAAGGTTTTTATTCATCCTGGTCACCCAAAGGAGATGTAACCCGACTCTCTCCATCCCCCCATTGTGTCTGCGGGGCCAGATGTGTATGTGTGTGTGTGTGTGTGTGTGTGTTGGGAGAGCTCTTGAGGAACAGCCCCATGTCCTGCTTGTCATCTTCCTTCTAATAAGGTGGCAAAGCGTGGGGGGAGGAAATGCCCTGGGAGAGCTGCTCGCAGCTGGCTCTGCGTATGCCCCCCACCAAAGAAGGCGTTTGTATGTGCTGAGGGATTCATGGTCGTGGGCTTGAGGGAGACACTTGGCTTATAGCTTAGCAGGGCCAGATGTGTGTTGCAGACTTTGCAGATGTTTCCTATGATGTCTCATGTTAATTGCTGGAGTGAGGTTCATTTAGGTCAAGGGGGCTGCATCTGTTAAATAGCAAAGCTGGAAGGCACAGACCAGTGCCAATATGTGTGCGCGCATGTGTGTGTGATAGACTAATCTGATGCCCCTTTGTTTAATCCGTCTCTACTATATCTATTCACAAAACTGTACTAAACAGTCCTGGGTTAAATATTTTAAAATAATGTGAAAATTTATTACAGATGCATTCTTAAAGGAACAGTCTGACATTTTAGAGATTATATTTACTCTAAATATAATATAACCCGATATTGAAAACCAAGTCATGTCTGCAGTGCAATTAGCTGATTATCTTAGCATAGATTATTTTAACACCAGCATCATGATGATTGATTATATGTATGTCTGCATGTTTGTTCCCAAACTCCACCTGGACAACTGGTTTAATATTGATTAAACTTAACCGATAAACTACCTAAGGTACCAAGGCTCGTAACATCTACATGATGACTAATTATAATATTTCAAATAAAAAGTACTGTTTCATTTTCTGTGGATTTAAATATAGAAACTGTGTGATCAAGGTCGGTGTGTGAACATATGTCGTTTTTACATGTAAATTGCATAAATTTGCCACTTGTGCACACGTTTTCACGGTCACTAGAGGTTTTAAGTTTTAAGAACTGGCAAAGCACACCTTCACCATTGTGCACCATGAAATGGTCAAATTCTGTCCTGACACACACACACGTGCACACACCAAATTGCCTACTTACTGTTGTGTATTCAAAGTAATAGAGGCAGTTGTCAGTCAGAATAAACCACCTCCTCTTCCACGTCTTCACTCGGCCGCCTGCGAGGGAGAAACAAACAGTGTATGAGGGTAAACTGAAGAGGTGAATCTGTTTGTGTATGTGGAAGCTAACCTGCTTTGTTCCACGTTCCACATCTGGTTCTAATCAACATTTCCCAGCATTATAAGACCGAATCAGACCCTTATCCCTCAATCCCTTGAGACCGATGCCTGCAAGGGCAATGGTCTGAAGGGGAATGAAGGTGTTTCTCCTCCAGGAGGAATCACAGACACATACAAACGCATACATGCGACAGCTAAGAGAAGCAGCGCCCTGACCCGATTTGAGAAAAGCCTGACACTTTTTAAATAGAAAGCAACAGAAAAAAATAAATAATGGCCTGTGATTGTTGCAGTGACACTCTTGGAAACATTTTAATGCATGCATCCATCCATCCATCCATCTGCTCCCGCTTGTCCTTTTCAGGGTCGCGGGGGAGCGCTGGAGCCTATCCCAGCTGTCATAGGGCGACATTTTAATGCATTAATGCAAAATATAAGGAATTCCCCACAATCTGTCCATCTAGCTCTGTCATTGAATAAAAAAATGGATTATTGGGATTATTGGATTTCCTGATAATTACCCCATCAACAACATGATAAACAATTTATCTATGTAATCAAAAAATAAAAAATAAAAACTTAATGGGACTTATGTCAACATATAATCTTCATAATAACTTGTTTGCTGACTGGATGAAACGTGCACAAAGCAGCTGTCACTGATGTAATCAATAACGTAATGCTTATGTGACTCAGATTATCATCCTAACACCCAGTATGATTTATTGGACTAGTTAACGAAATAGAAGTTTTACTCTGCTGCAGTCCAGGGAACCACATGTACACTTAATATATAGAGCCATCATCAGTTTGTTTTGTTTACAGAAAGCTCAAATAAATGTAGTTTTTATGAAATTTTGTTGCTATGATTAAACTATAAGAGTTTGAGTTGGTGGATGAATGGATGGGCTGGAGCCAATCCCAGCTGCCATAGGGCACGAGGCAGGTACAACCTGGTCAGATCGCCAGCCTGTCGCAGAGCTAACACAGAGAGACAGACAACTGTTTGCACACATTGACAACAATAGGAAATTTAGTATTAACCTAACCCACTTGCATGTCCAAAGACATACACACACACACACACACACACACACACACACACACAGGGAGAACATACAAACTCCACACAGAAAGGCCTCGGCCAGATGGCCTAGACCTTCTAGCTGTGAGGTAACAGTTCTAACCACCACCCTCTGTGCTGCTCTCAGGCAAGTCAATCAGTTAAATTTACACCTCCCTGTTTAATTCACCTTATTTGTGCCTGGGACTACCAGCACAACATAAATCAAGAGTTTTAAGGAGCTTCGTTGCTCCTTAAAACTCCTTAAACATTTGAGGTCGATGTAGCTGTGATTAGATTAGAGTCCAATATACTGCTGTAAGAATTCAAAAGATTTAAAACAGTCTAGTGAGTGCAGCTCATTTGCTAGAGGACAGAGAAATCCCTGAATGAGCGGGAGGTAATAAAGCCTGCAGGGCAGGAACAAATGGAGGACAATGAAGAAAGGGAAAGGCTCTCTGATGTTTCGCTGCATGACCAGCCACGCAACCGTAGGTATACATTCCCACAGTGCAGACACAAGCAGCCACATTCACTAAAGCCCGAGCACGACTGCGTGTTCTGGCAGGAGGAGCAGGAGATGTGTGACGTGCAGGGAAGTGGTAGAGAGCATGAGATGACCCGTTCAGCTAATCGGTATGAATCACGATGATTCCTGGCATCTACAAAGAATTGACGTTCTATTGACGAGTAATTTGGCCTAACCTTTTGGGTGACTTGCTGATATTTTCATGGCTGTTATATAATTTTATGTTTCCTTTCAGTGAAGTTGCAGAAAGGATTCTAATGGTTGTGTGCAGGTTTTGAAGCTAATGCTACAGCTGATATTGGGCCAGCTTATACAGCTTTTTTTGGTATGGAAAAAGGCAAAAAATCTTAGAAAAACTGAGTAAAAATCACAGAGCAAAATGGAATAGCAGAACGAAGAGTGAAACAGAGGTCAGAGAGAGGGAGGGAGGAACCAAAACATGGGAGGAAAAAAAGAGATAAAAAACACCATGGCAGGAAGATGAAGAGAGAAAATGCAGAGATTACTATAAAAGGAGAAGAGAATAGTAGACACAACAAAGAGGAGAGGTCACAAGCTGATGGATAAAGACAAAAACAGACATGCTGCAGGTGCACCACAAATTTCCTTTGAAACCTTTTGCCAAGGCCAACTTAGTTTTGCCTAGCTCTTTGTTTCCTTGTGATCTCACTTGCCTGACAACCTCCCCTGTGTTTGAAGCTCATGCTGCCCGCAAATCTGTCTCGCACCATCAGCCACAGCAGCTCTCCCTGCTCGACTCTCCACTCCTTGCTTACCCACCTCTCATCGATCCTCTCAGCCATGCTTCCACCTTCAGCACGATCAACCCCAGCCCTCTACATTTGCTATTATTTTGCTTCTCCAAGGTTTTAATTATTCTGGAGTGAATCTGGTGAAATATTTAATCGAGTCAGTCTACCCTAGGTGCTTAACATTTATTCTTGCATGCTCGCATGCGACAGCGGTAACAGGCAAACGTCATTCGTTGGTCATAGGCACCATTTTTGTAGTTTTTTGTGGCACCTCACTATGTGATGTCTGTCACAAATTTATGTTAATCTATTAACAAAAATACAGCACACAATTGCAACCAACATGACCAACATGAACCACCATGGTGAAGGTTCATTTTGCACCTCCGAGGCGCCCCATACATACCGAGCTTTAAGAGCCAGCCTTCCCTGTCGGGGTTGAAGAAGGTGTGCGTCAGATCGTTCCCGTCGTCCTCTGGGATTTTGAAGGGCTCGTTTTTGATGCTGTCGTAAAGATTCTGCATAGAGAGAGAGTGGTGGTTCAGGGGAAGCTAGTAAATTAAATGTCTCATTTGTATGGAGTGCGTGCAGCAGGGCAACCGCACATTTAAATCATCGCGCCACACACTTGGTACAGACAAATCCTCACCCTGAGAAGCTCCTCTGGCAGATCTCCCCCTTCATTGATCCCCCTGTTCATGGAGATAAAGCGCTCCACGGGGGGCTTGTCTCTGACGTTAGGGTTATGCAGGCTGGTGTTCAGCATGATGATGGCGAACGACAGCACATAGCAGGTGTCTGAGACAGAGAAATGGAAAGGGCGCGATGCGATGGATTAGAAAAAGCCCATGTCCAGGCACAGTGAGCACATTTATCCCTGCTGTTAATATACAATTATCACTGTTAATGATTTTAATCAATTTTGGTTACATAAAAAAAGAATATTACAATTTATTAAAAAGTGTGTGCACAAGAGGGAGAGAGGCGCGTGTGTGTCTGCAGAGGAACGAAGCGTTTACGGTCTCGCAGACTCACACAGGCCAGTGGCTGCCTGTAAATGAATCATTCATTCCCGTCTGTCTGTCTCCTCTCACTGACACACTTTGGCTCTGGCTGTCCCGCGCCGTCTATTGTCTGCCTGCTACTTTGCAAACGAGGACCTCTGTACCAAACTCACCACAGGGAAAAAGGTGCTGAAGCGAGGCGAATGCCATGTTGTCGAGCTGGACGAAACCCAGGTTTCGCTTGCTCGTGGGAATTTTTAAAAACCTGAGGTCGTGTTGTGTTTTTCCCAGTCTTGATACGCAGTTTACGGCAATGAACAGGAGCCGGTGCACCCACACACGTACCGACTGTCACACACACACACACACACATAATAAAAATGCCCGCCTGCCTGTCATCAGATTCTGTTACAGGCTGGGGAAATGTCTACCACAGGAATGTCCAGTATGTAAATGATACAAAAACTTCATGTATCAAAAAAGAGGCTTTTAAGCATGTAGCTTAATCACCAAGCACTTTTACTTTTCAGCATTTGGATTGGCTCAAATGCTAAAATGGGACCACATGGTATAGCCATGGTATAGCACACAAAAGGTTCCTGTGAAATCTTTTACATTATTTATTGACAGATGTAGCTGCTGGCTTTGTTTACCACAACACTATGTATCACTCAAGACAGGTTGAGCCTCCCTGAATAATGCATTGGTTGTATACTCATAAGCTCCAATGTAACTTGCTTTAATCTGGTTAATCCTTGTTGAGCTTTAGTTACAGCAACTCTTATGGCTTAATGGTTGAAATGCATTAATAAAAACAGGCCATCACTCAGGCAGTATATCTGCAGGCACATTAGATTAGATGATTTCTGTGTGTTGGATTTCACATTTTCCTTTCATTTACCACTGGGGTAAAAAAAAAAAAAAAAATGATGCCAAAAGAACAGTTTATTAATCTGAAAGATTTGATTTGAAAAGTCTTGAATACATGGGAATCACTGGTTTACACCACAGCAACATGTTGTGCCTCTGACCTGTCGACTGGAAAACTCCAGGGTTGCACTGACAGTACCGCGAAGCAAAGGCCTCCATCATACGGTCGATCTTCTGCGCCTCGCCGGGCAGGCGGAAACTCCACAGGAACTGCCTGCAATAATGAGGCGTAGGGTTCGCACAATGCAGTTAACTGTTGAAATTATTATCCCCCCTCCTGCTCGATATTTGAGTTAATCGCTCCCCTGACCGTAGTGCTTGGACGAGGTTTAGGTCTGCAAATTCGTGCAGCTCCACAAAAGCCTGAAGCACCTTGATGTTGAAGTCGTCCCTGGAGAAAGCAATAAAACCCCCAAAAAACAAAGAAGGTAAAAGTCAGGTTTACAGTATCATTCAACAGCTAATCATTTTCTTTGAAAATACAAAACGTTTAATGGCGATAAAAACCCTGAAAACTATGTAAACCTAGACAGGTTGGGGAAATCATATTAATCCATGAAGGCGTTTCACAATCCAAACTCCTTTTTTTGTTGCATTCCCTTCATATTTGTGCCCCAGCTCATATCAGACGCTGTGAGGGTCTGGAAGCAATTGAAACAGCTGGATAATAGTGCGTTTCTCTCCACCGCAGAGGGGAGGACGGGGGTAAACGGTGCGTTTGACTGATGAAAAACAGCTAAAAAGGACCAAACCCATACAGGCTCCTCTTTGTCAGAGTTTTGTTTGGCCATTGGAGGGTTTTCAGAGGAAAAAGTCGGCAGCTGCTCTCAGACTGCGGTCACGGCTTCTCTGATCATATTTGTTGTACACCGGGCTCCATGAACCTGACCCCTGTGTAGTCTCTGTATTGTGTATATTGTTGAAACCAAACCAGGAATTTTAAAGACTTAGCTTTTTGTTTTTTGTGGAAAGAAATTGTAGAAGGGTTGAAAGCGCTGGCTTATAAGAAACCTACAACAAACACTCTTTGAATTACTCTCAGAATGACTTCTTCTTGCTTATTTGTAGTTTTCGGTCTCGTTTGTGATTACAGTGCACGCTCGGCTGTCATCTACAGCCAAATAAATGGACTCCTGTCCCGTGAGAGTTACATGCAAGGTTACATTTATTCGTGCCTCAGTGTGCAATAATAATAATAGTACTAATTCGTCTCCTAGTTGTTTTCCTTTTCCACCATCTCTGTCTCTATTTTCCTTCTCTTCCTCCCCCCCTCTGCTCAGCATGTAATGATAGGTTCCTGGTCCTTGCATAAGCTTAATTAGTGATAATTACTGAGTGCAAACCCCCATCCTGTGCTTAGTGTGATTTCCAGTGGGTAGATAGGCTCTTTGATGATCCTCCATGAATAAAGCCTGTTAGTAATAGAAGGAGTCTTCAGAGCCCCCCCCCCAGCCCCCCTGTCTTTCAGCGTGTGTTTCATTGATTCACTATTGTCAGACTACATCTGTCTGCTGATGCACAAGCAGCACCTTTACTCGTGTAAGCCAATGCAGCGCGTTGTTGATGCAATTTCCTGCATGGACTAAAGGGCAAAGGGTCAGGCGGTGGAGCAGATAGTCTATTTGAAGCTATTTTAAAATGCTCTGTCGCCAATTAAACATTCTGCGCTCACAGAAAATAAAAAGAATCCATTTATAAGCTTGAACACTGGCAATAAAAGAGCCTACTTTTAATTAAGCTTGTTCAAATGGCAGTTTAAACAAAGCACCAAATCCAGCTGGGACAGCATCAGAGGAATGCAGCCAGTCAAAATAGCTGAGGATTTATTCACCACCTGCAGATACACCATCACCTGACAGAGTCTGCGCTCGGTGCTATGTGATTTCCTGTATTTTATATTGGCTCCTTGGGGGCATATGCTTGTTGTTAGGTCTTGGTTGCAGGCAGCTGAGCATTGCTGAGCATAGAAATGTTTGAGATTCAGATTTTTCTTGCGATATTTGCATTTTAGATTTTATATCAATGACAGAATAAAACTCTTTAATGCCTTTTTTCTACAGACTGTATATAAAAAAATGGAGGTAAACCCCCCCCCATCTCTGGCTCAGTAATAAATAACAGGGTTCATTAGTGGACAGTTTTGAATCTTTGTTGTTCGTTTTCTAGCAGCTTCCATGTCTTGGTGTGGACTTCCTGTGTTTCTATACGGTTAAAATAGCACCATCCATCTCACTAGTCTTTCAGCTACTGCGTTACAGCATTGTCACAACTTGTCTCTTTCTTTATTATCCTGCAGTCTGACCTGAGATATAAAAAGCTGGATGATGGTTTTATTACCAGCTATAAGTCCCACTGGGCGGACTTATAGACCAACACGCCTACGCTGCCTCAAAGATTTATGTTAGAAAGGGGTCAATCATGTTCCCCCTCTTTAATCAGTAAATCCAGTCCATAATTTCCTTCTTTAATCACAGAGGGGGTGTAAATCTCCTGTAAGGAGGACTTTCTCTCTAGGCCTGATAGACGCTTTGTCTTACCGCTCGCCTAAGTAGTCCCCGATGACGGTCTTGTTGAGGCCCTCGCCTTTGTAGAGGAACTGAGCGATGTCTTCTGGAGTGTGCTGGAGAAGGTCGTTCTCCAGCAGGAACTGTATTCCCTGGAGAGGAAGAGGAGGAGGAGAAAGCAGGATGACTGTTCATCTCAAATCATGGTGGGATGATAGATCATGACAAGATTTCACCGCTGTGAAGAGATTGCGTTTCAGTCCGGCACACTCGCTTCAAGGCTACTGACACTTTAAAGGCTGTGGTGGGTTTTGCTAAGAGCTTCAGAGCTTTGACAAAACTGTAAACCGCAGAAATAACACAGCGGAGTACCTTTTTAGGATCCATGTTGAATTTCTTCCTGCCCATAGCGATCTGTTTGTTTCTCTGGGAAGTTTTACTGGAACACAAAAATAAATATAGAGACTTTATTTATTTACTAAAAAGAACTCCAAACATGAATGATTTTCACCATCTAGCATGACAATAAACTCACTGTATCAACACTCTGGTAAGTTTTCTTACACGTGTAGGGCTACACATGGTCTCCTTGATCCACCCTGAGGCAGTGGCTTTGTTTCCTAAACCAAACACTGAGTGATGGCAAAGCTGGCCCCAGACAATAAATGAGCTGCCTCCTAACGTGGACTTTTCACTCACTTCATGTGGAAACAGCGCAGTGACTTCTGTGCTGCTAACATTCCTTTTTTAAAAACATAGTAAAGGGGCAGCGTCACATCTTGAGAGTGCTCAGGAACAACAACCAAAAGCTGCTGGTGACCTTTTAACACTCCTCCACAGAGAGCGTGCTGACACTCTGTATCACGGTATGGTCCAGGAGCTGCACCGACGCACAGAGGAGACAGCTTCGACACAGCTCAGAAGGCTGCTCTCCGCCCTCCCTGCAGGGCTTACTCACCTCCAGCTTTTAAAGGACCCCCTCACACCCTGGCTCTCACCTGTTCAACACCGTTGCCCCTCTGCAGGTGCTACAGGGCACACAGACTCGGAAAGAGCATCTTCATAAGTGCCATAATCACCTAGCCACCACCACCTCCTCCTCTTCCTCATTCTGCGATAATTTCCTTCCTTTACAATATCACAGCTAAGTGCAATGATATTAGAATATTGTCTATTATTGCTTAAATCATTGTGCAGTTCTTAAATATTTGCATGTTCATGTTACTCCATAGGATGACCGCTTGTTGTTAGCACATTGACTTCCTCACCATATTTTAAACACATCTTATTTATTTATTAGTTTTAATGTGAAGTACTTTTCTTATGTCTACTGTGTAAATGGCTGTACGCTTGTTTCATCATACATTTCATGACAATAAAAGCTTTTTAATCCCCATTCTAATATACAATAGGTATGATAATTCATACAGCCAGGTGTAGTTATGTCACATAATGCTGGTCTGTCATCAAAACTTGCATGCAAATCCTAAACGCAACTCAGACAGAGGCAATGAGCCACAGTCACAGAGATAGCTTTTATGAGGCAAAATCTAATCAAATGTTGCTGCTATTTATTGCTGTAGACCATCACCTGTCATGGAACACTCTAAAATCAATATTGTATATGTTTGTGTTATTTTAAGGGTGTTTCTGTCAACTCTATACAAGATTTGTTCTTTTTTTAAAAATGTAACCCAGAAAAAGGTTTGGTATTTATCCCCATAGATCGCTGCCATAGTGAGAAGGGCTCGATGAAAGCCTCACAACAAATAGGGAGTAACTTTGAGACACACTGCTGCCATTAAATCCACACTAAAAACAATTAACCTGTTTCCACACTTAGACATGCCTGTCCACATGAAACAAGATAATAAGGTAAAAAAAGACTATAGCAATATCTCTGTTTAACAAAGCATCTCCACTTTTTTGACTTACCTTTCTCCGACGCATGTCAGTTGCTCGATCTCCGTCATCACCTCTGCTATCTCAAACTTCAACCTCTGTGAGAAACACAGACAAAATACAAACCCCAGTTGGTTTTCTTTATGCTTAAGCAGGACAAAGCAAAGGGATGAGACGGGACTAAGAAAGAAGTGTACGCAGTGGAAAACTAACTTTTTTCTTATGAGGAAACTGCGTGTGCAAAGATAGGCCCATTTGCATTACATACAGCATGCAAATGCCCACAGTGCCGCAGCAGCGTATAGACAACGGAAAACGATTGGGAATACAGTTAAGCAATTACAACAAATACATTCAGCACTGTCCTTAATTTGGCAATAAAATGATTTTCAATCAATATACAACGGTTGTAGTTAATCAACTTAGCTAATGAGATGAAGCTAAGTCTATCCAGTTAATATACTGTATATATTCAAGCACACACCTCTATGTCATCGAGCAGCTCTCTCTTCCTCCGCCTGATGTTCGACAGCTCATCCCTCTCCTCCACGGACAGATCCTCAGGGACTGAAAAGCACGATGGAGAAAACACAGAAGACATTACCTTAAGAGAAAACAAGTCAACTAAAAGGAGCAAAACAGGACTGCTAAATCAAATCTAGCAGTTCACTGCAAAGATGTAAAAGCAGTTTTAAGGCTTATTCTCCTAACACAGTAAAGTGGGACCTTGGACAGCTGGAACAGCAGATATCAAGAGCCTGCATGTTAATTTATAAAGACAAAAAGAGAAGGCAAAGGGTCTTAATTATTCCACTTGAAAGTGTTTAGCCCCTTCCCTCCTTCCTTCTCCATTTGGCTCGGGGGGAAAATTCTATTAATAAAACCAATCCAGATTATGTTTCTTTCATGTGAATTTGGTAATTTAACACAGCCCATGACCCCAACCCCCTCCAGCTGTGTGTGTTTTACCACTCTGAGTAAGAAAAAAAACCCAAAACATGCAAGAGAAAAAGATGATTTGCTTTCTTTTCCAGTGCTTCACTCTTGTTTTTCCCTCTAACTTTATCCCTCTTCCATCCAGCGCACGCTTTACTTCTCAATTTTCTACATCTTCCCGAGCACAGTGAGTCTGTGAAATCCTGCTTCATTAAGCCAACCAAAAAGCAGAAAGCGTAAATCTCTCAACAGGAAAGTGGCACATCTAAAAATCATGTGCAGCTTCACATGTTGCTAAAGGGAAAAAAACAACCCACCCCCCCAAAAAACCAAGAAAAACCCACCACTTGTTATTTCCCCCTCACAGTCGGGATTCTGCGCCAATTAAAAATAAAACAGGGTCACTGGGCTCAAGAGGAAGTACTCAAGCCCCCTTTAATTTGACAGCTTGCAGAAGAATTGCATTCAGGGCGGCCAAGTATTGTTGTCGATGGTATTCGCATTTAGCAGTGACACAAAAGGTACTTTCTAACCCGGTTATGTAATTCTGAAGCAGCGTGATGAGGGTCAGGTAAAGATGGGGTGGGGGATTTTCTCCCCAGGGCCATGATTTTAATAGACAGCAGATGGGAACATGAAAGCACAACGAAAATAAAGTTGTTAATTAATTAGCGTTGCTCACCTTCGGCTACCTGACATCACTTACACTACTTGCAATTCTATTGTGACCATGAATGAATGTGGCTTTGAAGACAATTACTTGGGAAACTCCCAAGTTTCCCAGTTTCAAGGCTCTTTCACATGACTTTTTAATGTTTTATTTAAGTGTTTTTGAAAGATTTCGCCTGCATACATCAAAGTCTGTTTGTGAATTTTACTGGTTAAAAGTTCAAGAAGGGTTGGAGGCATCTAATTAGTTGGAAGGATGTGCTCCCTGTGTCCTCCGCTTTATGAAATCTCAATCTATGCCTATATCAGCACAGTCGAGTTGTTTCTAAGCGTTATCTTATGCTAAACTATAGCTTTGTATTTAATGGACAGATATGAATATGGTATAAAAATTTTCCACGTTTATTGGGGGTGATACCAGTGCCAAAACCAGAAAAAACAGACATCAACAGAATACAACCTGGGTGGCCCTCCTGTCAGCTAAAAATGGGAAAAATGAAGCTTCAATTCACAAAATTGAACAACAGAAAACTGGAATCTGATCTGAAGAAGTTTAGGCTTGCTGGCGGTGGTGTGATGGTGTGGGGGATCATTTACTGCCTCCTCGAACCAAAATGAGTATTGTTTAAATGCCACATCGTCAACGCTGTTGATGGTGTCCATTCCTTTATGGCCACAGTGGGCCACCATGCGCCCTGTCACAAAGGTCAAATCATCTTAAACTGGTTTCTTGAACATGACGATGAGTTCACGGTACTCAAATGGCCTCCACAGTCACCAGATCTCAATCCAAAAGAGGACTGTGGGATGTGATGGAAACCTAAACACTTTCTATCATTAAGTTTTTTTAAAAACGAAGTATTATTAGCAAATACTGGATATTGTATTGTAAGTGTTAATGCCAATATATATCAAATATGTTAAGACATAGGCTAAAGCATCAGTCGAATGTGTTTTTCTTAGAAAACTAAATGGTAATCATGGTGAATGCTAACAGCTAAACAGGTGGATAAAACATTTCCTGGCACCAGCTTTCTCAGGCTAAACAATCAAATCGTATTCCGGCATCTGACACGGTTTGTACCAGATGACTAATTATTAAAACAGGAAATAATCTATAAAGCAAAAAAATAAAAAAAAATAAAAAGGTTTTCCCAATCATTGGGCTTATTTTATGCCTTTTGAATAATTGTCCCAGAGGACGATTTTATGCAGGAGGCACACAGCTCCATGTTTTCCATTAGCCTATGGCTGTGCATTAGCTAATAGAGATATCCCACGGCTGCAACAACAACGTGCATGATTACAATCTTGATTCGTTACAAATTGAATGAGAAGAGGATGCTCCCTTTAATGAAAGCCAAGCACCATTAGTGGCATAGCGTTATCACGATCCTTCAATCGAGGCTAGTCTTGCTGGATCTACAAGCTTTTCAAACCACATGATAACAGAGAAAGCCATAAAGTCCCTGCTATTAGTGCTTCTGGTCTACTGGACGCTCTTGCTTAGCAGTGTATGACCTTTCTTCAGAGGTGGTCCACCAATTAGATTATTAACACACCCGCCCCGTGACCTTCTATGACTTACTCAGGAAATGACTTTAGTGTCTTTAGCAAACTGGTCGCCACCAAGCCAAACGCAGCCATACTTGAATGATAATCTACTAAAATCAATTACGGTGTGAGTCACTGCCTCTAAGTAAACAGCAGATCTTGAGAGGGTCAAATCATACAAAAGTTAATGGCACGCTGGCTTCAATTTGTGTCTAAGAAAACAAAAAAAAGCTAGACACACTTTAACTTCGTGACCTCTAGAAGAAATCCCCAATAGGCGACATTAGAAATACACGGCATCGAGTGAGTGATTCCAAAGGTTAACACTCCAACATGTGTGCGGCAAAACTAAAGGGTTCTAGCAATTTCCTGCCTTAAAAAACTAAATCTCCCCAAAATCTACTTTTAAGCGTAAATCCCCTGCTGCTCTTCACACCCAAAAGCAACAAAAGTCCCCCAAACACCCACTAAAACCATGCAGGAAATCGTCTGCAAACCATCGATGTGTGTGTGTGTGTGTATATATATATATATATATATATATTTATTATATTCAAGTTATTTTTTGGGAGTCGACAGAAGAAAGGGGAAAAGAATTCCCAGGCTTTGAGAAATGAGTCTCTGAATCCTGTGTTCAGACCATTCGTGCAGGAAAAGCAGCGAGGTACTTGCAGCACATGGAGCTCACTTGAAACTGGCTGTGGTCCCAGTTGTCACTGACTCGTGTGACTGAGAGGGGATTTGTCTAGATTCACTGCCTTTAAACTGACTTTAAACGCTATAATGTATTTTAAAGTGGATGAGCTTTGAGAAAAAAAGGCATCCTTTTTATCCCAGTTGGCTCTGAAGCTCTATGTGTCACATGAGAGGAAGGAGGAAAGACCAGGAAGGAAACTTCCTTTGGATCCAGACCCTAATCCGTGCTCTGCTGTCCTCAATCCCTCAAACAGTGGACAAAGGCATGCTTTATATTATATTATAGCCCAGATCATACATACCATCGGATATGTAGATGAAAATACATATGATTACATGCACACCAAAGCCAGCTGGCACTAATCCTACACACACTCTTTACAAGCCCTGTACACTCATACAGTGTGATATATGGCAGCATATACACAGATGTTCCCAGCTGCTAGCCGCTGCCTGGCTCAGTGATGCTGGATAAAGTAACGTGATAGTTTGCGCTGCAGCAGATCACCAGGTGTAGCTATCTGCAGAACCACGTCGGTACAAGTGATGCTGTGAGGTGAACAAGGGTTTGATACAGAAGGTCAAAGGTCACAAACGTATGCCGTATTGAAGCAAAGTGGTACACAATGAAGAGACGTTCCTGGGTGGCTAACATGGCCTCCAGTTTTAACTACCTCTGGGGGTCACCATCAAAATCTGGGGCTCGAGCGGCTGAAGAGCCTTTACACTGATTGCTCTGTTAATCTGCAGTTTGGGGGCTGGGGACCTCCTGCTGTGAGTGCATTTGTTTGAGTGTGTGGTTGCATAGGAGGTGGTCTGCACATGATGTCCTGGTTATATTGCACATCTGTTCGGCATCAGCACTATGTCAATATTCGATGTGATGCTTCCACAGCCTTATGCCAGTGGCTAAAGTAACTATGATCGGATGATTTGATTGGCCAGAGAAGGCATTTTTGTTGGAGCTGAGAGGATGAGTGCAGTTCAAACAGCATCAGTTTCACACACTGGAACTCTCCAGTCCTGGATGCTCCAGGTTATAGACAGATTAATGTTTTTCCGAGCTCATAAAGTCAAGTTCTCACTGAGAAGTATGGCTACACCCAGTACACTACAAGTACCCAGTACTCATGATAGTGCCAAAGTTTGATGTGGAAAGTTGTACCCGTCTGACCCTGCACAGTCACTGTCTTTGCTGCATGATAAAAAGGATCTTAGCATATATGCTGTGCTCACAGCGAATGAAAAATAATATTTCTATTGATGCATTAAAATCCAATCCAATCAACATTTGCATCTGCGCCGTGGGTACAGGTACTTGCTGCAGTATTCTTCTCTGAGCGATAGGCGTATCAGCGCTAGCCTTGGAGTAGAAGAAGTTGGTGTGCACCGATGACTGTAGAAATTGGTGTTGACACTTTGAGGATTATGTTTGATAAATGGCTGAACAGCCTGTAAATTCTTACCAAACTTAACAACCAGCACAACTGTTATCAAATGTTACACAAAACAGAATAAGCGCTACACAGAACAGTACCAACAAAATCCTTCGTCTCCACCAGCATCGTCGCTTTTATACGTGTAAAATTCGAGCCCTACATGGTCAAACCTCATTTGGATGCGGTTCCAGTTTCAGCAGGCAAAGATGGACAACACTGATATGACAACACATTTTGAAAAGCGACATGTATGTGGCTGATCATTTCCTTTGCTTCCTGTGGGTGTCAGCTGACAGACAAGCAGCAGAATACAACGCTTTATCTGATATGTGCATGCTCGCCTCCAATATTGTGATAGATATCTAGCCAGGGAGCAATTTTGAAATCCAAATTTGGTGCCTATTATTTTGCACGCATCACTGAACAAGAGCAAACTTCTGATATCTCGAGTGATGCAGACTACACGCAGGCAGCGGCAGAGAACCGGAGCTGGATGATGGGCAAAGACTTCTGTTAAACAGGAGCTCTGCGCTGGCCTTCAGCCCGCTCTGAGATCTGGGATGTTCCTGTGATGGTTGTGTCGCTGCCTGCAAAAACACCGAGTCTGGTGGACCACCCTGATCATGTTCACAATGAGACCAGAACAACACTTTAGAAGCCACCCACAACGTCAAGGTAATTGCTCTCTCTTGGTATTGACTCCCAAGTTCACTATAGTTATTATACACAGATCACCTCAAAATATCCAAATATCCAGATGGCCACCTGGCAGATCAAATACTTTCCATTTAAAACAAAAACAAAATTTCAGTTCTTATCCAAGTCTAGTTGAACACAGACGTGAAAATATATACTTGATCGAGAAAACGGTGCAGGAAATGAAAGGAGAAAGTGCCCGGATATTTTATTAAACTTCAAAAGTTTTCTCCAAAGAGGGAATGATTCATTTCCATGGATTTAGGAGAGTCTGATGTTGAGCCTCACTAATATAGGATTTTAAAAGTCGATACAGATATCGATGCCAATACTGACATTACGCAGGTTATTTAAAAATCTGATATTCCTACATATTGGCTGATTTTCAGACATACAAAACATTAACAGATACCCTTCCTCATTTATGCTCTCCACCGACGCTGCTCGGATCAGCTGGTGGTTGTATTTGTCGACTTTGCAGAGCGCCCTCTTTTGGACAAGCTGTGCAACATCGAGCTCGACATGGTTGAAGGGTGTTTCTCCGGTCTCGTTTTTACTTTTTGAACTTTTCATCTGTTGGATGTTATAAATGCAGATACTGATATATCAGGAAATAGCTAATATCAGCCAATAATAGGTTCAATGGCAGAAGTGCAAATCATAGAGGTACACCTCTATGAACCTCTACCCTGAAAACCTAACCAGCAGTATGTATTTAAAGGGACATTTCACCCCAAGAAAAATGACATTTCTATATTTTCCCTCTGGCCTGTGCAGTCATTTATGCATCTTGATCGTAGAATAAATGAACAAACTGTAGAAATGTTTGCCTTCTCTTAAACACATACATAAAAAGCTCAGTAAACAAACCTTACAGTGGGTATTTTAATGCACAATGTTTTTCTTTGTATAAAAGTGCAACCACTTTTGTACAAAGCATCTTAAGGCAACTGCTGTTGCGATTTGGCAGCATATAAATAAAATTGAACTGAAGCAGCAGTGATATCGCTGTGCAGACAGACTCATGCAAAGGCTAGGGTTTGTATCAAGATGTTCAAAGATTAGGGGCGTAACAATTTTGTAACTGATACAAAACCACGATATAAACCTCCGCGATATCATATCGCAATTGCATCTTCCCATTACGTGACAGCCATGCTGTTAATGGGTGATTAGAGAACACAGCTTTGGAGTCTGCAAGAAAACTAACACTCACAGATCATTCAGATAATGTACTAACTGCTAATGTATCATAATAATAGACAGTTTTTAATCCACTCACAATCGAGTGATCAGCCCTGTGGTAAAAAAGATTTTCTTCAGGGTTTTTTTGTAATTCATCCCCTCTGAAAGAAAAACCAAGAATGGATTGTTTGCTGGTTTTAGAGAATTCTTATGCACAAAGTAAACATTTATGACCTTTCCCCTCAGCTGTGCTGTATTTTTAGTAAGCACTATAACAATACATGTCAGCCAAGTAGTTAATAATAAGCCTACTGTTCAGTTGTAGTACATAACAGAGGAAAAACACATGCAGTTCATTCTTGGGATGAAATGTTCCTTTAATATATGGCCTGACATAAGTGCCGACAGTGAGACTGACCTAAGATATGTAGTAGTGGTTGAAAAGTAACCCACGTATTTGTGCTGAGGTGAGAAAGGGTTTGGCGTCCTCCATTTCTATCCAGCCAGAAGCCAAGAAAAACATGCAAGTCTCACAGCCACCCCCACTACTCCCTCCCTCCTTTCAGGCCTGTATGATCGGCTGGACCCAGTTTTCTTCATTCTCCTAAACTGGACGCAGCGTTCCCCTTCAGCTGAAATTACTCAGACACTGTAGGCCCAGATCTCTGCTGCTGTCTCTCTGTGTTGGTCCCCACAGTGAAACACGCTCATTTAATTTGCCGAGCCTTTTGTCTCCCATCTGCTCTCCGTCTCGCACTTAAAGAGATTCCTCCTTTCAAAGCTCGGAGCAATAATTCCAGGCAAAGCATCCCCCTATTTACAACAGCAGAAACATTGCCTCACTGACAAACAGTTGCAATGTCTTGTTTCTCTCTCTCTCACACACACACACACACACACACACACACGAAAACACACACCTACTACCATGGAGATGGGAACATGTTGCAAAGCCTCCACAGTCTCTCTTCTAATCAGGTCCATATGTAGTCATCTCTCCCAACACTTAAATAATGCAGTTTGTTACGAGCCCCGACTCAATCCTTGCGCATCACGCGCCAGCACTGTCTTTGTGTGTTTGTCTACTTACATGTGGTGTAATGCAACTGTATGTTTAATCTTCTAATGTTGCACCACAAAACCCATAATCTTGGCAGTCAAAATGAATTTATGTTCTTTCCAAATCTCCCCCTAAGCCTTTAAATAACACAGCCTGCCTACTGGGTCAACCAGCGAGATTTTAAGAGTTCATTTTAGCACTTTTTTTTTTGGCAATTGCTTGTGAAGACACAAAATAGACGCATTTGCCTAAACCACTGCAGACAGTCATTTCAGACTACTCGGGTGCTGTATGGCGTTTGGAAGGGTGAATTATATGGAGCTCTATGCTCTATGGATTTTTCTTTATTTTTTAATTATATTTGGATAAATGTTAAGCTAATTTAAACTCACCCTCTTCTGGCTTCAGCAGCATTAATATTAGTCTTCTCACATAACACTTGGTAAGAAAGCGAATGAGTGCTTTTCAAAATCCCCATCTATTCAGATGACTGGCATTTGTTTTTTTATGTAACACAATAATCTGCAGATTTTACACTTATTATATACAGTATTGCTCAACTACATGTTGGATACGGGAAATCTAATTATCATCAAAATATATTACTGGATGTTGCTGTATCTTCATTCAGTCCAAAACAGAAGTTATTTTGTTTTTTATCACAGAAAAATATGCAAAGCTGAAACAAATGGTTTCGGCTTAGTTGGACTATACTTAGCACCTGACAACACAACTGCAAGTCATCAACTTTGGGAACTTCTTGTTCTTGTTGTTTCTATTTTGTCCCGTTTGTTCTTTGTGGTCTCTCTGTGCTCCTCTTTTTTTTGTCTTCTCTTTCCCCTCAAGAGCCCATCTTTCCAGGAAGTCTCATCTTTTCAAGCAGTCGTGACATCTCCCTCTGAGCTTCTGCTCTGATGAAACCAACATGATCTGGCTGTATCGCCCATGTGATGTTACAAAAGACAGAAAGCCCCCCCCAGAAAAAAAACAAAACAACAGGCATATGACCAGCTGAAACAATCAAAGCGTGGCTTGCACCAGTGGATGTGACATCATGTTTGGTGTTTTCAACCACTGGTTAGGGCCACAATGGCAGCTACACTAAGGCTTTCACCGGGGTCGTCGAGGAGATTTCTTCATGTTAAAAAACAAAACAAAACACTGTCTGCTCTTAAGTATGATTTATGTTTAACTGCAAGGACTCTGTAATCATGAACACTTGTCAAACCCTCTGCCTTAACTTATGGAAATGTACCTACACGCATGCTCAATCATCCAAGTAAGTAAATCCCCAAAAGTTGATTCTGTTCATCTGGACGCAGCGTTTTCAGTGGGAGAAACGTTCCGTTACCAATCCAAGTGACTTCTTCAGTCTCAGAAGACCCACCTCATCAGGCCAGGACTCCTCAGTCTATTTACACCTACAGGCCAGTGGACACTCTTTCAAGGATGAGGATGTACACACACTGGATGGGGAGGAGCAGGGTTTGAGCGTGGAGTCAAGGAGGCCATTTACATGGAAAGGGAAAGCATCTTTGAATCGTGGAGGGGGCCTAAGGGTACATGCTGTGATTGCATGCCATTCCCCAGTGAATGGTACTCATGGCCATTGATCAGGGATCTTTGATCAATGAGCTCTGATCAGTGGTTGTTGATCAATGGTCATGAGAATTTGCATGTTAATGATCAAGAAACTGACCTCACAGCCCATTGTTTCTTCAGTGGTGCTGGTTTCAGTCATTATGCAAATGTACTGTTTATAAGAAACCTGCAGTCAGCTGAGTCTGAAGAAGTCACTTGGATGAGTGATGAAATGTTTCTCCCACTGAAAACGCTACGTCCAGATGAACAGAATCAACTTTTGGGGATTTATCTACACGTTGCATCGACTGCAATGACTGATTGCGTTTTCAGCTACTTCGGCTTTTCCTCTTGTTTTGAGTCGACTGGAAGAGAACACACCAACTTGAAGAGAGAAACTCCACCACCAATGAGTATTTTGGCAGCAAACATGCAAAGCAATGCAGGTACACCAGCACAAGTATTAAAGCTGGTAGCCCTGTTGCCCTATTCTGCATGCTGCGTTAGACATAGATTGAGTGCAGTAGTATAAAATCATTCACTCTGTAATATTGTGCTTTTACAGCAGTTCAGACCACAGCTATCATCAGACAGCAATGTTATGTCTAATGTGACATGCTAAGTATTGACTGCATCTTGCAGAGCTTGTGGCAAAATCTTTGCACAGACCGACACATAAACCCAGGTTAAAGTACTCTAAACCATCTTTGGGGTAGGTCCGTCTAGAGTAGGTGTCTCCCAGACCACATTTTCAACCATAATGCCACAGAGAGAGAGACAGACAGACTCACAAAGCAAAAACAACACTATTCATGCTGTCGCCACTAGTAAACATGTATCCACCCATTCAGCACCAGCACCATTTACTTTCAGCCTCCCAGGGTGATGGATACTTACAGAGCAGCCACAGCTCGCCTCAAGTATCCGTTTGATGTCCTCCCACTCACTCGCCCTACAGCCACAACAAAGACCATACCCCAATCACACCAACTTCCCCTTCTTACCAACTAATCTCCCTCAGAGCTTAAGCTCTGTGTAGACTCAAAAGCCATCTTATCTTGAGTTTCACGCCTGCCGGGGTGAATATGATATGAAATAATTGCATCCAGTCTGATGTCCATTGAGAGTTGATTGCACAGAAACGCAAAGAAGAAAGGCATTTTTTTTTTTTTTTTAATAAAGCTTTTTCACTGCAAGAGAAGACTGATCAGAAAGCCTGGATGTGCTTTTAGGAGACACAGTAACTGCCATTGTGGTGTGTACCATTAACAGGTCTTTACATTCAGATATGAGATGTTATTTCAGAACACACTCACAGTCCAAAGACAGCAGGAGAATGGAAGGAAAGGCCTTTCCCATTTAACTTTTCCCACGGTCAGATAGAGAGAAGAGTGCTGATTGACTCACTCGGGTTATCGTGACAGTTAAACAGGAAACATGGACAGAAAAGCCTGACGGGGCTCAACAAAAACAAACAGTTTTGCACATTTTGGGCGTCTGCACCGATTTTGCCACAAAGAGCTTCATTCAGGCTTTAAAGGTGTTGGAAATTTCTATTCACTTCATCATTTTAATACTCCCAAGTTTGCACAAAAAGCTCAGCTCGCAATAATCCTTGACTGAAGCATCACAGAGCTCCTACGAAGGAAAGGAAATACTAAAAAAAATAGTTTTTTAAAATCCAAGAGTAAAAATCCATGGCCTCAATCCAGTCATTCAGCGAACTGCTTCCTAGCCAGCTCCTGCGTCTGTGTTCTTTCCACTTCTCCATTCAGCTATACAATGATTCTAAAAATAGACACATGAGTAATAAAAACATTTTGAAGCCTGTTGCTGATTTCATCCAATCTGAAGCCAGGCCCTGTCTGCTCTGTGGCATGCAAGCTGAGCAGAGAAGCGCCAACTCTGATTAGTGAGTGCAGTAAACATGCACTAATGAATCCCATGCTGCAGCTGAGTACCACAAACAATGCACAGTGGCACCGTTTATAGTTTCGTTCAGCGTGGGGATAACTGTAGTTAAGAAATATAGGTTCTACTTGCAGGATGGGACAACTCCACACACTGCACAGTAGTAGGTGCTCTACAAGTTCTTGATTCTGTCTGCGAATTTCAATAACCCCGCCCCTGCAGATCACACACTTTGAGGCAGAGCAACAAGTTGCAAACACAAGCATGACTTTTCCCCTTGCAATGAGTTGCTTACTGCATGGTTGTTGACATGGATTGAAATCTAGCCACTGTAACATGCTTGACAGTGGAAAAAATGGAGGGTTGCAGGACTGGAGCTACGATCTAAGTCTCTTAACCATCCAACAGAAATGCAGCATGAAATGAGGAGCAAATCACACTGGCACCACTGTGAAGTAACACAAAACAAAACTCATTCACACCTGCCAAAGGAAATGTTTGGGATTCCATAAATGAATGTGCCCATTATGGACTCTTTTATGTATGATGTGTCCTCCAGCTGTTATACTGATAGCACCACGGAGGCCGCAGCATGGAAGGAAAGCTTAACAATGTGAAATAACTGTGAGGTCATTGGACAGCCTACATCTGTTTGTTTTTATTTTTGTACTGAATGTATAAGATTCCTTAAATGTGACAATCGGCATGTGTTTAAGAGATGAATGGTAAATCCAAAGTTTGCTCTCCTTTTCCCTCTGTTTTGGTCTCCACCTGCTCCTGAAATAAATAACTAAATGCTCCACTGTGTTTAGTGGTTTAGTGTTTATGTGGTCGCTTACCGCAGCACGCAGTCATTTTAGCGGCTTTTGTTTAGCTAGACGGCCGCAAGTTGCGACTAGAGAGTGAACAACACCAAGCATAGTAAAAACCTTTCAACGAGTCGTGGGCAGCAACTGGATTTAAACGCAAAAAAGTAAAGTCTTTTCACATCATACGCTGATTTTATTTGCAGACTGTCAACAGGTGCGATCAGTTAGTCACGCCCAAAGCATATTCTTAATGGGTCATTTAGCTAAAGAGAGCTGCAGAGGCGGATGGTAATTTTTTCCCTGATTGGTTCATGATTACAAGCAAAGCCGGCTAACAGTATACATCATCGCCTGATCACCTGATAATCAGTGTCAGCAGAAAGCATTGATTATACCGATTTTGGTGCACACCTGTAATCTACCAAAAAAAAAAGGCCTCTCATATCAGAAACCTCAGTATCGCCTTGTCATTTTGGGCCCAGCTGCATGTTCCCATACACTGTTTAGAGTTACAGAGGAGGAGGGTTGAGGGAGCATTAGCTCTTTGTGTACTGTTGCTTAATCCTATAAAATATGATGTCATCTGTTGGGCCTCTGTTGTTCTCAGATTGGCTCAACGGTGCAGAACAAATGATGCCCTTAACTTTGAACATATGTTGTGCAGTTTGCGTGCAGGCTGGACGCGCAGGCGTGGGAACACGGTCCCATAATGTGCACATATGTTAGAATGCAAGATAAGAGAGCTACAAAGCACAGTTTGCAACAAGGCAGATCATCATGCATTGAGCTAATGGTCTGCAAAATCACCACGGCACTGACATCACAAAGTTTTTTCAGTGATCTGACATAAAAATGTAGCAGAACACACCTCTGAGTCTTTGACATTACTGCCTTTGTGCAGCTGCCCGTTAAGTGACTGGCAGACAGATTCAGGCGCCAAATGCCTTTCGCTTAGCATCAGCGTATCAAGGTGCGCATGTGAACAATTTTAAGCGATGGGAGGCAGCCAGAGTGTGAGTAAGTGCTCCAGAGCTCTCAATTAGTTTAACATGTATGGAAAGTTATTTGAAAAATCCGCTACGCACACTGCTGCATGTAATCTCAACAAGCTGGTGTCCTATATTTCAGATTTAATCACACACGGCGTGCCTCTGTGCTCTTGAGCTCTCTCTTCTTGTCACATGATTTTTTTTCGGGAGGGGGAAATCGGTATCGCTATGATTGACCTCATATGAGGAGCTGGCTTGTAGTGCGCATGATTTTAAGGGAAAATGGAACAACCACACTAACTCCTCATGGGTTAGAGTCCAAATAGGATGACTGTAAAATAATATTCATGTCTGCAAGCCTCTGAAATAACACATTTAAAACTCTTCTCCTAAAACACACGTGAAAAGAGAGATCTTTTCACAGCTGGCTGTTTTTCCCTCTGGTAAAGCTAAAATATGAATATTTCTTGCCCTTTGGATCATGAATCAGCACAGTTACCTTTGTGGCACATTAGATCTTCTTGTTGATAACTAGCCCTAGAGTGAGAGCGTGGAGTGAGAAATCAATACGCCTGATTTTGGCAGCAAATATACAAACATTAATATTCACACAAATCCTCCAAAATAAAGTCCCTTATTTGTCTATTATATAAATATTCCTACACTGATGGATGCTCATATTAAACAGTTTCAAATAATGGAGTCAGAGTATGTATAAGTAGTCCTTGTAAAGCAAGAGCTCAGCTTTCAGACTGCTGTAAATGTTCAGTTCATGTGTTTCTTTTCAACTCTTAACACGTTGATCTCAGGCAAACAGCTCTGATTGTTTGAGAGGGGCAGCCAATAAGAAGGAAGCTAGCCTAAATGGAGATGCGCTAAAGAATGCCTGTTTCAGACAGAGAATGGAGATGATTTTTAAGCGTGAATCATGCAAAGCTACCCGAGTGGAATTCAAATCAAATTGAACACGGACATCAGCTAAAGGGCATACTGACTGGAACATTTGGAAATATCGGTGTCATCTATATCACTTTCATTCAAATTCAGGGCAGAGCATGAAGCTTTCCTCATATTCAGGTAATTCAAGCATGACACCGATGAGGGTAAAAAAGAAAAAGTGGAAGTTCAGAGGAACGCCTCTCCTGCCTCTACTAATCTCGCAGTTTAACCGCCAAACTGTTATCAGACTATATCCATTTGTTTACACTACATTGTATTCAAGGACTTCAGGCCAGAAGACGGTTAGGATTATCTGCTCGGAAGCATCCCGTATGTGTGTCGCTCGCCACCAACTCAGAGCTGCAGCCACCATGTGTGGTAATCTGGGTTATGTTGCACTCGCCTGAACTGGTTGAATTCATTCAGCTTTAAAACCAAAACCCACCATCAGGACTGCATTATACTAGCTTTAATACCCAAGTCAGGACAGTCTCTGGACAGTCAGCGCACACTGGACATCACTAGTGAGCTCCTCATGCTTAATTTCCACCTACATCAAGATCAAAAATGTAAATCTTGCATCTAATTCAATAATGAGTATTACAGTATTTCATTTTTCTACAAGATCTAGCAGTACAACTTCAGATAGACTTTAATCAAATGTGCAATGGATGTCACTATCCTAAAAAAAAAACCTAATTTTTAAACACAGAACTGCTCATGAAAGAAGAACATTTAACAAGAAAATGCACTATCCTCCATATGGAAGGGTGCCTGTCAGATATCTTATCAATTTCCACCAGTTTACAGGCTTCACATGGCGCCAAGAGATAGTGAGAGATACTTCAAAGCAAAGCAGAGAGACATCAAACAGATGGAAAAGGAGCATGCAGGGAAAATTTTGCTTTGTGTAGCTTTTTTCCACCCTCCTTTCCTGATTTCTGCCAAGATCAGGATCTCACCTGCGATGAATGAGGGCATGCAAATCATTACAGGGCTGCCCTATATCTGAAAAACGCTCTTTTATCAGCAGGTATGCATTATCAGGGTACACGGCGGCCGACCGTGGAAGACTGGGAATGTCTAAACAAGACAACCTCATGTCTTCGCGCATCCTTGCGTCTTCGCACACATCCATCCATACCGTCCTCTCCGTGTCCCCCTCCCCTGCGCGCAGACTGAGAGGGAGAGAAAACCAGTGTGGGAGAAAGGAAAACAGCCTCACCGTGATTGTCTTCGTCCATACCAGCGACCTGGCACTTCCAGCAGAAGGTGTGAAACCTCGCGGGAAATTCTGTTTATCTGTCTTTACCGGGATTTTCTTTCCGTCCACTGACACATAGGCGACGCCGGCGGTGTGTTGACAGATGGAGGAGTGGACCGGTGAGCAGATGTCAGCGGCGAAATTAACAGAAAACAAAAAAGAAAAAAAGGGAGAAGAAGGGAGGGAGGTGAGGAAGAAGCCTCGGTGTATATTAAAAGAAGCTCCTTAATTGCACGAGTGAGGTGAGACGATGAGATGTGAGGCAGCCGCTTTCTTGTCCCTCTGCTCCATCCTCAGCTGCTCCGTCTGCGTTCACACCAGCGACACTGCAAGAGCGACGTCATCAAGGCCCGCCCCCCAAAAATAACACCCCCCACACCAACGATACATTACACTACACACACACAATGTAACCGGCGCTTACTGATTAACCAAACAAAGTAAAATGAGTGATGTGGGGTATTTAAATCATACAAAATAATTGTAAAGCATTGTGATATTTAAAGTGAAATTACTCACTCAAATAAGAAAGAAAAAACAAAATCCCTGCACATGTGATTTTTTTTAATGTAGATTACTATTATTCTTGCAATTTCTTTCATCCGTAATACGGAGCCCCGGAGGGGACATAGGAGAAAAAAAAATTAAGACGGACTTTTGCGAGATCTCCTGGTACCTGACAATAGCTTCATTCTCTTCCTGGATTTTTATAAGGCTTTTGATACAATTGAACATCAATTTATTTTCCACTGTTTGGAAAAATTTGGCTTTGGCAAGTTTTTCTGTAAAGCTGTCAAAACCTTATACACAAATGGCAATAGTTCTATTAAAATGATTAACGGCTCCACCCCGAGATTTGACCTGAAACGTGGTATTCGCCAAGGATGTCCTATTTCACCATATTTATTTTTACGTTGTACACAAATTCTTGCAACTAATATTTCAAACAGTGTTGTACAAGGAATCACCATAGCTGATAAGGAGCTCGTCATCAGCCAGTTAGCCGATGACACCACACTCTTCTTGAAGAATGCAAACCAAATCCCACCAGCCCTTACTGTGATTAGTGATTTCTCTGAGGCCTCTGGTTTATGCCTAAATCTTAAAAAGTGTGAGTTACTAGCAATTAAAGACTGCCCTGCAAATACTATCTGTAATATCTCTGTTAAACAAGAAGTCACATACTTGGGACTGTTAATATCCAAAGACCAAAAATCAAGATGCTCTTCAAACTTCACTCCAATTATACAGAAAACCCTAAAAAAGTTCAACCAGTGGCTGCAAAGGGACTTGTCTTTGAAAGGTAGAGTGTTAATTACTAAAGCTGAAGGGATATCCCGATTAACATATGCTGCTCTCTCCTTACATCTGGATAAGAAAATTAGTAAAGATATTGACCGTATGCTCTTTAATTTTATACGGAAAAACCGTACGCATTATATTAGAAAAACTGTTGTGATGAATAAGTACGAATCAGGTGGGCTTAACGTCTTAGACTTTTCTACTTTAAATAACACTTTCAAAATTAATTGGGCTAAACATTTTCTTAAAAACCCTACCTCTATCTGGAACTTTATACCATATCATATTTTCTCTTGTTTTGGTGGCTTTAATTTTATTTTAAATTGTAATTACAATGTTGAGAAACTCCCTGTAAAGCTTTCATCCTTCCATAAGCAGGTCCTCTTAGCGTGGACCCTCATTTATAAACACAACTTCTCACCTCACAAATACCTTATCTGGAACAACAGAGATATTTTATATAAAAATAAATCACTTTTCCTGGAAACTTGGATCCAAAATGGGATCCTATTGGTGGCTCAGCTGGTTAGTAAAGAGGGACAACTACATCCCTTTAAGGATGTGGAAATGTACATACAATCAATATCAGACTCCACCAACAAAAAGGCTCTCAAAACAATATATGTATGTGAATTTTTGCGTGTATTCTTATAATTGTTACCTTTTTCTTTTACCCTTGGCTTTTTGTGTTCATGTTCTGTTGTTTTGTATACTTCATCTGTTAAATAAAGTTTAAAAAAAAAAAAAAAAAACTTTTGCGAGATCTCGCAAAACTAACTCGGGATCTCGCAAAACTTTTGCGAGCTCCCGAGTTAGTTTTGCGAGATCTCGCAAAAGTTTTTTTTTTTTTTTTTAAACTTTATTTAACAAACAATGAGTATACAACATACGAACAGATGAAGTATACAAAACAACAGAACATGAACACAAAAAGCCAAGGGTAAAAGAAAAAGGTAACAATTATAAGAATACACGCAAAAATTCACATACATATATTGTTTTGAGAGCCTTTTTGTTGGTGGAGTCTGATATTGATTGTATGTACATTTCCACATCCTTAAAATAATGACAGAAATATGGTGTTTTGTTAGTAAACTTACACTTATGGATAAAAAATTTAGCTAAAAGTATTAACAAATTTATCATAAAAAACATTTATCATACTTCTTGGGGAACTTAAAGAAACAGAACAAAACATTTTCCCATCGTAAAGAAAACTCCCTTAAAATATGGACAATAACAAACCTGCTAAATTCCTTCCAGAATCTCTGTGTAAAAGAACAGTACCAAAAGAGATGTGTCACAGTTTCTGGATGATCCCCACAGAAAGTACAATTAGTATTTATGTCCCTTTTAAATTTTACCATGTAGTGACTGGCTGGATAACATTTATGTAGAATTTTAAATGAGACTTCTTTCACCTTATTTACAATCAAATATTTATGGGGGACCATCCAGACTGTCTTCCACTTGATATCTGGAACAAATCGGTTCCAATAAGATATTATATATGGGAAAGAGACGATATCTTCTTGGAATAAACTACGTATTCTCTTATTGCTGTTACCAAGTTCCTGTGAAAAGCAGATTTTTCCTATTGGTGACTCAGCTGGATCAGGGAGAGTGACTGAGGTAGAGATTGAGCTGTCAGTGTTTTTATATAACATTAAAGTCCCTGAGGGTATGGCACCAAGCACCATTGAGAATTCCTGAACACTGATTGGAAAATTATATAGTGCAATAAAATCGTCGTAAGTAAGTAGTTTTGCGAGATCCTGAGTTTGTTTTGCGAGAGCTCGCAAAAGTTTTGCGAGATCCTGAGTTTGTTTTGCGAGATCCCGAGTTAGTTTTGCGAGATCTCGCAAAAGTCCGTCTTAATTTTTTTTTTCTCCCATGTCACCTGCGGGGTACGGAGCCCCGGAGGGGACATGGGAGAAAAAAAAATTAAGACGGACTTTTGCGAGATCTCGCAAAAGTTTCGCGAGATCCCGAGTTTGTTTTGCGAGAGCTCGCAAAAGTTTTGCGAGATCCCGAGTTTGTTTTGCGAGAGCTCGCAAAAGTTTTGCGAGATCCCGAGTTTGTTTTGCGAGATCTCGCAAAAGTCCGTCTTAATTTTTTTTTCTCCCATGTCCCCTGCGGTGCTCCGTACAACAACAGCTGCCTCAACGTGCTTTACATTGTAAGGTAAAGATCCTACAATAATAAAAACAAAGAACCCATAATCATATGACCCCCTATGAACAAGCCTTTTGGAGACAGTGGGAAGGAAAAACTTCCTTTGCAGAGACCTGTTAAAGTAAAACCTTGACAAATTCACACTGCAAATCTCACACTCACTAAAGCAAATGAAAAAAATGTGAAGCAAAAAAAAAAATATTTTGAAGATGAAACACGAAATCTTGACATTTCAGATGATATATATATCGACATTGAACCATTCGATACAGTGCTTTCGGATCCATACGCATATGTATCGAACAATACAATTTCTTTTATTTATTTTATCAACTTTTCTTCTGACGATGCTGTCTGTGTTGAGCGCTTGAGCAGCGCAAGCTAGCAAGACAGAAGCTAAGCTCGTTGCAACATGGCAACTGCCTCAACGCTACCCGAAATTGAACCTCCCCCACCCTCATTCAGATCTGGCAACTATCTTGGTTTTCATGTGAAGCATGACCCTGATGGTAAGCGCGTCATGGGCAAAAGTAAAACAGTATGTTGGATGTGCCACGCAATGCTTAATTGGTGGAAACTAGTGTGTTAGCGCAGTTAGCTTGTTAACATGTTGATGCCGTCCAGCCCCACGCACGGGCGATCCGCGGTAACTCGTTAACGGAGATTTGCCGCGTTATGGCGTTAATGTCATTTTAACCAGATTAACGCTGACAGCACCAGTGGGAACACAACGAATATGACTGCACATTTACACCGACATCATCCTAGTGCAAAGACAAGTGGAAGCAGACAAAAACAACAAGCACGCATGCTACAAACTTTACCCGAGTCATTTAGACAGCCGTTAGCACATGATTCTCCTTACGGGGACCTGATATGTTTAATATGCTGCTGAGAGTATACCTCAGAAGAAGCGTATAGTATAGCTTTTATTTTGGAAAGAGCCATTTCTCTGTAATAAATTCTCTTTTCCAAAGATGAGTGATTTCTCGATCAGATAGATTTTTTTTGTTATTATTTTGTTGTTTCAGCAACATTAAATTTAAAAACTGTACTTTTGAGTTAAAATATATATTTATAATTTTAATAAATGACAAATTAAAAAGGCATGAACATTTTTTTGTATCAAAAAAATATCGAACCGTGACACCAAAGTATCGAACCGAACCGTGAATTTTGTGTGTCGTTGCACCCCTATCACATATATATATATATATATATATATATATATATATATATAGTGGATATTTGGATTTATTTAATCTTGTATTTTTTATTATGCGTTTCACTATGAGTTGCTTTACAAATTAAAAAATAATGACTTACAGTTCATTTAATTCCACATGGATTTAACGCACATAACTGGCTGCTGATTATAAATAAGTCCCCCGTTTTACCATATTAGCTAAAGAACTTAATGGAAATACTAATTGTTGCCCTTCCTAATGTAAATGCCTGATTTTATTAAACATGTACATCTTTGTTATCAGTTTGATGTACAGTTAAATGGATCATTTATTAACAGTTTCTCTGAAC
Organism: Perissodus microlepis; assembly: GCF_051167445.1. Lineage (NCBI taxonomy): Eukaryota > Metazoa > Chordata > Actinopteri > Cichliformes > Cichlidae > Perissodus > Perissodus microlepis. Next base: position 19,799,824 of record NC_140468.1, on the reverse strand, counting down.
AGTCATGTAACTCCAGTGTTGTTGATGCAGTGATGACTTGAGCAGTGTTAGATTCACATGACTACCCAGAAAAACTGTTTGTGTCATTCAAAATGAAGACATTATCCAAGCGAGGATGCAGCATATGAATTATACACTATGTGGAGACTATTGAGACTATTTATGACCACAAAAAAAGCTCAGTTGGAGATTAACCTCATTAATCAATGATGTGAAGATAAACCAATAAGAAACATGTCAGAGGTGTTGGATTATGGATCATGGATTGTTGTTTTATCCCTTAAAACTAGTTAGTTCACATTATAGTTCATAATAAGGTGATTACATCATATCATATCATTTTATTTAGCATTATTGATTTGGCCAGATGTTTTCCCGATGTATTTATTTGCATCAATTACAAGATCAGTGGTTAACTTGTGAGCAAAGTCTAAATATCTGTTTTAAAGGTGCTTTTTGCACTCGACCTATATACCTGCCTCAATGTTGGTGATGCACGCATGACGACACCTTTGAGGGCTCACCGCCAAAGGAGTCTGACTCACTGAGGATTTTCCAGCAAAGCCACGCCAGCAGTCCAACTGCAAAGAACATAAAAAGCATATGAAAGTGCTCAGGAAGGGAGTTGTTGCTGAGGACACATTGTGCAGAACTACAGGGGCACAATGGAAAAAAGCTACAGAGCAGGAAGTGATGTGATGGGCCTGTCCTCCTCCACCCTCGCAGCATTATGAAATCTGACCTCTTTCAAAGTGAAGGTTCAATCACAAACAGCAACCATATCCACGGTGGCTGAAATATTTGGGATAATAATCCATGAATGTGAGCACAAGCTTGCAGCATGCAAGATTTAAACTCTCATTAACTACAAAGCATGCAGAGTGGGAGAGTGAAGACATGTGTTTAATTTGGAAATAAACATAGTGGTGGCACAATATATACAGTTTATGACTATAACATGGGAGCTTATTTGGAGGCAGTGGCTTTTTTTTTTTACCACTAACGGTTTCTGCGTTAGTATGCAAGCACATGCACAAATACGCTTTTTTTTTTTTTTTTTTTTTTTTTTTTTAATTGTATTCCCAAAGGCAACTTAAAGAAACTATAAGGCAATTGCCAAAGAGAGTTCAGGCTATGCTTAAGAATAAAGGTGGCCACACCAAATATTGACTTTCAGGCTCATTGGGGCTGTTTTTGCCTTGTATGCAGCATTTCCATATGTTTTGCACATTTTAATAAATCGCTGGACCTTTTCTCCACTTTCCTACCAAAATATAATGAAATGAGGGGCAGCTCAAGACTTAGGCAAGTAATAAAAGTTAAATTATAGTAAACATTAAAACCTGATAAGCTACTTTCAGCTTATATTTTCAGTAGTTCTACTTTACTTCAGTAATTCCTGCTTGCTTTGTGGGTTTGTTTCATGAAGACGTGTGGAGGAAACATCCAGGCCTGAAGTAAAAGCACCATAATGCTACAAAGGTTTCATTCACTTGAAAAGTTTGCAGTTTGGAACATCACAAGAGTGATGTAAGGAACATGATTTATTTTCAGTCTTTTGTTCAGATGCTTTTTTGTACTGCAAGAAGAAAAATGAACTTGTAGAATGCCACACCTTTAGTATACCAGGAGTCTGATAAATGCAAGTCTTTTGTTCAGTCAAACCTTGAGCTATAATAGAACTGTTACTGGAAAGCCGAGTAAAACTCCCGTGCTTAGTTTCCCTTCTGTGGCATAATTACAGTAAACTTCTCCTGATTTGAAAATCCCTCTGCTGGCTAAACGGCTGACATAAATCATGCCTGCATTCATTTTTTCATGCCTCAGCAATGACGTCATTGTTACCAAGTAGAACAAACACGTACACATACTTCCAATCACAGCAGATTTATTTATGATATAATGGACCTATGAATCTGACTGGGGTAACATTTCATTCTAATACAAACTTAAAGCTAAATCACTCTCTACATATTTGATATCTGACCTGAATAATATCAACACTCTTGACACAAAGTTTAATCTACTAGAAATACAAACATTTAACATATATGCACACATTCATTTATTCCCAGAGTTAAGTATCTTGAAATACTCATTATTTCAATTTGAAGAATGGGTTTCCATCTTATGATCTGATCGTATGTTACTAATCATGCTCTTTCCAGAAAATAAAAAATGAACAGTTACTTCATTTCCTCATTCCTCACTTCAAATTAAAGACAGACCCTACTTGTTGAGCAAACTACACTTATCTTCCTAAAAATAGTAATTTAATGGCCTTCCTTGTTTTCCCACTGCAAAGCTCATGGAATAAACAGATACTGAGTCCACAGCGTGGGTAGCTGTAATTAATTTGTAGCATGTTTCCCATGAATTCCTCCTCACTCCCCCTCAGAGGCATGCTTGTAGTCAGATGTTAGAGTTTTCATACAAACCTTCTTGAAGAAACTTGAGGACTGAATAATTGGATATGTGACAGTTTCGTCATATTTCTCTTTAACTAGCATTCCTGGCTGTGACAATAAGCAGGAATGCAGGGAGGTGACAGCCATAGGTTTGGGAATCATCCTGTCTTGCATGCAGATGTCCGGACTGGAACAGGAAGAGGCTCCATTTCCAGTTTCATTGAAACCAAATGGGTGGACTCAAGCAAGAGCTTCCTTCAAATCACTGAAGCTAGACTTTGTCAGGCGTTGTGTGGAGGCGAGGAAGAAGGAACCCAAACGCAGGACTCGCAGGTAGGTGAAGGTTTATTACAAGGAGTGGATGAACAGAGGGTGAACGGACACTGACTGGCTGGACAACTGAATGGCTGACTGAACCGAGGGAATACACGGAAAGGACAACATCAATGACACGACAAGAGCTGAAGGGAAGAGAGGGCTTAGAGTCCACACCGAGACAGTTCAGGTGGGCGTCCACGCGGCCCGTGGCCGAGACGAGACAGTTCAGGTGGGCGTCCACGCGGCCCGTGGCCGAGACGAGACAGTTCAGGTGGGCGTCCACGCGGCCCGTGGCCGAGACGAGACAGTTCTGGTGGGCGGCCGCGGGGAAGCCGGCGGCGGCCACGGAGCAGGTCCGGTGGGCGGCGGCGAGGAAGGCGGCGGCGACCACTGAGCCGGTCCGGTGGGCGGCCGCGAGGACGACGGCGGCGGTCGAGATGAGACTGTTCTGTTCTGGAGGGACGGAGTCCACACCGAAACAGTTCAGGTGGGCGTCCACGCGGCCCGTGGCCGAGACGAGACAGTTCAGGTGGGCGTCCACGCGGCCCGTGGCCGAGACGAGACAGTTCTGGTGGGCGGCCGCGGGGAAGCCGGCGGCGGCCACGGAGCAGGTCCGGTGGGCGGCGGCGAGGAAGGCGGCGGCGACCACTGAGCCGGTCCGGTGGGCGGCCGCGAGGACGACGGCGGCGGTCGAGATGAGACTGTTCTGTTCTGGAGGGACGGAGTCCACACCGAAACAGTTCAGGTGGGCGTCCACGCGGCCCGTGGCCGAGACGAGACAGTTCAGGTGGGCGGCCACGCGGCCCGTGGCCGAGACGAGACAGTTCAGGTGGGCGTCCACGCGGCCCATGGCCGAGACGAGACAGTTCTGGTGGGCGGCCGCGGGGAAGGCGGCGGCGACCACTGAGCCGGTCCGGTGGGCGGCCGCAAGGAAGCCGGCGGCGGCCACGCCGGCGATGACGTCCAGAACGTGGCTGGGGCGACGGCAGCCGCAGGACCAGGCAACACAGAAGCTGAAGCTGAGGCTGGACCAGGCGAAGCTGAAGCTGAGGCGGAGGCTGGACCAGGCGAAGCAGAGGCTGAGGCTGGACCAGGCGAAGCAGAGGCTGAGTCTGAGGCTGGACCAGGCGAAGCAGAGGCTTAGTCTGAGGCTGGACCAGGCGAGGCAGCGGCTGAGTCTGAGGCTGGACCAGGCGAGGCAGCGGCTGCCGAGGGTGACGGAGCCACAGCTGTAGGGCCAGCGGGCGCGGACGCCTCTGGCTGGAGACAGGCAGGGCCAGCGGGCGCGGAAACCCCTGGCTGAAGAGCGGCCGGGCCAGCGGGCGCGGAAACCCCTGGCTGAGGGGCGGCCGGGCCAGCGGGCGCGGAAACCCCTGGCTGAGGAGCAGGAGAGCTCACAGCTGGCTCTGGGTGCTGTGGCTGCAGGTCCGGGAACTGAACAGGATGGTGGACGGGTGACTGGGAGACAGGAGGCGACTGGACTGCAGACTGGACAGGAGCAGACTGGACTGCCGACTGGACAGGAGCTGACTGGACTGACTGGACAGGGGCCTGGAGGACAGAAGACTGAACTGGAGGGGACCGGAGGGCAGGAGGAGACTGGACTACAGGGGACCGGAGGGCAGGAGGAGACTGGACTACAGGGGACCGGAGGGCAGGAGACTGGACTACAGGGGACTGGAGGGCAGGCTGAACAGCAGGTGAGTGAACTGACTGGAGTGAAGGCTGAACAGCAGGTGAGGAAACTGGCTGGAGTGAAAGTTGAACAGCAGTTGAGGGAACTGGCTGGAGTGGAGATGCTAAGGGAGGAATAGAGGTAGGCGAGGCTGACGACGGAGCTGAGGTTGGTGTGGCTGATGGCTGAGCTACAGACTGAGCTAGACAGGGAGATAAGGCTACAGCCTGGGCTAGTAAAGCTGGTGCCTGAGCAGGGGACACTTCAGCTAGCCTAACCAGGGATAAAGCTAGTGCGTGAAAAGCTGGATCAGGAGGTGGATGAAGGGGTGAAGTAGCAGGTGGACCGGTTAGCTCTTCCAAGCCTCTAGGGAGGTCAGGCTGGGTTCTGGCTGCCCTCAGCCTGGGCGCTGGGACAGGCACGGGAGGTGGCTGGACACCAGTCACCCCCACCCGAGAAACAGAAGCAGGTGTGGCGGTAGACTGGGTCGCAGCTGTCCTCCTCCTGGGAGCTGGCACTGGTGTGGGTGTAGCCTGACTGACGGGAGTGGAGATAACGACTGGGTGTGTGATACTAGCAGGTTTCTCTGGGATTATTCTGGTCCTCCTGCCACTGCTATTTACAGTCTTTGACTGAACAGTTTTTGGGGGAGCAGAGCAGAAAAATTCGTCCCAGTCTACGTCGTCCTCTAGGAGGGAAACTCCCCACGAATCAGAGATGAGTCCGTTATTTGTTTTGAGTGAGGAATCAGTCGAGGAGTGCGAAAAACAGTCACTGGAACTCACCACCGGGAGTTGTTGAAAATGGTCCATATTATGGCGGCGTGTGCGCCGCTTTCTCCGGGAAGAGGAAGCGGCCGGGGTAAACAGCAGAGCCCCTGGCGCGGTAGCCTCCGTTGAGCCGAGGTGGGAGGCGTAGCCGCTGTGCCGTGGCGATAGTGGAGGTCCGGCGAATGAGGCGGCGGGTGTGTGAGCGAGGAGCGGAGCGGCGAGAGAGGGAGCGGCCGAAGCGCGGCGTGAAACGTCCACTCTCCGCGGCAAATGCTCCGGTGCAGGTGAGGCAGCAGGTGGGGGAACGCGGCGTCTCCGAGGCCCGCCCAGAGCCAGGCGAGTCCCCTCGAAGACGTGCTCTCTCTCTGCGAAGAGCCGCTGTTTTCCCCTGAGCTCCTCCGCCCAACTTGAAAGCGCTGCCTGCTGCCGCTCGTAGAGGTCCGAGTTTGCTGGGTTCCAATCGTGTCTTCGTGGCACGGTTCGTGTCATTCTGTCAGGCGTTGGTCGTGTCCAAATTCATGGGCTGCATCCTCCTGAGGACCCGGCCTTCGCGGTCTACGTGGGCCGGGTCCTCAGAAGGTCGGGTAGGCCGGAAGTAAACGGCCGTGAAATTGGACGGTCTAGCCTTCTGATTAGCGTCACTGCTGTCTCGGTGGAGTTTAATAAACTCAGCCGTCTGCTCCTTGCTATCTAAAATATAACGGGACACTGGCGTAAATTCTCGACTGTCTCATACTTCTGTTTAATCAGTTTTCTGTTTGACGTTTAGTCAGCTGTGTAAAAACCAAGGAGGAACCCACCCAGGGGATTAATAAAGTTTTATTTTATCTAATCTAATCTAATAACTTTAATCTCAGCCAAACCGATTTACTCACGAACAAACAAAACACTAAAAAAAGCCCAACAATAACATTTTTAGGTTGTCTAAGTGACTTATATATTACGTTTAACCCGAGCAGCGAAAGTCCGCGGTGATCTGAAAATGATGTGCCGGGAGTTGTGCCGTTCTCGGCCGCATCAGTAACCCTCGAGCTCCCGGCTAGCTATCGAGCTGGTGGGTAGCAGACGCCTCCGAAAACGTCGAAGAACTTTTGCAAATATGCGATATCTTGATAAACCAAGCAGATATTTGATGTTTACACAATTACTTTCTTGCCTGAAAATATGTTAAGTTTATTTTGTGACCCAGAAAGATTAGTATGAGTAATTTTAAAACTTAGTAGCGGCCGCCATTGTTGGAAACTGGAGTTTGGCTGGGCCGCGCTATGAATTCTGGGATATGGTAGGCCACGAAGGACACACCCGACCCATCCTTCAAATTCGGGGAAAAGGAAGACGCATTTGTCGGCTGCATTCGGAGGAGTCTACGAATTTGGACAGCCTTCGGCGCGTCGCTGTGACGTAATCGGTCTACAAATGCGGCCTCAGGAGGATGCAGCCCATGAATTTGGACACGACCAACGGTTGTGTGGAGGCGAGGAAAAAGGAACCCAAACGCAGGACTCGCAGGTAGGTGAAGGTTTATTACAAGGAGTGGATGAACAGAGGGTGAACGGACACTGACTGGCTGGACAACTGAATGGCTGACTGAACCGAGGGAATACACGGAAAGGACAACATCAATGACACGACAAGGGCTGAAGGGAAGAGAGGGCTTAAATACATAGACTGATGAGGATGATAATGAGAGACCGGTGAGTACACAGCTGAACATAATCTGGCTAATGACACGAGACGAGCTGACACAGGAAAGGCAGGAAGTGAGAACATGGAAGTGGCAAAATAAACTGAACATGAACAAAACTGAAAACACTGGGTCACCGACCCAGGAACCCTGACAGACTTCATACATCTGCTGTTTATGGTGTACACTTTGTTTTGAATAATTTGGAATACTTGGAAATGGAACATTTGTCTTCCAGAGGTGTGCCTAAAAATACTTTGTGAGTCATCTCAAATTTCTAGTGAATTTAAAATAGAAAGAGACGGAAAAAGTAAGAGTCAGTCTTTCCTTGGCCTAGCATTCTCATTTTTGTTGACTGATAAAGTTGGCCCCTGTCGGTCATCACACTTGACTTCATTAAAATGTAGTTATGCATTTTGTTTTTATTTCTTTAGAAGCCAGAAGAAAAAAAAAAAGCTTTGCATGGACACACATCCTGTAAGGCAACTTGTGTCATCTGCATTAAAACATCATGTGCAGGGTCATCATTGGGTGAACGCACGCAAGAGTTGTCCTTTTTGTGATGTTTGTGGACGCGTCAATTTAAACTCTTCAAACATCAGTTTATTATAACTTTGTAAATGTGTTACTGTTTCACAAAAAAAAAGAAATATAGAGAAATCATTTGGGGATGTTCTTACTGTTGGTAATGTTGTCAGGGGTTTGTAGTTTGGTTGCTAATATTATAACTTTGTGTGATGGTCATGCACGCATGCTAGGAGATCAAGTCTAAGGTGGGTATGATGGCATTCTCAGATGTGCTCATTTAACCAGATCACCATGCTGAAGTATGCTACGTACCACTAAACCATAGACTGTATATGAATAATAGATATAGCTACATGATCAACATTATACATAAAGGTTCAACTATATACATGCACCCCTACTAATATTTGGTCCAAGGTTTTGGCAGTCATCAACAAGCTTCTGTCATAATTCTGACTGGATGTTTGATCACTCATCTTAGCAGAATTTGTAAAGTTCATTTAAACTGGCCGGTTTCCCAGCACAGACTCATCTTTTCAGTGTATTCCACAAATTTCCAGTGTATTCCACAAACCACCAACCTTTGGGAAGGCCATTCCAGAATCTTAATGTTAGTCTGCTTAATCCGTTCCAAAACCATTTTAATATGTATTCGGGATCATTGTCCTGTTGGAACATCCAACTGTGTCCAACTTACAGTCGTCTAGTGTCATGATCCTAAGTCTGTGGCCTCACTCCTCTTAGAGTCCCTTGGATTTTCCCATTGTTCTGAGCATTCAACCCAATATCACGGCAAAAGGTGTAATAAACACATCAGTCCACAGTGTCCATTTCACACTTTATTAACATTACTACCACATTTACATGTGTAAATGTACACATTAGCCGCCTAGCTTGATAGCTTGATCGTTTCTGATGATTAAGGACCCTGGAATGTACTTAATATATAAATCTATCAATTGTAATCAATAATGATCACTAGTTAATAGGTTAATAGGCCTCATCCTTGTCAAGTTAAAGACATCGTGGAACCTTCAGAACCACCAAGTTCTTGTTTTTTAAAGTTATAGTAGATGTATGCTTTACAATCATTTCACCCTGGAAAAAGAGCAGTTCAAAGAAATCAAGTAACGATGACATTCATGTCCATAATGAGTGTATGTAAACTTCTGACCACAACTGCACCTCTGGCAATAAAACACACACACACAAAATCCCATGACTAATCCACATTCACCCTCAAAAGTTTTTCTCCAGGAAGTTGTTGACTTTTTTCTTTTAGCTTACAAACTTTTATGCCCTGAACTTTTTGTTGCTCTGAAGAAGAAAATTACAAGTCAGCAACGCTGTAAGCTGCTTCCTGACCCATACTGATATAATGAGGCATAGGTTGAGCAATGTTGCTCCACGCTTTTTCTATTTTTAAGATAGAAAAATGCTGATTACTGAGCTCTGTTAGGTAAGTAGTGGGATTTTAGATCCCTGAAAGTGAGATTTACAAATGAAAGTGATGAAATGTTAAATGTAATTAGGCAATTAATGAGTGCACTGCATTTGATTTATCACCTCCTGTGTTTCGGTCTACCACTGCAATGACCCTGCTTATCAATGTCTGTCATCAGATACAGAATTTATTTTCTTCAAACACATATTTTGTTTCATTTGTATCATTTGGCTTTGAACCTGCTGAGTTTCTTAAGAATTCCTCAATCCTGTGAAAACCATCATGAACTTCCCCCACACATTCCTGCAAATCCCAACACACAAGTAATGTGACACACTTCCTGTCTCACAATGGTGGAGAGACTGAAGCAGGCAAAGCTGGTGAAGGCCGGAAAAGAAACCGGAGAAAGAGAAATGCGCACACACCGAATGAGAGAGAGGGGACAAAGGGAAACACGTGGGACGTCTTTCCAGCTGGGAGCAAAGCTCTGCAGTTTTTCTGTTCTTTGAGCAGACACAAGCTTCCCATCACATCCACCCCTGCAACATGTGACTCACCAGGACATTTGATTGTAAAAAACTCCGACTTGTATTTGATTGTTAAAATGTAATTGCATAGTTAAAAGATGGGTTTTTTTTTTTTTTAAAGAAATGGGACTGGACATTTGCATGGAAGTTTGCATGGAAGTCCCCTTTCATCTCACGACTAAACCATGCACATGTTGCTTGTCATTGATGGTGCAGAAAGAGGACTACTTCAAAAGCGCTGCTTATTTTTAGGGAGCTTTCCATCTGCTGCCACTGGCTAATAAACAAGGTGCACAGCACTGCCTGAAGCCAAACTGAAGGAAAACATGCATCCTTCTGTTAAAGCTCAACATCCAGGTGGAGAATATGCTAGAGGAAGCCTTCGGGAAGCACCTAGAGGAAGGTTTCAAAGAATAAAGCAGAGTTTATTTCTGTTTCTAACACATTGTCATGGGGGGATTTGCTTCATAGACTTGTGCTGTAAAAAAGTAAAGTTATGAAACCGAACTATGAGCTCCAAATGAACATTTGCAGTGACTTAATCAGAGTTGCAGTCGCAGCTAAATTTTTGGAAAGTCCATCATGAGCTACTGAATCATTTATGTAGGTTATCTCCTGTCGCTGTGGCATAGGCTTACATTGATCATGTGGGAAGGAGAGATAGCAGCAGCAGCAGCAGCACAAATGGCAAATCCTCAGCTGGGATCAGCCGTCTGCTTTATGTGCTCAATTCAGCTGGAATGAGGAAATCCAGAGAATGTAGCTTTTACTTCATTTAAAATGCTGAATTTTCCCACATTGTGTGATTCCCCACATGCACCATTGCAAGCTATACTCAGGCACTTGAGTGATGACTGCTTGCAGACTGTCAATATGATTCCTATGCAAATGGCAACACCATGACAAGGGTCATTAAATCTCGGTGCTTATTAGACAGCATAATGATCTGATGATATGTCTCTCTGAGCAGCGGTTTGAAGGAAGATGCATATGGACTGATGGCATAAAAAAAGACTTGGAGGCTAAGTTCATGAATAGTTTTTAAAACCTCCCTAAACTCAGGTGTTACAGCAAGACAAGGCCAAAACAGTCCCAATGATAAAACCCTCACATCTTTATTAAAGGTCGGATGTTAAAGGTATAAAAAAAAAAATCACCCAAAGTTGACCATGAAGAAAACAGATACTGTATTCTATAGTGTAAGTAATGACACATCCCTACCGCTGTCAGTGAATGCACCGGAGATCAGATTACAGTCTTAATCTTAGGTTTTATGTGATCTGCTTCATTGCACAAGTCAACCACATCGGCTTTTCGTTGCAAAACCGCAAAATCTAAATGAGATGATAAAATATAGACAGAGTTTAACTTTCAGGGAAATGCTACATTTCTTTTCAGCTAGATAAGAAAATTACTTCAACTGTCATGCCAGTTGCAACAGTAACATTGCTGTAAAAAAAGAGAGAGAGAAAAAAGGAAATGTGTGCATTTTAATGTACCTTTCTTTATGAATACACTTGGGTGCTATAAATGATCATGACTTTAAAGTCTCACGATGGTTATTTCAGGTAAGTTTATTAAAATGTTGTATTGTCAGGGATGCATGATGCTGTTTCCAGTGTTTATGTGACTGTGTTAATGTTTAGCTAGCAATAGGACACCTGTAATGAGCCAATGTTCATTGTCCAAAAAGTACAGGAACTGTGTGACATAAGTAAGGAGATTGTAACAGGAACATAATAGAATAATGGTATAATGAGGGGACAAATCCATTACGATATTAGAGTGTAAAGCTGCACAGCACAATGGAATACATGTTTGCAGTAAGAATACAGTAGATATGCAAGAAAATAGCTTTTCACCTTTAATGCAACTTTACAGGTTTTTAAAAAAATGTGAGAAATGTGGTGAGAGTAAATTAAAAAAAAAATCTGAATTTATATTCAAATAGCTCAAATACTGTAAGATCCAGTGTTGCTAAAACTGCCTTTACTGGTAATATCACTTGAACAGACTCAAAATATTAACAACATGCTGCTAAACTAGATGCAAACATTAAAAAAGAAACTATTATGAAAAAACTTTGTGCTGTGTAAAATTCACAGTAAAACATTAAGAACAAATTTTCTTTGTGTTTTTTTTTTTTTTCTTCATTAGGATGCATGAGTACAACCTCGGGGAAGATTTTCTTCATTCATTTTGTCAGTTTGACATACAGTAATCACGCAGTGTGACGCCCCTCTGCTGTGTTTTACAGCCTCCCCGTTGTGATGGCGACAGGCCTGCTTATCCTTCATTAATCTCTCTCCCCTCCTTCTCCCTCGCACTTAATGGTGACGTTTATCCTATTAATGTGTTGTTTGCCGGAAAAATCTCCCCCAAAACATAATCCAGAGACATGGTTAGTAATGTGTGTGAGCGGGGACATGGTTGCCTTGGAGTCTGTGATTAGTTAATGGACACAAAATAAATGTCAAGAGATGATGCTCAGAGACGCTGAGAGAAAGAGAGCGATCTGTGATTCTATTATACTTTTCCCCAGTGGCAACGAAAAAATCAGCACTACTCCCTTTCACAGAGCTACAAAGATGTACAATACTGCCCCCTGCTGTGTGCATGTACAACTGCAGTTTGATTGTACCACGTTGATGAGTAATAAAAGTGTTCAGGCCCTTAAGTAAAGACAGCAATGCCACAAGATAAAATAGATCATTACATGTATAAATCAAAACATGGAAAGAAGTGCATAATTTTTTTGCTACATTTTGTAACCTACCTGTTCTTCCTTTGCCGATTCTGAAATATTTTACTTGTTGTACATGATATTATTGCTTCATATGTACTTATTCCACTGAAGTGTATGTATTTTGATTTCATATTGGCTTTCGTTTTATTAAAATATTTGTTCAGTCAAAATGTAATGTAATTTAATTTATTTTAAAATAATTTCATTTACATAAATGCCTTTAATATACATATACACATATATATATACACATATATATATATATATGTATGTATGTATGTATTTTTTTTCTATATATATGTATGTATTTGATGTGTTTCACTCTCTGTTTTTCAAATTTAATTACTGTGACAAAAGAATTCCCCAAGTCTGGGAATTATATCTCATCTTCTCTGTCAAATACACTAGTTCAGGAAGCCTTTTACCTATTAATTTAATGCCCTTTAACTGTATAATGTAGTGGCTGGAAATCAAATATGCCGTGCCACGGAAATGTTTTTGCCTGCATCCTTATTTCTTGCCTTTTTCTTTCTTTCTTTCTTTCTTTCTTTCTTTCTTTCTTTTTGTTTTGTTTGCATAGAATTTTCATGTCACAAAACAAATTTTATTATTAGTTAATAATAGCCAGAATGAAAACAAATTGCAGGTTTTAAATGATGATTTCATTTTTAAAAAAATTTTTTTTTTGCGGTTTCTTTGTTTCTTAAACGTATTTTTCACGTGCATGTTGCTAGTTTTATAAAATTACACTGCTTACCCCAGCCAGTTACATTTAACCAATAAAGACAGCAGGAATGCTCACTTGAATATTTACATGAATGTGCTTAACTGTTCCTACAGTTATTTAACAACTGACGTTTCTTCAGATATTAAGAGATAGATTGCACTTATCAACCTCTTACTAGACATTGCCGTTATAAAAAGAATTATTTGGTAATAGGAAACATTATTATATAGCTAGATGTTATTCCAAAATATTCCAAGTATTTTAACTTTTTTTTCCTTTTTTCCCCCTTACTTTTTACATGACAGTGCATTGCTGCAAAGAATTATATGTTTATGGAGTTTTTGTTATTTTGTCACTTTTTTGGAGGCTATCACGTTGTTGTTTTAACCAGCAGATGGCACATTTTGACTACCATACCCATCTCATGCCTTGCAGGAATCTCCTAGCCTCTGCTTCCAAGTTGTGGGCGTTTTTTCCTTCTCAGTCTTGACTTTTTTTCTTTTTTTTTTGGGGTGTTGCCTTTACAACTTTGGAGTTTCACCGGAGTGCTGCTAACAAGGACAGTGAAGTCGGATACTTCCTGTAGCAACATTTAAAACTTTTCGGACCACCGTCGAGGCCCCCCCCGCTTTGTTTATTCCGCACTTTTTCAGACGGTACGGGACCGCTTTATTATAGCCCCTGTTAGCCAGCTAAGCTAACGGACGCCGAGCTGCTGTAACGTCGGCTGAGTCGCCAGAGAGAGAGTCGTTCGATGCAGGCCATAAAGTGTGTGGTGGTGGGGGACGGGTAAGTTAAAGGGCAATTTTATTATCAATTTGAGCTCTTAAATGTTCACAGTTTGAAGCACAGTACGATGTTTTATGGCTGTTTTAGTTGACCCAGTTACCAACAGTTGGCTAGCGGCTAACATGCCTAAGATAACAGCCAACATGAGCGACAGCTGTTGTTGTGCCTGTTCTCCAGCCCAGCTGGGTCAGACAGATTTATCTGCATGCCCCGGTTCGGTGTGACTGAAAGGCTCCACAGCACGTTATTTAGCAGGCATTTTGTTTTTTATAAAGTGTTATGATTAAGTGCTTACATTTGTCTGTTTAAATTATGGTTTTACAACAGCTGTGAAGCTGCCCAAGGCCTTTGAGAAACTTAATTCACTCGTTGTTTGAGGCTTTAAAACAACAAACCACCATTAAAATTCAGCAGAAGCCATTTAATTTTAAATTAGCTGGGTCATTCCTTCTCAATTCCTCATATTTTTAAACATTTTTTGCTCAAACATCTCCGATTTGCCTACAAGTCAGAGTTTGGACTCCCGTAGTGGTTGCTGTGAAAATTTAGCTTTATATCTCAAATATTTTTCTAGATATTTATTAAGTTTTAAATGCCCGTTCATCCACTTTCAGGCCTTTTTGTTGCACATTGAAATCTGAGTCAATGTTTGAACATGAATATCTCAAAAACTAGAAAAGAAAAGGGCCTGGAATTTCCCTTTCCCTACCATAAAAGTGATTCAGCATCCGTAATATGGGACAGATGCACATAGAAGACTGAATATTGGCAAGTTAAAATCTTAATATTTGCGCACACACTAGTTAAATAAATAATTAAAATCTTCACATTGCAAACAAAAAGGAAGAAAAAATTGTGATAATTTGTCAATAGTGTATATTTGTATTCTTTTCTCTTTTTTTTTTATGCTGGATTGAAAAAATTTGAATTTTTTACACAAAAGAAAAATATCACCAATTAGCTTATTTCAAATTGATCAAAATTCTGGAGTATTCAGATGGTACTCTTAATTATTAATACTGATCAAATAATTTGATTAAATATTTGCTAAACCTACAGCCCTGAAGGAATCTTTGAATTCAGGTTAAGTTTACAGTGTTGTTAGAGATATTAAAAGGCGTTTTGAATGCCTTTTTTTCCAATTTTAAATGTAAAACATGCATTATCAGACTCCTCTAGGGCAGTGTGCTTGCTTACAAAGTTGTTATTGGGTTGGGGTTGGATGTAGAGAAAAAAAATGTCTAGAATAATAGTTGATATTTGAAGCTAAAATTTCAATTTACTACCAAATCTATATATTGGAATAAGCTTTATGAAAATGAAAGTGAAAATGTTAAGTGAAATAGTACTTATGCAAATAAAAACATAATGTCTTTACCTGTGCTCAGCACAAAGTTTTATTTAGTAGTTGAGACCTATCATAGTTCACCGTATGACTGGGTGGCATTTAATGATCTCTGGGTGGTGTGTGTGTGTGTGTGTGTGTGTACAAATTCTCACTTTGTTGAAAATCATGGATCAGATATACTTAGGATTATGATGGATTTCTAAGCCTACAGTGCATTTTGTAATGTATTTGTATGTGCTCTTATCCCCTATACTATACTATACTGTGTGTGTTTTAGATCATATAATATAAAAGCTGTTTCAGGACACTCCTGAGCATAATTAAACTTTTGCGATTAAGACCTGACATCTCTTTGAAAGATCACAACAAAGCCAAAGCAGTAGGTCAGCAGTGGTCATCTAAAGCCAGATCTTTTACATGAAACCTGTAACTCGACATGTTAACCTGTCAAGTAGCACAGTTTCCCCATTCACACATTTCAAGTAAAGTGCTCCACTTCTCATCATTCCCTCCTCCTCCTCTCAGGGCTGTGGGTAAAACATGTCTGCTAATCAGCTACACTACCAATGCCTTCCCTGGAGAATACATCCCCACGGTGTAAGTATCACACACACAAAATCCCCCACTGGCCAGCTGAGGTAGGGGTGTCAAATTGACATGTGGCAGTTAATCTTGAACATTAAGTTGCATATTACAGAAGAAAAAAGTTTTGTACGTTTTTGCATAGTTTCAAAAACGTTATCCACCTCTCATTCTCTGCAGCTTTGACAATTACTCTGCCAATGTGATGGTTGATGGGAAACCAGTGAACCTGGGACTGTGGGATACAGCAGGACAGGAGGACTATGACAGGCTCAGGCCACTGTCCTACCCGCAGACAGTATGTATACAGGCATATATTACATGTGTTTATCCACTGTCTTGCATAGTTTGGTGTAGCCAGACAATGTTCACTTACCCAGCACCGATTTGGAGTTATTCCCTGGCCTCTAATACTCAAGACAGGGTCTGTGCATTCTGCAGAGTAGAGCCTTGTATCCACAGTACCTATACACTGTCTGGAAGATGGCTGGAGGAAGTGAAAAGCAGCTCTTGCTTTTTAAAAGCAGCTCTTGTTTGCCCTCTTTGTCTTCGCAGTCAAGTTGGCCTCTGTGCCAATGACTCGAGTAATGGGAGTCACTTTGTTTACCCAACAGGACCAGCCTGTGTTTGTGTTTATTTGTGAATCCTCACATCTGCATTAGTCAGTCTTATGTTCAAAATGTTCATCCTTAACTGTGATGGTTAATTAGTTCTTACAGTAAGTTTGGGTTATTATTGTCAAAGTTGGAACACAGACGCCTGCACAGCGATAGTGAAGTTCTTAATGTCGTAGTGATTTGTGTCTGTTTTGTCCTCCTCAGGACGTGTTCCTGATTTGCTTTTCACTCGTCAGTCCAGCCTCCTTTGAAAACGTCCGTGCCAAGGTCAGTACAGCATGCTCTTTAATATTAACTTAACTGTTTTCCATGAAATGCTATTCTCAGATCAGCTTGGCTGGGTAATTGTGTTAGTGTGATACATAGCCAGATGATGGTGTGCATTTTTGACACAACTCTAAATCTAGCTAAAGAAATATGCTTAATTTTAGGATTTTTTTTTTTTGTCACAATGGTTTCCAAAAAAATGTTTTAAAAGCAAAATGTAGATTTTAGTTCAAATGCAGCTCTTTGATGCAATGATCACACTTCTTAAAGGTAACACTGTTTGAAACTGGAAACTGTGAAAGAAATCTATTGTTTTAAACAATGCACTTGCATTCAGTATCGTCTTTTTATTTAATAATAATGCATGCCAACACTTCTGTCCTCACCCTGCAGTGGTACCCTGAGGTGAGGCACCATTGCCCCAACACACCTATAATCCTGGTGGGAACCAAGCTGGATCTAAGAGACGACAAGGACACCATTGAGAAGCTGAAGGAGAAGAAACTCTCTCCTATTATCTACCCGCAAGGCTTGGCCATGGCTAAAGAAATAAGTCAGTTGTAGCTCCACACTTTGACAAATGCTTCTTTTTTAAAAAAAAAAAAAAAAAAAAAAAAATTATTGACTATTATTTTAGAGGATGAGGATGCTAGAAGGAAAACTCTGCAAGGGACTATTTTAAATTTGGCAGATTCCTGTTAACTTGGCTGCAGACTGACAGCAGCAGCGACTGGCATCTGTTTGTTGCTCATTTGTTGATTCATTGTTGCCATTTCAGGAATATTTATTGACATTTTACACTTGTTACAGTATTTAAGTAGTGACTTTTCTCCTATAATTGTTTTTGCTGCTTTAGAAACAGCATTTTGT
This sequence comes from Perissodus microlepis, assembly GCF_051167445.1. NCBI lineage: Eukaryota > Metazoa > Chordata > Actinopteri > Cichliformes > Cichlidae > Perissodus > Perissodus microlepis. The sequence continues at coordinate 19,782,524 of NC_140468.1, read as the reverse complement.
TGCATTTTCTTTTTGATGATATTTTTCTCATTTTAATAATAATAATAATAATAATAATAAGAAGAAAAATAAAAACACTTATTAATTAGCATCTGGACAGGTGTGCCTAATTAAGTGGCTGGCAAGTATATTGTGTCTATTTATAGTCACATAGTAGTTATTTGGAAGAGACCATCTCCTACCTTCCAGATGGAGCCTCAGAAACTAAGCCTTTAGAAATCTGATAAAACTGCGCACAATTTTTTTTAAACTTATAATTCATTATGGCAATTAAAATATTTAACATTTCTATTGCTGAGTTGTTTTTTTCATCATTGATTATTTGTAATTGTGTTTTTATCCATTTCTTTCTTTTCTATTTAGAAACCTCTGCCGCCTTTTGTTGTCTAAAGTGTAGAAGGATCTTAAAATATGTTTTGACTAAAAAAACGAGACTGTTCTTCTTTCCCCCTTTTGTTGACCAGGTGCAGTGAAATACTTGGAGTGCTCAGCTTTGACCCAGCGTGGCCTTAAAACGGTGTTTGATGAAGCCATCAGGGCAGTTCTGTGCCCACCACCTGTCAAGAGAAGGAGGAGGAAGTGCAGCGTGTTGTAACGGGGAGCAGCAAATACAGTCGAAATCAGAACTCGCCTACTTGGAGGGAAGAAGACGGCTGGGTTATTTTCACCCTGTGTCCTTGCTTACATAGAAGCTTTGGTAGATCAGACTTCCATCTGAAAGAACTTTACAGATTTAAGGGGTGCAGAAGAGTTTCTGTCAGATCTTTTCTCTGGGTTTGCATCTGTTTAGTCCTTTCAGATGGATGGGAAAGAAGTGATATTTTTGCTAAGGCCTCGGGGAATGGGAGGGCAGGGGATGTAATTGTTGAGCTGGGGAGAGAGGGAAACAAAAGAAAAACAAAAGTCGTCAGTTTTCTCAGACATTGTGAAGAAACACTACCTGAAGGTGAATTTCTCGTGACACTACCGTAGATTTAACACTAAAAGAAGGAAGTTCTGCACGGCACTCTATCCCCTACACACTAAGAGATTCCTGTTGCCTTGATTAAAATTTTAGTTTTAAGAGGTAAAAAGATTTTTTTAGAATATATTTTTTTTTCCTCCATTGGACCATTTTTGTTTACACGTGTCATCCAACTAGAGGTGCTGCGAAAACTCTGCCATCTCTTGCTAGTCCCTCTGTGAACACTTTAATACTGTTTTTACCTGCACAACGTGTCGTCATGCAGTTGTGAAGAAAACCTTTAAACCCTAAAATGACTGCAATAAATTTTTGAAGCTCCTGCTCAGAATAATTGCAAGAGTGCAGTGATCAAACATTAAAGAGACGGTGTCTGGTTAATATTTTTAACATTTAGTTGTCTTGTTCCTCAATGTTTTTTTTCTAAATGTATCCATCAGTCTTGTCTCATCATATGTGAGCACAGTATTTTATGAATGACGGTCAGACATGTGAAGGTGTCTGTGCAGTAGGTCTTGTTTTGCTCTCCTTTATTTTTCCTTTAAAGTTGTGCCCTAGCTTTCACCAAATTTTACCCAGACAATGCTTCTTGCTAGTATGTGATACCCACTGTGTCATAGCCATCATGGAAGTGTGTAACATTTCATTTTGAACCCATCTATTACTGTCTATTATGAAGCCAGTGAAGTAATTTTTGAAGGTCAGAGCTGATTTGAATGCATTTTGTTTTACAATATAAACTTCAGTAACAGAAAATTTATTATTTTGAAATGATCAAGTTGTGCGATTGCTCCAGGGAACTCAACATTTTCAGTGGTTTCATTGGCACAGAGGAAGTTGGATTTAATTTCTTAATAAATGTGGTTTCATTTTCACATTGTAATTTGCTGTGATTTGTTTTTTCTTTTCTTTTTTTTCTTTTTTTAAGCAAATTTGTTAAACTCTGTGTTTTTACATTTTATATGATGCCACAGACATTCTTTTGTCAAGGTAAAGGTTTAAAAATGTTACCATTTCCAATTAAATGCTTTGATTGGAGTAGTCCAAATTTTAAAAAGGGGGAAAATGCCCCATTAACACTCAGTTTTGCTTCTGTACTCCACCACAATGGAATTAAAGAAGGATTAGAGGTGAAATGTTACTATTATCTTAGGTTGTCCAGTTACTTTGAGCCTATAATTGTCTGTGACTATGTATAGAATTAGCTGCAATTCCTATATAGTTACTGCAATACCTCTGTTAAACTCCTTGAATTAAAGCTGAAAGTCTGCACTTCAATAACATGTTGATTGAAAAGTTTCCTACAGCGGTGTACAGAAGCAAAACTACAAAAAGAGTCTCAGAGCTTCCTGTAAATTAACAGACGACATGGAGCCGCTGGTCTGTCCATCTCTTGTAGTGCAGCAGCGGTTGTCATCTTTTTCTGTCCCCGCTTGGAACAGAACATGGTTCATACCTCCCTACACTTTAATAATCAACAACAGTGAATTAAAAAAAAAAAAAAAACAAGGATCCAAATTTATTAGCTTCAGCAAACTTATTTTTTCATGCATAAATCATTTCCTTTCAACTTGGATTCACTCCAGATTTTTTCTTTCAACCAAGGTGGGAAAGCGTTACAAAAGTTAAAAAACAGACATTTGAGTCTGCCTCAATTGTGGTTTATTATTTCCGAATATTAGTGTACCATTTTAAACAATGTGGTGAGCACTATAACCACAATAGAGGAACATCAGCGTGTTAATCTCACAGCCTCACTTAACAACTCGTGCAGTTGTAGATTTGTTCAGGTTCCTCGATATTACTTAAGTCAGTTATCTGCTTTCTTCCCTACCCTGACTTTGTGATTCATCGGCTAACAGCTAAACTTAACATTAAAATAAGCTCTGAGGAAAGGCCAGACATATTTCTTTTGCTCCCTGATAATTGTTCTTGTATGGCTTCATTCTTGGTCATTTGTGTGATGTGTAAAGGTTAAAAGTACATAGCCGCTTCACAGTTTGTAGGCTTTGGCTTTCCACTGCTCGTATACCAGGTTAGCAGCCACTGCATCTTCAACTCCCATTCCTGTTATTAAAAAAAACAAAAAACAAAGACATTCTCAAAGCATTAAATTTCTTAATGTAATGAGATGAAAACATGAAGTAGAGGCCAGATTGTGTGGCTTTAAAGAGTGAGACTTACCAAGGGACTTAAACACGGTGGTCTTCTCTCTGTAAGCAGGTTTGATCCCATTAATAACATCTCCGAGCTCTGCAAACACCTCAACCTGCAAACGGCACAAACGCTGTAATATTCTTCCTCACATAAGATGCCAGTGACACACACACACTGACCTGTAAGCATAACAGGAGATGACACACTGACCCCAGAGAGGATGACATCACCGGACTCGGCCATTGCTCCCTCCCTGCTGTCAGCATACACCACAGCCTCCTTCATCAATGAGTCATCCAGCTCCCGCCAATCTGGCCTGCAAGCTCCCACCGCTGGTTAGAGGAAAAGTAGAGAAACTGTTTTTCTTTTTAAAATTATTTTCTGTAGTAACCGGTAAAAAAACGCTCCATCTGTCTCCTCAGTTTTGCATAACCATCAATGTAAAAAAAAATCTCCCCCACTTCCCTTAAAATATTTTTGTGGGTGAATTACTTCTCACCTGCCACATGGGCCCCTGGTTTGACCCACCGGCCACACAGCACTGGCTCTATAGACCTGGTTACTGTTACTATTACATCCGCTCCCCTCACTGCTTCCTCCACTGAACCGCACACCGTCACGGGACCGCCAACTGAGCGGCGAAACTTCTCCGCTCCCTCCCTTCTGTGGTTCCACACCCGCACCTGAAATGAAGTTTCAGGGGAAGCGAAACGACCAACAAATCTTTGATTAGTTGGTGCAGTTAATGCATTAATATAGCTGTGATCAGTAACTGAGTAAATACTAAATGCAGTTTTTAAGTAATTTAATTTATTAAGGGATAAAAAATATCCAAACCTACCTGGCCCTATGTGAAAATGTAATTGTCCCCTTGTTTGCAGATTTAAACCATGCTGGAGCATGAACGGCTTGTTTAAGGTCCTGTCAAAACATCTCAATCTGATTTAAGTCTGGACTAGGCCACTCCAAAAGCTTAATTTTCTGTTTATTGAGCCAATCAGAGGTGGACTAGCTGGTGTGTTTCAGATCATTGTCCTGCTGCAGAGCTCAGGGCATGAACTGATAACTGGACATCCTCCTTCAGGATTTTCTGCTAAAGCAGAATTGATGGTTACATGAATTACATCAAGGAAACCAGGTGCTGATGCAGCAAAGCCTCCTCAGATCATCACATTAACATCACCATGTTTGACTGTTGGTTTGATGTTCTTTTTATGAAATGCTTTGAGTTTTATGGGAAGGTTTGAGTCCCATTACATGTGACTAATGGGAGTTCAGCTTTTCTCTCGTCAGTGCACAGAATATTTTCCCAGATGTCTTGGGGATCATGAAGATGTTTTTGGCAAATGTGAGACGAGCCTTTATTTTCTTTTTGGTCAGCAGTGGTTTTCATGTTGGATCTCTCCCATAGATGCTATTTTTGCCCAGTCTCTTTCTTATTGTGGAATCATGAACTCTGACCTTAACTGAGACAAGTGAACCCAGCAGTTCTTTAAATGTTGTTCTGGGCTCTTCTGTGACCTCCTGGATGAGTCTTCAAAGTGCTTTTGGAGTAATTTGGTAGGCCGGCCACTCCAGGGAAGGAAATTTTCTCCATTTCTGCATAATGGCTCTCACTGTGGCTCACTAGAGTCCCAATTTTGGTGCTTCGTAGAAATAGTTTTGCAACCCTTTCCAGACTCATAGATGTCACTGATCTTGTTTCTCAGCTGTTGTGTTACTTTTTAAAATCTTTTAAGCCTGCTTCAGTTTGTCACAGAAGTTCTGTGTAAGTGATTTCTTTATTCAGCAGGTCTGGCAGTGTGAACAGTGAAACTGCACTCAGCTTTCCTACAAATGTGGTTAATCACAATTAATTCAAGATTTAACAAGAGGGATCATTACTTTTCCACACTGGCAGGTAGGTTTGTATAGCTTTCCTTCTTTATTAAATGAAAGCATCATTTAAAACAAATTGCATTTCTTGTTTACTAAAGTTATCTTTGTCTAATATTAACATTTGTTTGATGAAGAAATCAGGAAGGGGAAAAATACTTCTTCATGGCTCTGTATGGGATATTTTGGACCAACATTTTACACAGCACTCTATAATAGAAAACACCACATAAGGAAATATCTTCTGGAGGAATGGTACTTATCTCTAAAGAACAGCTCCAAATACCTGGAGAATTAATGCTAAAGAGCATTAAGGGTGTTCTGGTGGCACACGTCAAAAAGACTATTGGTTTTTCCTTTAACATGAATGTATGGGTCATTCATACAATGTTCAGGTACTGCTGCTACTGTTACTGGTCAGAGATCATTTTAAATACCGACATCTGGCAAAATATAGAACACATTTTTATCCCTTTCTCACCGACACTGCTAGCAGGCCAGCAGCAGGGACTGCTTAAAGGAATGTTTTGTGCACATGCTTACTACTGTCCCTCTCTGTCAGCCCCACGAAGCTCAGCAAGCTGTGCTGTCACACATTTTGCACATTTAATAAGAGACGACATCCTTCAGGTAACTCACAGTATGTTCAGTTTTGTGCAAAAGTCTGGGCACCCTTATGTTGCACAGATTTCTTTAAATGAAAAAATAAATAAATGAAAACCCCTGCAGCAAACAAGCCTCTTAGTGGGGCAGACGTTGCACTTGCTTCTTATTCTTTAATAAATATGTAATAGTATGCTGTACTTAACGTATCATGTTCTCTAAAATAAATATATTTTGGGAAGCATACCTCTTTAAATGAAAGCATTTCAGTGAAGGCTTTATAGTGACTCAGGGCTTGTTGGCCGGTCCCCAAGATGGCCAGAACCTCGGCTCCATGGCGCATCAGCAGCTGCATGACACACCAGGGCAGACCCAGAAGTTCAGAGCTACAGCAGGATTTCCAGAATAGAAAAGGAATGCTGTGAATAAATCGAGAGCGGAAGTACCTTAGCCGAGATTGCTGAAGCTCCAGCAGTACGCATGTTAGTGATTGCCTCTCCATCCATGACCTGCGGGTTGGAAGCATGAGACTGCAGCTCATAAAACCAAAGCCATCAGAAAGACAGGTGTATGCGGGGATTGAACTCACAGCTTTCATATGCCCGGACTCGGGATCCAGCAGCAACACTGTGGCTGACACTGATGGCAAAGTGGAGCCAGCCCCCCTGTTGTAGAAGCACACTAACTTTGTGGACAGGACTCCGTCATTCTCCATGTATGTAGGCATCAGCCCCAGAAACCTAGAAACGAGAGCGAGTTTCAACCAGCAGTAGCTGCTCCCTGTTAATGGTTGATTTGTGCTGAAGCACTCTTGAAGCAGACGGAGGGCCTTACCCGTTGTGTTTCTGCAGGGGCACCGTGGAGCGCACAGGCTGGATAACCTCTGCGCTGTCCCGGCTGGAGAACTTACCTAAAGCCTCCTCCAGACGGGGGATCAGCTCTTTGTAATGCAACAGGCTCTCAACTTCACGCTCCCATATGATAACAGGAGGAGCCCCAGCCATGGCTGCTGCTTCTGAGACGCTGATGCGTAACTGACTTAACTGGTTTGGTACAAAGTTTGAGTCAACATCGAGCGGGATTTGAGCTGCGTTCAAGAGCCGCAGTAAAGCTTTTTTAAACACGATGCGCGGAGAGAGGCGGGACGCACAGAGGAGGCTGTATAATCCACTGCGCTTTCCAAGCGCCAGGCTCCCGTAGTCTGTGATTTGGCACCAGTTTAAGGGGAGAAAGTATTCAAACAAGCCAATCTCAGGTTGATACCCACTTAATCCGTGTTTAAGTGTTGCAGTTTCTACGCAAACGATTGTGAAACAATGTCCTGTCTTCAGATTATAACCAGTAACGGGGCCAGCTAGATGCTGCTTTCACGCCCCCTAGAATGTTTGTAAGTCCTTTGACTTCCACAGTTGTATTTGTATGACTGTAGAAATTCGGAATTATGAATTCATTACTTTTAATTGACAATTTACATCCGTGCTTTTGAGAATGTTTCCCGACTGATTATTTATCCTGATGCAAAAAAAAAAGAAAAAAAATTGTAATTAACATTTTGATGTAGTGATCAGTGTAAGAACGTGTTTTATACAGTACTGTACAAAGGTTTTGAGCCAGAAAAAAATTGGAAAGAGGTGATCGATTTATCAAAACACATGCAAAAACATACGGAATTACAGCATATACAGCAAAAACAGTTTGTTAGGTCAGTGTTTGGTATGACCACATTTATTTTTTCAATTCTCTTAGGATAGTTTGCCTGTCATTTCTTTAAGTAGTCTTTGAGAATAGTTGTCAAGGCTGCTTGACTTCTGCCATGCTGAAGACAGTTTGAACCAAACATTTCAAAGCATCACTAAATATGACCTGTTTGCCACTGATTTCCATCCCAGTGTTTCTGTAACCTGGTGTACCTCAGCCTTTTCTCCATGTTTCCTTCCACTGAGACCATTTCTGATAAGGCTTCAGTGAAGAATAGATGCATCTCTCAGGTCCTGTGTCAGGTCTCTCAAGGACATGATTTTCAGATAGTCCTCATCTGCTATTTTCTTTTTAAGCCTGACACACATCAGACCATACAGAGATACGCCCCGTTTTCTGTTACTAACCATTTGGGAATCACTTTGTTTTTACTCATCTTGAAATTTTTGTTTTAATGAACACAAGACCAGGTTTTAAAAAATAACAAAAAGAATTATTTTATTAAGAAGTGAGCAGGGCTACTACAAACTCCTGATGAGAAACATCGGTCCCAAAAAGCAAGAAACAAAACAAAAACACAATTAAACATGATTTTTCCCCCTCATGTTTAATCAAACAAAGGACAGGACTATTTAAAATGGGGTTTTTTTTTCCCCCTCAAGGAGTTTTTGTCAGTGAAAGAAAAATCACACAAGCAGTCTCTCAATGGCCATCTGAACAGACTGGATCTGTGGCTTGAGCTGAGACCCCTCTTTTATAGTGACTGAGGTAGCGATAACGGGGCGCGACACCCCACAGGCCCGGCCCAAGGCCTGCTTGGAGCGGACGAACACGTAGGGGACGTTCTTGTCCTCGCAGAGCAGCGGCAGGTGGAGGATGATCTCCAGTGGTTCCGCATCAGCAGCCATCACGATAAACTCAGCGATGCCTCTGTTCAGGGTTTTAGTGGCTGGGGAAGAAAGAGCAACTTGAATACAGCAAGTTTGTTCTTGGAAACAAAAAACAAAAAAACAATGCTCAGCATATTACAGGTTACACAAGAAAAAGTGCCCTTCATTACTGCTGCACCGTTATTCTTTTTGTGGCCCAAAACAAAAATACAAGTGTCTGTTTAACACATTTTTCACAAGCACTTAGTAATTCATATAATAAAAGCACTCAACATTGGCTAATCATTAGCCTCCACAGGAAGACACAGCTATGGTGTAATTTAACAATTATCTGTATAAACAATACTAAAAGTTATTTTTCTTCTCGCAGGCATTCCATTCATGCAGAAATCAGCTTGTGACTAAAGCTTGTTGTTTTAAGTGAAGAGAAACCACGTTTCGAGCATGCTGGTGTCGCCTGCCCACTCAAATGCGTTCATTAACAACTTTAATATTCATTTGCACCGACCGTGTCGCACGGCACGTTGTGTTTACCCACCTTCGTTGGCTCCCTTCCTCAGTTGCTTGTAGTTTGAGGCTTGCTGCACCAGATCCAGGATAGTTTTGGTCAGCGTGGCATCGGCCAGCGGGTAGGCCTTTGGGTTGACTTGTGCTTCAGTCTGCTCACCACACAGAAACAAAGTAACTCCATGTTAACCAAGAGAAACCAGTTAACGGGAAAAAAAAATAGTCACCAGCACTGTTTCTGGCCACTTCTACTGAATTCTGCACTTAATTTACTATGCTCGCTGGTAGCTAACTGGCTACTCTGTTAGCTTGTTCGTTCGAGAAGACACTCACCATGGTGTTTTTGTGCTATTCCGGCCCTCTCGGCGAAATGCTTCACGGAGGACTATTTTAATTCGACTGGCTTCTGAAAGATTAACGATACGATGCAAAATGCGATCTCCTGTGATGTATTTTACAGCGGTACCAACTCTCTAAGCTCCGTCGCATGCAACGAGTCCAAACGTTTGCCACACGTGTGGTGTGAGGCGCATGCGCACTGGCAAAGCTGGCGAAATCACAGGAAGTGCTTTGGGAGAAAAAAAACTTTGTTAATAAATGTGAAAATACAACGAAACAAGTCACTTTCATTTTTTTTAACCAAATAAAAGACGACCTGGAAAGGGATTACATTTTTTTTATTGAACAACAAATACCTTTTAAAATAAATACACGGAATTTTTTTTCTTTTCCCTTCAGCTGCTCCCTTCAGTGTTCAGCACATCTGCCCTGTGCCAAAGTAGTTTAACCTGGCAACATTCTTTTCTTTCACAGCAACCCTCCGTATGTGCTTCTTCACTACATCCATGAACATCCTCTGTGGTTTTCATTTTATCCTCCTGCCTGGCAGCTCCACATTCAACATCCGTTTACATAATTTCTGGTCCAATGAAAAAAAGATTTTATTTTATTTTATTTTATTTTATTTTATTTTATTTTATTTTATTTTATTTTATTTTATTTTATTTTATTTTATTTTATTTTATTTTATTTTATCTCCAGGGCAGCAGAGGGCGCGCGGTCACTGGCTAGGCAGACGCACCGTTTACAAGCGAAGAAAGCGCTGAGCATTCTGGGTAGGGCACTTTGAAGCCAGCCATATTGCTTCAGACAGTCCTGACCCAAGGCAAGAGGGGAGATGAAGGGGATTCGGGGAATTAGTCAGCTATCGGTGAGGACTCGGGCAATGTGTCCTACGTGTCTGTGTGTCGGAACATTTGCACACCGAGCTGTGGGCTGTGTTTGTTAGACGGTGTCTAAATTCCGGGTCGTGTCCGGGCAGGCTTTGATGAGGAGCAGACGAGGAAGCAGTCAGCTAAGTCTTGTCATGAAAACCAGCAATAACCTGCTAGTTACATCACGAACACCGCGGATTTTAAGTCGTTGTACACCCAGCTTAATACTGTCTATTCAGTTAATTCAAGTAAGGCTTAGAGAAATCAAACTAGTTGACGTCTGAGAGATGAGAGCTAGCTAGGTTCGTGTTTATGAAGGACCTAGCCGTCGAGTTGCTTAACTTACATTTCCATTTTACTATCTAATTATATCTTCCTCTTTCTTATCTGCAATATTGTGCAATTATTGCAGTTTGGATTTTGCAGTAAACATCTACACTTATGTGTGTTTACTGAGTGAGAACCTTTGCAGCCTGAAATGGTAGATTGTAGCTAGTTTTAAAAAGATAAGTTCTTACTTTTTCACATTTGTCGTTAAAGGCTTGTAATGTTGTTTGCCATCATTCTGATGGAACACACCAAAACCCATATAGAGGTTGTTATTACACTTCAGAGTACATTACAATCTTACAAATCCTTGATACTTTCAAAGATAATTTGGAAAAATTGACCTGCAGATTTAAACCAGATGATATGCTTAAACAAAATGCAGAACAGAAACTTAAGTGGGCCTTGTCATAAGATTATTTTTTCACCTGCATAATTCTAGCTTCATATTTAGTCACAACATTCAGTTCTTTTAGTACAGGCTGCCCTACTAATGCCATTGATCCCATTATTTTAAAGTTCGTGCTCATATCAGCCAAAAGGCCACCAAAACATTAGTTGTAATGTCCTGCCTTCCTGTGTTCTTTGTGTTTTTTCCCCAGACAAGGTTTTATGCAGCCCAGGCTGCCCGTAAGGTGGAGGTCACTGGTTTTCATCCACAGGATGTTCAGGTCAGTGGTTGTTGACTTCTTTTTCTTCTCTGCAGAAACGCTTCTATGCGGCTGCCAGAAAAGACCAGTCCCTTGCTCAGCCCCTGGCTGGCCTCAGCCTCTCTCCCAGGGTTGGCCATTCCTACCAGGATGTCCACGTATGTCGGGCAGTGATGAGAATTGTAGTATATATTGGTTGTGTTTTAAGCTTTATCTGTTTGTTTCACCTTGCTGAATATAAAATGTTAAGTAATCTAACTAAATGCCCATATTATCTGAGCTGTATAAATGAAAGCCAAGGAAACCAGTTAACTGAATCACTGCCTATAACTCAGGGTACTAAGAATGCTAAAGGACATCTCTATATGTCTCTAGGTGACCAGGCTGCCCAGTGGGCTGGTTATCGCTTCACTGGAGAATTATTCTCCAGCCTCCAAAATTGGAGTCTTCATCAAGGCTGGGTGTCGCTATGAAACCCCTGAAAACCAGGGTGTCACCCACCTCCTCCGGCTGGCGTCCGGTCTGGTATGTAACTTAAAAAAATCATCACATTTAGCTTGAAGTAAGCATTGTCCTCATCAACCTTGGTCCTTTGGTGTTGTTGAAAGACAGAAATGAGTAAAGCTGCAGAAGCACCAGAATACAAACCAAATCTTTATTCAGTTTTAGGTAAAAGTCTTATTTTGATTAGAAATACAACAGTGTTTACATATTAAAAAGCCTGCACAACTGTTGTTAATAAATGGAGCTTAAGACCACTGCTTTTGTAATCGTGTGTAACATTGCTGCATTTCAGTTGACATGTTACTTAACTTTTCTACCTTTTCAGACAACCAAGGGAGCTTCAGCTTTCAAGATATGCCGTGGTATTGAGGCAGTGGGAGGCAGTCTTAGGTCAGTAACTAAAAGGTTTATCCTGTAAACAGTCATTTAATGCTGATTTTTTTAGGTGTCTAATTGCATATCTGTTTATTTCTGTGCAGCGTGACTTCATCCAGAGAGAATATGACCTACACCATTGACTGCTTAAGAGATGACGTGTGAGTCTCTGCATATCACCTGTGTGTATGATGTGTGTTGACATGATTGAGTAATAGTAATAATAATGTAATGAAAATGTTTGAAGTACTAGGAGATACTTAAAGAACTTTGTCTCTTTCTGTTTACACACTTTTCCATATTTTGGTGAAATGACTACATTCACTGGAACATATGAATGCTCTGAGATGTGATGTTGCAGGAGTGATAACTGTCTTTTCCCGCTTGCTCTATTATTGGTCTCTAGTGACACAGTGATGGAGTATTTGATCAATGTGACAACAGCCCCCGAATTCCGTTCGTGGGAGGTGTCAGACCTCACCCCAAAAGTAAAGGTGGACAAGGCACAAGCTGCACAGAGCACCCAGATAGGTGGGCCCTTTGTTTCTCTTACAACACTCAGTTTTTTGAAAGATTTTTAAGGGATCTGTTGTTTTAATATAGAACTACTTAATTTATATTCCCACCTGTGAGCCTTATTAATATTTTAAAAAGCTTCTTGGTTGTTTGATTGATCAATAATTAGCCTGTAGAGTCTAGATACCAAACTGTCATATAGGGACAGTAATGTTCTCTGTTTTTTCTTCACCATGAATGCGCTGCAGCTAACAGTCACCCATCCATCTTTTTCAGGTGTGGTTGAAGGTCTGCATGAAGCTGCCTACAAGAACGCCCTGTGTAACTCCTTGTACTGCCCAGACCACATGATCAACGACATCCACTCTGAGCATGTGAGTATATATTTTTATTTGTCTTTTATCAGTACGAAACATACAAACTAAAACAATTATGAATTATTGCAATGTTTCCATTTTTCCCCAGCTGCACCAGTTTGTCCAGAACAATTTCACCAGTGCAAGAATGGCCCTTGTTGGACTTGGTAAGTGTTAGGATTTAAAGTATTTTCCATATAAAGAAAGAAGTAGCCAGATTTCTGATAAATGATAACAATGCTTACCTTTCTACTAGGTGTTGACCACACTGTGCTGAAGCAAGTGGGAGAGCAGTTCCTCAACATCCGCAGTGGAGCCGGCACCACAGGGGCTAAGGCACAGTATCGTGGAGGTGAGGCGAGCTGGCTGAGAGGGGAAAGGAAAAGAAAAAATATAGGATTTAAGCAAATTTTGAATGAATGATTCCAACCTGAGAAATTGATAGACCTTGCAGACTTCCCTGTCTCATGACCTCGTGCCCATTTCCAGGTGAGATTCGCCTGCCCAGCACCAGCAGTCTGGTCCATTCAGCCGTGGTGAGCCAGTCAGCAGCAGCAGGCACCAGCGAGGCTCTGGCCTTCAGTGTGCTGCAGCATTTACTGGGAGCTGGGCCGCACGTCAAGAGAGGAGCAGGCGTCGCCAGTAAACTGGTCCAGGGTGTTTCCAAGGCAACAGCAGACCCCTTTGATGTGAGTGCATTTCAGTTTTGTAAGATAAATTGTAAATAAGCCATACGCCTACAGAGCAGTGTGTCTGCACATTAACCACAAAAACACAATCCAGCTTTATTCTAATTCAGTCTTCGTCTCCCACACCAGGTCACTGCTTTCAATACAAGCTACTCTGACTCTGGTCTGTTTGGGGTCTACACCATCTCTCAGGCTGCAGCTGCCGGTGATGTGAGTATGCCCCGTAGTCTTGAAAATATATATTTTTTCTTTTCCCCCAAATAAAACTGCTATTGAGAGCACTGTTTCACTCTTCTCTGCAGGTGATCAAGGCTGCTCTTGCCCAGGTGAAGGCTGTTGCTGACGGTGGAGTCACAGCTGCTGACCTCACTCGAGCAAAGTGAGTCAGACAGACAGAAACAGGATGAGAGAGACCCGACAGAATGTACCTCTGACAGAAAATATACATTTTCTGCTATTTGGCTATAGAAACGCTGGGGGAAGGAGGGGGGAGGGGCGTGTACTTAGCGTTTATTTTAAAGATTTTAAAATTTTCAGGTTTAGGTTAATGAAAGAAAAATCTAGTGACAAATAATGCTGATAGATTCGTCGGTATATAGAGTAATTAAAATTAGCTTCTTTTTTTGTTTTTCAAGGCAGGAAAAATATGAAAGATGCATGTAACATCTTTCTTGTATAAAAGAAAGATGTTACATGCGCACTGGATTGTGTTATGTAATTTAAAAATCCTTTAAACACGCTGCAGTAGAGAGAAGCATCTCATTTTTACTGGCATTGTATGATTTATCTGCCTTCAGGAAGTGAGTTCAGACTTCTCCCACAGCTTGTAATTTCTGTTTTTTTTTTGTACAGCTGCCACTTGTTGCCTTTTTCGTGGCGTCATTGTTGATACAGAGCTAGCAGATGTTTTGGACATTAATCTCAGTTTTGAATTTGGCTTCCAAGTGTTCACTACCAAATGCATCCTTTCATTTGCAGTGGTGCATTTTCAACCCTCCCTAAAAGCTCAAACCCACCTGATGTTTAGAGTCTTTAAAGAACAGTCTGTCTTGGGTCTATTTGATGAGTCTGTGGAACAGTTCTGCTGGCCTGCAATTACTTTTAATTTGATTCGGGGTGTGTCACAGTCTGCTTTTGGTAGCAGTAATAGCTGACTGATGGCTTCACCTCTCTGTCACTGGCCCCACTGAAGAATGCAGGTCCACTGCCACTTGGGCCTTTCTTCACACCTGTCTGCAGCTGCAGTCGTTTCCTGGTGGAGGCTGGCCAGCTGGACCCAGCAGCTGCTCTTGCCAGACTGGTTTCATGTTCAAAACACCCCCTAACTAGGACCTGACTCACTACTGGATGAAGCTCTGCCCTCCACCACCTCCATATTTCTTTTTTCTTTTTACTCATTCCTGTATTTTTTTTTTTTTTGAATAACATTTGCAGATAAATGAGATTCCTTATTAAAAACTTTTAAACAATTTTAAACTATGCTAACTGCATAATGTTTAATACATTCCCCTCCTCGTTTCTTTCTGCAGGGCTCAGCTTAAGTGCCACTACCTGATGTCTCTGGAAACCTCAGAGGGTTTGCTGGAAGCCATGGGCAGTCAGGCTCTGACTGATGCATCCTACCAATCCCCCGAAGAAATCTCCAAAAAAATTGACAACATTTCCTTGACTGATGTTGCTAATGTAAGACTTTGTTTTGTTTTGTTTTTTGTCTGTGCTTTGTCGTAGTGTAAAAGTGGCGTGTAAACTTAGCTCTTCTTTTTTTCAGGCTGCCAAAACATTCGTATCTGGAAAGAAGACCATGGCATCCAGTGGCAATCTTGTAAAAACACCCTTCGTGGATGAGATCTAAATCCCACCCTCATCACCACACACTCAAGCGTGGTTGACAGCAAAGCAGAATTCGTTTCTTCTACATTTGAACAACAAAAAAAGGATTATTTTACAATGGTGTTCTCCTCAGACATTTGTTGTAACAACACTGGGTATTTATAGGTGTTGAAACAGTATACTTTCAGGTGATGCTGCTCTGGTGCATCACACTCATGTGTCCACGTTAACTGTATAGCTGATGTAAAATAAGGAATAAATTCTATCTACCACACAGAGTTTAAGGTCATTGGTGTCTTGAATAAAAGTTTGAGTTGGTGGAAACTGATCAAATCAGACTTGAGTTTACTTGATCTGATAATAACCACAGTGTGGCTGCATGCTTTCGGGAATGGGGCTTTAGTCCCCACCGTGTGTGTCCAGGAAATTATTACCACCATAAATCTGCACGATGGAAAAAAAAAAAAGCTGCGAGAGTTTACGGATTTTCTCGCGAGAGTGACGGGCGTGGAGACGGGAGGGTAGAGGTAGGCTGTCTAGATTTGAGTTTGTCTTCCTCTGAGAAAGCAGGGTCATTTTGCGAGGAAAGAAGGCGTTCAGTGAGAAGTAAGAAAGCTGGATGTGCGAGTGTGGGGGGTGAAGGTCCGGAAAGCCGCTTTAATGTGAGCATGGGCGGCGTTTTCCGCCTGTGGTCTTCCCGAGGTAGGAAACAGCTTCCATATGTGGGGAGAGAGATCGGACTGTTCATGCAAACTCAGGCACCAAGTCCAGTGCATGCATAAAACAGTATTTTGTTCTTTAAATATAATCTCCACTCGTGTTTTCCCCACGAATATCACCGAGATGCGGTGGAGCGACCCGTGACCCCCTGCAGCGATACTCCCCTCCTGGGCCAGCAGGTCGGGTCAGTCAGTCCACTTTAGGAGGAACAACAAAGAGAAATCACCCCATGCATGGACATCAAACCACCGGAAATTAAATACAATGTGAAGAGAGGGCGTGGAAGAGGCACAGGCCAAATTCCACAGTGATGGGACACGACATGCGGGTTTAGGTCACTTCTTGATGCCCCGTCTCCCTCGGTCCCTCCTTTTGTGTTCACCGACATGGATAAACTCACGGTGATATCAGGATGTCTCTTTCTAGCTGCGGACATCTTCGCCATCGCCAGCGTTGCCAACCCGGACTGGATCAACATCGGAGAATCAGGCAGTAGGTTGCGGACACTCCAGCACTGTTTTGTTTTTTGTGCTTTGCATGTGGGGAAGTCGGGGTGACACAGGAAAAGGAAATCTACCAACAACCACATGAGATGAAAAAGTTTACCCACTGTAGAAAAATAAGCAGACAGCAGAACAATTGTGGAAGATTGCACTCTTAATTCTGTCTTCTTATTAAAAAAAAAAAAAGCTGCTCAATAACAACCAGCTGCACACACTGTTGCACTATTTAGGTATGCAAGGCTTTCCTGTTTGTTTCAAGGGATAAAAGTCTTTGAGAAGCACATGGCCTGATGCCACAACCACCATGCTTTACTGTAGAGGGCATCACCTGATTTAACCTTGCATGATGGGTGCAGTTTTCGTCTCTTACGCTGGAGAATCTTTTTTTCCCTCCAGCTCTCAGAGTCCTTTAAATACCATTTGGCATGCTGTCAGCTGTTGTCACACATGCAGTGCATCCCTGAACTTTGGAAGGTCAGGTTCTGGACTGTTTTCTATTATTAAGATGAAAATAGTCCAATAAGTTCATAGCATGAGATCACCAGACCTGACTTCTTCACCTTCTACCCTGGCAGCACCCTCACCTAAATCAGAATATTTCCAGAACATGCAAAAAGTAGCCTTTCTCCTGCGCTATTCAGCACGTGAGAAAGAACAACGGGGAACTCAAGTGTCTTCCTTTTGCTGCCCCGCCATTAAGACTTGTTTCATGGACTACTGCTGAGATGGCTGTTCTTCCTCCAGGTTCTTCTGGCTCTACCGGGGAACTTAAAGCTCCACTATGGTGACCGCTATTTGATAAGGACCTACTCACTCTTTTGGTCACTTTGGTCATCTGCTGTTTCACAATTACTGAGGTCATGGTGTTTATGGAAACACAGTTTCTTTGATCTGTGTTTCACCAACGTCACACTGTGGATGTCTACAGAGTTACTTGGACTATGGTGTAGTCCTGATAGATGTGTTTTACAAACTATGTCCAGTCCATTCAGTTTGCTGACAGTAGAGTCCTGCCACGGTTTTGACACATAAGGATAATTTAAAGCAGATAGTGTGTAGTTGGCCTGCGTTTGTGATAGGCTTGCAGCAAAGGCACCAAACCCTTCCAAATGATAGATTACTACTTTTGCAAAAAGTCTATTAAAAATGCATACACTTGTTGTTACAGGTAACTAAATGTACACTGGAGGACAAACATTTATATTTTAAATGATTATACAATTTAAGAGTTTGGTTTGCTCAGCTGTTTCTTTGTATAAAATTAGACGATTAGTGGTTATTGGTAAGCGCGCTCTACAGCTGAAGATGTAGTTTCAGACTTCCTGGTTATCTGCTTATTGCAGTAAAGCAATACACAGATGCAGCATCCAAAGCTAAACATTGGCTAAAACTGGCACAAACGACTGTGTGTGCACAGCTGCACGAGGCTCTTGTCAGCTCCATCAAAATGCTACAGAGGAGCAGAGACAAGGATATAACAGCCGTACTGAGTGGTCATTACAGGATTGAATTTGTTCTTTAAAAAATAAATGGTTTCAGCTGCTCGTTAAGGATATAAGAAGCGGTTATTTTTGCACGATTAAATGAGAAACAGGTAAATGTTTCTTTTATAAAATGCGAACTAAAGCTCAGAAAGAGCTCACATTGTGAAGCTCTTATCTCCCGTTCCTCAAAGTAAATAATAGTGTGAAATGACTGTAGTAAAAGCCTTGTGTGCCTGTCTAATTAGCTGGATGGTAATTACCTGAAGGCAGGAAGTGCTGTGTGGGACTGAGGATGTTTGACTTTTAATTGGACCTCTTGGGAAAGTAATTTTTTCCACCCGGACAATTAAGTTCTACATGCTCAGTTCTGACATAATTCATTTTAGCCGTGTGTGCTCAGTGTAGTCACGTCTTCCTCAAACTGATAAATATATATCGTATTGTGTAAAAACAAACTCTAATCCTCATTTAGGTGATTCAGTTTGAAGTAATCAGTATTTTCCATACAGGGACACCGTATATTAAATTACTAGTGCAATCACTCTCAGAGGGATTGTCAAAGGTTTTCAAATATGTCAATGAGTGCAACTCGAGAGGATTCAACTGGTGTCAGCTGGTTGTATTTTGGTTAATTCCAACAGAAAAGGAAGGCTGAGCTCAAATGTAATAGTTACATGTGAATTTCTGTCTATGTAGACAGTAACAGATATGTGATTTTCGATGATTTATCGCAGTTAATTGCTGTATTATCAGAAACGGACTGCATGTAATTGCCAACTTGGCCCCATTTAATTGCAGATTGACTGTTTTATGAGAACATCTGTGGCAGGTTTTAGTGACAGTGTTGATGTGCTTGATAGTCTTATTTTGCAGCAAAAAAGTATCTTATTGGATAAAACTGATATTGACAAAGCATGTCACAGAATGGTAAAAGTCGGAATAATCTCGTATCATGGGATGTCTGGTGATTCCCATCTGTAGCCTACATGTATGACTGAACATTTGCGAATACGCCGAACACTTCAAGCACAATTGATGCCAAAACATTCAAAAAGTGCTCGAGACAGAAATCCTCAGCCACCACAGGGTCAAATGGCACATCAGGTGTTAAGTGCCTGAGTTTAGGTGCTTTTTATATGACCTCCACAGTTAGCCATTCGCTTTTTAGGTGTTGATTTTCTTAGTTAGGTTATCGACTGCATACTTGCTGGAAATCTAGCTTCGTTTCCTTTAGGTAATGAAAGGTTACTTGTGAAGTTCTTTCTCCAGTTTCCTGTAGACAGCTGATTGCGTTTAGTTACCCAAACAAGCTGTAATCAGAATGTTGCATTTCTGTTCCCGGTCTGTTCGGATGAGCAGATGTTTGTCCCTCAGGGCAAAAGCTTTCAGAGTTTGGATGATTGTGTGAATGTGTAGCCACAGCAGACTTGATTTTTGGATCATTAGGGCAGTTTCCAGGGAAATGGATCCACCATTTGCACTTTCCTCCACCCTGTGGTAAGAACAGGATGTCCTGTGGAAATGGGGTCTAGGTCAGCCTGCGGGGGGATCTGACTCAGGCCTGATGTTTCCTTCAGCCGGCCGTTCTATCATCACCCCAACATTAGGATCTTTGTTAATATGCATGGTCTAAAGTATTCAATTCTTTTTATGTGAAGCAGCTTTTTGTGCTGTACTTGTCTCGTGGGTGGAGTGAGGATAAAAACCACATGTGCATTTACAAATACTTAACAGTTAAATCTAAATTGACAGCGGCTTGATTGCTGTAAGTACCAGATGTTTATTCAAATGCGGTTTATTGTATTTAATTCCCTGCCAAATTAAAAGATGTTTCAGCGCTTCACTGTTTTTTCCTTCTCTCTTTTTTACGCGGTTTGCTTATAATCACGTTGAGTGTGTTAATACTACACTCATTGGGTCGAAATAACCTTGATTGCATTGCTAAATGCTAAAAATGTATACAGCTTCTCTTCTAAAGATAACTCAGGGAAAGAAAGAAAACAGAGCGAGGCGAGTGAACAAATGATAGTGTGGGAGGATTTTATTTAGCTTTTTTTTTTCCACTCTCAGTGCGCGCACTGGTTTGCTTGGAGTCTTATCTTGTTGGCGTGGATGCAAAGTTGAGCAGATGCAGTCTCTGTTGGGCTCCAAGTGCAGACAGTAGCCCTCCTACCTGATATCACAGCACCCACCAGGCCTCTGGGAGACAGGAGGCCATCAGAGGACTCGCGCCACTAATCTCTTCATTTCCGTTGCTCTCTCTGTGCATGATGCTTTGCCGTTTTGTGCCAGAACTCCTGACCTGTTTGATATCATACTGCTGCTGGTGTTCCACCGATCAACCAGTTTTTCATAACAGCAGGTTCCTCGGGCCGCTGTGGACTGTGGTGGGGAGGGGAGAAAGACTCCTGCAGAGTCATCATGTCAACACAGTGTCTTTCTACAACATTAAACACTACTCACAGTAGACGTGAAGCTTAAAGGGAAGAGTCTATCAGTCACATACTGACTATTTAGCCACACTAACTACATGCGGATTGTGTGTGTTTGTGGCATAGACTGTAAATAAAAGATGTCTCCTCCATTTCTTCACCCATCTGATCTAAATGAGAAAGTGTGGCCACTGCATGCTGCCCGCTGCAAGGTATACTCTGCTTTGTCGTACTTTTTGTCTCTAATGTGGGACAGAATGTAAAAAATGAACATAATGTTGCACTCAGTAAACTGTGAAACTAGTGATAAAAATCATAAACTCCTCAAGACGGTGTTTACTGAGGTCTTAGATCAAGTAAGCATACAGTCTTTGAAAGCTGCCCCCTTCTGGTCATTAGAAATAGTGCAGGAATAAGGTCCTTCACCATCGGCTTAACTTTCTCAACCTGAAAGTTCATCGTCTATTTAAAGTCTATGGTTTGTGTTACAGAAATAACCCACCCCACAGCTGTGATGTCATTTCTTTCCGATGTTACTGATTGGTCCATAAAAACAAAGCAATGTTATATTTTTCCAGCTACAAAGGGGAAAGAAACACAAATACATAAGTCTGTTAAGTGAAATAACAAAAGCTGCTGTGGGAAAACTGGGCGTGTCTTGCTAGCAGAAACCAGACCTGGAAGTTTCAGAGGATAAGCACAAACAACAGCAGAGAAGTCTTTTTGTGTTTTTGAGGTTTTTAGGGCCAAGTACAATAAAGTGAGTATTGTCTGCATCTAGAAGTATAAAACTGTGGGTCATCCAGGCTTCTAGGTAAAAGTTTTAGTTTAACTAATTTCTTTCATCTTTCATAGATGAATATATCTGCACAATGGAAACATATATAAAGTGATAAGTATTGGGGTCTAAATGACCTTTAATTTCAGTGGGAACCAAGACATAAAACGAGTCAAGGTTTATTAAAAAGATGCTGAATTTGCCCCAGCACAAAGTTTTAAATAACTCAGTTTTGGCCCTAGAAGTTGTACTTCTACCACCATCTTTTCTGTGGTGGAAATGGCCCTGATGGTATCCCATGTTGCCCTCTGATAATATTTTTGGTAGTGGTCCTAGAACAGATCCCTGTGGAACTCCGTGACTTTTATGTGGATGGATCAGTGTAAATAAGTCTATGACAGCACAACTGTAAATAGTGTCGTTAGTAAAATACTGTGATCAGTATGCAGCACTGAAGTCTAATAGCAGTGTAGTGATATACTGACTGAAACTCTCCAACGATCCATTCTCATGCATTCTGTCACATTTCCTTTGCAGCAGGCTTTCTTACCTGTCTCACATCTCCTATTAGTAGAGAAGAGATCTTATGATTCATACTGTGCCAATGACAAGATTTATCCTGTATTTCAAAAGGGTTTTTTTTGGAGTACCTTTACTCGTCATTCTTTGGTGAAAATGTACAGAACCAGCATTGCTTTGATGAAAACCTGAATCGATATTCACCTTGATTCACTTGAAATAATCAATACCATGTTCTATAGAGATGTTTGCTTATTGTTTGTCTCAGCGTGGTTTTCTCTGTAGTTTTGCTGATTTTTCTGCTTTGTTGATGGATGCAACATCACAAACCTCATTTTTCTCTTCCTCACCTACCTTCCTTCCTCTCCCCAGGCTCTTTGACTTTGGGTCTCGTCCGGCAGTGCCAGACCATCCATGGCCGAGATCGGACCTGCACCCCCCCACGGCTGCCGGGAGAATGGATCACCGTGCTGCTCTTCATCATCCTGGGCATCATCTCCCTTACAGTCACCTGCGGTCTTGTTGTGATGTCACACTGGCACCGAGAGGCCAGCAGATATGCCCGATGGATCGCCTTCACGGGGAGTACGTATCCACTGCCACAATTTGCACTCAATCAAAAAATGCGCTCAAATAATCTTTTTCAGTTTCACCTGCAAGCGTGGCTCTGGGATGTGGTTACTCACAGCGGGGATTGTAAAAGGACTTTTTCTCTTTCTGCAAATGACTGGCTTAGGTGCTCCAGCTAAACTTGAACTTGCTGAGATTTGCAGTGCAGCTGTGTGCTAATGGATGTGGAGTACCAAACCAAAATTATATAATAAATTCAGAAAAAAACTGTGAAATAAACTTCAGCTACCTTAGCATCAGAATTATTTTCACTGTGGGAAAGCTCTGCTAATCATGAAAACATAAAAATATATATAAGGAGCTCTGTTTAATAGCTGCTAGTTTTTATTTTCGTAGAAAAGAGACATAATTAGTGTGCAGAGAGTGTCATATTACTTTAAATGTTTAAAAGAAAAACATTCAGGTTAATAACAGCTGGTCAGTGTTTTGGTAACTGCTATATAGTGCTTTTCTACACTATTACAGCACTCAGAGCATTCACACGTTCATACAAGTGCATTTTTTACGTCTAATGCTTTTAATCTAACATTCACACACTCACACTCCGATATCAGGGGCAATCTGATCAGCAGTTTGGCCAAGGATGCTTTAAAATGCATTCTGGAGGAGCCAGGAATCGAACCACTGACCTTCTGGTTAGTAGGCGATGCACTCTACCTCCTAAGTGACACTTGAGACCCCAAGATTAACTCCATCACTGACTCCACCATCTCAACAGCCAGAACGGCCCACTGTGTAGGCTGCAACTGTCTTCAAAGCGGCTTTGGTGAATCAAAACTGCAGTAAAATGGAGTTTGTATGCTGTCAATTTGGGTCAAGTTGGATTTTACATGCAGTCAGTTTATGATCATAATCAACTGTGGAAATTGTTGCATACTTATAAATTCACCTTAACTACTTACATTCCAGCCAGCACCCACAGATTTGAAACTCCAGGAATTTCTCCACAATTAGTGACGTAACTGTTGCACGATGGGGATTTAACCATCCTGCAACACAGGCTTTCAGCAATGTTGCTTTTCGGCAATTTTTTGCAAACATTGGGGTTGTTGGACACTCAAACGTTGTGCAATCAGCGGTCAATGCAACTTGGTCACTTGCAAAAATATTTTCGGGGCTGCTGTCCTGTTTTTACTCTGGTATGACTGAGCGATTAGTTCTGCAGCAGAATCATTGGTGCTGATGCTTCTCTATCCTTGTATTTTCTCATTGCAGTGATCCTGTTCTGTATGGCTGCGTTCATTTTCCCAATTGGATTCTACATCAACGAGGTTGGGGGACAGCCATATAAGCTGCCCAACAACACAGTGGTAGGCTCCTCCTACGTACTCTTCATTCTGTCCATATTCTTCACCATAGTGGGACTGCTGTTTGCCGGGAAGGTGTGCCTGCCCGGCTGACAAACTCACGTTCTCTTTTTAAACGCATAAAAAAACGCTACCACTGGAAGCCAACGTCGTTAGAGCGAACTCTCCTGCGGCAGAGCTGAAAGCGTCGCTGAAAGCTGAGAAGTACTTGTCTTTCCCTTGCCGACGAATTGTCGCAACCGGAGCCAAAACCGCTGCAGTCCATCTGTGCATGTGTTTGTTCAGAGGCCGAGCAGGTGCAGGGAGCTCTGAAACGGCCCTCCTTGTTTTCCTTCCTGAACAAGAAGCAGGAGAGTGAACAGAAAACAGATTATAAAATGGCAAAAGTCACATGTGAGCTTTCGAGGAATTTAAGGGGGCATTGTGAACGTCTGAGCTGTCATCCTAAAAATTCACGACAGGCGACGGAGAGCTGTTGTTCTTCTCATCTGAACCATCAGGGACGATTTGCACACTGATGTTATTTCGACATGTTAGGCCTGATAGCAGTCTGAGGCCCTGATATTGGCCAGTCAACCTCTGTATGATGTCTGTTCTTTCCCCAAGCACTGCTACAAAATAATATAAGCTGCATTACTTTTATTTATATGATAGATTTGGAAGTGTATGTTTTAAAAGGCCAGCTTCTCTGCCAGTGCTATGTCAAGTGGATCATATTGCCTTGAGGATGGTTTACTGCAATGGAATAAATATAAAGTTCATGATACAAGAAGTCATAAAAATGCTATTTCTGAGTGGAATGTAAAATGGGCTATTAGCAACAGCTGCCCAAAGTTTGTAATGCTTGAGTCTGTGAAATGTGTCCGCACTGAAGGAAGAGGAGCTGTTAAAGATGTCAGAGTTTTAAGCTGTTAACATTGTGAATAATCAGTGAGGAAAAGGTCAAGCATGCTGTGGTTCTCTGTTAGTTTTACTAATCTTATTGATGTAGTAAACTGATTTTTCACCTTTTTTTAAAGAATATTTTATGGATTAAACAGTGCAAAGAATGATAGTCATTGACTTGTTTTATTCATCTGTAATGCTGATGCCTGTGTGTGTGTCTGTGCCATTTTTTTTTTTCCAAATCACTGATGTTTGTAATTGTGCATGGAAGGTGTCATCTCATTAAAATTATGACAAGGGAATACCCATTCCCTTTTTTTTTCATGCTTTTTCTCAAAATAATGCTGTGTGCATCTATGATGTTTGAACCACACACACAGTGTCTGCAGTAAGAGCAATCAAGGTCACACTTGAAGTTGTAGTGTGTGTTTATACAATTGTCCTCAATGTCAACCATTACCATACTAAATATCTACACTCAACACTTTGTTAGGTACACTCTCATTAAACAGCTGATTAATCTAGCCAATCATGTGGGAGCAATTCTGTGCACTTGGACATATAGGTGTCGTTCGGGCAGACTGCTTCAAGATGGTGAACACTAACTCACAAATAACCACTCATTACAGTCAAGATATGAAAAACAGCTCAATTCAGTTCTGTTCTATTCATATGCTGCTAATTCACAGTAATAGTCCCCTCAATGTATATTTATTGTAAGATAAAGACCCTAAAATATTATAGAGAGCCCCCAACAATCACAGGACTCCCTTTGAGCAACTCAGTGACAGTGGGAAGGTAAAACTCCTTGGCAGGAAGAAACCTCCGGGGGAACCAAGCTCAGGGAGGGGCAGCGATCTGCCGTGACCGGTTGGGGGTGATGACTGAAGGCAAGATATAGAAGACAGCCAGAGTTCAGTAATTGCTCATGATTAAATACAAAGTGGTGTAAAAAGACACAAAGTAAAAAAAGGTGAGTGAAGAAATAATGCTAAGTGCATTACGCTGAGCACCCCTCAGCAGCCAAGTCCTATTGCTGCATAACTAACAGAGGATTCAGGTTCACCTGATCCAGGCCTAACAATCAACATCATCAAAAAAAAAAAAGTTGTAGGTCTAATCTTAAAAATAGAAAGTGTTTGTATCCCAAATCCAAACTGGGAGCTGGTTTCATGGAAGAGGGTCCCTTTCTACTTCTAAATATCCTTGGGACTACAACTAAGCCTGCAGTGTGAGAGCAAAGTGCTCTGTTCAGATAATAAGGTACTATGAGGTATTTAACATCTAATCAATAAAGATTTTGTATGTTTGGAGAAAGATTTTTAAAAATCTGAATTTGACAGGGAACCAGAAACAGAGAGGCTTACCATGGTAACATGGAAACACGCACCTTTCGAGTTCCAGTTAGTCTTCTTGCAGGAGTGTTCTGGATGAAATGAAGACTTTTCAGGGAGCTTTTAGAGTAACTAGATAATAATGACTTACAATAGTCAAGCCTTAAAGTAACAAATGCATCATCTAGTTTTTCAGCATCACTTTGAGACAATAACCATGTCGAACCTCAAAGCAAATGAGCAGAAAATTGAGGCTACAGTTCACACAGGCTCACAAAAATTGCACAGTGGAGGACTGGAAAAAGTAACCTGGTTTGTTTAGTCTCAGTTTCTGCTGCGACACTCAGATTGCAAGATAAGAATTTGGTGTAAACAGCATAAAAAGCATGGATTCATCTTGACCTGAATAGACACTTAAGTCTAGAATCCTTCAGTATACAGAGGAGTTCGTGATTGTGTTGATACTGCGAGGTGTGCAGCTTTTGTGGGTAAAAAAACAAGCCCAAACGATCACATCTCTAATGCTCACCAGGCTTAATCGTTAGTATGAGGTGTTTGGCTGATATAGTGTGTTTGGTTTCCACCATATGTGGTGACCAAATATCCATCCTTGTCTTCTTTGTCCAAAGGACATGCTTCCAGAAGTCTTGTAGTTTGTTCACATGCAACTCTGCAAACCTAAATTGCGATGCTATGTTCTTCTGCCAATCCTTTAAAAAACAAACAAACATCAGTACTTGTTCAATATTTTTTATAATTGTGCTGTTATAAACGTGAACATTTGACATGCTAACCGAGGCCTGTAGAGTCTGAGATATCTTTTTTTTTTTTTTTTCTATAAGCATTGAATGGTCTGATGCCCTTTTGCTGGGACATTCATTCTTGTGAAGATTGTGGAATCGTTTTAACAAATACTCAAATGCTCCAGACCAGCAAACTGCCAAAACATCTGCTTTTATAGAGATGCTGACACTGATGATAAATTAATCAAGTGGATTTGAGCACCAGCGCCTGGCTGCTACTTACCGTATTAATTTGAATTTAAGAGGTAATGTTGTACCTGTTCATTGTCCATATGACTGTTTCTTTCTTTCTGTACTTTCTTTTCCACATGACTGTAGTTTTTGAGCCTCTCTGTTTCACAGAACCACTTCACAATTGTTCTATTGGCTGGCAATAAAATTAACAATAAAAGGAAAGAGATTTAATTATTTTTTGTTCATAATTTCATAAATGTGATGTGTTCTAATGACAATGGAAAATTAAAGTACAAAATTATGATAATTAATAGTCCACTGCAGAGTAGTCGAATACGGTAAGTCATTTACACTTATTAGAAGGACTGACATACTTGTGTTACCTTTCTCTGGCCCCTTTTTGATTTTTTGGGTTAAAAACTACTAAAAAATAATTGTTATTATAACAGCAAAACTTGGTTTAAGTGTATCTATTTATTTTCCATGTAGTTAATTTCATACTGACACGAGATTAACTATGCAATAAACTTTGCATTGGATTTAAAATTTGTTACAGAGATACCAAAAGAACATGAGAAACGGGACAGCAAGTTGGCTCAGTGTTGTAGTCGCGCTGAACACTAATACAAAAACGTGTAACTTATGTAGAACAGTGTTAAACAACACATGAGACTTACTGAAAAAAACTGTTTCACTTTTCATCAAATTAATCATCAAATTAATCTGCATGACAAAAGTCTCTCTCTCTCTATATATATATATATATAAAACAAAGCGACTCATATGAGATAAGTTCAAGAAACATTATATTATAGTGAATTGAAAGCTTGTCAGTTTAGTTTGGCACAACAGTATGATCAACAGATACACTCCGTGTATGAGGTGCAAATTCAACCCCCACCACAAGAGGGCGTCATTGGTCAAATGTAATTGACAGTATAAATCCGCCTCCTTACTTGGACCTCATCGTCAGAAAGTCAGAACTGCCCAAACTCAAGGAAAACAGATCCATGAAACAGTTCGCTCCACATCAATTTTTATGAGAGCCTTTGGAGTCTGTGTGAAGGTAGAATCACACCGCATCGTCATCCTTTCCTTTCTCTAGTATTCACACACAGTTCAGTTCTCATCTAGAACACCATAGGCCCACTGCACTGATTATGTTAGGCCATGATGGGACTGGTGTGCTGGAGCTTGGCCATTTGTGCAGCTGTAAGCAACAGTACTCCAGTGAGGAGCTCCAGGCCGTAGGAGAGCCAGGCTAGACCGAAGGACCAGCCGAAAGACGTGTGAATGTAGGCCAGACCCTCCTGACCCACCAGCCTCTCAGTCTCAGCCAGTGCCTGGTTCGAGTAAATGATGTAGAGACTGGCGCCGCACATAGTCAGCAGACCTGGAGATTCACACATATACACACAGGAAGAGGCAAGTAAGTTCAGGGTCTTCAGATTCAAAGAAGTCAAAACTGGTATATTTAAAGTATATAGTTAGAGCTGGATCAGGGAACTCTGAATCCTCCCTTTGTTTTGGCTGCTGGGGGCTTCCCATGCTGCAGTAAGTGTTTCTTCACTCACCTCTTTTCACAATATGTGGCTTTACACCACTCTGCATTTATTCATTATAGTTATTATTAATTTCTGACTCTCTTTCACAGAGTGTATTTTGTCCCGTCTTCCTTCCCTCACCCCCAACTGGTCGTGGCAGTTGGCTGCTCCTCCCTGAGCCTGGTTCTGTTGAAAGTTTCTTCCTGTTTAAAGGGAGTTTTTTCTTCCCACTATTGCCATGTGCTTGCTCACAGAGGGTCTGATTGTTGGTATTTTCTCTGTATTATTTTAGGGTCTTTACATTACAGTATAAAATACTTTGAGGTAACTGTTGTTGTGATTTGTATATATATAAATAAAACTGCATTGAATTGAAAATTGAATCAGCTGAAAATAGTTTTTTAGTCCTAACACTACTTCTTTTGTCCCCCACTTGTCCAATTTTCCCAAGATTTTTGGAAACACTACACACCGTTCTCAGACA
Organism: Perissodus microlepis; assembly: GCF_051167445.1. NCBI lineage: Eukaryota > Metazoa > Chordata > Actinopteri > Cichliformes > Cichlidae > Perissodus > Perissodus microlepis. Next base: position 19,753,775 of record NC_140468.1, on the reverse strand, counting down.
TGCTGAAGTTTTGGCTAATAGCTCTTTCAGAATCACCTGTCTGTCAGAGAGTGTTATCGTTGGCATTTTTTTGTAGATTGACTAAAGTAATGGGAACAAATTACATTCAAGTGGTTTTGAAAAAGATTGCTCAAAACCATTTTTTGCTTCTTAGAAGCAATTCCACCATCAGGCCGGGGTCTTTCTGTGTGGAGTTTGCATGTTCTCTCCGTGTTTGCGTGGGTTCCCTCCGGGTACTCCGGCTTCCTCCCACCGTCCAAAGACATGCAGCTTGTGGGGATAGGTTAATTGGATAATCCAAATTGTCACTAGGTGTGAATGTGTGAATGAATGTGAGTGCGAATGGTTGTCTGTCCCTGTGTGTTGGCCCTGCGACAGACTGGCGACCTGTCCAGGGTGTATCCCGCCTCTCGCCCTATGACAGCTGGGATAGGCTCCAGCGCCCCCCACGACCCTGAAAGGATAAGCAGAAGCGAATGGATGGATGGATGGATATTACTGAGAGGCCTTTTTGTCTAAATCGTCATACTGATTAGTTTTACGAGTTTTATTCTGAGCTGATAATAAATTCCCAATTTCTCTTCCCTTATTATAAAAGTTATGTTAACATCTAACTGACATTTCAGTGCTTGTAAAGAGCTCAGTCTCTGCAAAGAAAATAGGTGCTTTGATATCGACTGTATGAATTAGGAAAACAGAAAGTTCAGACGTAGCAGGAGGAGAGGAGACAGATTAAACCCAGACTTTTAGCTCAATAGATAACCTGGGATTTAAGTTGGCTTCCTTTATGGAACTGAAAGCTTTGCATTTTCCTCGATCTCAAGTTTAACAAACTCAGAGTTTTCACCAAACCTGCATCCCGTATCAGGGTTCTGGGCGAGATAGATAAAGGAAATCCTTATTTGGATCTGCTATTAGTTTAGTTCCAGGTTTAGAGGTGGCAATAAATTATATACCCTGTTGAGGAGGATAGCATTTTAGAAGCAAACACCTGCACAAGCTGGCATCGTACTCCAGCAATTCTGAAGCGGAAATGTGTTCTAGTCAGAGCTCTGTGCTGAGAGCTGAGAACGGTAACTCATGAAGCTGCCCAGAATCTCATATTATGAGACACAGGAACAGCACTGACGCATGGATTGTCTGTTATTCTACTCATCAGAGACTAGACTGAGACACACACACACCCACACACACATACACTGTTCCACAGTGTTGCTATTGGAAACCCTTTTAATTCTGACAGCTTGCTACTGGTTTTAAGGGGATGCAAATGAAGCTACCCAGGGCGGGACTAATAAAGATTTTATTACAATTACACCCCAAGGTGCAACAAACTAGGAATATGATGAGGAAACTGCATCTGACGCCTCATTTTTATGCACTTTGCCAAGAAACAAATAGAGAGACAGGAAATGATTGAACTGCAGCGCATACAGGAAAGACAACTTTTGCCATAATAGAGATAAGGAAGTCAAGTAATGGAATAATTTTTCATCAGGTGTGTAATCAGTTTTAATGATTGAGCAGACAGCTAAAAGAATAAATAAAAAAATAGAGATAAAGAAATCAAATCAAAGATATATTTTATTCAGTGTAAAAACTATCGCTTTTCATTATATCCTGTAACAGGACGTGAGTGTCACTGAAGTTTAGATTAGATTTAGTTAGTATAGACATCTTAATGTCAAGTTGGTTCGCTTCTTTTGTTCGATATCTTAACAGATTAATAGACTGTCTTGAATTTTTTTTTTTTACAGACATTAGACCAAATATTCACCAACTGATCGTGCAAAAATGAGAGTGCCTACGTAATAACACTAGTATCTGCTCAAATAACCACTTTTATTTGCCATCTTACAAATCGGGGGATTTATTGAAAATAAACAGCTACTAAAGTCTTGAGGGACTTTTCATTTCTTTAGAGATTGCTACAAAAATGGTAAAATAGTTGCAGAGATGTATCGAAACATCTGCAAAGACATATAGAAATGCAGTAAATAAAGCAAAAACAGAGTTGGTACAATTCTAATGAGTTGAAATGAAAGTCAATATTTGATACGATCACTTCAACATAACCCTTAAGCAGCTTTTTACCCCTTGAAAGGCTTCTAGGAGTGATCCTTAAAGCTCTTTCCGAACTAAGAAGTTTCATTAATGTTTCAGGCCTACTTATTGAATGAACACATGGAAACTATCTATTGACATTTGCTGGGGTGTTTGGGATTATTGTCATGCTGAAAAATGAACCCATTTCTGATTAAGATGTTTTCCAGATGGTGGATCAAGATCTGATGATACAGTTTTGCATTTAGAATTCCATCAGTTTTAAAAAGATCCTGAACACGACTAGCTGAAATGCAGCTCCAAACCATGACAGACCCTCCATCATGTTTTACAGATGGCTATGGACACTCACTGTTTTACCTCTATCCTGACCTCCACCAAACAGATTGATGATTTTAACCAATGGCTGAAATTCATCCCAACCGTTTTTCTTGTTTTTCTAACTTAAGAATGATTTCTTGACAGCCACCCTTACATCGAGCTCATTTCTGATGAGGCTTCATCAAGGGTCAGATACAAACCTCAGGTCCTGTGTCAGGTCTTTGCTGGATTTTCCCCCATTTTTTAATTACATGATTTTCAGTTTATTTAGTTTTTAGACCTGCCATTTCTTGTTTTGTCCTCCACTTGTCCAGTTTTTGAATTTTTTTAAGGACACACTGCAAACCACGCTGAGATAGGCCAAGTTTTTAGCTAATATCTCTCTGTGAATCACTGCATTTCCTTCTCCATTTTTCATTGGTTCAGCTAGATTTAACAGAAACTGGAACAAAAGTTCCTTGTTAAATTGTTGTTTATTTGTAGACACAACACTGTCTCAGTTAAGTATGTTTTTATGCTTGAATGATTCATAGATCAGTGTTATGTGGCTTAACAAATAAAAAACATTCCTCTGAAATTTTTAAGTTACGAGGATTGGACTGAAAATGAGTAAAAAAGCTGTCAATGTCCAAAGAAAAACTTTGAAAGGCCTTCAGAAAGCCTCAAGAACGACCACTTTTAAAAAAAAATGACAAGAAAGTGTGAATGCTTGGATGCAAAATATTAAGAGTGGGTCAAGACTTACTACAGAAATGTTTCTGTTTTTAACCCTTCTTCTGCTGCTGAAGCATTTGTTTTAATGTCACATTCAGGCACTGCAAATCAGACAGCAACAGAATGCCATTCATAGTTATTTACTCATAAACACAGTTTGTATCCAGCACTGAAGCGCCGTTGCCATGGGGGTGTGTGTGCTCAGTCTGGAACAATGTTAAAGTGGGCGGTTAATGTAAACATCTGCACGAATGTCAAGGCCCGAGGCTTCTCAGGAGAACACTGCACTGAGATAACCAATATTAGCCGTTGGTAATTTTAATGTTTTGGTTGTGTTGTGCAAATGAACAATTAAAGACTTCATCCTGTAATATAGCAAAACTCTTGTTGTCTTCCTCATCACACTACGTTACAATCGTGTTCATAAATGCACTGCACGCTTACTAATGGGCTAACTCTAAAAATACTCCGACATTAAAAGTTAATTAAATGCTTACAACTAAGAGCAGCAGAGCGCCCAACGACAGAGCAGAGCGGCAAAATCGAGGCTGGAGGCTGAGGTCTTTTAAAAAGTCCGACAGTCAACAAGTTCACAAGATGACTCCAATCTAATTCAAGACTTTATTTTATTCCACACTTAACCATGTGCTGCTTGTTAAAGTGAGACTATGAAGAGTCTGTTTAAATATGTGTTTGTCTATCACAAGGTCCCATTTATGGAAGTCATAAGGCGTTGGCAGAAGAGCACCCAAGAGATCCAGAAGCTCAGGCGCTAGGTTTATGCAGACAAGAATAACTTAATTACTGGAAATAGCTAGATTAAGAGAATGGCATTAACAGTAATCTAACTATTTCACATTTACAGCTTTTTTGAGCTACTAAACTAATAATCACTGTAGGTGCATGATACATGACATCTTAACACTTTCTGTTTTAGTTGTGACCTGAATGCCACTTTTATTACAGTTTCCTGTTTTTTAGTTTTTCAGTTTTTTCTGTTATCGCCCGGCACAGATTCAATACACACCAAAAAGAAACAGCTCTCTGGTCTGTAACTGTTTAATTCAAAAGTCAAATGAGTAATTCAGCTCTAACTAAGTTATTCTTACTCAGATCATGTTCTGAATTTGGATCAGATAACCAGGTTCAACATTTTACATGGCGCCTGAAACATTTGGAATATTATCTTCGTCTTGTTTGTCTCTTTCACAACTGGGGTGTCTTAACACATGCCGGTTTACTCCAGCCATCTTTTTGAGGCAAACGGTTCTCACTGATTAATGAGAACATATCAATTTCAGCAAACCCACTGAAGTTGAATTATAAAGCTTTAAAATTTAAGATGTGCTGAATTTGAAGCAGGAACAGTAGTTTAGGGGAGCAAAATCGAAAGATGTGTGCTAAAAGAGGCAGCCTGACCTTTAATCTGTGTAATTCATACAGTCATTGGCCATTTTGTTAGGTAAGCCTCTTCAAATGCTTGTTAGCGGAGGAGTCGGTTGATTGAGGGGCCGATGAAGAGGATGCAAAAGACCCACAGTAAGCAGAGAAGACCTAATTATCTGGTCATGTAACAGCAACCTGATGCACACTGCATGGAGACATGGTCAAGACGACCTGCTGAAGTTCAAGCTGAGCATCAGAAAGAAGAAAAAAGGTGATTTAAGTCACTTTGAATGTGGCATAGTTGTTGTTGCCAGAGCAGCTGGTTCAGAAAACTGCTGATCTGCTGGGATTTTCATTCACAACCATCTCCAAGGTTTACAGAGACTGTATCAGTGGTTCAGGCTGCTGCTGTTGGTGCAATGTTGTCTGGATCATTTTTTGTTTTTGGCATGATCACAGTGTACCTATCTTCTGATGGCTGCTTCCAGCAGGATAAAGCATCATGTCACAAAGCTCAAATTATCTCAAACTGTTTTCTCAAACATGACAGTGACTTCACTGTACTCAGATGGCCTCCACAGTCAGCAGATCTCAATCCAATAGAGCACCTTTGGGATGTGGTGGAACAGGAGAGTCTCATCATGGAAGTGCAGCCAACAAATCTGCAGCAACTTTGTGATGCTGTCATGTTAATATGGACCAAATATCTCAGAGAAATGTTTCCAGCACATTGTTGAATCTGTGCTCTGAAGACATAATGAGGTGCAACGCAGTACTAGCAATTTGTGCCTAATGAAATGGCCATGGTTGTATACAGATACACAGACACGCTGTTACAAAACCACTGCGATTCCTTAATAACAGCACACTAATTCATATTTTCCCCTCCTGTCAGAAGTTAATTATTAATAAATGTTGCAGAGTTAATAATCACAAGTCAATCAAAACAATTCCCTAAGTAATGCTGTGTCGTTATTAAGACAGCTTACATTTCTGGAGTGAAGTTTTGCTTAAAGATAATTTTTTTGGGAGAGCAGTATCATCGTCAACATATTACATGTAGTTTTTACTTAATTCCAAATGCGATGCATTTCATGTATGAATGAAAGAATTTCTATAGTCCGAATTTACATAACACAGTGTTTATGAAAATAATGACAACTGCAATATAAAATTCTCATTGAAAGTATAGATTTCTTAAAACCCATATCTGCTTGTAGTCCATTTACGTGTGCCACATATGAATCATGACCTGTATTTGTAATACTTCTGTGGTCTAACTGACTCATGTGCAGGTCTCATGATGCCCAATAAACACGATGTGAAATTACAGACTGTATAAAAAGTACAAAGTGTTAGACGGACACGTTTTGGGTGATTGATTGCGCAGTCTCTTTCGGATAGAGGGCTCCATTTTCAAGCTCTCTGGCCACACTGGCCTGTGGCAATTGTGTTTTAATGGATCAGAATTGAATGGGGGGTAAATGGATGCACTAAAACCCTTAGCAACTAAGTGTTTTCCGTTTTCACACACCGCAGTGCCCTCACAAAGCGGCTGACCTCACGCGTATTCAATACTCAGAGCTGGACATCTGGACCGACCTTCGCCCCTGCAGTGGGTCTAAGGTTAAATAGATCCGAGTAAATAAAGTGAACCCGAACTTACTGCAGATGAAGAAGTACGACGCCGTGCCGGTGAGGAGGATCGGGCTACGAGCCAGGGAGCTGACCAATCCACAGATGCCTCCAAAGAGCAACAGAACCAGGCTGAGGGGAAGCATCACCACAATTGCACTGTGCATGTCTGGGTAGAAACAGATGGATTATGGAGCATCAGCGGAGTTATAGCTGCCTTGACAGTGAAAGTTCATTAGCAGAAAAGCTGGTGGTGTTTCTGGACTCACTCAGCATGCGCAGCTCGGTATCGGAGACCCCGGAGTAGTCAACTGTGAACGAGTCGATAGAGCCCGTGTGCATCTTCCCACCTGAATATCACATTTAACAACACGGTGATGTTGGTTGAGGGTTTAGATCTCAGCATTTAGAAGCAAAAGTTAAGAAAAGTGGCAGCCTACCTTCGTTGATGCTCCACAGTCCCGAGTGGGAGCTCATGTTCTCAAAGTCGCTGACATTCATGGGATTCATTTCTATAATGTACCAATAATCGGTGCCGAGGGAAGTGGCCAAAAAGGCAAAGCTTAGCATCCCGCAGATGCCAGCTGCGATAACGAAAGCGCCAAAAGATACCTTCATCTTGGACAGGTTAAGGTTTGAGACGCGTGAAACTCGGTGGCTTCAGCTCATGCGTAACGGAGGTCTTCTGCTGTCGAGTGTGCTTTGGAGTGCTTTTACGCACTCATCACCGCCGGCTAAGTAATCAGAAAAAAATATCCCTCCCCAAAATCTTTCCAATCGGCTAATCAAATTGTTAAGGGGAATCGATGTTAATTTCCGTTTTCAATTAATGAATGATCACACACTAACAAAGAGATAAGAACCTGCCTGAGCAGCAGCAGCAGCAGCTCCTGTCTGGGAGGGACTCGGATTCACACTGAAACGCACACGTTTACGCAAAACACGGAGGGGGCAAATAGCGGAGAGTTAAGAGGCTGCACTCATTTGTGTTTGAGTAAAATACTTTAACCTCAATTTCAAGCTGTGGTATGGAGAAAGCTAGAGATGCAAAGGCTTATATAAATATAATCAAATCTAAATACATTATAAATAAAGCCAGACCTTTTGAGGAGGATTCATGTTGCTCTAACTGACTACATTTATATTAAAGACACCATAAATAATTATGTCACAGAATCAAATATTTATTGGATATCAGATTACATAAAAACAGAAAGTGTTAAAAGATAAACACACATATGTGAAAAAAAGATGACATGAAGGCACACAAAGGAAACATGAAAATGAGTTTGGTGAGGAACAAGTCAATCATTCTGACAGCTACAATTATTCTCTCCATCTTTCTCAGACACACAAACAGAGCTCATGTCATTCATCTGAATCTGTCGCTGTGTCACTCTTCTCCCATGGCTGTCTTGATGATGTCTGCTCGCCTCAGTTTGGCTGCCTCTTCAAACTTGGTGATGGCCTCATTACAAGATTTGTTCTGTGAGCAAAGGAGATCAACTGCAGATCAGTAATTAAGGCCTTGTTGTCATGGAAATAATTAGCAGACATTATTCTAGTCGGCAAAGTGTTCGCTCGTCAGACATATCCCAAAAAACTATTTAATAAATTGTTATTATACAAGACAACAGATTCATGACTTCCTATAAAGAACGTACATTGATGAACTTGTGCCTCTCTTTCTGCAATCTGTAGAATTCCTCCACAGTCAGCTCTTCCACTTTTTTCTTCAGGGCAATGAAGTGGCAGGATGGCGAATGAGACTTGTGCTCCTTTCTGGCAAAAACAAGAGATGGGAAAGTAAAGAGCTGTGGGCATGTAGTCACAAAGACTCCTAAATAATGACACTGAAACACAAGTCTTGTTAATTATGACAATAAGAGTCAAAATGGGGGACCAGGGGTCACAGGCAAACTCTCGCACATTAAAGGAAAGGCTTATAGGAGTCAACAGCTGTTACTGGAGAAGAAAAACAAAACAAAACAAAAAAATAATAAATCACTAAGCCTCACCGGATCGCTGACACAAGTGTGTTTTTATTACGGGTGAGCCAAAAAGGGGGAAATAACCCAGGGTGAGCACAGATGGTTCTGAGCTGTCATAAAATGTTAGCAAAAATAACTTGGCAATAACTTTGACACCAATTTGGCAACATGTTTGAAGTTTGCTTAATAATACTGAAGACATGCTGGAGACATTATTAACGACTTGTAAAAACAAGAACGGCTTAAATTTATGGAAGAAATTAACAACTATTGGGCAGTTTATTTTTTATTTCTGAGCCCAGTAATGTGATGTGTGCTCTTACTCTGGGTCATCCTCTGGCTCCCAGCCCTCCAGCTCTTTCAGGCAAAAGAAACACATGGCGATGTCTGGGCTGTTCTCTGAAGGTGTGTGAATGAAGCCGGCTTTGGCCATCTGCAGGAATAAATGAAAATGTCATGTTGCACGAAAATAAAAAAATCTTCATATACAGCTTTTCACACGTACCACTCGGGTTTATTTAATTACAATGAGTCATTTAATATATTTATTACTCACTTTATTTTTTCTTTATTGTATGTGATCTAGACTTTAAGTTATTGAGCTCCATACTCCATTATATTAATCTTTTGAGACCGTACTGTATTTAGGTTTTGTATTTTTTTTAGCCCTTTTGAATTATTTTGTTTTTTTGAAGCTATTTGTTTTGTCATAACACTACTACTACAAATAATAATGACAACAACAACTACTGACAACAGCATTAACTCAAATAACCACTCATTACAAATGCAGGATGCAGAGGCGCATCTCTGAACACACAACACATTGAACCTTGAAGCAGATGGGCTCCAGCAGCAGAAGACCACACTGGGTGCCTCTCCTGTCAGCTAAGAACATGAAACTGAGTTGCAGTTCGCAGAGGCTCATTAAAATCTCTGCTATAAAGTCTCAGTATCTGTTGTGGCATTCAGATCTCAGTGTCAGAATTTGGCATAAACAACATAGAAGCCTTCTGCCTCCTGTCAACAGTTCAGGTATGTGGGATATCTTCCTGGCTGACTTCGGGCCCTTTACTACCCACTGAGCGTCATTTAGGCAACACCACAGGCAACTGATTATTGTTCCTGTCAATGTCCAGCGCTTTAGAACCACTGATGGCTACATCCAAAAGGCTAACCCACCATGTCACAAGGCTTGAATTGCGTAAAACTGTTTTTTTGATCTTGACAGCGAGTTCACTGTACTCAAATGGCCTCCACAGTCACCAGATCTCAATCCAGTGGAGAGATTTTGGGATGTGGTGGATGCATCATGGATGTGAAGTCTACAAATATGCTATCATGTCAATAGGAACCAAAATCTCTGAATGTTTCCAGCACTTGGTTGAATCTGTACCACGAAGAGTTAAAACAGCTTTGAAGGCAAAAGGGGGCCCAACGCGATAGTAGCAACTTGTACCTAATAAATTGACAGTATACGTCCATTACTATTCATATTTAAGCAGTTTTAATTGAAAACAAATAACTCGGATGAATCAACAAGGAAAACAATAGATCCTTGCAGTTAATGTGTCGGTTTCAGCGCGTTAAATGTGAGAATTTGTCGTAAATTGAGTACATTTAGGTTTAGGGACTAGGAGCCAAAATAAGTGTGTATTTAGGCATACAGATGGGGAGTCAGAAGATTTGTATTACATTTAAATCTATAGCTAAACCAGAGTTTAGCTAGAATGTATTTCATCTGAGCTGCTTTTCTTTTTGCTTTCACGCCAGCTGCTGTTGTACTGTTAGCATGTCAACAGTAAGGCGTCGCTCACCGTTTCCAACCTCAGTTTAAACGTTAACTCACGTTTTCTGGCGTGCACTTGCAGTCTTCGTCGAATGGCCACCCCTCATAAGTTTTTAACCTATTCTCAAAAAAATACATTTTGATGTTTTCCTCGTTGTATGGATCCATTGTAGCCACTGTCGCATGAACCCGTGAGCTAAACTACAGAGCCTTTTCAAATTTCGACGACACTTCAATTCGGCTGTTTTGATTGGTCGCCCATCTTCTTCGTGTGTATATTAGTTAATCGTATGAGCACAAGAGCGCCATCATGTGTTCTTGACCGAGAGAAAAAATAAGGAAATTTATTAGACAAATGCGCTCAAACTACGTTTAAAATTTGACTCAACTTTATTTAAAAAACAAAACAAAACCTTGCTCTCATTCATTACTCTCTACCTTCTACGTGAGCATGAGTCAACCTTAAGTTCAAGCATCCGTTATACTTGCGTCCCACTTCCGCTTTGTGGTCATGGGCAATGTAGTTCATTACGTTTATTGGTCGAAAGCACAACGCGCGGAACTTTGTGAGAGTAGTGTCACATCCTCTGTCAACAACCGGTTCACATAACCTCACATTAGCATCCCTCACTGAGCTGATAGTACCATTAAAGTCAGCTTAACGTGACATATGCTCATTCAGCGGCTTCTTCTTCTTCTCCTCCCGGGACCAGGTTATGGAGGGACGGTGTGCTGTCGAGACTTGGGCACAGTTTGGGTTTTCGGGAGGATCTTATAAAGTGAAGATCCTCTGTGGTTTCGGAACAGATGTTTTAATCTGCACTGGCACTGAAGAGATCTACGTGTTCAGTAAACGTGAGAGGAAAATCACGGCAAGTATCCGATTTACATGTATCAGACACAGATAAATAGATATAGATCTATGTACTTTACTGATCCCACACCGGAGAAAGTCACTTGTGACAACACCACAAGGGTCAGAAAGCAAAAAAGTTAACTAGAGATATATTAGGAAAAAAAGATACTAATAAATCTAGATGTCAATCAAATATTAAGCTATACTAAGACATAAGCTACACTGCAGGGCATATCTCTGGATTAACCATACTATGTGTTGCTTCGTATTGTGCTGTTGCAGACTGTCCTCCTGTTACCTGCTGCTGTTAGTGACCTGGTTGGAAACCAGGACAAGCAGCTAATCTATGTTGCATGCAGGAGTGGAGTTTACCGTGTAAACTTACAGTTTCTGCTACACAGGTATGAACCCTCATAGTTAGATTTCAGTAAACCTTTTTTAATTAATGCTGTTATTTCAACTCTGCTAAATTGCTCTTATGTAATATGACCTTTCTCCTCTGCAGGGATCAAAGCTCTCAAGCTGATACATCCTCCAGTCCAGCTGAGCTGAAAATCTCCCAAGATTGTCTCGTTGTTGGAGCAGATGAAGTGTCATCTCTGCTCCTCGTTGGCTCTGTGCTCCTGACCCTTTGCCAGAGAGATGCCTCCTGGCTGCTGACTTTGTACAAAACGCCAAAGCAAACGGCGTCTACTAGCCACGAGGAGTTTGGCTCGTTCCATCTGCCGGTGGTCTCAGCCGTGGACTGTGGCGCTGCTGAGTCAAATAGAGGACCAAGAAAGGGCTCTGTGCTAATTTGCATCCATTCGGGTGATGTAGAGGCATCATCTCCCTCCAATGCTTCTGCAGAGTCAACTGTAGCTCAAGACCACTTCCACCTGGAGCCTCTCCTCTTCAAACTGTTATTTGGAGTTGAAGCCGCCCTTGCCAAATCTCCAGTCATCCTTTGCGGCCTTCCAGACGGGCGCCTGTGTTTCCTTCCTCTGCGTCTCCCGGGATCGCGCCTTCGAGTCCTGCACAGCCTGGAGCAGCCGGTCTGTTTTGTCGGTGCATCTGTTGTCACAGAAATGGGTCACGCACAGTGCTTGGTGGCGGCGGGCGAACAAGGCAGAGTGGTACTGATCAAGACTGACAAGGCAGGCTCAGAGGGGGGAAGCGCTGTGGCTGCTTTTACTGAGGGGTGTGTACCAGGGCCTGTATGGTGCGGCTGCATGGATAAAAGCTGTTTTTACTACAGCACTGGTGCAGATCTGCTCCGACTGGATCTGTCGGAGGGATCGTTTGCGAGAGAAAGCAAAGAAAGAGGGCAAGAGACATCTGGCATGACAGCGGCTGCCCTCCAGAGCCCCAGCAGTTTAAATGTGTGCAGAGTCATCGCCCTGGCTGAGCCTGCATGCAGCACTGCGGGTGAGCAGAATAGACGTGCTGACTTTGAATGGATTTATTATAAGTTCAGCTTCAATGTGCTCTTCAAATTAGGAAACAGAAAAATGCACAGGTTCTACATGTTGTGCACTCATGTAATTCTGTCTTGTATTCTAATTTAAACTCAAACTATTTTTCCTAACTCTAAAAATGCTTTCTGCACAGCAGGTGATGTACAGCTGCTTGGAGTGTCTGCCAGAGGGCAGCTCCAGAGGATCTGCTTACCCGCGGGGAGGGTGGATGAAGGATCGTCTAAGCTTCCTTCCACACAGGTGGGCCGCAGTGTCAGGGACCTCCTGTCTGCCATCGGGGATGTTTGTGAGAGGTATGCCCGTCAAGTATTTGATTGGGTGTGAAAGATGACATTTAAATAAAACACAGCAAAGATCTGTAAATATATATGTGATTTATTTTTTTTTTGCTTTCTTCATATAGAGCATCAGTGCTGAAAACAGTCATCAAATCCAAAAACCAGTTTCTGAGGCTTCTGAATCACGCCGTCAGCATCAGTTTCTTGCTGATGGCAGACACAACTACTGATCTTCCAATTAAGGAGAAACCAATCAGATGTCATTTCGAGACTAGCTGGAGCAGACTGCTTCAGAAAGACTCCTTGAGCCTCGTGTGTTTCCTGCATAATTCAAGTCCATTTGTCCTGGAACGAGGCTGGACGCTGAGCATTACGGTGTACCCTCTGTCTTATTCTTCCTCCCCAGCAGGAGAAAGCTCCTCCACTAATTTTTCATTCCCGTTTCACGACCTCTGTCCGGGGCAAACATTCGAAGCGTCTCTGCCTATCGCAGCTGCAGGTGATGCATCTTTCCCCATGACTGTGAGCTGCTCGCTCATCTTCTCACTCTCGAGTCTTCTGGGAGAGGAGGAGGTGGCGGCGAGCTTTGCAGGCTTGCAGAGCAGCTGTATCAGTTTGCCCCTGTCCACACTGACAGTGGACTGGCTGCATGCTCTGCAGCTAAACAGTCCCACAGCTACTCATAAGATGGCCACAGTTCAGCCCAGCAGCGCCGCAGCAGATAGCATCCAGACCTTTTTAAGCTCGCGTCAGCTCAGGTGCAGCGGTAGAACGAACAGAGGAGGAGAAAGTGCTGCAAAGCCTGAGCCTGAGAAGTATTCAGCAAGCGTATGGGTGTCATCAGAGATAGTGAGGGATACGCTGAAGCCAAAAAAGAGTTCAAATTTGGATACCAAAGAGTCGATACGAGACCCCGAAGATCTCTGCCTGTCTTTGCTTGAGCGATTGTTGTCTGAAGATACTGAAGGAGTGAAGATGGGTTGCCAAGGAGACAAGATTGCTTTGAGCACCTCATTGGTCCACGCTCGTGGTCCAAACGGAGCGGCAATGAAACTGACAGTGAAAGAGGTGAATCGTTATCTAATATGATATAATCATATATTGGTATGTTTTATATCCTCATCGTCAATGCTCCTTTATTCTCCAGATAAATGTGGGGGAGGAGGAGAGCACAGACAAGGAGGCTACAATCGAGGTTCAGATCGAGAGCTCATCTTTAGCAGCGGTGTGTGGCCTGCACCATGCTGTGCTGCGCCGGATCCAGGTACAGAACACACTTATATAACATAAGCTAATTTCTGGCTAAACTTAGGTAGTTGCAGATTTTGAATATTTTGCATTCTTCTTTTTGTAAAACTGTACAGGTGTATAACAGGGATGTCAAACTTACTTCACATCAAGGGCCACACTATTTGATCTTAAGTGGGCCAGCCCAGTCAAACTCCCATTTCTGTCATTGTAAAGTAGTTTAACTGCACATTTAATCCCAGAGATATGCTAATATAAGAAAAAGAAGTACAACTTCAATATTATCCCAGTTTTTCTGCATGATAGAGAAACGCTGCTGTAGCAAAGGAAAGAAATCTGTCAGTGTGACTATAAGGGGATAAAATGTAAGACATTAACAGAAAAGCTTCTGGTTGCTGATTGGCCCAACTCTTCTCCAATTATAAAGCAGATAGTTTTTGTTAATTCACAGAAAATGTCCTATTTTATTTATTTCTTTTACCATGGACACAAGAATTCAATATTTATCTCCTCTTTCAGCTTTGCCAAACATGTCTAGATGGGCCGGATTGGAGTCTTATGTTTGACACCACTGATGTAGAACATACTGCTAGACTTTTGTGATACGTGCAAATTTGCCATTCCACCTTCCAGCCACTTGAATTGGCATAAATAGAAGGAGCGTAAAAATAGTGGCTCCCTAGTGTAGTGGTTCACATGTTAGCCTAACAAGCGAAAGACCCCCGCTTCGATTCCAGGAGGATACACAAATCCTTTGGGAAGGGGAGGGGAGGGCTGCATCAGGGAGGACGTCCAGCCTCCCTGATGTCCAGCATAACAAACACACTAAGCTACTCGCAAATGCAGGAGAGCTGCGAGTCAGTGCTATGACATGGAAACTGGGACGATCCTTTTAACGCAGCGGTCCCCAACCCCCGGGCCTCGGACCGGTACCGGTCCGTGAGTCGTTTGGTACCGGGCTGCGAGAGTTGAGGCTCAGGTGTGAAATGTATAGTTTTCAGGGTTTTTATCAGTTTTCAGCGTTATTTTGTTATCGTTTTTATCGTTTACTCGGTTTTCCTTGGTCTTTTCACGTGTGTTATGAATAAATTTTCTTTTTTTCGGTACCGGTACTAGTTTTATTTTGTTGTATTTATCCGCGACACCTTAAAGGCCGGTCCGTGAAAATATTGTCGGGCATAAACCGGTCCGTGGCGCAAAAAAGGTTGGGGACCGCTGTTTTAACGTGTGCTGCAAACAGTGTGGTCGGTTTAAAAGAAGCTTTATCGTGTCTTTGGGCTTGAGAACAACGCTTCATGTCCCTGTTTTACTTGAAATTCTTTGGGTTTGAATTTTTCCTCTGCTCCTCGACACAGACTCTGCTGCAGAGCGCCACAGAGAAAGCCGCCTCTACAAAGAATGTCCAGATTTTAGGATTAAGACGGGCGCTGCAGCGGGCCGAGGTAAGTGGGCCCGCGCTTGACGATTAATCTCATTAATGTCAAAGCCCTCCGTATCATTAAATACACGTAATTATCCAGCTATTTTCTCTTAGTTCAATTAATTGATTAGCAAGACTTTAGAGCTTTTGAGGGCTTGGGATGTCTGTAAGTGTGTTAAGATTAAAGCTCGTCTGTTTTTTTTTTTTTTTTTTCATGTGTCCTCTGTGCGTTAACAGATCCAGCAAAGTCAGATCTCAGGAGCCTTTGGTGAGGTCGTGTCCACAGTGCAGAGAGATCGACTGCTTCTCAGTGTTTACCAAGAACTCAGACAAAATCCTCTGCTCATAGTGTAACACCTACACAGTTGCCCTCGCTTGTTTGGTGTTGTTGCGTAATCTGACTTTGCTGCCAGCCCTTTCACAGTGCAAAGCACATGTAATACTTTAGACTGTGAGATGGTTTCTATATGACATTTTACAGTATATTTTGATTTTGAAGAGGTTATAATTTGGTGATGTCTAATAATAAAGTTTCTCTTGTTTTTTCACATGACAATAAATTCAGTGAAGTATTTCTGTAATTTTGCTCCTGTTTGTGTTTATACTCATGTAACTGTTTTAGTTTCCAAGTATTAATATTTTACTACACAACCTCCAAACAGGACTCGGTGCAAAATGTACATTTAAAACAACACAATACTGTGCATGTTACTTTAACCTTAAGTATAGTTTCCCAGATGGCTGCTCCTCCCTGAGCCTGGCTGTGTCAGAGATTTCTTCCTGTTAAAAGGGAGTTTTTGCTTCCCACTGTTGCCAAGTGCTTGTTCATAATGGGTTTAAAATTGTATAAAGACCACATAATTTGACAAGCTCCAGAACTGTCTTACAGGTGCAATTTTACAGTCTCCTGATATTTCAGGTGTGTGTGTGTGACACAGTCACTACATTGGACACTTTATTAGGCACACCTTGCTAGTTGATTGGGTTAATTAACCCCTCTTTTAACTTCCATGCTTTCATGTTGCTTAAGCCAAACTCTGACTCTACCAGATGTCACAGCAGAAATTCACATTCATCAGACCAGGTAACATCTTTCCAGCCTGATATTGCCCAATTTTGTTGAGTCCATGTGATTCGCAGCGTCAGTTTCCTGTAACTAGCTGACAGGAGTGGCACCGGTGCTGTCTTTTGCTGTTCGTCTTCTTCAAGGTCTGCATTCAGAGATGCTCTTCTGCATAGCTTGGTTGTAACGAGTGGATATTTGAGTTAATTTTGTCGTTGGTAAAGCAGTTTGGTCTGACATCAAGAAGGCATTTTCACCTTGAGAACTGCCGCACACTGGATATTTTCTATTTTTCAGACCTTTCCCTGTAAACACTAATGATGGTTGTGCACCAGTAGATCAACAATTTTTGAGATACTCAGAGGAGTCTGTCTGACACCAACAACCATGGCACATTCAAAGTCACTTAAATCACCTTTCCTCCCCCCTTCTGATACTCGGTTTGAACTTTGTCAGGTCATCTTAACCATGTCTACATACCTAAATTCACTGGGTTTCTGTCACGTGATTGGCTGTTAGATATTTATACATAAGAAGTGACTGTTTAGTGTAGGATCTGATGCGTTGTGCTTGAACATGGAATAAACATGGAATTTACAGACAACTGATAGATTTCAGTATCGTTATGTTTTCAGCCAATCATTTAATCCGCTGCAGAAAAAACACATTCCTGATATGTTTATGTGTGGAAAGTTGTCTGAGGAAAAAGTTGCCTATGCCTTTCTTAGCATTTTGCGATGGATTGTACATTTAGGACAAAAAATGGGTAATCACAGCCATTTTAACTGACACTATAATAATTGCAGGGACTGAATGTTCTTGTGATGGATAAGCTCCCTAAACCTGGTCAGGGAGATGCAAGTCATTGAATGTTATTAACGATCTACATTAACTATCCCTTTAATTGCCCGAGACATGGAGCAATTTCTGTTTTAAAGCTCCGATGAGCTTTTAATATACAGACTCACACAGTCAGTACAGTGATTTCAAACAGTTTACATCACTGCAATAAAACAGACTTCTATTGGATACAAACCGCAGAATAGTAATTGAGTTTAAATGCAATTATTTTTAATAACTTCATAGTTGTGACTCATTTGTAGACCTTGCTGTGAGCACTATGATATGAAGAACTCAGTCTAAGAAGTGAATCTTAGTGGTTAATTTTTCTTAATGTAGACCAGACAGAGAGAAAATTAAAAGGACTGCACAGGGTTGCGTTTTTTTTTATTATGTTGAAAACTTGTTTTGTCTATTTTTTCTTAGTCTGTATCATTTCTGACCTGTCCAGGGTGTTACCCACACTTCAGGCTTCAGCCTCCTGTGACTCTGAACTGGATGAGTGGAAGAGAATGGATGGGTCAGTCATTTCTATATTTTACTTTTCTCTAGGACTAGCACAAGAAAAAGACACACAAATGTACATTTGGAAACTAAAATACTTAGCACTTAGCAGATATTTAAATTACAGAGGTTTTTCTGTGTGAGTGGATCAGGCACCATGTCCTGTTGTTTTCCCCTCACCTGCTGCAGGTAACACAGTACTTCTACAGGTGAAGCCTTAGTGTCACTGGCTTCTTTTTAGGTTCAATCATAATGAAAAGGTGACTCCTAACTAGTCCTAATCATTATTAGTATAATGATTATTCTGTTACAGTTTGAAGTCTTGAAACTAACATGCAGAAATAGCTTCTGCATGAAGTTGAATAAATGCCTCCAGATTGTTTGAAGTATAAAGTAGATTACAGGATTGTATTTGTCATGTTGTTGCATCGCATTCTAAACATATGTAACTCACTGAATCCTTTTTACTTAACAGCCATTGTCCCTTAAAGGTCTGGCTCAGACTCACAACTTAAGCAACACTCTGCGGGTTATTGTCTAATAAGTAGAGCAAGCCGACTGATTAAAGTGTGAGCCTGCTGAGGTTCTAGGTTCAGAACTGGATTAGTGACTTAAATATCCTGGAAATAATGGGCTTGATCACTTAGAGTCATGATAGAAAGAAAATCTACCCTATTTCAATTACAACATTTCATGTATGAGGATATAATACAAATAATTTAGTCCTAAGGAGGTCTCACAATTAGATAAATACAAACATAAATGATCAACAACACATGACATATTACTCTGCGTCCATATTTATTCAACAAAAACTCAAAAGCTGGGAAGGATTACAAGGCCTAACAAGATTGAAGTTCATCATCCTACAGTGAGGAAGATTATTCAATATCATTCAGGACAATCTTCCAAGGGGAGGATGTCCCAGCAAATTCACCCCAAGGTCAGACCATTCAGTGTTCAGAGAAATGGAAGAAACCAAGACCAAGTTGCATTTGAACAAACCACAAGACAATAGAAACAATATCCTTTGGGCAGATAAAACCAAACTAAAGATGTCTGGCCACAATGCATGATACCACGTGGAGAATACCAAACACAGCACATCAGCACAAACACCTCTTAACAACTGTTAAGCACGGCGGTGGAGGGGTAATGATTTGGGCTTGTTTTGCAGCCACAGCAACTGCGCACCCTGCAGTCACTGAGTCGACCATGACCTCCCCTGAATGCCAAAATATTCTAGAGTCAAATGTGAGGTCCTGTCTGACAGCTAAAGCTTGGCTGCTCATGCAACAGGACACTTATCCCAAGCATGGCAGCAAATCTACAAGAGAAAAGCTGAAAGAAAACAAGGTGTTACAGTGGCCCAGTTAAAAGTCCAGAGCTGAACCTGTGCAAAGTGCTGAGGGCCATCACAGAGCTGTGCATGAATAAATATCTGCAAACCTTAATCAATGAAGCAATGCTGTAAAGAAGAGAGAACAAAAATTCCTTCTTAACAGTGTGAGAGAGTGATAAAGTCACACAGAAAACGATGCATTCAAGTTATTGCTGTTAAAGGAAATTCTACGTGGGCTGCTCTTTCACACTCTGCATCCGCATGTTGGCTCAGTTCTGTTAAATAAATAATGACACAGTTAAATATGTCATGTGTTGTTGTTCAGCTCAGGTCTAAGCCCTGGCGTGGACTGGATATTTTGTCATTATGGCCCCACATATAAAAAGCTAGGAATTGAAACAGCCTTTGCTTTCTTTTCACCATGACTTTAGATCTAATATACCAAGACTTTAAAAACAGATTTTACTACAGGGTTCAGTCTCAACATCGGATTCCAGTGCTAGTTTGGGTCGACTCTCTTTTATGAATGAGCACACTGACACATAAACAGAACATGAGAATTTATTTGCTTAATTTAGAGCAGAACATAGAAACAGTGACAGCGGTCAGTAGCTTGGGCAGTCTTGCCAGGGCATTTTCATTCTTGTCAAAATAACAATCACTGTTATTAAGAAGGGACTGAAAAAGAGCGAGAAGGACATTTAGGAGGAGAAAGCCAGTAAGCACCTGACAAATGTGCCATAATTTCAGCAACCATTGCTGCTGCTGAAACTGATGGTATTTTCTGCTGCCATCATGGTGTGACGTGCGAAAGCTGATAGCGTCAACACGCCTAAAGCAGCAGCAGGTGAGTTCTATTCCTTGTTGCTAAACTCTTTCACTATGGCAGCCAAGGTGCATCCAAAAACAGCACCGGCTTTGAGAATAGCAGGTGATGATGAAGAACAAAATTGCTAAATTTGATCCAACAAAATGTAAATGATTTTAACAGCAAACACAAGAGCTGATTATAAGACATTCAACAGTTTAACCCCTTGAAATCTTGAAATCGCCACAAAGATGAATCTCTCAAGAAAACATTGCAGTTTTTCAGCTTAATAAAGAAAAACAAAAGTCGACTTTCTGACTTTTATACATTCTGTCTCTCAGGCCACGATATCAAACGTCAGTGGTAAACTTGATTATAGACTGACCAGCCACTTTATTAGGTATACCTTGCTAGTACTGGGTTATGGTACCCTTGGATTGCTTTTAAAGCTTTGTGGCAAAGATTCAGCAAGGTGCTGGTCCATAGCATCACACACTTGCTGCAGATATGCAGGTTGCACATCCATGATGTGAATCTGCCATTCCACCACATCCTAAAGGTGTTATATTGAATTGAGATCTGGGGGCCATACAGTGAAGTCATTGTCATATTCAAGAAACTAGTGACGTGGTGCAGAGACAGCCACCAGCAGCAGCAGTCTGAACCACTGATACAGGAGAATTCAAGACTCATCAAACCAGGCCACATTTTTCCGGTCTTCAGTTGTTCAATTTCGGTGAGCCCGTCTGCGTTATAGCTTCAGTTTCTGGCACCCAGTGTGGTCTTCTGCTGCTGTAGTACATCTGCTTCACCATGTGAGGTGTTCAGAGATGCCCTTCTGCATACCTTGTTTGTAAAGAGTTGGTTATTTCTGTTTCCTATGAGTTTCTCCTCTGATCTATGACATCAATGAGGCATTTTCATCCAGAGAACTGGTGCACACTGGATATTTTCTCTTTTTTTTGGACCACTCCCTGTAAGCTCTACTAGTGTAGTAGTGTAGGAATATCCCAGCATATCAGCAGCTTCTGAAGTACCACCTTGTCTGGCACTGACAACCATATAACGTTCAAAGTAGCTTCAATTACCTTTCTTTATTATTCTGATGCTGAGTTTGAACTTTAGCAGGTTGTCTAGTGTGCCCAAAAGCACTGAGTTTCTGCCATGTGATTGGCTGATTAGGTCATTTTCTGCCAACTGTTGGTCTTTCACCTCATCAGGCCCCAATCAACCGACTTCTTCAAAACACACACATGTTAAGTGCAGTTTTTGACTTCTTGATTTCAGCTATTTAGCACTTGATCAGATGTACCTAATGATGTGGCTGGCGAGTGTATATTGAGTGAGTTCATAATTCCCTGCTAACACAGAAGAAGTTGCATGTAGATAATAAGCTTCCAGCTGCATTGTTTCCATGTAGTCAGAATGAAATAATGTCCATCATAAATCCACGAGGAAACACTTTGAAATTGGTCATAGTGTTATTAACTCCTATGGCACGCTCACATGATGTAGTACTGCTAATTTTGTGACATTAATGGGAAGGAAGCATATTTTCAGCTTTTTATGATATCCTTGGTTCCTTTATTTTGATAAAACAGCTTTTACCTAAACAAAATAATGCAAGATATGCATTTTTAAAAATCTCTGTGTTCACAAAAGAAAAAGAAAACACACTCCAAGTACGAGTCTCGGGTACAGTCTTTCTCTGTTTCTACAGGCAGCTATTTGAAACCTTGTCACTCTCGTCTCCTAATAACCTCAGTCAGTAGTACCATGCATGACTTCACCCACCTAGAGGGTGACATCACTTCTAATGGTGACTGCGTCTGCCTCAAATGGCACCCTGTGTCACTTGACCTAATGAGTGAACGGTACCATTACATGCCCACACTACAACTTTACTGGCTTGCTCATGTAATACTTGTTTTTAGTGGTTAAAAGGCAAAAAAGATATAGATGGAATGATGAATATACATAAAAGGATGTCATGTTACGTTATGTCATACTAATAACTAAATCTGTGAAAACATGAAGTGTTCATTAACACTAATTGTTAAAATCCTCACTCAAAACACTGTTCACTTCATTGAGATTCTCTTGGCCTAATATATACATATGCAGTCCTCTCTTTGTTCACCTAGCTATGTGAGCCTCTCTCAATAATGCTCTTTGCAAAAGGAAAAAGAATAACAGTGATTTAGATTCACATTAAGCACTTAATGCCAACAATGAGATGAGCTAGGATTCAGGTTTGGACTAATATTGGTTTGTATTAATACTCCCAGAGGGCTGAGCTGCTCAGGCAGAGTCCATCTCCCTTAAGAGTGCCTCCCTGGTCTCCACGCAGGTATTTGCCATTCTTGCCACGGATGGCGAGACGACCGTGCTCAAGGAGCTCCAGAGTGAAATCCTCAGGGGCCTCACCATCTGAACACACCAGCCCGGCACTGTTCACGTACCAGAACCGGCCATCAGCACCTGCGGGGGTTTAAAGTAAATACACCAAAGTCAGATAGAGTAGACAAATTGCAGTAAACAAGCAAATTAGAGGAAAACTAAGCAACCTGGCTTTTTCCAGAAGTATGTTTGATGTATGTGCTGACCTTTAATATGGTAGGCTCCATTGCTGAATTGCACAGTGAAAATGTCATAGACAGATCTGCTGGCATCCAGTGTGTTCGAGTTTCTGTGGTGGCAGATGAATCCATTCTCTCCTCTAAGGATAAGCATGGGTCGGTTGATGAGTTTCAGAGTGAACTGTTCATCATCCCCTGGCAAAAGTCAACATAGTAATGATCAGAAAAAAAGAGAGGTAAGAGCCACCTCTTAATTACCAAAGAATGGGGCTATAGTATAAAGGACTGTCCCCTACCGATGGAGTCACTGACAGCGACTAACTGGCCGTTTTTCTTGGTACAGATGTATTTGCCATTGCTGGCTTTTAGTGCCACCTTGTGGCCAAGCCACTCCACTGAGAACATGGTGTTTGCTGACCTGTGGTGGAAAAGATTTCACACTTTTTTGAAGTTCGGTGCTTTGGATAATGTGTAAAATAAAACGAAAATTGCCAAAATTTGCTGGGACCATTCCCTCATAACAGTTATTTATCATTCTATGTGATACACCTGTTTGCTATCTCATGCACTCATGCGACCATCCCTCTTATGTTAACCCTTGCATCTTAATTATCAGTTACTTCTGTTGCAATGAGTCAAATTTATGTAACGTAAAATGTCCAACTGACTCATTTTCAATGATAAATTCATTAATTTTTCTCTATACAACATATAAAAGTCTTCTCTTACAATTCAGTTGCAGTACACTGGACGCCTCCATGAGCCACCAGAGCCCAGCAGTTCCCTTGGCTGGTGCGGAACGTACACTTCTTGGTTTCCTTGTCAATCTCCATCTGAAACGTCTCCATGTCTGTCTCATCTTCCTGATTGGCTGCAAGGCTCACTCCTGGGAGAGACGAAATAAGCACATGCTGTCACTGTTACTTTGCTTTAAGCTGGAAAATGTGAGGTGTTTTTAGTGTTGTAGAAACACTGTGATTAAAAATGAAGTCGCACTGATTTGTTTAGCTTGGCCTACAAAAGATCTTGTAATTATATCTGATCCTGTTATTTTTAAAAAATCTTTTAAACTGCACTCTTTATCCCACGTGTCGTCCTCGAATATCTTCCTGAGGGTAAATACATTTTCAGTGATTGCAGCTCTGGATGCAGTTATGAAAAGAGCATACAGGAAATGGAGAAACAAAATAATTATGCCAAGGCAGGAAGATGCTTCTTAAAGTGAAAGTGTTATCAGCTGTTTTAGAGACACAACACTCTCACCGTGAGGCTTTGTGTTGATTACACCAAGACCACTTAACACCTGAACAAAAATCTCACTTGTGATTTAAAAACACTTTATTAAAATCTCTAAGATATCAATTATTTTAGTATTTCTATTATTTACACGTGAAACAGAAACAGCTGTGACAAACTCTTACTTGGGTACTTTGTCTTCTAGGTTCAAAGGCAAACAGGCTTTACAATTAATCCTCTGTTATTTACTGAATGTAACCCATTAGTTTTAAGTAGATAATTTGCTTCTTGTCTATACATATTTTAGTTATTTTGTTGATTGCCACATTTTAACACTGTCATGAACGCAGAGAGGAAGACAATAGTTTGCCACAAACTGCAAGACAGCTTGCAGAGGGCTAAGCCTAAATTAGATGCATTCCCGAGTATTCCCAATACATTTTCCTAATCCTTTAACAACACTAATCTGCATGCCTCTTATCTCTTCCTGTTCTATTCCCTGGTCATCATTCTCCACCTTCATCCCTTCCCCGATCTTTTCCTGCGTACCCCCTGACCCCCCTCATCAAGCCCCACCTCCCACCCTCACCCCACCTTTGGCCCTGTCAGTCTGCCCTCCTCACAGCAGGGCTCTGATATAATCAGCTTTCGAGTGCTACCCATCCAATCCCTCAATCCCCTCAATAAAAGAATAAAGGAAAAACAGGAAGAGACCAGAGGATTTTATGGTCCACACTTAGCAGGATGTGCAGATAATTACCAAAACCTCTCAAAACTCAAACTGAAGGAAGCACGGATGATAAAGCAGAGGGATAACATGGTAAAAATGCAAAAGAACCAATGGCACAGTTTAGTTATAAATAAACAACACTAGAGGGTTACAATAACTTGCTAGGGTCCATAATGAGTATCTATGCTTAGACCTCTGAGGGTATAAGGTCCAGCTTTTTTAACTGTTCCCAGAATTTGATCTAATGTGTGCTTTCAGTTCCTGTGGTCCTTTTCTTTGGAACAAGCTTCCCCCTGACCTGAGGTCAAATAGAACTGTATCTACATGCAAAAGAGGAAAACAAGAGGAAATAAGTCAGACTACACTAGAAGTGTCTTTGATACTAACCACTGTGGGTTAGTATGTAACATGCATGCACAAATTAATGTTTGACACTGAATTTTCCACCTAAAAGGACCATGTTGTACATTGTCACTGAATGAGTTACTAATTTGCTGAGCTGTTAACCTTGTGAAGCAATGGCTTGAATCTGAGACAAGGAGCATAGCAATGACTGATTTTCTTCTAACTCTTAAGAAGACACATAAGATAGTACAAGAGTTCTACTTTACTCCGTTAACTCGTGGTAGTATCAGCCACCTCAAAAATGATCCCTTTAACTGCTAGCTGCCTGCTCAACTAATTTGAGTCACTGAACTGTAACTCTGTTTATTGTATTGGTGTTTTTGGGGCCTGCTCTAAGATTACTTGTACAAATAGGCTGTGCAATTTTTTTGCCCCATTAGGTGAGCAAAATTCAGTTATTTTATTTGTATGTAAGCACCAACAAGCAGCTGGCCTTGTTTGCACATTCAAACTGTGCTCTTTACTTATGTAGCTAGCTAACCAAGCTTGCTAGCATTGGCTGATAACTTGGTGCTTCACCCTCTCCTCAAATAAGCTGATAAGCTAACAAGCGTCTGTGTCCAAAAAAACAAAAGGGCAGTGACCAAAATCTTAGGGCTGAGGTTTCAGCTGAGACTCCAGCCGTGGGTGAGGTCAGTAAGTTATAAAAAGAAAAATGTAGCAGTAGCAGTGAGTAGTTTGTAAGTGTTTGCTGCCAAGATGCTGTCATCTATGTAAACTATGGGTGACTGTGGTAAACTGCTAGCAACTAAAGCAATAACAAGGAGGTTTTTGTGCAGCAATGAATACGTCTTTGTGACCTTGTAACTGCTCATTATGATCAAGACATCAAGTGGTTAAAGGTTAATAATGGATGCATGTACATCTGTAAATAACTTTGGCATACTCCAAGACAGATAGACATTCAGCATGTGTGAGAGGCCCGATGACAAATTTTTTGTTGCTTCGCTCTACAGCTAATTTCAAATCTCACTGTTGGAAGGAGAAAAGGGGGCTGACACGTGACAAAGATGTCATGGTTACTGAGCCACTGGGATGCTTTAATCACATCTTATTCACACCCGATAAACGTGGTATCATGAAGTCTTACAACTGGTGAAATTATCATTGATCTTAAGTGCATTTGAAGCATAATTTTTAGCCCTTCCACTCTTCAGCTATGCCTGGGGGCCTATCACTCCCATTCTCTCTCATCCCAACTCAATGTCATGCTTTGTCTACCTATTCCATGTGCCCATTTCACACTAATTCAACCCAGAAATGATCTTCACACAGGGCTCAGCTGGGACCTCACAGCTGCTATTTGATAGATGAGAGAAAGGGAGGCAGAGGAAGGAGAGAAGGATGAAGGAAGAGAAAGAAAAGAAGAACAGATAGGGAGGGAGATTAGATATACTGAAATCCAAGCCAGCAATCTGAGGATAAGAAGTGAGATGTTGTCATCAAACAATAAGCACAGCACACACATATCAGTACACTCTCAGGTGTATCTGGAGGACAAACAGGTAGATTCAGTAGTGCATTATTTTGGATCAGACCCCAGAACCAGCTCCACTTCCTGATGTTGTCTTACAGAGCCTGCAAGTGGAGCAGGCCTAACTAATCCATCAACGATAGATGGCTCTGGCGTCAATTATTAATGGTAAGCTGATGCTACTATCCCCATGTCCCTTATTTCTCTCTCTCTCTAAATTCTTCATCCTTTACAACTGCATTTCACTCCAATTATTTTTTCGGCTTATCTGTTACTGAGCTCTGCACGCCTGATCATGTATGTGGTATGTGTGCTTTTATGTGTCTGTGGACCTGGAAAGTTTGTGAAAGTTTGGACTGTCATCTCCGTTTCACATTCAGGGCAGAGCGGGCCCCTTGTGCCCGAGGAAACGTGATGAGAGGTTTGATAACAGATCTGTATGACACATTAAGACATGCACACTTGTAAACTATATACAAGGAAAAGCACAAACACACACTTGCTTCAGTGTTTGATGCTGGTTAAGAATTTATTTGATTCACTCACCTTCCACTGAAACCCTACAAAAAAAGCAATATGACCTGTCACAATGGCATAGCTTGCTAAATAGAGCATATTTACTCTGTCTTTGATTTTTCTTTCCAGTAGCATATAGAGGTTGACTCAGGCTGAGGTTAACAGGTTAGATTAACTGGTTAGAGCGGGATTCGGTGGGGGACAAGTTTTGGCCGCAGGTATGAGGAAGCTTGGGTTTCTGAAAGCAGACTCCCCTCCCACCCTTGCCTTCCAGGAACAGGGGCCAACTTCATCAATAATTCAACACACCTCATCTCACCACTCGCCGCAGTAGGATGGTATGGTAGTGAGTGGGCGAGTGTCTCAAAGAAAGATAAAGCTATTGTTTGTGCGGGACAAGCGTAGGAAGGGGAAGGAGAGAACAGATACAAAGTATGCTGCAAAAAGTATCCTTGCATGCATGCATGCATGTGATGTGCTACATATATGTGTTTAGGGTTTAACCATTTTCTTCCTTTCCCTTTAACCAATCAGTTTTCAATGCTTTGGTTCCTGCTTGCAGCCCCCACTGCTAACCAGGAACAATGAGTGGTGGGGAGATTCAATTACAGCACCCAGGCCTGAAGTAACTCAACCCTGCAGACAAGAATCTGCAGCCTGTGGATGGCTGTCATGACCAAGTATGCTGACAAGGACTGGGGGTGTATGCTAATCTGCCCCAAATCCAGTTTCAAATCAGACCAGCAAGCCCTTTGGACCATCAGCAATTGAAACTCTATGCAAGTCCCTCCTAATGCAAGTGCATTTGTAGTCACATGTAATGTAACCCTCACAATTATAGTTTTTGTAGTTTTTCTGCTGCGCTAAACAAAGCCTAATGTCGACGTCGATGAGGAGCAGGTGTAATCCATCAGTACAGTAGTGTGGTGTCGTGCCTGCGCGCTGATCAAATAACTCCCCTCCAACAGCCCGATCACAAGACTGAAGAGTAAATACATAATACAGTATCAACAGAGCATTACTCTGCAGTATATTGGTTACAGGCAGCTGTTTCAGTAAGCTCAATGGGGTAAAGGCGTGTTAACAACATTGCCCAACAAAGCCAGAAGGTACATTTGAGAAGGATTGAGAAGGGATTTTCGAAAAGAGCTCTATTTGTAATAGATTATTTAGTGAAAGAAAATGAAAACAAAGGGCCCTTCTTCTGAACATTTCACAATGAGGTATCTGATATTTTAGGAGTATGGAACCATCTTTTTTATTCTTAATACATAAAAAGTGATTGCAAGTTGTTCTTGAGAAGTCTGCTTCTGTTATTCTCCTTGAAATGTATGCACATTAAGTCTGTTATTTAAATAAAATAACTTATTAGTTTAGGCTCGATACCGATGTAGGCCAGCAGCCATGAACACAAATGACGTATTTGTCTCAGGTCTCAACGATGGGGCTGATAGTCTCCCATATCAGCCCCAGCAATCTTGTTTTCTTTGAGACATGCAGCCACGTACCGTATTGTTGATGCAACTTGATGTGCAGACTACATTACCCATAATTACCATGCATCCCTTATCGGCTGTCAATTTCTCCTTCATTATGTATGCACATAGGTCTGTGTCTGTCAGCAAAAGCTTGTGTGACCACTCTTGATGGCACCTAAGGTCAGCCTTTGTCCATTTAATCAGACATGTGGGATTCTTTAGGGTACTAGCAAGCTGCCAGGGGAGCAATTTGTGTGTGTGTGTATTGCAAGGATTTAGGATAAAATCTAATTCGCTAGAATATCCTGTCCCTCTGATATTTCTGTGTTTTCCTACCTTGTCTTATGGAGACATATCGCCCATTGGCTGCTGTCAGAACTACTTGAGGGTGACTCTCCTCCAGGTCAAATAGTTCATCTTTGCCTGGCTTCGAACATCGTCCGGACCTCAGGGTCCCTGTAGGACCCATGGGAGACAAATACTTCCCCTCACAGTCTTTGAAGGCCAGCTTCCCACACTTCAGCTCCAACGTGTATGCTGTGGCCCTCCCGCTCTCCATTAGGAGCTTTCCATCATTGCCGAGGAACCGGCTGTCACAGGTCTTTAGGCAATACTTTCCTTCCTGGTAGACAAGGGTCAGGAGCGCTGCCACACCCCAGGGAATGTTCAGATGCACAGCAATTTCCCCATCCTCCATAGAGAGGTGGGCATAACGCTTACGGGCCACAGACAGCAGGTTAGCCTGGGGATGCAGAGCCAGGTGCACTGCCCACAGCTCTGCATCTGTGATCACCTGGGCAAAGCAGGACAGGTAGTCCCGAGAGCCGCCGAAGAAGCGGAGGTACTGCTCAGACTGCAGCGCCCAGCGGCCATCTGACTGAGCCACGATGAGGAAGCGACAGTCTGAATTGTGACCATCTGCCTCACAGGTGACTTTGCCGTCCTTGTTGGAGGCCAGGTAGCGTCCCAGGTGACTGCGTAAATAGACCACCTGGCTGTCCTGGGAGTCCTGCTCTAAAGTCCATATCTGCTTTTTCTTCAGACTGGGAGCTGACGCATTCACCTAAGGAGCACGAAAAGGTATCACTTGAAAATCTTGCATATACTGATCCAACAGCAAAGCATCACCAGCAGAAATGCAAATCGACACCTTATAGTTTGTCACTCTTATTGTATTTTTATACCTTAAAGCCAAAGGACTCAGCAGTAAGGTAGCGACCCTCGTGATTGATCAGACCAAACTGCAGCTTCAAAGGACGGTTCCCATTTGTGGGCATTTTCACCTGTGGAATTGGAAGAGCAAGAAGAGAGAAGAGTGGAAAGGGAGAAACAAGTTAGCGATGAAGGAGGAAGAAACTTGGGGGTAAATGGAGGTAAAACTGAACACAGAAATAATGGAGGACTAGTGGGTTTTAAAAGTGGAAAGGTAGGTGGTGATGTCACGAGGATGATGAAATATAAAAGTTGCAAAGGCAGGAAATCAATTCATTAAGGTACGGTATATAAAGCACTTCCAAGACCACAAATTCCTTCCCCCGCCCATGGCGTCATTACACATTTTTCCAGCCACAGCCTCCTAATTTACTTACTGTGGTTTTGTGGCTTTCCCTCTGCAGTTCCTACGGCTCTAATTCCAGCTCCCAGATTTAAGAGGCTTCTTTCACCGAGCGTCCTCTTGTAATTCTTTTTCTTTTTGCTCTTGCCGGCTCTCACATTCGGTTGATCGGGTCTCCTGGCTCGCCTCCACTGCCGCTACTATTCTCCCTAATCAGGTTAGAGGCAGCAAAGACTTGAGTCAACCTTGATCTCTCTTCAGTCCGGTGTCAACCCCTCTTTCTCTGTAGACTAATTTTGCTGTGGACTGCTTATCTCTGCTTCTGCAGCCTACCCTAGCCCTCTCTCTCTCATGCTGAACAGTGCTCTCTTGTCCGGCTTAACTCTTGTTCTTGCATGACTTGTTATTCACCCTGAAGGCTCAATCACTTGTTCCCCCCTCTTACTAAACTTCTCTGGGGTTTTGCATTTGCTCCTCCTTTGGCTCCTTTGCCAACTATCTTTAGATCAGTCACATCAAGTACTCTGACCTTCTTCTTCTTCTTCACCTTCCTCGAAGTCTGGGGTTCCTTTTCTTTCTTTTCTTTAAAAAAAAAAAAAAAAAAAAATCAGGCACAGGTTTGATCAGCGAAGGATAACATCCTCCACAGTCATACTAATTTTATGGTAGAGGATTGAAGAAGTCCTTCACTCTTTCCCTAAACTTAAGCGGTCCATCGCAACTGAACTCAGCAACAAAAGGTGCTCGACTCTGTAATCTTAAGCCTCTCTCTGTCGCTTTTTCCTCCCATCCTCTCCTTCTCTCTCACCGCCTTTCTCTAACCTGCCATGTGTGTAATCCTGCCTTTCTCTGCCTCTGCACCTTATTCCGAGCTCGGCACTTCACCTTTTTCTGTGACGCATAAAGAGGAGCAAGTAGAAACAATGCAAACAAAATATACACACACACAGCCCCGTGTAACCAGAGCACTCCCTGTGCCTTTGGAGTAGTTGCCTGAGTGCAGCTCTCCTTACCTGGCCGTGCTCGGCTTTAGTTACACTCCTTCTCTGATTGCAAGCTCTCTGGGTCAGTCCTTGTGGGAACTATGTCTGAGAGGCAGGGGGAGTCGGACTTTACAACTGAATTTAGGAAAGGAGATGGCGGGCATTAGAAAGGCAACAATAACAAGCTAATCAACATATGGGGTTTTGAATGAATGTGTTTGTGTGTGTGTGGCATAAGCACCTGCAATTGTGTGTGTGTGTGCAATCAAGCTTGCCAATCAGCCTATTGTAAGTCTTCTTTGCGGAGTAAACAGACGTGTCTGTTCCCGAATCCATCTAATCCTCAACCCAATCATCCCAACCTGGCTAATCTACTGACACAACCCCTCCCCAGTCCCCTAACCCCCCCCCCCACACACACACGCACGCACACTACCCATTCTGCTTGTCAGTGCCTTTAAACACACACATAGGTGCAATGACCCACAGCAACATACATGTCATCACTGCACACACAAACACATACACACAAAGGTCAGAGGAGGGTCTCAGGGTTCATAGTAAACACCACCCACCTAAAGATTTACTCTTCCTGACCCAGACTTGAACTACACTAAATGTAATGAACAATGCGCACTGCACACAAAATCACACGCTTGCAAACACACATGCTCTGAAGGATGCGGGTGGTGCAATTTTTCCCTTAAGCCTTTCTGGTGGTGACACAATGCAAAGCAGAAGCCAACATCTTAGAAAGAAATTAAAATAAGACACATTTTTAGAATAATAAACAACTAAGCAAAAAACTAATTTACTATTTACTTTCACATCCACATTGTACCACACACAGAGCTCTGTTGCTTAACCTATGGAGGACATCCCTTTTTTTTTGCACACAGTCGGATATAAACCTGCCAAAATCATTTTCAGTATTTGAGAGTTTTTTTGATTCAACAACTGAGACATTAAAGTGAAAAAGCAATAGCAGAGAAAATAAGTTTGCAGTTCATTCTACAAATTCTATCTGTGCGCAAGCAATTGAAAATTTGATGGCGTCTTTTTAAACACACTCAATGATGTGGATAAAAATCACTTCTTAGAAATGTTCACCCTGCTCTTCATTGGATCTCTTGCTGCTAAAAAGCCTGCTGCAGCGTGCATGCACGTGCGTACATGTTATATTTTAATAAGAACAGAAAAATAACAGATATAACACACTTCTATCATTAAAAATCATCATCAGTCGACCTTTTGCCCTTCTTCATCTGTCTTCAGTTCTGCCTAAAATGGGCAAACTGTACAAACACAGAGGCTGAGGGGGGAAGAGATGGGAGGGGGAGACAGACGTGCTGCTCACCAATCAAAAAAGCCATAAACTGTTATTGTTATCAGTGCTATTATTTTCATTACTATCACTATTATCACTAGTACTGTACTTCCTCCTCAGATGTATCCTATCCCACGCATCATTAGCTCACTCTCTGTGGCCCCTGGGGGCTGTGTCATCGTCTGCTGATGTGCCGCCGCTCCTGCTGCTGCTGTCGGCACTGTGATGCCTGTCCATAGCCCAACCAGATGTTTTTTTTTTACCTCTTACTCTGGGACAGCGGCTGTGCCAGGTTCACCGTGGCAACCGTGGGATGGTGCTTTAGAAGCCATTACAGCGATCCTCTGATGACACTCAAATAGCTATCATTACACCTCCTCCAAGGAGACACAGTAAGGGAGGGAGGGCGGGAAAAGAGAGAGATGAAGCAGGGAAGGATGGAGGAGAGGAGCAAGGAGGGGCAGAAAGAGGGAGTGGGAGAATCAGATGAAGAATGGGGGGAGGAAGGGAGGAAAGGAAAGGAAAGGAAAGGAAAGGAAGGAAGGCAGCGGGAGGTGGGTTAAGGATATCGGGAAATTACACAGGCAGGCATGGATGGGAAGAGTTAAAGACATACAAGGTGAATGGAAAAGTGGAGGAGCAGGAAAGAAGTGCTGGAGAGAGAGAATGGGGAATTCAAAATGACCGTTTCTGAGTTAACAGCCTCCAGCCTTTTTCTACCCTATTAAGTTCTATTCTGCCATTACTTGGGACTGCAGGGTGCTGCTGCATACCCCACAGTGTCCCCCCTGCTCTTACCCCATCCTAACAGGCACACAGCCACAAATACACAGTCACCCTTTGGTCGGTTTCCTCCTGCAGTCATCTCCACTTTTTTTTTTATATCTATTTATCTGTTTATTTTTGTTTATCTCCAAGTCTTCCCCATTCTCCCCACTCTCGTGCTCAGTTCATTTCCAGAGGTTGTGAAGTGAATGAAAGAGAGATCAACTGGATCAGTCTTTAAGTCCACTGGTTGTCCTTGTTGTTTGTGCAAAGGCACGCCAAAACAAGCAGTAAAGCTGCTGTTGCTGCTTTGCAACAACAGCATCAGCAACAACATACAGTTCTTTACTACTGTAAATCACCTGGCAGGAGGACCCAGTTTTCTATCAAATATTGGTGGGGTAGGGGGGTCTTTTACAGAGTTACCCAATTAAGAATAACTAAACGTACCTGCATTGCTTAGATTTAGATTTAACTCCTCCTCTGGCAGCTGAAAAAAATGAACTATTAAATCAGAATCTGTTTTTTGCAGGTGCCTGTTTTTCATGACAGGACCGCGGGAACAATAGGTGTAAATAACTCTTGAGAGTTCACTTCAACTTCAGAGACTGTAAAGTGAAAAAGGGCAGTTCTTTCAGTGCAAATGAACCAAATGTGCTCATTGTAGTTAATATGAAAGCTCAAGCGTCTTTATAGTAAAAATTTGCGCTCTCCATCCCATCTTGCGTCGTATCAGACTACCTGTGTCCACCTTTTCTTCCCTGCTTCGCTTTTCTTT
This sequence comes from Perissodus microlepis, assembly GCF_051167445.1. Classification (NCBI taxonomy): domain Eukaryota; kingdom Metazoa; phylum Chordata; class Actinopteri; order Cichliformes; family Cichlidae; genus Perissodus; species Perissodus microlepis. Next base: position 19,720,233 of record NC_140468.1, on the reverse strand, counting down.
ACACGCACTTCTGGGATGAGCAGTTCAGAAGGTCACGCGGTGGCTGAGTAGAAAGGTGGAAACCTTTGAAAACAATGTCAATATATGTCACATGTTGCAAATGAGTTTGCAATTTTTGTTACTTTTCCCTTGTGTTAAAAATAAATGAATGATCATCCAATAATTCATTCAATAATTAATTCAATTAGCAGCTGTGATAAGGCCTTTTTGATGGCTTGCATAATTAGACAGTTGTATCATCATGCACACACACTGACCCTTGACACACACTGCATGCTCGAAATTTTAATTCCCAAAGCCACCGCGGAGGGGCGGTGTCAGCCTTCTACTTCGGCTCCTCCACAGGATCCTTGCCTATGTATTTTTTGGAGGCTACAAAGACAAAAAAAACCCGAAAGAGAAGATTGATGCTTGGTTTGTCAGTGTTGGTGCCTGTATGACTGCATGGGGTAGGAGGCAATGAAGTTCTTTCAAAAATGCTTTTAATGTGTCTTGCTTTATGGGGGGCGGTGGTAGTGGTCGGACGAGACTTTATAGAAACTGAAAGGCGTCAACACGTCAAACCTTATCAACTGCAAAACATCAGCGCAATTAAAATGAAAGGGGGCGGGGAGTTGGGGGGTATTTCCCCAGTTTCGGTGATTTCGAGTCGTCACCTTACCTGAGCCCCTTTGCTGCGCCCGTATAACCACGCTTGTACGTGGCATTATAAGAGCAGGTTTGACCCGCAGTTTTAGTGCCTGGATGTGTGAATGTGGGTTATACCTCACTGCTAAGCATGCACTTCTCATGTGCTTTTAATCTCATTGGTTTTCTTGCATGCTGATTTGATTATGATCAGGGCAACACACACGCTTGAAAGGGTTCAGCGCTGCTCCGGGCAGCCCCATGTGCTCTACTGTAGTATAGTATATTACCCTCGCTTTTCTTTTAAATGTGTCTGAAACGAGGCTTTGAAACAGTCCGGATTAACTGATGTATTGCGTTTCTAAAAACAAACCGCCTCTGAATCATTCATTAATTCACATTTGGCTATTACAGTGCGGGTTTGTGTTTTATGGGCAGAGTAGCTCCTTCCTGTGTGGTAGGAAAGAGTTAATAACGATGGGCTAAACGTGATGAGTGAGGGGACTCTGTGAAAAGCAGCGGGCCAATCCGCGTCAAGATTAACACCTTGTGGTGCCGTGATTGGACTAAAGCTCGCTCGTTGTCGTATGGAACTCAACACCCACGTGGGGGCACGGACCCTCAGTCGAGCTTTCACTGGCTGAGACCCCGCATTTAAGACCCGCCTATCGACGATCTCTCCGTGTTATTGGCCAATCTTCAGCATTCAACCACTCCCCCTTCCTCCCCTCCCCCTCTCTGTCTTGTTTTTCTATCCGAGAGGTAAGGAAATATCCCTCTCGCGAGCTCCGTGGGCTCGCGCGGGCAACCGCGCGGCCGCTTGCGCCATCGCTTCACATCTATCAGGAGGCGCGCGAACTCAGAACAGACATTTCGCTCCGGTCCTCTTCTTTCTTAACGGCTCGAAATTGCGACATAAACCATGGTTCTCTGATATGTTATTTAACTGTATGTCGACATGTGGGTGAAGAGTCAGTCCGCGTTACAGTCAGTTTCCACGAGACGTTGTCTGTTGCGATGTTTCCTTATCTTCAAAGCAGCCAGCCGACTCGCTCTCCCACGAAACTGAACATCCACCGCAACACATACATATCCGCGCGCACCGTTGCCCGTGTTTATATGTGCAGTGACACGACCGTTAACCTTTAATAAATTAATTATATTACAAAAGATTAACAGGCAAGGAGATTCAAATAGAATTGTTGCTTGAGTATCTTTCTATCTGGGAAGGCTATTGGAAGCTAACTGAGAACATTTTAATATTTTATCTATTTACAGTGAATGGCAATTTTAAAAGTCACTTATGGGACATCCAGTGTCTCCAAAGAGACCAGACCACTGCATCTGACTATACAAACTGTTCAAACCAACAAAATCTGCGGACTTGGGAAAAGATTTTATTCTCAGAGATCGTTCACCTTGTTCGCAGCACAGAGTATGCAAGCATAGATTGCAGCCCCTTTGTGAAAGCTGATTAGCTTTTAAACCAGATGTCACAAGTGCAGAGGCGGATATGACTGTGAAACCGAGTTATACTACACATTCATTGGCTTGCAACTTGTTAATCACTCAGTGAAGAATAAACTGATTTACCAGCCTGCTGTACAGTTTTTGTATAAACTAATAACGTTCAAAGTGCTGTATTAAATAAGACGTTTACAGAGGCTTCCTAGGTGTCTTTTTTTTGCAGCCCCAGTAAGTTGCCATGTGCTAAGCTTTGGACACAGTAGACATTTAAGGCACATTTGCTTCACTTTTCAGAACTGGAAGCTACATCCATGTATAATGAATACAGTCTGCATTTGCAAGCTCAGCACTTGCTACCTTTTCACTTTTTAATAAGGACAAACTGTAACAATAATTCAGGAATCTGACTCCATCCAAGGCCATCCTGATCACACAACCACCAAACTGTTAATCTTCTAGGTGAACCTTATTTTTCAATTAAACCTCTATTACAGCATACACTGTTTTTGCACTGAACGTCGATGATGATGGCAGCGTATTCCTGTTATTATGTATTGCACCAGCCATGCAGGTGAGCCTTGACTGCATTCTGTTGTGAACACAGATAGCTGGACATGGGTAAATAGTCGTTCCTGTTATATTCCTTCGAAGTCCACTGCCTGGACCACATGCGCAGATGGTGCATTGTTGCATTAAGTCTTCGCAGGAATACTCCTCATGGTCACAAAAAATTGGCAGGCATACAGATGATAGCATGGACCCTTGTGCATCACTTGGGTCCTAGTGGACTTGTGTAAAGTATAATCAAAGCTTAACTACTAACACCAGGATTGCTGGAAAAGAAGGCTAGCCCTTACTTGGACAAATTAACCTGTCTGGGCCTAAAAAAGAGAGAATTAAAACTTGGATTATACTTTCCATGTCCGCAACTCAGCATCTCATCTACTAATCAAGAGGTTGGTTGTTTGATCCCTGGTTCTTCCAGTATGCCAAACTATTCTTGGGCAAGATACTGAACCCCAAGTGCGCACTGATGCATTCAGTGGTGCATGATTGCTTGCAAATGCTATCTAGAAAGTATTTTCACATATTAAAAAAAGTGCTTGCATGAATGGGTGAATGAAACAAGTTGTATAAATTGCTTTGAGTGCTCAAGAAGAGTAGCAACGCTCTGTATAAGAAACGGTCCGCTTACCATTTACAAGCCAGTGCACTCCTAGTTTTGATCCCAAGGGGATGGTTGCCTCAGGAAGGGCATCTTCACCAAATCAAACATGTGGACCATCAAAACTTCCATACCGGGTCGGCGACCGCCTCCGTGCATCGGGAAGCAAAAGGTTTTTATTAATTGTCAACGGCAAAGTATATATTTTAGTTAAATGGAGGAACACTAGCTTCTGAAGCTAGCATTCAATACTATTTAAGGTCGGATAGCAAAGGAAGAAAAAAACTAAACATCTATTTCATTTGGAACATAAGCAACTTAGGACATCTATTAGTAAAATCGAAAAATATTTCTAGTGCTAGTTTAGTACTATTAAAGTTGACTATGTTCAATTAGCTTAAATCAAAGCACATTTCAGTTTTTAAAAAAAACCCCTACGTGAAGCAGTGTATAAAAAGCAAAGCACTCAGGGCCCACAAGAAGCTCACAGAACACTTTAAACTCAAATCGAATTACAAAATGGTAATTCTCCATGCCCCCCCCCCAAAAAAAAGTGCAGCGCATAAGCTCCTAAGAGTTTAAAAGCTCTGACATTGGCATGATGTCAAAATCTCATAGGAGCTGCACTGGGAATTGTTGAATGCTAACAAAATAATTGTTTCAGTTTGATTGATGAATGATGACGGATTCAGATTTTACCAGGAAGTTGATTTAATTTTTTTTTTAAAAGAAAAAGAGCACAGTAGTCTTAGTATTTCATGTTTCAGAAAAATCTGTGACAACCTCCACTGTAAAGTCAATCAAAGGCTATTGAAATTAAGCGAGCCGCAGCCTGTTTGAGACTCATTCATCTTTAGACAGTATCAAATGGCAAAACTGGGTAACTTTTTTTTTTAACCTCGAGGTAGCTGAAATAACGAAGCAAACTGACAGGACTGCATGTGTTTGTTTGTGTTCACATTTGAGTCATGCTTCTGGCATAGCTGGTGAATGTGGCTTTGAGATTATACAGATTTCAGGACCATTACAGGTCCAGTTATTGATCATTCATCCCCAATAAGGACCCCAATCCCCAATAAGGTTCTTTGTTATCTGTGTCAAAAGAAGTAAGTGTTGTGCACATAGCTCCTCTGCCATGAGTTTGACACAACTGTTTTTGAAATAAACAACTTTCAGCGAATCATGCCAGCACTGGTAAAAGGGGCTGATAAGCTTTGGAGACATATTGTTCCGATACATTGGACATATCAGTGTTTGATTCCCGTCCCCACTCTTTGCCATGGTCTTAACTGACTCCTGAACTCGTCTGGTGCCAGGCAAGTTGCATGCTGTAGGCTTATCAGAGTTATTTTTTGCATGAAAGCTGCCTGAGCTATGTAAGCGGCTGTTAGTGAAATGTGGTCAGCAAAACCAAAATAAGATAAGGCTAAAAACCAGAGGTGGAAATCTCCACCCTTCCTTGATTTTTTGCATTCATATATGTTGATTTCATACTGTGGTAATGGTTTATGATACAGACAGATAAATCACCAGTATGCTATGTAATCTTATTTTTCATCTAAAGCTTTTACTGTTTGGACGAGAGCAGTTATTTCGGACTTGTGTCTCCCTCGGAGGCAGCACTGCTCAGTGGGCCTCACAGACCCAGCCGCAGTGACTCCTTTTGGGATTTCTTCCTCTGGAGCATCCCTTACCCTTTGTCCTCCTCTTGAAATGTTGAATAATGCCGCTAACCTCAGCTCAGATTGAGTCTCCTGTCAATATTCAGTTCAACCTCGGAATCGAGATCAGTCAGCTTTTTCTCGCCTCATCCCATGCTGGAGTCGTGCTGTGGATTTAGCTTTCTTCTGATCCAGCAGCAGCGGGCACAGCGGCCCTCGCTGTGTGACGCCTGCAGGAGGTGAGCTGGGCCAGCAGGGGAGGGAGGGGGTGGGGGTAGGGATACCCGCTACCCCCTTGTTGTCGTGGCGATGGTGGCCATAGTGGTGGTTGCCAGGGAGATGGCAGTTGCTTGTCTGACCCGTCCCCCTCGTGCTGTCACCGGCGTTATTGATGCACGCCGCTGCTCGGCATTGTGGGAGTGCGGGAGGGAGGAGAGGACAACGGTTAATGAGTTCAGGAGGAACAGGGACTCTCCATGCTTGCTCTCTCTCTCCTTTCTCTGTTATCCTCTTTCTCTCTCTAACTGTGTTCCCCCATCGTCTCTCTCTCCTTCCCCCCCTCTCTCTCCCTCTCTCTCCCCTTCATTTCTCATGGGTGTCTGTCTTGTGCGAATGTGCATTAAGAATGTGGGTCTCTCATGATCCATCATGGCAAAATACACTTTCCCTCTCCTTCACGCACATGCTCCATGCAAACACACACACACACACACACATGAAGCCGCATAGACATTGCACTCACAAAAACATGTTCTCCCACACCTTTACTCACACACTGTAACCGACTCATTCGCTACCACTCCTTTCTCTCTCACTTACACACACATGCACACACAGAAATGCGGCCCTGCTGTTATGCCTGAAGGTAGGAGAGCTAGCAAGATTAATAATGACCCCTGACTCCCCATAGACAGACCCAAATATACACAGTTTGGAGAGGGAGAGCGAAAGAGCGATGGTGAAGGGAATAAAGAGGAGAACAAGGTGAGGCCAAATGCTGACTAAAAATATACAGTTTGGAAACAAAGAGAGGGGGAAAATGTATACAGTTTAGAAAGCGGTACAGATGAGAGAAGCAAGGGCGGGGGGAAAAAATGGGAGGCCAAACGCCAAAGCGCAGTGGCAAGGGACGCGGGAGCTCATGTCGGCTCTAAGCGGGCTGAATTTAAGAACTCGTTTTTCTTTATGCTTTTCAAAAATGGTCACTAGAGGGGATAAATCTGAAATACTGGGCTCACATTCATGTGTGGACAAGGACAAATTATCTTTTGAAAAACAATGATCCAAAACAGGTTAGGGTGTGTGCAGTTAAGCTGAAGTGAAAGTGTACTCCAATGATTTAACGCCACGCATGCGCAAAAATATTAACCTCCTAAAAATAGAACCAGATGAAAATTCTAGACTTTTAGTCACTACTTGAAACCAAGTTCCAAAAATTTCCAAAACTCTTACAATTCCCATAATGACCAATGGTGTTTTTCATTAGACTTTCACTCGTTTACTGTGCAAGCTGAAGCCTACATTACCCCTCAAGAAATTTCTCCAGGAATAAAGAAGATATCATACGTAGTTGGAACCTAGACAGTTATTTATTCATGTTTTCAGATACTGTTGACAAAGAGGACAAAATCAGTAATCTAAACCACAAAAACACAAAACAAATAGTCAAAAGTGAAGGCAGCAAAGAACCTGATTTGCATTGACCAACCAAAGTCAGTCGCATTCAATGATTAACCCTTTAAGACCTACCATAGAACCAAGTCCGCCAGAGTTATCTTAATATTTTTACATGCTGTAGTGCCATTTTTGGGAGCATTTCAAGTTGCTATACATCAATATAACCGTTATAGCCCAAATTTTGATAATATGCATGCATAAAGTCTACAATAACTACATAAATTGCAAAAAAGTGCAATAAACTACAAAAAATTTAAAATAGTTTTTGTTCTTTTGTTTTTTACATATCTTTCTAGTTAGAGAAATTTAAGAGTTTTGTCCCTCAAAACTGTAAATACAAAAAAGTTGCACAAAATAGTTTCTAACAACAGGAAATTTATTTTAAATGTCTTCATAGTTTTATTTTTGAGATACACCAATTTTTATATACTGCTGGAAAAATGAAAATAAATATTATAATGCAAATTTGCAAAAACAACCCCAGCATGTGCATCAAAATAAACTATTTTCAGCAGTGCAATTTGAGTTCTATACAAAAAAATATGAAGTCAAACATGACTTTTAAAAATACCAGTATGGGCTTATAAGGCCCCGAAGGTAAAAATCTACATTTACCCCGAAAATGACGTCACTTCCGGTTTCGGCCAGGTAATGGTGGACACGCGATAGTTCGTGCTGACTTCTATTCCAACGTAGGAAATGTTATGAACAGCTGATTGGATCGTGTTTCTGGAATATTGTGTTTTTGTTGCTGCAAGTGCTTTTTATGCTGTTTTTGCAAAGCTATATGTGGAAGGAAACCGTGACTTAGGACAAGCTGATGGCATAAGATGTAAGTACAACTCCTCCGGTTTCATGTGCAGAAAAAATTATTGTGCTAGCTTACGTGGTTCCGGTTCTACAGGGATTTAAAAATAGTTACGCAAAACAGAGCGTGCCGCTCCGACTGGTTTTAAAGGGTTAAGTAACTGTGGAGGAAAAAACAATTGCGACAGAAAACAGGCCGGTCCTGAGCTAAACTTTTCTCAATTAAACTGACTCCCAATGAGAGTGTATATTATCAGTGACTGACATATGACAGGGTTACCTAGGCAACCAGAGCCTTGACCATCTGCTAGTGACCAAATGTCTGTTTCAAAGTGATGTGCAACAAACAACTTGCTGTCTGTGTGGATGCAGCTTTAAACCTGCATTTTTTGATGGCCATCAAGGGGTAATACCTGTGATTGCAAAAAGAATTCCAGATGTATGGGAAAACAACTCTCTGACTTGAGCTGTGTAAACACTTTCCTGATGACTTTATGGACCAATTTTAGGTCATATTGGAAAAAAACATACAAAGTACCAAACAAACAAAAAAAATATTAAGCTCAGTTTGTTATTTTAGCAACACTATGTTTCATTGGCTCAACAACTTGCGATTGACGAGTTGTCAGGCAAAGAGTGTACAGACTTGAAGTGAGGTCTGCCCTTCTCTCATCACATCCAGTTAAAAAAACACCAAGATGGCGACTGAGAAAACTAATCAAATAGCACCAGCAGACTTGTTCGCAAGCCTCTGCTGGTGCTACCACCAGCAGAGGCTTGCGAAACCCGAGAGAGTAACAATCATAATGTTGACATCAGCAAATTCCTGGAGGAAGATTGTTGAAACTGTTGAAATGGACATGAGAGAAGTTGCAAAGAAGTGGAAAATGGACAAATATGTTTGCTTTTGATACAACAACAACAACAAAAAGGACCACAACGAAGAGCAGGGACCCAGAAGTCCCACAAGGTAACTCAAACAACACCAGGCCAGCTATTAAGCTCTATGAGTAATAAATAATTACAAAATGATAATCCCACATACTTAAACATATACTCCTCTATTTAAAAAGTCATTTTAAATTACAAGGAGGTGGCAGATCATTTATTTTAAACGTTAACATCATATTTTGTTGATGGGACAGGCTGAAAGGTTAGGATAGTTGTTGAGTAGCCTACTAATGTTACTGGTATGAGGTTAGTGACACTGCATTAACGTAAAAGTTTTGATCATGTTAGCCACATGTGCGAGTATTTTTGCCTATGAAGCACAGCTAATTTCACACAGCATTCCTAACATAGAGTAGCTCCATGCTCGATTCTTACTGCCTTTGTTATCAGTGAGTATTGGTGGTGCTTTGCAACTGGCTCCTATGTACATTTTTCTTTCGTAGGTGTCCGCTGCCACTGTCGATCCATCAATAATCGCAACCTCAAAATTTCAGATGCAGCCTACAGTACTTAGAGTACTTAGAGTAAAGAAAAAAACAAGTATCACTGCATTTTTAATGTTTTGACATTAAAGTATATTATAAGTATTAGCTCTGGTGACATCCCTAGTGCACGATCTTGATACTTGCACTCTTTAATCTGACTATATGTAGATTAGGTTAGAGGAGTTTATTTAAACTAGCCAAGCCTGCAGCACATTTTCATCACAGAAATGTGGTTAATTTATCTTGTCATTCTGAATATTTTCATTACACAACTTCATAACAGAAACTTGGTTGTTAATAAACAGTTATCTACAAAATGACACCGTGGGTGTGATGTTTATGTGAAATTACCGTAATGCTGGTATGCTGGTGATAATCACTAAAAAAATCTGAAACCTGAAATTTTAAACAAGATATGTAAGGAACCTGGTACGTGTACTGATTTCTTTGATTCAGTAATTTAAGATCCCAGTTGTAATACATGTTGTACCTTATTGGATTCACATCTTAGCTGTCGATCCAAATCCAAACCTGCAGGCTGATCATTTAACGTTAAACTTTTGCCTTCATGGTCATTCATTTATATTTTAAATAAATGTCAGTGTCTCTGTGTATATAATCTTCTGTATATAATACAGGTTAACAACATGTACACAAAAAAATTATAATTAAAAATAAAATTTGCTGTAGGGCTCCTGATGATCGTTAAAAGCTTCTTCAGCATTACAAGAATGAATTATCATCTGATTATCATCTGAAAAGCAAAAGAACTGGCTTTTGTAATAGATCTTTAAAGAAACATATAAGTGTTAATAATTACTGAATGTGTGAAGATGTTCAGGCAAAGCTTCATTTACATTGGAGGATGGGACACATACTGATGTAAGTCAGATTTTAAAACTTAAAGTGTGTGATAGCTGAAATTGTGGTTTAACACGAACTGTTTTTTTAAAATCTTTAAACAGATCTTTCCACAGAGTGTAAGCGAGTCTATTTACACTCTCACCTCTCAGTGTCTCAAACTACAGTCTCAAATTTTTCAGCTGCCTCCCTCCTCCTTCTCACTCACACACGGGCTTGTGAGCAGGAGTGTGTTGACGCACACAAACACTCAGCGATACCAGTACCAATATGCAAACAAAAACACAAACAGGGATGCATACACACACACACACACACTGGCATGGATTAATGTGTTTGGCTCAACCATTTCATTTATTACTGTCGGAGGCCTTTTGTGATGAGGGCATTTTTCAGGTTGCTAACCATTATTCCCTCTAGGCCCGGGGCTCCTCAAAGGACTTGCTTGTGTGTGTGTGAGTGTGTATTTTTGTGTGCGCTCATCAATGTGAGCCTTACCCAGCCTCGTGGTTATGGTCCAAACAAGTAGTCAGATATTTTCTCTCTATTCTTCAGGGGATTCACATTGCCATTTTCTGACTGTACTTAATGCTCCCTCCTCATTTGTCAACACATGCCTAAGCAGCTCGAAGCCTGTTTGTTTTGCCATGAAAGGGTTTTTTTTTTGTACCTCTATCATACCATGAAATATTGCTGAGTGTGCGCTATCCATCAACATACCAAAAGTATCAGAGAGAGGGGTGAGGGAGAGAGAGGGAAAACACACACACACACACACACACTGAAACAAGTGGAGGATACCATGTCACTCGTCTCCGTCCTGATCTCCTTCTCTCTCCTTCCCCCTGTGTTTACGCAGTATTTGGATCAGCTGCGGCCCAAATTACATGCAGATAGAGACATAAACTCAAACCACATGGGTTTGCTTCTGCTCTGAATCATGGTTGGCGTTTGGTTGTGTTTTCTTGGGCTTCCGTTGCCTCGAGAATAAATTAATTCATTGGTTTACTTTTGGTTTTGTTTGTTTGCTGAGGAACATTTGCTTTTTTGGACAGTTAGCTAACGCGGGACACTGACGCAATAATTAATCAAAACCTGTCGGGAAGTCAAAGACAGGAAGCAGCGAGAGCATCATAAGCAGCCCGCTCTCCTGCTCCTCAGCAAAATGTGCGATCCTATCTGATGCACTTTAACCGTGCAACCGCGAATGAACCATAAGTGCATTGACGACTATTCAAAACAAATTCAGAGCAAGAGGTCAAGGACAGATGTTTCCACAATCTTAAGGTGAAAGAAGAAGAAAATCTTTAACTGCAAACCTTCAAACTGAATCAGCTACAGGGAATGGTAGCTGATAAATGAAAAAGCTTGTTACTGGCTCTAGTTCAGAACTTATTAAAAGAAAGCCACTAAAACTTAGTCTAATAGTCTGTCATAAATAATTGGCAGTTGAGGTCCATGGATGAGGTTACAGGATTGGGATGGACTGAGCTTTTTGGATTCATTTTGCACTGAACCTGATGTAATGGCTGGAATTCGCAAAAGGTTGAATTTACTACCGAACCAAGAGAGTTAGAATAATAGCTGAACAAAAACCTCGCTAGTGCTGGGTTTGATCCCTTTTGCCTTTTAGAACTGCCTTAATCCTTCATGTTACAAATTCAACAACGTGCTGGAAACATTCCTCAGAGATTTTAGCCCTTATTGATATGATGGCATCACACTGTTGCTGTAGATTTATTGGCTGCACATCCATGACGCATTCACCACATCTCAAGGGTTGCTTTATTGAACTGAGATCTGGTGATGGCGAAGGCCATTTGAGAACAGTGAACTCATTGCCATGTTCAGGAAACAGTTTGATATCTTTTGAGCTTTGTGACATGCTGTGTTATTCTGGTGGAAGCAGAAGATAGGTACACTGTGGTCATAAAGGGATGGGCATAGTCAGCAGCAATACTCAGGTAGGTTGATGTTTAAGCAACGCTCAGTTGATACAATTCAAGTTCAATTTTATTTAATCACAATAACAGTTGCCTCAAGGTGCCTTATATTGCAAGGTAAAGACCCTACAATAATACAGAGCAAACAGCGAAAACCCCAACAATCATATGACCCCCTATGAGCAAGCGCTTTGGACACAGTGGGAAAGAAAAACTCCCTTTTAACAGGAAGAAACCTGAGTAGGCTCAGGGAGGGGCGGACATCTGTAGCGACTGGGAGTGAGCGGATGAAGGCAGCATGCAGCCATGCTGTGACATTGTTTAAACCAAATTTTGACCCTACCATCTAAATGATGCAACAGAAATAGAGTTTTCCAGTCTTTTGCTGTCCAATTTTGGTAAGCGCGTGTGAATTTTAGTCTCAGTTTTATGTTTTTAGTCGACAGGAGTGGCACTCAACCTGGTCTTCCACTGCTATACCCCATCTGCTTCAATGTTCAGAGATGCTCTTCTGCATATCATGGTTCTAACGAGTAGTTACTGTTGACTGTCTGTCTTCTTGAACCAGTCTGAGCATTATCTCTGACTTCTTACTTCAACATTTTCTCCCAGAGATCTGTTGTTCACTGGATATTTTCTCCTTTTCAGGCTATTATTTGTAAACCCAAGAGATTGTTGTGCAGAAAAATCACAGCACAACCATGCTACATTCAAAGCCATGCACTTTTCATCCCTATTCTGATGCTAAGTTATAACTTCAAAAGGTCATCTTGACCATGTCTACATGGCTAAATGAAATGAGTTGATTAGCTGATCGGAGATTTCTGTTCACAAGGTGACACAGTGATGGTGAGGATTAGCTCAGCAAGCATTGCCAGATATATGATCAGCTGTCAGCGGCAAGGCAGTGGGCGAAGCTTTTTCTTAATCAAAGGTCTAAAAATTTTGCATAAAAGCATTATAATTATTTACAAAAGATATTTACTTTTTTGATCAGAGATTTTCTAAAATGTTGACATTTTAATGATAGGGTGCTTATCAGTGTGAGTCTAAACTACACACAACAAAACCAACTAAATTCTTTCATGCAATAATTTAAGAGATGATAGAGCAAAGAGATAAAATGGTTTCAAGTCAAAGCTCAGCCTCAGAGATAGACAAATATTTACTGTAACCTGAAAGCTGCTGAATATTGTGGAGATACAAAGCCCAAATTCATTGCAGATTTTAATCAACCTCTCAACCCCTGGTGTTACAGTGTCAACCAACACACAACAGCAATGACGGAGTTTCACAAAGCTGGTATTCAGGGCTGCCATTCACAAAGTCTTTTACCAAGGCCGAAGCACAAAGATGCAGTTGGTGCAAAAACCACAAAACCCAGACCCCTGAGCAATGGCCAGGTGCAATGTGATCTAATGGCTGTCTTCATATTTCTCTTATAAGTGTCATCAGAGTCCACTGGGCCCAATCAGTTCCTTTATGTAGCTTTATATCAGCTAAATTGTGTTTTTGTGCATGATTTCCCCCGCACTGAAAGATGATGATGTCTGGACACTATAAAGGAATTGAAGAGCGGTGTCACGAGATTCAGAATAAGTTCTTCAGTTGCAAACAACACTGACCCTATACACAGGAATCTGTGTAAAAAATAGCTTTTGTTTGTATGGGCTTTTACCCAAAAGTCAAAACTGTACACAAATTGTGGAAAAGGGATAATGCGATAGAACAAAAATTATACAAAAACCCCAACATTTTAACCTCAGTCGTCTTTTAAAGTTAAAAATAAAATTTTCAACTCTCCGATTACACCTCTCAATCAAATGCACAAAACTCTACTTAAGTATTAAAAGTGTAATTAGTATATATATTTTTTATTTTATTTTATTATCTATCTAAATTGAGCTCCAGGTCCTTCCCCCTGTTTACCAGACGTTAAAGTTTTATTTTTACCTTTAAAATTTCCAGATAATATCTTACAAATGAAATCCAAACAGTGTTAGTTTATTTCAATGAACAGTATATCCTCAGAGTGAAACACACTACACTTTTACTAAAAGGTATTAAGATTGATGAGAGTTTTGTTCCAGCACATTTGTTCTATTTAATTTCTCACACTTATTTGTATTATTTAAAAAAAGAGTGACACATCGGTTGCAGTGATATACTGCAATGACAGTCCTCACAGCTATTTCACCTCTTACTCACACGCCCCTGGTCTGGCAAGAGCTAAGATATTCCCTGGCTCATGAGAGACCTTTGCCCAAGCATGCAGGCATATTAGCACCATGAGTTTAACTAATGAAATAATTTTCACAGCTAAGTGAACAGCTGCTTTGTGTGTTGAAAAGATAATTACAAAAATGATTATACACAACAATGTAATGTTTTTAAAAGCCCACATTTTCAGTTTGGGGCATTTACTCATAAAATTACATCCATATAAACAGTTTTCTAATGCATTTCTAATATAGTGAAATGACTTGAGCTATATTGATATTTGCAGCTGGTTAACTAGAAAAATATATAGGAAGATGGCGTCCTTTTTCTCTGTGGGAGCTGGCTGCCATGGGATCATCTTCAAATGCACTGGAATTGAACAGATCAGAGATGTAGGCAAGATCTGGAGGTCTGGAAAGCTGGGTCACCTTTATGAAAATTTGCCAATGCACCGAAGGAATACTAAACAAAACCAAAAGCTACCAATAAGAGACTGGTACAGTCTATGTCATGGTTGGAATTGGTACATTATCTGTTTGTATGATGGTCTCTCAGCAAGATCATGCAAAACTACCAAACTTAGTGTGGAGTGAAGTATGGAGAACTGAAGATGGACTGGGTCTGTCTCATCTGTCTTACTAGCTCATTACAATTTTAAAGTTACAAAAGCCAACAACAAAGATTTTAAATAATAGCGGAAAAACAATAAAAAGCAAATGAATACAGTGTAATAACATAGTATAATAATAATGTGTAATCTGAAATGTTACAGTTACTTTAAATGAATGAAATTTGTGTGATAGTTTTCATATCTTTTTCTTTCGGTATGGCAAGTATGTGCACTTTCAACAAGGTGCTGGAAACAGAGATTTTGGTCCACAATACTAAGATTGCATCACACACTTGATGCACATTTAGAAGCTGCACACGATGCAAATCTTCTGTTTCACCACTTCCCACATGTACTCCACTGGAGCATGGCGATTGGTTAACTGTGAAAATCAGGATGGATCCATGTGTACATCAAATTCTGACCCGACCGTCCAAACGGCACAGCAGAAATAGAGACTCATCAGACCTTCCTTTTTACCTTCCTTTCCTGTTGCCATTTTCATTCTTTTTAAATTCTACAAAGCGTTCTGAAATATTCAAACCAGCTCATCTGGTACCAACATCTGGTACCACATTCAGAGCCACATAAACCACCTTTGTTCCCCATTCTGATGATCGGTTTGAACTTTGGTTGGCTGCTGCCATGTGATTGGCTGATTTGATATTTGCATTACCAAGCAGCTGAAGGTGTCTAATGAAGTGTCCCATAAATGTTTGTATATATCTCTTACAAATGTCTTTAATAAAAAAAAACTTCTTCACATAAAATTTAAGTAACATTACAGCTGATGACATGAAATGCAATAGTGTTTCAGGTATGAATCTACCCTCTTTAAATCAACCTTGGGGAGGAGACTTTTAGGGTATAAACAGGGTCTGATAAATCTGAACTTCAATCCAGTACATCTGGTTCAGGAACATACTGCATTTGAATAGAGGCAAAGCAAGCTCAGCCTTATTGTCTTATTGTAGGACAGCTACAGTGCTGTATTTCTGACTGTCTCAGAGTCCAGAACAGACACAGAAAAAGCAGGAAAAAACGACAGACTCACTCCCACGACACTAGTGGCATTTGCTCCCCCCCACCCCATTCTCCACAGTTTAGCCCACATTTGCTTCAGATGGGCTCTAGGAGATTTAAGACTATTTATTTTCTGGTCAGTGTTCTCGTATGCACCTTCGTCATATACTATCTAGAACAACTGAGGCCTGCAGTGTACACGGAAGCACAGCTTTATACTGTGTCTGGCTGCTGACGAGAACAGCCTGAGAAGAGAGTGAGATGAGAGCCACGTTTAAAACAATCTACCACGAATTTGTGCTTTTTACTGAGCGTGCAGCCATGTTCAGCAGTTAATCACACACACATACACTCATTCATCATTAAACAGCATTAAGTTTTCAAAATATGAATAGGGTTAGTCAACTGCTAAAACCCGTACTTTTGTACTGTCATCATATCATCAATCATTCTGTTTCCCTGTGCCTCCGTCTTCGTACCTGCATCTCTTATTGTGCGTGTGTGTCTGTGCGCACTCGGTAGCTCCAGCTAATGACATAAGTAAGCAGACATGTTCAACAACATATTGGCGCATGTAAACACTGTACACTGTAGCAGCCACCCCCCGCTTCCTCCTCTTTCCTCCATGCTTTTATCTCTCTTATCTCCTGCCCTCTAAATCTGCTCATCCATTTCTCTCTGTCTCTACTCATCTCTATCTGTTTATCTGTCTCCCTTCCTCGGGCACTCCAAGCCCTTTTCTTCCCTGTTCTCCCTCTTTATTATAATATGCCCTCTTTTTCTCTTCTCGCACCCCGAAACACCTTCGCTGACATTATTTATTTCTCCCTGCAACTCCATCTGTCTGACGATCTGCCTTCCTTTCCAGCCGTTCATCCACCATCATTCTGCTGCTGATGTGCTGTGATGGAGGAAGTAAATAAATAGAACCAAAGCCAGGAATCCTAAAAGATCTGGTCTTTGCATAAAGGACAGTAATTCATCACGCAGGATCTGCGTCCGGTTCTTCTTCGTCGTAGAGAAGAAGATTTATCTTTAATAGTAACAGTCAGGTGATCTAGGAGGGCGGGAGGGAAGGTTTAGCGGGAGAAAAGAAATTATTAAATGTCACCAGTTGATTGATGCCACCTGGGGCTAAGATGCCATCTTTGTTTTGGGCTTACTGTTCACTGCATTGGCAAAAAGGGAAGAAGTACAAAAGGGAAAGACGGGCAGGAAGGAAGGGATGTTATATCTCGCACTCTTTAAAAAAAATAAATAAATAAAATAAAGACCTTGTCCTGTTTGTAGGTGTAAAGTGAGAGATCAGTGTGTTGAATAATTGCAAACAATAGGTGGTGAAAAATACAGGAAACGTTCTCCGAAGGCACCACCTCATTGTAGAAATCCCCGCACCAAATCCAGGCTTCCTTTAACCAGCCTCCTCCTGGGTAAGTGAGCTCTTTTCTCTCGCCTACCCACCACACCCTCCCCCAACATAACCAATTAGCTCTGAGGCCATAATGGATGTTGTTTGCCGTGTTTCCCTGTCAGCGGATTGAATTAGCGCCTCTGTGTGTGCGAGTGTGTGTGCGTGCGTGAGTGATCATCTTATCGGCTCTTAGTACAGTAATGAAACACAGTTATAAATGGCTGCAATCCTGTTAACAAAACAGCACCTGAGTGCAGCCCGCTAGATAAATCAGAACTGGGCCGCCGCCATGCCGGCCCCGGCGGCTGTTGCTAAGGCGTGGAATCACCAGGAGACAATTGAATCATTTGCTCACTGTCTGATAAAGCGTCTGTCTTTAACAACCGGATCACTGCTATAAAAAAAAGAGGAGAAAAAATAAGACTGTTTGTTATCTCTGTGCTTCTCCTTTCACAGGATTTAGGAGAGGCCGCGCTGGAGTTCTGTTTTTGTCATCAAACCGATAATACAATAAAACAACAGCATATTTATTTGATTTCCAACATTAAAAAAACAGCCCGCTGCTCTGGTTCTGGTTTTTCTTCACTGCACCACGGTGATATGGATTGTTATGCATACACTCTCTCTCTCTGTCACACACACACATACACATGCATAGATTCCCCTGTCTTTGTGCTGGGGGACTATTAAAGACAGTGTCTAATGCTGCGACATACTCCAGTGCTCACACACTTAATTGTGTTAATGTTTGAGTTCACATAATCTTTCAGGGCTGTCATTCTCCCCGATTATTCAGCCCTGTTTTCAATTACCGAACGCCTCGGCACTGTAGGCCCAGAATGCATGATATACCTATCCGCGCGCGCGTTGTCTCTGTGTGTTTTCCCGCCGCTGTTTGGGCACGTGAGCAAAATGACTTCAGCTAAACAAAGATTGAGGATGAGGTATAGCGTGAATTATCTTCATGCTGAGTTTTTTTTTGTGGTTTTGTTTTTTGTTTAGCAGTTAACTCATTTGGATCCGAAGCTGCGCACATGCGAATGTTTGCGCGCGCATGCACACGCAAGCGTGGTTTCAGCGCAGCCGTGTGTTTACACAAGCATGCTCGGGCTGTCGACGGCCAGTCAGATGAAAAATTGAACAGCTCCTCCTCAAACTCATTTTGAAATGTGTCTGCAGCAGTTTTGGCTCCAGTCACCGATCACA
Source organism: Perissodus microlepis (assembly GCF_051167445.1). Classification (NCBI taxonomy): domain Eukaryota; kingdom Metazoa; phylum Chordata; class Actinopteri; order Cichliformes; family Cichlidae; genus Perissodus; species Perissodus microlepis. Next base: position 19,702,119 of record NC_140468.1, on the reverse strand, counting down.
CCACATCATCAGCTATTGTGAATATGAGAAGAGTGAACTGTGTTAGCGTTTCGACACACACGCTAGGAAGCGGAGCGTGAGTCAACTTTACGGGAGTAAGAAAAATAAAAAGCACATAGCACAGTCATTACGTTGTGAGCAGGGCCCACTCAACCAGATCAGTGTGTGTGTGTGAAAACGATAGAAACTGTGTACGTGTGTTTGTGTTTTCTTATGTCAATCATTCATCAGTACCAGTGCTGGCGGTCTATTGAAAGAATGTTCCTAGCATGGTTTACTTACTGTCACACAAAGTCAAATGTGTTACTGTGTACAGCGAGGATTATGGCTGGAAATTCAAGGTTAATCACTGTTGTCCTGTGAAGTTAAAAGCCTTGTATGCCAACTCCCATACAGCCTGAATGCTCCCCAAATATATCTTTCCTGTGTCATTCTGTTCTGTAGTTGGTTAATGATGTGTTGCAGGAGTGCGATAAAAAAAAAAATAGTAGTAAGATAGTAAGCCAGTGATAAACTGGGGAATTTCCACTTCTAGCAGATGGTGTCATTTCAGTGCATGATGCAAAAAACCAGCAGGCTAATAATGTACTGGCTTATGGGTAAATATATCTATTTAGCTTTTATTTCTCTATCATTATTAGAACAGCTCCAGACAAAGGATTTTCCTAGCTGAGTAGCACATTTATGAAATTGATTTGATCATTAAATATAGAGTTTGCTGGGACATTAGAAGGTGTTTTAGGTTCCAATTTTTAGGTTCAAGTTAAAAACACCTGAAAAAAATCTATGCACTTGGAAAACGAACTAAAACGAGCAAAAAATTTAGAGGCTTTAGACATCTCTTATAACCTGCCTGATGTGGCTTTGATGGACATGTTTACTGAGATTTACAAGACTGTGAGTCTACTTTTTTCAAAGAGTGTTGGGTTTTTATTGTAATAACTATGTAATTTGTTTAAATCCTGCATTGCTATTCTTGCAATATTAGTCACAAGACTAAAAACAACACTGAAACTAATAAAAACAAAAGACTTAACAATAAACAGTTAAAGTGGAATGAATACACCTTCTCTGAAACTTAACTGAAAAAAGTAAAAAAGAAAAAGAAGAAAATAAAAATGAAAGCTAATTAGAAAATACAAAACTTCAATAACTCAGCTGCAGAGTGCTCTTCTTTAGACCTTCTTCCTTTTGCTCTTGGCTCTATATGAGACAGGGAGAGGTGTTATCTTTAATATGCCCTGCCCACATACTGTTTAAACCTTCTGTTTGTGAGCAGCAGCCAATCAAAACAAAAGTTGACATAAAAAGGGGGAGCGGGGGCCAAAACACCTGTTTCAGAGTGTGGATGAACTGAAGGACTATAAGGGTCAAGTATAACATAATTGCTACAGTATTTTGAATTGGCGATTATCTAAAGTCCAAGAATAAAAATTTGAAGCTGGAAATTAGCATATAGTTCTAGTTTCATGCTGTGCTACATTACAGAGAAATACGAAACCAGAACAGCAATGCACAAACCGAGCTGGTTTTTAACAACACTGACAAAAGTGGTACTGATTCAAAAAGTGTTGCAACCAGGAAGAAAACACCCTACCCACGGTGTGTGATCAAACTATCAAAGCTATTGGGGAGGGGCCCAACTATTATGTCTGTAACTGAAGGCATCATGCTAAATTACGCTAAAAACAACTACCTGGACTGCGTTTCAATATAAATGTCCTTTGACAAATAAACAAAACCCCCCCAGAAAGAACGAAAAAACGAATTAGACACTGGATGTGTCCTGTCCCATTTAGAAGCTCCTTTGGAACAGCCCAGCTGCTTTCAAAGCTGTTTGCAGAAATTTGAATGAGTCAGCTAGCGGGTTAAAGTTATTTGGCTAACACATACTTGTGTTGAGTAATGTCAGCCACCATGACTAGACAGACACAAACGGGAATGACACAGGATCTTGGACTTTGTTAACAGAAAACTGTAGACAAGGATGCATGCAGTGGAGCGTTGACAGCTGAACCTCAACAAAACAGCACTGACTGACGTTGTTCAAGGATGCCACAAAGGTATCGCTAGATAAATAAATAAATTCACTGTAATCATAATAACGAAATTCCCGAAAACCTATTTTTAGCAATGAGGTCCAATGTAAACTAAGTTTAAACACACCAACATAAATTTGTTGCATACATGCAGAAGTTTCTTTAAACTGTAAATTGCATAATATATATAATATATTACTTACACAGGTCATGGATAACATTGTAACCACCTGCTTAACATTATGTTGATCCCCCTTTTGCTGCCAAAACAAGACTGACTCATCAAAGCACGGACACCGTCAGAACTCCTGAAGGTGCCCTCTGGTATCTGGCACCAAGATGTTAGCAACAGATTGTTTAAGTCCTGCTTTTTGCGAGATGGGGCCTTCATGTTTTTCCCGTATCCCATTGATGCTCGACTGGGTTGAGATCTGGGGAATTTGGAAGCCAAGTCAACACCTCTAACTTGTTGTTGTGCACCAAACCATTCCTAAAGCATTTTTGACACAGCCATCAGGGAATACTGTTTCCATGAAAGGGTGTACATGGTCTACAACAATGCTTAGGTAGGTGGCACGTGTCAAAATAATATCCACATGGACTCAAGGTTGCCGTACAGAACGTCAATCAAAGCCGATGCTTACCAGGTGTTCCCCAATTAAGCATCGCACATGCACCTGTCCATCCGTGTGATGTAAAAGAAAATGTGATTGATCACACTAGGCCACTTCCCTCCATAACTCTGTGGTCCGGTTCTGATTGTCACGTGTCCATTGTTGGTGCTTTTGAAGGTAGACAAGGGTTAGCATAGCACCCCGACTGGTCTGAGGCTATGCAGCCCCAAATGCAACAAACTGGTATGCACTGTGTATTCTGACACTTTTCTATCAGAACCAGCATTTACTTTTTTCTGAACAAGACTCACTTTGTCTGTTCCCACTGGGAGCTGACCTTCACTCCCCACATGAATCAGTGAGCCTTGACTGCCCATGACCTGTCGGTGGTTCACCACTGTTCCTTCCTTTGACCACTTTTGATAGATACTGACCACTACAGATGGTTAGATTATGATGATTAATTAAATTATCTTCAAAACCTCAGTCTGGTATGGCAACCTAACTGAGACAGGAACAAACTGGACAGGATCATCAGAAATGCTGGAAAAATCACTGGTCTTCAGCTGATTTGTTCCAGCTGAAGTACTAATTATTATTAATACTTTTATTATGAATTGATTTGTGACTTGCTCAACCAATGACAATTTTCTACTAATGTTAACAGTGTAATTACTCTAATCCTAACTTGTGTTTAACTTGTAAAAATGCCTACGTGTGATCATTTCTCTAAGGTTGGTGCTTATTTTTGTTCCCTAAATCTGACCACACTGCTTTAACCAAACAGCATCAGAAAACCCAAAGTCAAAATGAAAGTCAGGAAAAAGTTTATCTCTGGTTTTAGGCCATATGATTGATGCTAAATGGTCATCCAGGTGCTGACGGGCTACCTGTTGCATTAAAATACACCAGAAATGGGTTACTGACTGTGACTAGTTAAGTTGAAAGCGAGAGGTGTATGAGAGGCAAAGTGTATGACTCTGATACCAGAGGATGACTATTTGGCAAGTCTTAGTTTCTAATGAGTGATTATGCCATTTAAAAATGAGGTGCAACAAGAGTTGACACACATCAGTCATGCAGAGACTTCTCCATTTCTCCCTCCATCATCATGTTATCTGAAACACACCTTAGTTGTCCAATGAACGTGTTTTCTGTGTTTTGCATAGCGTGTAGATGAGTTGATTTATAACTCGGTTTACTATCTGTGTAACAGACAAGGAACTCCTCTTCTAGTTTCTGAGGGCGTTTATCTCTCTAAGGCTGTAATGGATGTATTCACACTGTGAACACACAATTTCTATTGTTGTTTTTGATAAGTGCAAAGGGGTGTAAAGCAGTTGTAGTGATAGGGAAAGAAAAGAAATCATTGCATAGCTGTGACAGTTTAAAGATTCTCTATACTTCGGTGTTGGTTTTGGGGGTGGGACAACTTACCAGATAGCCTTTGCAGATATTTATATGGTGGCCATGCAGTAAAACTAACTGCAGGTAGAGGCATTTCATATAAAACAAATCTTTTCTTTTGCAGTCTTTTGCACAAACAAGTTAACTGATTACACAATCATGGAACATGTATGAGTTGAACTATCTCTTTTCTCAACAAACCCAAAAAATTAACAACTGACATCTTTGACGGGCATCCCCCCCCCCCCCCCCCCACCCCCCGCGAAACCAAACTATTGCAAAGAGTGTTGGGTGCAAACACAGTTTCATTTTAACAAAATGTAAATTCAATTCCTCAGTTTCTGAGGAATCCAATTTTACAGAGGAGGATTTTGCAAGTGTAAATCTCACCACCTTTGCATTTACCTTTCCGTCTGTTCCTTTTTGACAAACTGGGCTAAATAGGTGTTGGGGACGACCCTTTGTAAAACAGGCTGTGGGTCCGGTCAAGGCTGCAGAAGCCTGTTAGAAGAAGGACAGGCTGGGGAGACAACTGAGGTTGTTTGCCATCAGGTGTGTGTGAAGATATCTCCAAACATTTGGACCCTGGAGATAACAACATGCCAGAGAGGGGGAGGCAGAGAGACAGAGATGAGTGTATTTCCCTGGGACCACCTAAGCCGCCTAATCAAGATATGACTCCACTGTGCATGAGTGTGTGTGTGTGTGTGTTTGTGTGTGAAAGAGAGCGGGAGAGACGGAGTGTGTGTGTGCGTGTGCATGTTTCTGCGCCTGAGATAAAAGGCGGCAAATCAGAGGTTTCCCTCATCCTGATCCCTTATAGCAGACTATGTGCCTGTGAGCGTGTGCGCGAATGTGTGTGTGCATGTCTGTGGGTATAGGTATGTGTGTGTGTGTGTCAGACAACTGGGTAGCTGCTCCCAGAGCCCCCATCACATCACCTAGACCATGGAGACCAGACCTGCACAGGAGTAATGAGCAGTGCGTTGTTGTGTCTATGTCACTCACAATGTGTGTGTGTGTGTGTGTGTATTTCTGTGGGGGCGAGTGATAAGCGTTAGCACTGTGATGTTGCATTAATTGCGTGCAGAGTCTTTGGTTCCCTCTCGCACAGTTAATGAAGACACGACACGTCGCTCATCCCTCTCCGACGCTCTGCTTTGAGTGCCACTGTGGCCTCTGCTGCATTTGAGCACTGTAATTTGGCTTTTAAATGAAATAAATTAGTTATCTGGGAGATCCTAAGGATTACAATTATCATTATTTTTCCCTTAGTGACAAATGCCACGCTGTGATTGGTTAATGGCTTTCTTCTGAGTGGCAGCCATCCTATGGGGTCGTCCAAACTGAGGAAAATGGAAGGGGAGTGAAAGGCGCCAATCTGTACGACTAATGAGGTGCAATTATATCGCTGACTGTCTGTTGACGTGACCCCACCAAAAACCTTTGCATATAGGCACACACACACACACACACACACACACACACACACACACACACACACACACACACACAAACGCACGTGCTTAAAACAACCCTTGAAAAACACAAATGTAGTTTGTAACTTACTGGATGGGAGCCATGGGACGAAAAAGAATATCGGTGAGTAACTCATTACATTCATCTTTTTACAGGATTAGGATGTATCGTTGTCCATGTTGACCTGGTTAAAGGTCACCATTTGACTGTCTCTCTATATCACAGTGCTGTTAGAGAAAGTTTATAGGTTTGTTTCCTTCTGTTTGGGTAATTTTAATGTAAATCTGTTCAGCACGGTGGACAAATCAGCTGATTTAATGTACATAGCCGTGCAGGTCCTTAAGTTTATTTCTGTGTAATCACCTTTTTATATTTATGTGACCTCAGGACAGGAGTAACAGAAACTAAAAAAATGGTATTTTTAACAGATTTTAACTGACCTAAAAGACATAAGACAGACTGGTAGCTCATATGGTTTAGACACATTATCACGTTTATTTTAAGGGTATAATGGGATGTAATAACTAGACATGAAGACGGAATACGGTACATACTTTTAGACCAGAAACTTGATATGTGTTTAGATATTTGATGTGTTTAAAAATTCTATCTGGAGTGTGATTAGTTTGCTTCAGACAGTCGATGTAGAACTAACCAACATATATGCTCAAGAGCTGTTTTTGTTTTAGATAATAGGTTCATTTGAATATTATGTTGTTCTTATGGTCAACAAATCTAACAAAAAAACCATAAATAAACAAACATTTGACACTAACAGCTGCTGCTTGGTCTGACATATTCTTGCTATAGTTTACTTTGTGCAAACATGCAAAAAGCTCAATTTGTGGTCAAGAACTAGAAAAAGCATAAAGGCAGGGAAGAGAAAATGCTGAAAGATGGACTCACAAATTGGCAGTTTGTTGATAATGACATAATACCAAAGAAATAAGTCTTATCTTGTGATATTTTTTATATGAACTATTTTGTTTATGCTTTTGCACATTAGCAGAGTTCCAGGGATATGTGGTTTTTTTTTCTTTGTTTTTTTCTTTGCCACAAGTCTGTTTCATTGTATGGTCTTTCATCCTATCACCGTGGCTACTTCATGCACGTATGCAGGTAAGATGTCAATTACTGTTTGCACATTAATGGAGACTAGAAGTCTTTATGTCTGTGCTAAAAGCAAAGCTGAAGATCGGCTTGAGCAGAATGCACTTCATGGACAAGGCTTGATTTTTCCTGCAGCTCAAGTCATAGAAAGCCTTCCACTCTTCCCTTTGTCTATTTCTCTGAATGCTTCTCTCATTGTCTTCGACTTCTTTCAGATAATCTCATTTAGACTTCCTCTCTTGATTTTCAAGCCTCCTTCTCTCTCTCAGCGGAGCTCCCTGCCTCTCTCCCATGGCTCTGTCTTTCTTGCTCTTTCTCACTCACTTCCTCTAAATGCACACGGTATTGATGTTTTTCCCTCCATCATGGCCCCTGTGATGCTTTCTCTCCTTTTAGCTTTCCCCTTTGTCTCCCACCTTTTATTTGTCAAAGGTTCTCTGCAGTGTTTTCTCCCCAGGTACAGGCTCTCTCATGCACACAGATGTATAGATAAACCAGGGGTTTAACTGAGTTTTTGAAGGGTAAGGCCAATACTGATTTTTTGAAAGTGCTGATGGCCAGTGAACTGCATATATCAACATAGAATATCTATAAAACAAACATTTTCTTGCTGAACTCATATGAAGAATATCATTATAGCCTAAGAGGAAAGCATGACATGTTTTTTTGATTGAAACAAACACAAATATAGTATTTTTAAAATGCCTGAACTGTGTAGTGTTTCTCTTTATTAAAATTCTGCTCTGAGAAGAGAAACTATTAAATATAGTTAGGTTCATAATTTGTTGGATAGAGATGCGATTTTTGTAGTTTTGCCTCTGTACACCACCACAGTGGATTTTCAATCAACAATCAGCACATGATTGAAGTGTAGACTTTATTTCAAGGGGTTTAACAGAAATTGTGGATTAATGTTTAGAAATTAGACATTTGTATACAATGTACCTCAATTTCAGAGCCTTAAAATTAATTGGATAAACTAATAAAGGGTTAAATATAAAGATTGTCTTGAATGCTGTCTCCTTTGCCTGAAGTCTTGCAGCCATGTGCATCACTAAATGCTTTTTCTCCTCCCTCAGATTCTCCACCAGTCCTTTACTGCGGCCACTTTCAGCTTTTGCTTGTGGGCTCTTTGCTCACATTTTTGTTTTCAGTAATTGAAAGTGACTAACTTGGTCATTGAGGAATATCTAATTTCTTTACTGTGAGAAACTTGATTTGTTTTTTGCAGCAGTATGCCTTAAGTCATTATCCATTTGCACTTTGAAGCCGTTCAATCAGTTTTGCAGAGTACTTTAGAGAGCATAGCACTGTACACTTCACAATTCATCCTGCTACTTCCATTAGCAGTCACATCATCCATAAACACTGGTGACCCAGTTCCACTGGCAGCCATACGTCCCCATGCTGTAACATTACCTCCACGATGTTTGACAGATGATGTGGTATGCTTCAGATTATGAACTGTTTCTCTCTTTCTCCTTATTTTTCTCTTCATATCATTCTGGCTCACGTTAATTTTGGTTTCATCTGTTTGTCAGAACTGTGCAGGTTCCTTTAGATGTTTTCTGGCAAACTCTAATCTGGGCTTCTTGTTCTGGAGTGTAGCTAGTGTTGTAAATCTTCTTTATTTCCATTTATGAATGTGTATCTTGATTATAGACAGTGATACACCTGTGATGTTTTTCTTAACCATGGAAATAATTCTGCTATCCTCCACTTTAGGTATCTTTTGTTGTCATTCAGGATACTTGGTGTTGCTAAGCTGGTCACAGCACTCCTTCTTTTCAAAAAATCTATCAGAGAGTTGATTTAAATGCTCCTAAAACTTTTGCTATAACTTATATGACTTAAAATTACATTTAACAGCTAAAAAAATACAATTTCAACATTTATTTCTGCTTTATTTGTCATGAAATAACAAAGAAAGCTGGTCATAAAACTGCTTGACAGTCAATTGTCCAATTCAATTTGAATCTCTGAAAATGTGGACTGTGTGAATGTCTGTAATACAAAATGAAACCAAATATGGAAATCTTAATCTAAATGTGGAAGAAATCTGGATTCCTGGATAGGGATGTTAAAATGCAGCTGCCTTTCAGGAAATTCAGGTCATCAAAAGAAATGCCATAGGCATGGAGTTTAGGATTAAGTTCATATTAAATGGATTTGTTTGAATGAATTTGAATAAATATCATGGTTAGAAAGGTCTTACACTATTGGAACGTTATACATATTGTTCAGTAACTAAAGCAGGAAGTACAGGGTGGGCCATTTATATGGATACACCGTAATAAAATGGGAATGGTTGGTGATATTAAAGTCCTGTTTGTGGCACATTAGTATATGTGAGGGGGCAAACTCCTCAAGATGGGTGGTGACCATGGTGGCCATTTAGAAGTCGGCCATCTTGGATACAACTTTTGTTTTTTCAATAGAAAGAGGGCCATGTGACACATCAAACGTATTGGTAATGTCACAAGAAAAACAATGGTGTGCTTGGTTTCAACGTAACTTTATTCTTTCATGAGTTATTTACAAGTTTCTCTTTGTTCACAGCCATTGACATGTCAAAGAGGTTAACACGTGAGGAGCGGATCGAAATTGTGTTGCTATCTGGTGAACGCAGTAACCGGGTCATTGCAGCATATTTCAATGCAAGACACTCTACGAGACCACCCATCTCCCATGCTACAGTCAGCAAACTGCTTGCTAAGTTTGGTGAAACTGGTTCAGTGCTGGATTTGCCAAAATGTGGACGCAAGAAAACTGTCACTAATGAAGAAACATCAGTGGCTGTCCTAGCTTCATTCAGCAAGAGCCCACAGCGTAGCACTCGCCGCATGTCACTGGAGAGTGGCATTAGTCGAACATCCCTTCGGCGGATATTAGCTACTCACAAATGGCACCCTTACAAACTCCAGCTACTGCAGCATCTCAACGAGGATGACCCAGATTGGTGCACAGAATTTGCAGAATGGGCAAAACAAAAATTGGAACAGGACCCTCAGTTCACGCAGAAGTTTTTGTTCAGTGATGAGGCAAACTTTTATGTGAATGGAGAAGTCCAAGATGGCCGACTTCTAAATGGCCACCATGGTCACCACTCATCTTAAGGAGTTTGCCCCCTCACATATACTAATGTGCCACAAACAGGACTTTGATATCACCAACCATTCCCATTTTATTACGGTGTATCCATATAAATGGCCCACCCTGTAGAGATAAGTAACTTAATACCAGAACAGGGCAGTAACATCTGCCACATTTTTCATTTTGGTAAACAGTTCAGGCCATTAGGCTTCTTGCTCCAGCTTCCTGGCTCTTCTTTTTCCTGTTTAAAATATGTTGTGTTAAGTAACCAGTGGGTGATGTCACCATGGCTACGTCCTTCCTTTAAATACAGGCTATGCTATCTACATATTTCTGTTACACAAGGCCAGTGTCCACATTTCTACAGAAGAAACTTCACATTCCTGCATGCTCCATGCTAAAAGCTTAAAGTGGCACAAGACAAGGGCTCTTTGTTGCATGTATCGCAACATTTCCTGTCTTCCTCTTGGCTAACTACATTATCAATTAAAGGCAAAATGGACAATCCTGTGGACAATCTGAAACAGCTAAAACCTCTGACGTATTACTTACTGTAGATCCTAATAGTACACAGACACTCTGCTCCCAGAAAGATGATGCTTATTTACAACAGCATGACCAAAATGGATTTCTAGTAGTTAATCGAGGACACAATATAACCCTCATGCGAGGGTAAATTTACAGCGACACAGATATTTTGTGGCTGTGATTCAGGTGTAACCTTCATGCTTAATTTCATCATGATATATTGGCCTACCTGTAATAAAGCAGAAACACAGGCACACTGAAATGCTCACGCAGCCTTTGCACCCTTTCTTTTGACTGTAAAAAAAGCAGCTGTAATAGAGAGCCGTGCGCCATGTCAAGCTGTATTTTACATTTACAAGCGTATCTCACAACAAGCCAATCTAAGGTGGTAAGGCCAGATGAGGCTGGCTGTATCACAGCCCATCTAGTCAGCAGTTGCTTGCTTTATAACGTGGCCTGTATCTAAGCAGAAAGGATATTTAGGGAGCGATATAAAGAGAGATAAATGATGGGTGGCAGGGAGGATGGATGAGCGAGGGAGAGATGTAAGGAGAGAAGGCTCATGTATAAAAGAGGCTGTAAAGAGTGGAGAGGTTGGTTTCAGTGTGTTTAAGAGCTTGGCAGAGGAGCAGCTACCGCTACTGCGACTGTGGTTTCTGGGGAATCAATGTCTGTGTGCGCATTTGTGTGTGTGTGTGTGTGTGTGTGTGTAATAGGGGGAAAAGGATCCAGGGTATTTTCCTGGCATTTGATGGACAGCTTAACGCGCAGCTTGTAAAAACAGCAGTGCAAAATGTTCCACGTGCCAAGGGACAGGGTAGGTCACACACACACATCAGATACACACACACACGTGCACAATAAAAGTGAAGTGCACAGTTGTAGTCTTATTTATTAGGGATCCTGTGGTGTGGGTGAACAGTCACTGGGTAGTAGATCAGCCCAGGTTAAAACCAGATGATGTTTTCTTAACATTTCCCCTGATAATTTCCAACATCTCCCTCGCGTAATCACATTTTCAACATTTCCCCATAGGGGAGGGCGAGCCTGTTAAAACCCTCACACTCGTGACCACATAGTCTCAATTAGCCCTCGCTGATATTTTGTGTGCAGCTAATGAGCTCAAGTAGTTTGTGCAACAACTAATGACAGCGAAACTGAGTCACAGAGAAATGGCAGATAGCACTTGGACTTCTCAGACAAGATCACTTTAAAGCCATCGCCTCCCTCACCGTTCACCTCTGTTCCCCTTGCCCTTTATTGTCCATGTCCCATTGGTATCATATCCCCAAACCTCTAGTTCAGTCCAGTGAACCACAATGGAGGGCTGATTTCATTTTGCTGCGTTACAACCAATGTTGCACAAGTTTCCATCTCTCTGCACCCCAACTCCTCATTTCTCATTCCTATTTCAGTCTCAACACGAGAATTTTGAACCAGCGTTACAACATTCGGTGTTGTTGCATTTTGTTGGGGGATTGTGTGGTCGAGCAACAATTACAGAAGCTTAACGGTCCTTAGGCAGAGGTATTGCTCTTTTGCATTCCAAAATGAGCAGAAAAAGTAACTTTCTATGTAACATACCGTAAAGGATGAACTTACAAATGTTGTCAGGAAGTGATCTAAAAGCAGAAATGTTAAATGAATAATTTGTCTGTTTTATTTCAGATATCGGAGCTGACATCTTTGTGGATTTGGTTGTGGTCCCCACATGGTTGGATAAAATTGAATAACTCATGACATTTTCAAAGGAGATATTGAATGAACACTGCTGACCTTCAATAAATCCATTCTTAACTCATATGCTATTAAGATAAAAGATGGAGAACATACACAGTTGTGGGGAAGCAGTACCATGTGATTCAGATCATGGGGTTTTGGGGAGAAGCATTTTTAAATCGAGCTGCATGGCCCGGTTAGTCACTTACTTCACTTTCTTGATCAAGACTGTGATTTCGACAGCAACAGCTGGATAGTTTCCAATATATTTTGCTAAACCCATGTGTTGTGATGCTTGCAATGTAGGCTTTAGGTGAAACTTTTCATCAAAAATTTAAGAGATGGATATTAAAATTTGTACACATATTCATGCTGCACTTAGAATAAACTGTGTCATGTTTGATCATCATCTTTTCATTTGATTCAGTTTTTTATCTGCCCAATATAAAAAAAATGTATGATGTAAATGTATGATATATTTAACTGTAAATATCCTTTTCTTGGAGTGAATAAAAGTGAATAGAAGTAAATAAAATATTAAATAGATAGTGAATAAAATAATAATAAAAGACTAGACCCAGTTTTTGTCCTGTCTCCCTCCCCTCCCTCCCAGAGGGCTGCTTCTCCCTGAGCCTGGTTCTGCTGCAGGTTACTTCCTGTTAAAAGGGAGTTTATTTCTTCCCACTTTTGCCATGTGCTTGCTTTTATTATAGAGAAAACTGCTGTGATTTGGCACTATATATACAGTATCTCACAAAAGTGAGTACACCCCTCACATTTTTGTAAATATTTTATTATATCTTTTCATGGGACAACATTGAAGATATGAAAACTTTGATACGAAACTTTGATACAATGTAAAGTAGTCAATGTACACTTTTGTAAGATACATTTCTTCTTTTCTCTATTTACTTACTTTTCAGTCATTGCTTTGTTAAACCCACAATCATACAGCCCTAGATCATCATCTATCATAACGATCATCTAGCAACCATTGATCATGAGTAAAAAATGTGTCTGACCAGCTGGTTGAATGGTCGCTGGTGGTGACCAGAATTGGTTGCAATGAGGTATACGGTGCAGGACTGAAAACCTCCTTCCAGTTGACTCCAACTTGTTTGCAAACACTTGTCAACTTTTCTCAAAGCAGCGCAGCAATCTTTTAGCAACCACAGCAATTACAAAGAGGTTTTTGGTGCAGCACCCTGTTTACAACTGATTTTTACCAGCCAACAACTTCCAACAAACACTTGTCAACTGGTCAGGAAATAGACATTTTCCCTTAGCAACTGGAGGTTGCCATGGGGTGGTGACCAGTCTAGGCCTCTGTGATTGAAGCTCTAGGTTCAGAAACCAGACTACTTTACTTGCGTGTTTGAAAACTAATAGTTTGATTTAAAATGTGCCTGTTTACATGAATCTGTCATGCTGAAAATTGACACCAAATGATATCATCTGCATTAAAATGTCTTATTATGAAGGTAAGTCTTGATTTATAGAACATTTTAATCTTTTGGGCTCAGTTTGTCATGTCACAATTTTTGTAAATTTTCTTTGCAAACTCATACTTTATTTATTGAATTTGAATAATGAATATCGAACAATATGAATAGTTTTCAAATATTTGACAACCCCAACTTCAATCATAGAGAATCAAACTATGGCTATTTTAGTTGTAGAAGATAAAAGTGATGAAAATATTTAATAAGTAATGTCACTCATGTCAGTTTATTGTCAAGATTTATGTTTTTTAGGTTAGAAAAGTTATTTTCTATCATTGTCATTGTTATCTAGTTAACAGGATGTGCAATGATGCCATGTTGAGCTTAGATGTGGGGAAAAAATGCAACACGTACTTTTATGTTTAAGGTTTGAATTAAGTGTCTAAGAATCGTGTAGTGCCTCAGAGTATTCAAGTGTCTAAAAATGACAGAGGCAGAGACTCATTTATCTCTGCACCAATGGTTTTTCATTTGCACACATGGCGCATATGGTTTGCCTGAGCATTTAAATAACTGCGTTTTGCTCTGATGAGTAAGTTTGTTACACTGTTTCAATAAAACATCTCTGCTGACAGTGAAGAGAGGTCCAAGAAAAACAGCATACACACACTTTGAATATCAAAACCCATAAGAAACTGTTTTAAATTAACACCTAGAGGATGTTAAATATATACCAGATGACAGAGCTGAAGCCACCTGGCTATGATGATGCTTTTAACGTATTGTGCTCATGGGGCAGAACAAGTCGGTCTCGTGTGTGTACAGGGGACTGCGGTGGTGGCTGCTGTTTTGTTGTGGCTTCTCAGAATTACAGAGCTCAGATGAGCTCAGCACTTAACTTTTATAAGGTAATCGTTGGCTTTTGCCCTGTGTTTCTTAGTGTTGACCTTTTCCCCATGTCTCCCGTGTTTCCCTGCCCATGCTGCGTCTGTTTTCCAGTGTGTGCTTTGTGTGACTTCTTCCTTTGACTTCCTGTTTTATTTTTATAATCAATTTGTCTTGTACATCTTTCACTTCCTGTCTTTGCCTGCATTGTGATTGCCTATCGCTTCCTCATTAGCATTAGCTGTGTATTTGGGTCCTTTCTGCTGGTGTTTCAGCTTCACTGCTTCCCAGCACCAAGGAGGTCTTACTGCTGAACACCATTGACAACATGTTTTCTGCTTGTGGGTCAGCTGATAACTATCCTTTAGCTGGGATGGCTGCTGCCAGCATCTCTCATAGTCACCAGGTCCAAGCCTGTTCAAAGGTTGATTGACGTGAGGCCGGCTCCTCTTTAGTTTCTAAGCCAGATCCAACCGCTGTCTTGCTTGCTCCAAAGAGTGAGCTGGAGTGCTCAGGATCCTGGCCGGTCTGCTGAGGGATTTTGTCTCCATTGCCAGACTCCTGCCCAGCATTGCTTTCACCATTGCAGCCAGCTCTCCATACTTCTGGGACCCCCTCTTGAGTGGCTTCATCTGCTTCCCATGCCTCTCAGCCTTTCAGCCAAGTTTTCCAGTTCCCCTGCCTTCCATCCCCCATGGTGTCAGCCATAACCCTTTGCCTCTCTCACCCTTTGCTTGGTGAATTCAGTTCTTATTGTCACATGGTCACATGAAATGAGGCTCCGACATGACATCTGGTGGGTGATTCACACCATGCTGCACCATGCCCTCTCAAACAACTGTGCATGTTCATCTTCTGAGTACCCACTCGCAATATTTTATACCAAACCCTTCAAAAAAGAGACACTGAGAATTGCAGTTGTTGTCCAAAATACTGACTTTGCAAGAAAGATAACTTTTTCTGTGTCCATCTATGTCCTCAATATGCTGATTGCTGTGACACACAGGACATCGAGGGGTAGTCTTCACCTTTAACACAACCAATGCCTCTTTTCACAACCACTGACAGAACAACCAATCCGCTCTCTCCCCCTCTCCTCCCCTCCCTCCATCCATACTAGAGTTACTCATAATGAGGAGCTGCCACTCAAACTGCTTCAAGCAGCACTTATTGCAACACCGTCGAGGTTACAGGACAAGGTACCTTAACGTCTCAGTTGCATTTGTTGAATAAGAGTTTTGAGCAATACAATGGGCAAATCTGGAGGAAAGAGTTTGGGAACAAAGACCACCTCTGCTGTTACTCACTGGATGGGCTATATGAAGTGTGGCTTATGAATCGAAACACATGCATTATGCATAATGAACAGAGACTGAAGAGGGGGGGAAAAACGAGAGACACGGAGGAGACATCTTGTCATCACTAAAGGAGAGCGATGGAAAGATGGACAAAGGAGATGTCCCAAGGGAATATGCACTCATTCTGCATGGCTGCCTATCCGTCACCATGGAAACTGTGTGTGTGTGTGTGTGTGTGTGAGTGAACATTTGTGTATGTGTGCACTGGTGACTAACATTGAGCTGTAGGGTGTGTGTTTATTAGGAGGGATAATAATGTGTAGGTGCCGAACGGCGGGCCTCCTACCGCGTTAGCAAGAATACCTTCGAAACTCTCTATGATCACAGTTGGCGTCACGTGAGTGCGCAGCTGTGTGTGTGCGTGCGTGTACAGACAGATTATGTGGATAGAGATCTTATCGTTTTAAAGCAGGACACCAGGCTGATGAGTGATCTGCCTTATGGTGTGATTGATGAAGGACAGACCGATGCACACTTGATGAGATGAAAGGGTGAAGAGGCATCGGCACGCAAACACTGACTCATGCACGCTCATCAGCACACACACCGAAAGACAAAGCCCACGACTGTGAGGCCTGTGATGTGCGTGTAGGTATCACACGTTTATGCTTACTTGAAGGGACAAGAAAACTTACAGAACCAAAGACACACTATGCAAAAACACACACAGGCACTCGAACACACACCTCAGGAGAAGATAAAGGGACGTTTAGAGATGAAATGAAATGGAAACGTGTCATGAATAACACACAGGATGCTGTACTACCATATGCATGCTCCCAAACACACACTTACGCTTACACACATGCAAGTATAGCTAGATAAATAAAGACTGACAGGACTCAGAGTAGTTCAGACAACAGTGACAAAGACAGACTTGTGCCATCTTCATACATATCATTTATTGTTTTGATGCAAACATTTCCACCAGAAAGGAGACTTTAAAACATAAAAACTAAATTTACTTTTAATTAAACTCTATATTACCATATCCTAATTATAAGGTAATATAGGGTAATTTACGGTATTTCCCGACTTTTGGGATAAATAAAGAACTTCTTATCTTTCTCATGTTATCTTATTGTAACATTAATATTTTAATATTTACCCCAATCTAATCCGAACATTACCGTACCCTGAGGTCTTGAGGTAATCATATCCAACTGTAATGTAACCATGGGTATAGGCCTACACTAGGTGCACCTTTGAATCAAAGTGTTTAGTCTGCGCAGGGTTCTTTATTTTGATAACCCACCCGATGCTGTGTCCTGTGTCTGCGCCTCTTTGTGATTGCTAACAGTTGCTTCTAGTTTCTAGGAAAGATGACGGCTTGCCTGCGAATGCTTGTCGTTTTACTCTCTGAGCTGTAGTGAAACTTGAAAAAGTGAAACATAGATTGGACATGGAAAAAATCAACTTCAAAATGAAAGTTCTACCTTACTGCTCAAACAGAGGTATTTTAAATTATGCAACTTTTACTTTGTAGGTGAGAGGTCTCCATTTTTGGTTTGCTTTTCATTACCACTTAGCGAGTAGTCGGCAAAGGTTTGCAACTGAGCCGTCCTAAATGCAAACTATGGGTTACAAAGCACCAAAACAAGCAAAGTTTTCTTTGCAGCACAGAATACACAATATATATCTCTAAGGCTACGTTCACACTGCAGGTCTTAATGCTCAATTCCGATTTTTTGATCAAATCCGATTTTTTTGTGTGCTCGTTCACACTACAAATAAAATGCGACAGCAAACGCGCTCTAGTGTGAACCCTCAAAGCGGCCCGCATGCGCAAAAGAAGAGGTCACACACAACGCACTCTGTTTAGACCCAGAGCAAACAGTATTGTTTGACTGTTTCAGACTTTACGTTTCCCAGTTTTGCTTTAAGTTATAAGGTTATTTTGTTATTTACATATGGCCTAATAATGATCCTTGTTGCTGTTTTAGAGAGGAGCGGTGCTTCAAAGGATAGTTGCAGATTTCTGTCAGAATCTGCAGATTATACAATACAAATAAAATGTTCACGTTTCTCCAACGATGTCTTCCCAACAGTTTCACTAACATCTACACTGGATGGCCAGGAAGCGTTCACGATGTCTTCTCCGGCGCTGATAATTGGCGTGTCTTGCGTCAGTGACGTAAAAGACAGATTTAATGCGACTTGACCATTCAAACAGCAGTCGCTTTCTACAACATCGGATATGTATTGGATTCAGCACCACAAACAAAAGTGACCCAGATCGGATTTGAAAATATCGGATTTGTGCCGTTCACACTGTCATACCATGATCGGATATGGGTCGCATAGGGTCAAAAAAAATCGGATTTGATGCGCTTTCGCCTGCAGTGTGAACGTAGCCGAAGTGATCAATTTCATGCTAACAACTGTGAGCAAGCTTTCAGAAAAACAGCCTAAAAACTGTGCCAGAATGCACAGGCCTATTTGAATAAGCCTTTATCAATTGATTGATTGATTTCACAGCAACTGCCAGCAAACTCCAGCAACTACTCGCAACTGTCTGGGGAAATACCCATTTTTCCCTCATGACTGGTGGTTGCCAGATGGTCACTAAGTGGTCTCTTGGCCCATGTGGCCCTGACACAAACATAGCCGTACCTTGCCTAACCTGGAAGTTCTCCGGATAATATTTAATGTTTTATTCATATAGCACACAAGTGTATAAAACGAACAGGCTAGGAATCAGATCAGTCTTTGTTTTTCTATTGCTTTCTCTCACAAAGTCACGCACAGGGACACATACACTTGAAACTCTGGCACCTGAGGAGAGTGCCCTGACTGTGCCGACATGTGGGAGCAGTTACTGCAAGGAGACACTGCCAAGACTGCTCTGGGTGGGGCAAACAGCTGCCAGGGGTACACACACACACACACACACACACACACACACACACACACACACACACGCACACACACACAGTAATCCAAAACCTTCAGTCTTATTCACACACATACTTTTTACTTTCACTACTGCAAGAACGCAACCACAAATTCTCCATACAGCTTCCTCAAACACACACACATAATTCTCACATAATCCTCCTCAGTCTCCCATTGTCATGCAAACACTCACGCACGCACACACACTTTGCCGAGTCAACACGGATAACAAAAAGACCAAAATATAAGCAGGGTTTCTGGGGCCTGTCTTGATTCCTGTTGTCTGACATATAGGAGGCTTAACTGTTCCATTGATTTTGTACTGTATGTTCCTGGTGGTTCGGCCCTGCTCACTCAGTGTGGCGTCTTAATCTCTCAGGATTGTTGTCAGTTGATGAATTGTCATTTATACAGACAGAGAAGAACAGATCTCATCTTTGGGGACCACAAGCGTGAGTTTTAAAACACACAAAGGCAGTTGTCTTTTATGACTCTTACTCTTCGTGCATCTCTCAGGCTTTCATATATTCAGAGTGTGTGTGTTTTTTTTTTTAAATATGAAGCAGGTCCATCAGGGCTACTTCCAGTGCACAAATTATTACATTTACCAATTAAAATCTAAATTGTTTATTCATTTTCAGTCACTTATCACCATGGTAACTACATCTAGACACCATCTCTGTTTATTATTATTATTAATATTTGTACCTGGCTCATCTTGGGATTTCTAATAACTACAGAGTTTCTATGTGTTCTTAATTGCTTTCAAACCTCCCATATGTGTAAATTGGAAAGAAAAAAGAATCTACCCCAAATTGCCTTTCACATTTTACCAGATATCAGGTGATATTAGAGCTTCTTAAAAAGAGAGAGCACGAAAAAAATTGCCTCGGTTTTCAAAATGTGTTTTTTCTTTCCTACGTGGGATGAGAATGACAAACTGACTTCTATAAGTAACTGCAGGCAGCTTTTCAAGCTAGTCAACAGAGGAAGCCTGTTGTAAGTTACATATATTAGGAAGCATGTTTTCTGCGTTTTTTACAGGAGAAGATAATAAAAAATATTATTAATAATAAAGACTATTAAGACGACAGATGCCTCAGTCATTCTTCTAAATACAAAGCAGCACCCAGGGGGCCTTTAGCTTAAAGACTAGAGGGTTGAATAAGTAGCTTGTCTTAAATTCTACCCCATCACCTCTGAACCTCATTAACTAAAATAATTTGTTAGGTTTGGAGTTAGACAAACTCTAGCACTCCCACAAACACTAAGCTGGTTAAGGAGTTAGGAAAATGGTCGGGCCCGTTGATCCTGGCCAACCAGTATGCTCACTCATCATAAGGGAAGAATAGACATTTCCCAGTGGGGCGCGAGTGGTTCGTGAAAGCTGCTGGCAGTCATTTTAAAATCAGTTGCTAAAGCCTCAGACATGTAGGTATAGACAACAATCAGTGACCCCCAGGTAACTGCGGAAAAGTGTGTAACCTGCTAATGGTTGATGAGTAGTTGCTGGCAGTTGGTACTGTGAAACTGGTTGCAAAGAGTTATCCGGTGCAGCACCAAAAACCACCTTAAAACTGCAAGAGTAGTTTGTATGGAAGATGCAGACTAGTCTGCAAACATTTGCAAACTAGTCTCTAAGCTATAGTGTAATTGTGAAGAGTATAGCTGGGCCTTTTGCTCTGTTAAGGCACAGCTACTAGCATGCAAACTGCTAGTGACCAAAAAACATGCTAGCTTCTTGGAAAGTGACTATGGTGAATAGTGTCTACAGACAAATCAGCATCTTTTATGTAATTAAGGGCGATTGCAGCAATCTAGTAGCAACCAAAGGAGAGACAGGAAAGTTTTTTGCAAATTATTTTAAAAGGCGTCAGCCATCAAGCGCTTGCCAACTGATCTGGGAATACCCTAATGACCATAAGAAACTCCAGAGACTCACTTTCTCTTAAACTTTTAAAAAATTAATTTCCATACACAACTTAAAGCTACAGCAGTTTTCTCATCAGTCTAAATTTACACACAGAACAACAGCAGTATATAATTTAACCTCCCATAATTCCCCAGATATCCTGACATATGACAAAAAAACATTTTCAAAAGTGGCCTTTTAAGAAACAGTTTCACACAAAGGCGATATGGACTTGTGAGCACGCCACACGTCGATGAAAACTGTTACAGTGATCCTGTGATATAGTATCCATTTAATATGGAATATTGTTTTAAAAAAAAACCTGACGAAATGTTAGGAAATGGGACCCGACTGTCTGCCTGTTGCATCAATTCACATTTCAAGTGATGATAGAAGCATGTGAGGTGATAAATCCTCCAACGCTGCCACACAGTTCAGGTTTCGCTTTAATTTACTGTACGTGTTACATCCAGATAGGTGTAATGTTACAGGTATTTTGATGACCCCCACAGTGTAGCTGACAACAGATCAAGAGGAAAGAACATACAGGCCTGTTTGCGATATGTATATGTGCGTGTGTGTGTGTGTATGTGGGTGGGTGGGTTTACACTAGTTGTTTAATATAAATACACTGTATATATTTTTTCTCCTGCTGTCGCTGGGGTAGAGTTGGCAGGTTTGGCAATCGAGTGTGCCTCTCTTTCACAAACACACACAGATACGTGTAAATTCCTGCCTGCATCAAGATCCTATCATAAATATCACACACACATTCCCGCACTGCTGCTATCAGGTGTCTGCAGATCGGGTTGCTGTGTCCACTAAGACTTTACAAGATGTTTGACCTATTCTGATTGTCGGGGCAGGCGGCCACACGTCAGCCAAGTCTCCTCTACTATTCCAAATATCAAATACCAGCATCAGTGATAACCGCCAGAACTAGTCTAAGCAATGTACAGCGTGTGCGCGTATGTGTGTGGAGTCTGTTTCAGCTTCATTACAGAAAGCAAACCATTACTTTTCCTGTGGTTTAATAGTGAAATAAGGACATCATGAAAGAAGTTTGGCACTATGTCACCCCGAGAAAGCATCCTGGCTGCAAAATCATCCATGATCCTCTCCTCTTCCTCAGCCCCTCTTTCCTCTTTTTTCTTCTCCTGTCGTCACTGTTCTCTTCTTTCTACTCTTGTCACTCTTTTCCCTGCTTCACTGTGTACACAATGTTTGCAATGATAAAGGCTTTTACCTTGACATGGAACGGTGTATCAGAAAATACAAATTGATTAAATTGGTCATTTTAATGCAGTTATTTTGAGCAGAATTTTCTCAATTAACTCATATTGTGCTCAAATAAATAACAGTTGCTTTAATGCGTTTTGCATTGCGCCATTGGATCAACCTATAAACATTATTTTGGGAGTAATTTATTTTTTCTTGTTACCTTCATCATTCAGACAAAGAAGAAAACAAAATATATTTAAAGACGTCAGCCTTTAATATGCCACATGTAACAATGATTGCTTTGACAAACCACAGCTTTCACAAACAGCAAGACAAACATGTGTAAAATATGCTTTTCTCACCAGTGGCAGCTTTGATGCGTCAGCTCTTCATGCTGTCTCTCATTACCAGCTGCAGATTTTATTCTTGGACTCTACCTTTTCTATCTTTTACACGATTCGCAGTTCAAAACAAACCTGATCTTTGGCGCAGCCCTTCAGTTCATCCTCTTTTAAACAATATGTGTTAACACGAATGTGTTAGCTTTTGTCACTTTAAGCCAGGCATTTTACATCCTGGGCCACATACAGCCCACTTTGATTAGAAGTGGGCTGGACCAGTGAAACTCCCCTTTCTGTAAGTGTAAAGAAGCCACACATTTAACCCTTGAGGTGTTTTAATATGAAAGAATTGATATGTAAACAATATATGTCAGTTTTTCTACAAAGAAAAGGAAAGCTGCTGTAGTAAACGAAATACGTCTGTTCTGGCTTTAGTTTTAAGAAACAAATTAGTAAAAATAACAGAAGAAGTTCTGTTAGATCATCATTAACTCAGACTGTTCTGTGATAAATGTGTATTTTATTTAATAATTGAAAGATAATATCCTTTCTTTCTTTTATTTTCTTTGTTATTAAGTGAACCCATAGTAAAAATCATTCAAATCGGACCTCTCTGTCATTTCATTGTTTAGTTCTCATTTACTTTGGTGTATGAAGGATATGAATTCCCATGGAGGAGATCTTAATTAGTAGAAAAGTTGTAAACCTTGTGAAAATACAGGTAAATGTCCAAAATGTACATCTTCCTTCACATTTTCCAAAGCTGTTGAATCATCCAGATTCGAGTGTTTGGTGGGCCAAGTCTGGCCACCGGGCCTTTTGTTTGACATCCCTGCTTTAAGCTAACTTTCTCCTAAGTTTCTAAATTGGAAAACCTCCTGATTTTGAAGGGCAGAAGAAAGGAACAGCAGGTGAGTGGGGCTCTGAGCTCACAGGCAGAGCTCTGTGCTCGAGATTACCATATTGAGGAGATACACTCTCAGTATAACAGTATATTTAGAGCAGTAGGAACCTTCCACTTTTGGCTCACAGGAATTTATTGTAGTTGTACTGACATCTTTATTTAACATTTTGATCATGTTTAATAGCAGGGCCAACTGTTATAACAGTACATATCCATCTATCTTCTTATCCAGTTCACGGTTACAGAGAGGCTGGAGCCAAAATTTCACAAGGTTAAAGGAAGAGTACAGCATGGACAGGTTACCAATCTTGTCATGGTTCTTCTCTATCCTCAGGTTCTGAACTGCTTCTTTCTGGTTCTCCTACGCTGGATTGTAAAGCTACTCAGTGTACTAATTCAGTAATATTGGTCTCTTAGTTTAACACCGTGTTGTTCGCTAACTCGTACGTTCCTGACCTGTTTGGAGATTCTGCTTTTGGTTAAACTTTACTGACCCCCCCTCTCCCTAACAAAGAAACACGAGCCTGTTGAAGAAAAGGGAATCATTCCCAGCAAGTATCTGCAGAAAATATTTGCAGTTCTACCCATGAAAGTAACCGCAACCGTCCGGTGCCTGCAACCTGAGAGAACAATGAACACTTACCTGTCATACCACATTTAACTCGACTTGAACCTGCAAAAAGAAAGAAAACCTTTGTTTGAACAACAATTTTAGCAGCATTCAAAAGACCTACAAATTCCTACCTTTTTGCATTCAAAAGCGTTAATTAAAGACTTTGAACTTTTTCCAGCTGTTTTTGGACTGAAGGAAGCTAGAGAACCGAGCCACGTTAGGTCTACTTTAATGATCTAATGATGATAGAATAATCTAATGGCCAAGTGTAGATGTCTTAAAAATCTTAAAAGTATAAAAACAGTGTATTTTGTGTACAGAATACACTGTTTATTATGATCCCCGAACAGTAATGCAGAATGGCAGCTATAAAATTAATGTCCAGTTCTCTGAGGAACTGACACCAAATCCTGATATTTACTGCCTTAAACCTGTCAAATATTTTTACTCATATGTTAAGCTGAAAACATGGACGTATCATCTACACTTGGCCAATTATCTGTGGGAATTCAGAATAGAGTACAAGCCTAATGTTTTCCTTTAAATATTCCATGTAATGGTCCAGAGTCAAGTCATAAAACTGGGGGAAATGGAACAGTGGACGCTTGTTGGTGTTGTAATGTAGGAAGACATGGACATGACTTCCACACTGCCAAGAATCCATGATTTATGTAAGCCTTCCATCTGTTGCCACAGAATACGTTGCACAACTACAAATGAGTCAGGCTGGCTATAGGGACATCTACAGTATCACACACACACACACACACACACACACACACACACACACACACACACACACAGATAGTAAGATGGATCATTGTGACGAGCTCTCTGTGGCTCAGATGAACGATGGATGAGGTGATGCAGAGAAGCCGCTGATCTCCTTACTCCCACACTGAGTGACCTGAATATACACAAGCTCGCACACGCATATAAAACTTCACGCACACATACACGTACCAACTATCTGCACACACATGCAGCATCCCGCTGCAGCTGACAGCCATTCATTCACTCCGGTGACAGACTCGGGCTATATCTAAATGGAGGGCTTTCTCTGGATTGGACCCACCCATCCCCCACCTACTGGCATCACACACACATGCATACACACGTATGCATCTTAGGTACACACTTTTTCCTGTATCAGTCTGCCAAATTTTGCTGTTTCTCACCTCAGTGGTTGCTGAGGTGAGCATGCTTCAGATGTTGTGCCTTTGCACAAACCCACACCTGAAAACAGAGATATGCAACGAAAACTGCCACACCTTTCTATGACACCTTGACCCATTGCACACACGCTCGCGCACACACACACACACACACACACACACACACACACACACACACACACACACACACACACACACACACACACACACACACAAATCAGCTTTCAGCATGTTTGCTCTAACAACGTGAAAGCCCTCTCTCATTAACCCAAAGGGCACCCGAGCCTCCCATTGTGGCCCTATCTCCTGCAGCATTCTGGGTAAAGTAGTTTAACAATGTCAACCAGATAAGCCCAGTGCAAACCTGCTGATAAGGAGTCAAAGACTGCACTTAACGTGTGTGTGTTTTGAAGGCGTCGGTTGATTGAGTGGCCGATGAGGAGGACGTAAAAGACCAACAGTAAGCAGAAAGGGAGCATGTGTGTGTGTGCGGTGGGAGTACTGTTTCATATCTTTGTAATAACAAGTCAAACTGCCGAAACAGCTAAATGCAAAAGACAAAAGAAACGCAAATTTGCACACATACCACTGGCCCCTATTTGAATGTGTGTATGTATGGCCAAGGACCATGAGTAAAGTTGTTATGTATTGACAAGCAAAACAGATGCTGGCCCGAGTTTTAAAATGGAAAAAACGGTGAAGGAGGGGCTGCCATTTAAAAAAAAACAAAAAAACAAACCACAGCTCAGAGTAGAAAAAGTTTATGACCGATGTTCAAGGCAATGCAAGGGGCCACAAGGCAACCGGATTGTAATTTGAGGTCAAAGGTAAAGTAGAAGTTTGCCGTGAGCGGCATAACAAAAGGCTCAATGCGATACAAAAGGTGTGAATATGTGGCAGGAAGTCTCGAATATAGCACCAGCAAATTTGCAAACTTTGGCCCAGGCAGTCCACAGCCTGCAGGGGGGATATAATCTCAACTGTTCTTGGGTAATACACACACACACACTAGCAGAAAACCCATGCAGTGCAGGAATGCACTGACATAATTTATTTATAGTGGTTTATAGACTCTCACATGAGCTGTGTGCTAGCACAAAAATGCACAGAGTGCAGATTTGAAATCTTTGCCAGCTGAAATCTGATATCCTCCCTTTGTTCTCTTAATGATCCTGTTCTGTTTTTTTATTATTCTGAATACCTGACCCACCTGTAGAGCCTGCAGAGACTTTATCCCGTCGTCTCTCATGAAACACCCTAAGATACAGTTGCCCTTTCTCTCCCCATTCTTCCTCCTCTATTGGCTACAGCTATAGTTTCAAATTGCTTCCTCCTCTCATGTTCCCCCACCTACTCGCCTCCTCATTCTTGCTTTCTTCTGCGGTCCATTTTCTTACAGCAGACAAATGATCGGCATTGATGATCACTGGGAGGTATTCAACGAGCTCACAGCCAACAGTAAGGTGGAGGGAGGGCATGGAGTGGGGAAAGAAACAACTGACATGCTTTTATTTTGTAAGAATTCTTCTTTTTTTTAATGAAACACAAAAAAGGCAATAAAATTAAGATAAATATTTTTTTTCTTTTTGTACACGAGGAAATATTTAAGTTATATTTCCATAGCATGACTGAAATCACATAATATATTTTAGTAGGCAATCTCAACCATACAAAACAGGTTCCAGTGGGTCTATAAAAAGAAAGAACAAAAACAAAAGTTGCTTCTGTCAAAATGTGATGTTTAGAACTGAATCCAGTGTTTCTTAAAGAAAAGCTTTAAATCTCTCTTTTTTCATTTTTTTTTTTAAATTAAAGACCCATAAAAGTAATATTTCCAAACTGAGTTTCACATTAGTTTCCATTTAAAGCTTTTGCTTTGCAGTGTAACAGGAACAATGTTGTTAAAAGTCAGTTAAAAAAAGGGGGGGCGGGGGGTTGCATTCATGTTCTTCCCCCTTTACATCCGACACACAGACAGCCAGCACAGGCTTGCATAAACAAGAACAGAATGGTAAATGACGAAAACAAACAAACATAAAAAAAACAAAAAACAAAAGACAACACACACCCACCCACACACGCACACACACATAGACATTTTTTGGCAAAGCAGGAATAAAAGTGACAAGAAGCATAAGTCATGATTTGATCCTTGTTTTTTTTGTTTTTTTTGTCCCTCGGCATTGTCCGATTGATTGGCTCTGATTGTCCTTCACAGTCACGTGACGCCATTTCTGGTTGCCATTGAGACCTCAAGTGCATCAGCCGGGCGGTGTGCAGACAATGTTGCTGCAACAGGGGCCGTCATAGCAACGCCGGATGTACGCGAGCGGACAACAAGAGGGAACTCTGTCGAATACCTCGGTGATTGCAGAGGTCCCAGATTCAGATTTGATTGAGCGTCTTTCATAAAATTGTTTCTTTCTTCCTTTTTTCCTCCTTCTTCTAATGTGGTGAAGCGTAAACTCACAGGTGCTTTGGTATGTTTCTTTTTGCTGCCGGATAAATATCTACATTTTATAATACAGGCTAGAATAGATACAGAAGATTCTTTCAGGATCGCAGAACAGCAGAAAGTCAGCTTGCTTTTTCCAGTATTTGTAAAAAAAAAAATTTAAATAAAAATGAAAAAACAAAACAAGGACATTCTTAACCTAACGGAGTAAAATATAAAGAGAAAAAAGAAAGAACTGGACACAAGTAAAAAGAGCTTTTTTGTCTGATTACATTATAAAAAACATTTCCCAAATACCCTTTCTACATATTTACCCTTTGCCTAAAGCAGAGGCTACAACCACAAAGTCATCACATCAGTCATACAGTCTGATGTCCAATCCAAACATCTGATACTGTTCAGTGCATTGAGAGCGAAGAAACCTCTGCTAGAGGCTGACATCCCTCCCCACCCCCCGCCCACCCCAGACTCACCCACACACCCTAAAAAAATCTAAATAAAATAATCTTCTCTGCAAAAAGAAAAACAAGAAATAAGAACAAATATATACTATTTACATCACATAATCCTTCCCATAATGCTGTACAAAGCGCAGGCGCGCTCCCACGCACACATATGAACGCACACCCAACATGCACGCACAGTTCAAATAAACAATCCAACTACCTGTACATGTGTCTCCGCACCCGAGCAGGGGCATGCGAGAGAGAGAGGTATTGATGTGTATGGCTTGAAAAGAGCAAAAAATTTAATGTTGTGTTTCAGTTGCAAAGACTGAAAACTGCACGTTTAATAGTACTGGGCTGATTAATATTCAGAGGCATGCCCACCGGTGTGCCATGACGTCGACATCTTTGCTGTATGAGCACACCCGTCCATGACCACACACACACACATACGCACACGCACGCGCACACACGTACAGTATAAACACACGCTAAAGCACTATTTACTTAGAGCTAATTATATGTCAAACAGGGTCATCGCAGCCACTCTGCAAACACAAATACGCACATTTAAACACACAGTCCAAACTACAGTGTTTATTGGTCCTGTTGGATATCTTTCAATCTCCGCGTTGTAGTTACACTACCAGTATAAGACCATTAAAACCATCCAAACCAGTGTGGTTTACAGCATGTCTCTCCTTAGCAGACGCTCTCTGCTGCTCTCTTTGTTTCAGGAAGCCAAGTCTCCGTTATACCTCCAGAAATACTACACTCCAAAGTGCTCATGTCCTTGGTTTCTCTACTTGTTTTGCA
Source organism: Perissodus microlepis (assembly GCF_051167445.1). NCBI lineage: Eukaryota > Metazoa > Chordata > Actinopteri > Cichliformes > Cichlidae > Perissodus > Perissodus microlepis. Next base: position 19,673,667 of record NC_140468.1, on the reverse strand, counting down.
GCGATCTCGCCACAATTACAAGATGCTCTGATAAAGTGGTTAAATTTGACGTCGATCAGATTTTTCCTCGGAACAAACCAGTCTCCTCTTAAGTGCCAGTGTTGCCAGGCTTTATCTGGCGGGCTAGCGCCTTTTCTCGTGTAAATCAGTAACCAAAGCCCTCCTTTCTTTGTCCTGATTTGCCTTTGTCCCCCTGTTGTCTTCTGAAGAACAATCCTAGAAACTCCGGAGACAAGGTCAGTTTTCTGATTTCTTCCTGGCTGGTGGTGCTAGGACACAATAGCCATGCCATCTGCACTGACCAGCTGGCCTGTAGTTGGTTCATAAGTTCCGGCCAGATAGAAGAGGTCATTAGCCGTGGTACCCGGCTTGTGTTCGCGCATCAGGTGATCATACTCGGCCTTACTGACCACCTGACACCGATGGGAAATTGTCTGCACATCGTTCTCATCCTCGTGGCTCGACTGATACAAGGCATTCTGGAAGAGAGACAATTGGAAGAATAGAATAAATGTCATATTTAAACAGATTTTCATGCTTTTTGTATACTCCGTAGTGTTTTCACTCCTACAAATACCTTTTTGATTGTGGGGTTTTCAATGAGAAAATTTGAGGTTTTGAAAGTGTTCATGGTAGTTTTGTCTTTGCTCATACAATATATGCTCCTGCTCAGTCTAAACATCTTGCTTTTTCTTCTTTATTCCAAATAAACCATTTCATTTCCAGAAATATAAAATGCACGACTATGTAAAGCTGAGATTAATCTTGAGTCACCGTACGCTTAGTTTTTAGAGGTCTGCAAATATTAATAGCTTTATGATCTAAGTGGAAGTTCAATCATCTGGGGGTACGGAATAAAAAGAAGTAGTATATGCTCATGAAAACTTCACAGTCTTGTTAATTTGGCCATTTCCCTTCCAGAAATTCTGCATGCACTTCCCAGTTTTTACCTTGCCGTCGCGGTGACGCTTCCCCAGGCGAGTCTCCTCTGGGTGGTAGAACCACTTGACCCTGACCACCATACTGGAGCTCCATGACTCCCAGAGGCTCTCCACTCTGCCCACATAGGGCAGCTGGGGCCGGCCGGGTGACAAGAACACAGCGCAGTCCCCGACACGCACTGTTTCTTTGCCCCGCACAATGGCCTTGTAGAAAAGCTTGCGGGCTTTACCCTTCAGACCTCTCCTCTGTGAAGGAAAGAGAAAACAACACTCAGTTGATTTAGACAGTTTCTATAGTTTGTTTCATCACCAGAGCAGACTAGGGCAAGGTTCAGTATGATTTACCAATCCAACAAAATCTGTCCAACACAAAAGAAAAAAAGAAAAAAAAAGAAAAGAGAAAAAAAAAACCCAGCCCAGTCAGCTTTCTTTTTTTAGTATAATCTTAAGGTATGGATATTTCTATCTTCAATAATCTATATTTGGCAACGTGGCTTTGTTTTGGGACCATCCGAAGCTGGATGTGGGAAAAGTGGCAGTAAGAAAAAGAAGAATGAATGACATCAGTGACAACAATGATAAAGTCAAATACAACACGAAAGGAAAAGCTAGGATACAGATGGGTTGCAAGGTGGCTTGCAGATGCACACCAGCTGCAAACAGACAAAAGCAAATGAAATGCACCATTCAAACCATTGAGCTCAACTTGAATTAATTCTATGCTCGGTCAACTCCACATTTTTAAGGTTTTTGTAAGCTTTTGTGGTTTTTTTTGTTTTTTTTTTCATTTTCTATTTACTAGTGTGTGTGTTTCTCAGGGCCACCATAATGTATTCATCTAACATACTTTTAGTGGATGATTTCCAGCAGCTAACATTTACAATAACACCAGTAATCCTCTCAGATAAAGCAATAATACTGAATCTTATGCACAAGTTGAGTAATGTACCTATATTTGTGCTGCACCTTTTGATTTACTGACCGAAGGGTCAGTTTCTTTTCGAGCTGCACGTCTCAGACGACAGATGTAGTGGTGTTTACTAAGCAAACAGCATGATAGGATGAAAGAAGAGAATGGCAGCGGTTGTTCAAAAGGTTTTGTTCTGTTATCTCGGGACTGCAACTTAATAAACTGGATAACAATTTCACAGATTAAGCACACCAACTAAGCTAGATTGCTAATGTGTACAAAGTCTGAAGCAGAATACGCAATCTGAGATAGACCATATTTGATCATTGCATTTACCGTGTGTAATCAAGGTATGACACGGCAGAAACTGGAGCAACAATCAGTAACCTACTTAGATCGGAGGACTTAAGTAGGATACTGATACTCGACAAGTCTGGCAAGACCCCTTTAGTCAATATATGGTTGACTGATGAGGTTTATTTTGGTGGTGTGACTCTGGCCTTTCATTTGCTTATATGGAAGGTCAAAATGCTGGAAAAGCAGCAGAACTGAGCAAGCATCAGTGACAACAGACAAAGCTGAAGTCAGAAACACCAAGAACATCGTGAAATAGAGGAGCTCGGGTAGAGGTGGGTTGCCAAGCTACTTGCAGAACAAATGCATGAGCCTTATGCAGGTTAAATAGCACTGTATACGATTTGCCAGCAGGACTCACAGACACATATGGACTGAGCCAGCAGGTTTAGATCAGCTAATTTTGTAAAAACAATAAAAGCAAAATAATATATTTGCATTATGAAACAAATGACTTAGTTATGAGAACGTAATTAGAAATCAAAGCTGCTCGGAAATTCTCACAATGACAAAAAAGCTGAAACAGTGCCAAAAAACAGTCTGGGAACACAATAGACTAATCAATAAACACTGATTACTCACAAATAGCCATCTCTTAAGCCTTGTTAAACACTGATAAAAAGTAGTCAAATACTACACAAATCTTCTTACCTGTGTGGGGTTGCCGGACCATTTCCAGAGCCGGCGTCCAGGCAGTAGAGGAGCCATATTGGGCAGGGGCTCGGGTGAAGACATCCTCTGCTTCTTAGCTGTTGCCGGGTCCTTAGAGGCAGGTTTCAGCTGCTGGCGGCCAGCACTGCTTTGACTGTGATGGTGGGTATTGGGACCATCCTTCCTCTTTAACTGGTTCTTAGCTGTGCTGCTGCTGTTACCCATCATACTTCCTTTTGATACGTAGTCCTTTCTGTCTTCTACTCTGTCGGCTCTCATCTTTGAGCTCATGGCCATGTTGGCTTTTGTCACATAGCCATGAGCTGGAGATGAAGAAGATGGAGAGGAGTTGGAGGTGGCAAGATCAGGGCTCAGGAGATCAGAGTTCATGCTCTGTCTGTGCTTTTGTTTGTCCTGTTGGAGCAGTGCACGGCGCAGCAGCACGGAGGAGGACTCTTCATCAGAGGAGTAGGAGGAGTCATTGTCGGAGGAACAGAGGGATGAAGAGGAGATGGAGCCGGAAGAGGAAGAGGAGGAGGAAGATGATGAGAAACAGATGGCGTGACGAGACAGAAAACGACCACCCCGATGGGACGAGACAGTTCTTCTTCGTGTGTCAGGGTCTTGACCGTCATCCTCATCATCCTCATCCAGCTCCGAGTAAGAGCTTGGACAGTCACTCGGGTAGTCCAAACTGTAATCTCCGCCTTGAACTCCGAGACCAGCCGAGAGAAGATCCTTTCTCAGATGTGGAACGCCTTTTACAGGAGCCTTAGAGCGGGCCCCGCCACTGTTTCTTTCCCCTCCTCCCTTCTTGCCATCTTTCACCAGCAGGGAGGGTTGGATGTATCGCAGCGGTGCCCCTGTGGAGGCGTGGCTCTTCCCTATTCTCACTGCAGCCCCCCCTAGTCGAAGCAAGGCTTTGCCATTCTTTGTTTTAGGAGAGGTCACTCCTTCGTGGTCTAACTTCACAAGAAAGTGTTTCCTGTCACGTTCACTCGCTGGCTTCCGGCTCCCAGCTGTCATACCCATGGTGACAGACGAAGAGCAAGAAGAAGACGAGGAGTCCCGGAGCCCCATGGAGGCTACTGCGTTAACTGGTCTCCCAGATCCAGAGTTTCCACCACTTCCAAAGGTAGAGTACCCATTAGCAATGCTACTGAATGAGTCAACTTCAAAAGGAGAGCCAAAGATGCCTTTGATAGGGGTTGGTGGAGCCAAAGAGTGGGAGGAAGGCCGATGAAATAACCCCAAGTCTCGCTCTCTGATCTTTTTCTGGGTCTTACGGGACGTCCCATTGAAAAGGAAGAAATCTACTGGCGGTCTCTTCCTGGGAACGCACCAGTTCAGCATGGAAGAGCTACCTTTTGTTATGGTGTCAGTCACTGATGTCGGTGTGCTGGTAGTCTTAGGCACCGAATGTATTTTCTTCGGTCTACCAACTGTAAAAGGAGCCAGCACCAGAGGGAAGTTAATATCAGTAGAAAATGTCAGGTCTAACGAACAAACTATGATTAATTGTGGAAGTAAGGGCTTTAGTGAAACTTAATATCTTTATCTCCTTCATCTTCACCTGCCTAAGTTTCAACATATCCATTACTCAAACTACAACAAACCTGGTAAACCTGTCTCTCCTCCCAGTTTTATTGTCACTATTACTTTGAGATCAGTTACTTGTTTGTTGCTTAACTTCACAAAGGACACCGACGACATTTGATGAAATCATGATTTATGTAGATAGTCTACTCTTAGGCAAAATGACAGGTGGCTAACTAGGAATGTAAATTTATGAGTCTTTGGGTATTGAACCTGCACTCTGAGCTCCTGATTATTAGCTGATAGCTGGAACAGTAAGAAGCTTTGCTTCGCATGTATGCATGTGGACCTGCACTTCTCAGGCAGTATATATGTTAAAGCCTAAGAGATATTCAGTCCCTACAGATTAATCTAAGCTGTCGTTCCTTCTCTCCTACCTGGTCTTTTTTCCTGAGGCCTTCCTTCTGACTCATTGGGTGGTTTTCCTGTGTCTTTCTTCTCCTGGGTGGAGCTTCGTCGACCTCGTCGTCCAGGAGAGATCAGAAGCGCTGGAGAGGGTTCAGCACCTGACAGAAAAGGGTTGATAAGTGATTTATATATATATGTAATATACTTCTGCACTGCTTCTATTTTCAATAACTCCTACAGTCAAAGCCATACTCACAGCGAATTTGGTATCCGGGCGGCAGAAGCCTGATGTTCACAAGGGAGATCCTTCCTCTGTCACCATCATCAAACTCCACCATCACACTGCCGTCCTTCTCCTCCTCACCTGGACCTCCTAATTGCCCAACACAGTAGGGAGAACATGGGTTGCTGGGAAGATTTGTTATTGCGTGCAGAGTGAGGCGATTGGCATGTGTAACTCACCTCGGTGGACGTAGCCAGGGTAGAGGCAACGGGAGCGCTCACTCCAGTAGGCACACACTCGCGTCCCTGCAGTCAGGATGGCCTCGGTCTGTGGCCTCACATCCAGCACCTGGAAAAGAGAGAAAAAATTGCAAAACTTTTCAGATGAAGGTCATCACAAACCTGCAAACGTTATACAGGCTAAGGGGTCTCACTTACTGCTTCCTGTAGCAGTTGCTCCAGCGAGTATATCCTGGGGCGATTTCCTCGTTCCCCTTCAATTACAACACTAAATCTAAAAAAAAAATGAAAACATTGAAAAAAAAAACTGTAATTTTAATTTATGAGTTCCAATTTTTAGCAGTTTTTATTGTTACATTTCAAAGCAGTCTTCTGGGAACCAAGAAAAGTGGTTTTGTCCTAAGGCTTTGTAATTATCTCAGCAACTTGTTTGTCAGGATTCTCACAGCTGCCAGGCATTTAAATATGCTCGGTTTTCGAGTGTTTTGAAAATCACACAACAGTCTTGCTGCTAAATGCCTTCTTGGTGATAAATTACGCAGTTTTCGCCTCTCGAAAAACACTCCAGATCTCATGATTAATAAACAATTTATCAATCCCTCAAATAAAGATACCTGTATTTGAGGGATTGATATGTCACATTGTTGCATTGACAAGCACATTTGTGATAATAAAAAAAACAAAAAGTGGAAATGCCTTATGCACTACTAACAGGAAAATGGGGTCTTACATGTCAGGCAGGTCCAAAGTTTGGACACAGGCGGCATACAGCAGCTCGTCCTCCTTGGAGATGAGGATCTTCAGTCCATCTACCAACATCTCTTTACTTAACACACAGTTTGGCAGAGCTACGGAGGGAGTAGAAAGAGTAGAAAGATGGATTGATGCAGAAGAAAAAAGCTGAGATATACAAAATTTGAGCATGCACTGAGCGAGCTCGTCAGTTTCGGTGTAACGTGAGGAGATGGACGCAGGAGCAGACACGGAGCATTTCTGTGTGGTAAAGCAAGCCTGTGATTCTGTGTAATACTAAGTTATATGTCAGCGTTTATACTTACCAGGTATTCTGGAAGGCATGTTGGGAGGAAGATGGACCAGCAGCTTTTTGGCCTCCTCCTCTTCATCCTCCTCTCCCTCAGAGAAGCTGCTCTCTTCATCCAAGCGAAAGCCGTCATCAGCTGCGAAGCTTTGCAGAAGTCTGCTCACGGCATAACCCTTTTCCTAAAAGAGAAACCGGACATTACATCAGTGGTCAGAAAGCAGGATGTGGTAGTACACAAACTAATTATCAGTACACAGGACCTGCAGACAACTAAAAGAGTCGTTTCAGTCTGATGTAACTGATGTGGTTAATGCATCATTGGAAAGTAACCCCAGGCGTCAATGTCTTTTGTAATGTGATACTTCATTAAAGCCTCAAGGATGTTGTTTGTTTTGTTTTGTTTTTCTTGGTTTATTTTTATTTAAATTTTTAGTTTTTACACTTGCCATTGTTTGTTGCCTGAAGGTGCACAGGCACATCCACCTTATTGCTGGAGGACTCTTGACCTGAGGTGGACGTTCTCACCATCGCGTACGAACATAAACGCACACCAGATACTACCCATCTCCAGACCGGTTTCAGCTAGTTCATCCAAAGATGACAGATGACTGACGAAGTAAGTAAGCTCGCCCAACAGGTTTCTGCTTGTATTTAGGCTTTCCGAAGAAGAAGCGTTCATAATATTTGACGTGTGTGTTAGGTTTTCCACATCAAGAGATCATATATTTTATTAATAGAAGTTTTGTCACCAGAGGGCATGGGTGACTATTTCCTTTTAACGCCGCTGATATGTGTGTGTTTGTGTGCCAGCACGCATAGGTGTGTGAAGCATTAAGGCCAATGATTATCTTTATATTCCTCTGTTTGGTTTGGAGTTATGTGTTTTTGGACATTCCCTTGCAATGACTCAAAGACTAAAGCAACCTGAGGGCATCTCACATTAAAGCGAAATGCGAGTGTCTCGCCAACCGCTGCTCGCACAGATAAAATGAGGCCAGCGGTCTGTTAGCACAGCCGGCGCGCCTGCAAACATGCACCTATAACGACAGCAAACGATGCATTTGCCACAGTGACTGATTTATAGCTGATGTTAAGCATCTGCCCGTATGGGAGCAGGAGTTATTGGTAGGTGCTGTCAGTGTTAATCTACGGGATTTTCAAGACTTCCTGGCAGGGTGTGGCTCACACCTAAACAAGCAATGAGTGAACTTGCGGCGAGGGCTTTTCCTAATTCTTCTTCTCTCTTTCTCAGCTTTACTTTGCTTGCAGTAGCCAAAGGGAGTAACCCTCTGAGTCACCTGCCCTCTTTTACTCACGGTAACCAGTTCCCCTTCTGCTTTGTTACTCAAAAATCACATTTTATTTCTGCCTTGTTTAGCACTCTGTAACAGCTCAATGCTCACTATAAAACCTTTCCACCAAGCTTCTAAATGTGGCTATTGTATCTCACCTTTCCGTTCTCGAATCCTACTACTTTGTGTAGTGATCAGGGGAAACAAATAGCTGTAGAGCACATAAACTCTCTCTCCCTTAAATAAATAAACTTTGGGAGAGCATTTATTTGCACTGTCCTCAGAGCATCATATTAATTACAAATATTGCATGATTTCTTTCAAAGTACAGTTCCTATTCCGTGCAAGGGAGCAAATAACAAACGTTATCAGCAGCGGTCATGCAAAGTAAGTTGTAAAAAAAATTTCAGAAGTGCTGCTTTTTATCAGTGCCCTCTCTTTCCTCTGATCATTGCCACAGAGATGCACAGGTGTGGCAGTTGAGTGGGGGGATCCGAGGTTTGAATGTCAGTTTACACGTCGCTATCCAATGTCCCACCTTTCCACGAAAGCTCTGTCCTGCAGAGGTCTTCCTCTCATCGTCCTTGCTGATCCTCTTCGCCTCAGTCAGAGCTCTGTGGTTTTCATGGCTGTCGCCAAAACTGCAGCCCACTGGCAACACGCCCCAGCTGAGGGGAGATGCTCTGTTGGTCGACAGGTGATCTGAACGACTCCTCTCTGTGTTGGCGAGGCCTGGCCTGAGAGGTGCTCTCCTTTGGTCTGTGGTGGGTAAGATCCCCATGCCTGAGGCATCATGTAAATTAAAGATAGCGTGTTAAAACTGATATCAAGTTGATATGATCGGGTTGTGGTTCTTTGTGAAAAAAGATACATTTTAGAAACATGCAAAATAGATTGTAACTCTTCAGCTTCGCCAGACATCTGAAGAGAAAATAATGTTTTCCTCTGAATTTTGGAGCAACATCACAATTTGCATGACCGTTAATAGCCAAAAACTACTCAAGTGAACGTTGCCATTCAAACCTGTTGACTTATGAGAGGAAAGTTTCTGTCAGTTATTCCTGTTACTGACACAACATGTTATAATCCTTGTGCATGCCTTTTCATTAACGCAACAGTGTGCAGTTCAAACAGATAACATGATATGTAAATGCCTGGTGTACCCAGTCTCTATTCATGGAATTTTTCTTATGGAAAAGTGTCCATTCAGAAAATAAACACAACCAGTCCAGACAAACGGAAGAAAGGAAATCTGTCTCCTGGAAATCTAAAGATATGTATAAACATCTCACCCAGAGGTCCTGGTCTCCTACTCCTGGCTTTCTGGTTTGTTTGCAGCTTGGAGGACTGTGATGAAAAAGATATGCCCCCAGCAGGGTTTGCAGGAGCTTCTTTAGAGGATGAGCTAATCTTGATGTCACCGGCTCCGTCTTCGCTGTCATAGCTGGCATCTTCCTCTGTGAAATTGTGAAATCACGACATCAGTATGAGAGTCAGAGCGCTTCAAGTCATTTATATGTAAACTCTGTTAACAGCCAAGGACTCACTCGATGAGATGCATCGACAGCGAGCTTTCGAGATTCCTTAACATTTTGGGACGATCTGCAAGGCCTGCTGCTAAATGTGCGCATGTTCAAATGCCAAGCAAGTCAAATTTCTATGAGGGTCTATAAAAGTCGAGCATTTTGTCACAAATTAACTCTCAATGAGCAAACCTTCTTTAATGGCTAAACAATAATGCCCTGCTTGTTACTTAACTGCAGTGACAGGGAGCAAATGTTGACATGCACACACACACGCGCGCACACACACATACACAGATTGTTAATGGCAGCTGTGTCTCGCTGGCTGCAGGGGTCGCGTCGGGTGTTGACACATCTGACACACTTGTCACTTACATGGCATTCTCTTCAACGCTTTCCCTGACACACATACAAACACTGGCAAACACACGCACAGATAGACACACACACAGACACACACACACTTAACTGAACCACAAATTCTTCATGCCAATAAGGCCACGGGGTCAGTGAAATTCTAGTGTTTTCCTCCATGTTATGTTGGTTTCATGGCGCACCCATCTCTCTGGCAAGCCGTTAAAAGTCAGGACGGGTGTCACTGTGTATCCTCAAGTCAAGGCACTTCAGTGTGGCCATTTTCACAAGGTTGGAGAGGTTAAGGAGAGATGGGAGGAGCTGGGTGTGACATTCTGAACGGGGAGGCCAGGGCAGGCTCACATTACCATATGCCGATGAGGGCGGAGGGCCGTGTCGCATGCCCGTGGCAAGTCGTTAACTGTTTTAACAGTGTGACAGACGAGCTGGGAAGTGAGAGGACACCCCTGATGACGGCAGACATCTCACTCTCAGATGCTCCATGTGCACACACACACACACACAATCTCACAGCAAAATCTCACAAGATCTGGTTGGTGTCCTTTGACCCACACACCAAATAAGCGCCGCTTGACTCGCATGTGAAACTGTCAGTGAGCTTTTCCAAACTTCTGAAACTTTGTAGTTTTGTCATAAAGCTCTTATCAGCAAAATGTGTGTATTCCATTGACCAAAAAAGGCTGTAAAATTTTACGGCCAAAGCATCAACTGCGTGATCCTTTTTTGGTTAATTGGCAAGGCGACACAACCAGACTGCATATCAAGAAAAAAAAAAACTCACCATGCTCTGAGCTCTCGCTGTCACTCTTCTCATCATCTATTTCATGCTTCTCAGTAACTCGGCTGTCCTTGTGGTGAGGTCTGTTAGGGTTGATGTCCAAGGGAACTTTGGGCTTTCGACCTCTCTTCCTCTTCCCGGTTTGAGCGGCGCTGTGGGATTGCTGCAGGTCTGAGAGATAATCAGAAAAGGGGTGAGCTCAGTTTCAAGGTGCTGCCTAGTGAACAAGTGTTTTTATGCACCCTCTCTCTCCCCCACCTTTTCCGCCTTGTCTGCAGTGACTCTTGGACGCGTCTTTCTCGCTGCTGTGCAGCATGTCTGCTGACTGTGAACCACGCTGGGCTGCAGCCTTCTGCTTCAGCTGGGTCACCCGCCTGGCCAGCCTGGAGCTCAGGGTGCTGGGTCGACCTCTGTGCTTACAACGAGCTTTCATCTGCAGTCAGGGAACAACTAATTATTGACTCATTCCTTTCTGCTAATTGAAATATCTAGAAAAAGAAAAAGAAAACCAAAAAACAGGAGCAGGAGGAAATAGTTCTCAGCGTGTCTGTTTGTGTGTGCGGATGAACCATGAGAAACAGCGAGTGGCTGACCTGTGCAGTGCTGAGGCTTTTGAAGTTGTGATTGGACATTGAATTCCTGGCTTTTTCCTCCAGTACATTCAGTCCAGCCCTGAAAAAAACCATAAAAACACAGCAGGGACGCAGCTGAATGAGAATTTATCCTATGTGAAAACAAAGAATCAGCTTAATCACACGTCTTTATTCTCTGCATCTCTGTATTTCCCTTTTTTTTTTGCTCTTTTCTTCTTAGCGTCCCTTCTATCTGTGTTGAAGCTCACTCATTGTCTCGCTCTCTTCCCACTCATCTTGTCTGTCTCGTAACTTTGATGAGGTAAGAGACAGCCTCGGCGCGGTCTGACGGCAAACACGGGAATATTCGGATCGCGAGACTAAAAAAGGGTAAGAAATTATCTGTCGTGAAGAGATCCGAGAAGAGGGAGAGATAGAGACAGTGGGTGGAGGAGAATGGTTGAAGGGGGAGGGAAAGAGACAGAGAGAGAGAAATGAAGCAGTCTCGGGGGAGTCTGTCCGTTGACCGGAGCTTCAGGGCTCAATCGATAAACACTAACCTCTATTGAACACTACTCCTCCCTTCCTCCCTCTCTCTCCCTCTTTCTGTCCTTCCTTCATTGCCCGCATGCTCTCTCGCACCACAGGCAGTCGACACACACACACACACATTAACATTCATATACACACACATAGGCACACAACAGTTAGCAGCTGGTGTCTGAGGCAGGTGAATCCTATATTCCCAGAGAGGGAAGGTTTGGCTCTCAGCATCTCTGCTCCCAGGAGAGCAGAGCAGAGGAGAGGAAGATTCTAACTATCCAGAACACCTTTGTCTGTTTCATTCCCCTGAATGACTGACGTTTAACCCGAGATTCAGTCAAATTAGTGTTTGGGAGTACACGGCACAAAACAGCAAGGTTCTTTAAACCATCTTTACGTGCTTTTAACAATTTTTTATATAACTTTAAAAGCCCAATCACTTCAAGAGCAACTGGCAAGAGGTGAGACGATAAGCTAGGTTCACCTATAAAATCCAAGCTGGCTATCCGCACACCTTTCACCATATATGCTTCATATTCCAGATATCAAGAGAACTAGTCAGCAGACTTTAGAAGAGCTACCATTCCTCTTCATCTCGCTTTCTTTCAGTTTTATTTCACCCACACCCCGACTCTCATTAGAAGATGAAAGCATAAACAAATGATACATTGCTTGTTAATAACAACAGAAATGCTGCTCAGGCACGGAGCACCCAGCTCTACTAATTAAACAACTTCTCTGCGTGTGTGTGTAGTGCACTGGCATGTATGACTAAAGGCTTTCATTGTCATTTTCATTAGCGCTTTCTAATCATGGTAACCGTGACAAACCTCGAGTTTCTCTAATCATTTTATCAAGGCGAGGGGTGCACATGCTAACAGAGGTGGGGCATCATGAGAAAACACATTTATCACTGCTGAATCCCGGCTGCTTGCACGCACTAGCACGCGTGCGTGTGTCCATGAATGTGAGTCAGTGTGGAGGTTTGCATGTGTGAGGTGTTAAATAATGTGTGGTTGCGTGTTGCAGCTGGTGGGGGTGGCGTGGAGTCATTTATCACTGTAATAACTGTACATCAGAACTTTGTCCAGCTGTATTAATATATGCTGGAGGTTCGCATGGAATCAGGACATAATCAATACAAGTGATAAATATGATTAAAAGTGATTAATGGTGATTAATGAAGCCCTCATCTCCATTACCTTCTCTCATTAAAAATCACACCCAGCTTACAGCTCCCATCACATAACCCCCACTGTGTATGTGAGTGTGTGTGTCTGTGTGTGCATCAGTGTGTGTGTGAGCAGCTCCTTCCAGTGCCCAATCAAGCAAATCATCAGCTAGAGAGCATTCAAATCAATTCAGCTGAAGAAGAACTTCTTGAAAATCAACCATGCCTTTCACTAAAAACACAAACAGAAATCAGGATGAATGAGCTGGGCTTGCCAATCACACTGATTATACCAACGCAATATCAGAGGACTGACCTGAGTCTTTTGGAGCTCTCTGCAGCAGCTGGGCCGGGGGTGGACTTGCGCTTACGGGGGCGGCCGGGCCCCCGGCGAGCAGGGCTTCGAGATGTCTCCTCTTTCCTGCAGAGAGAGGAAGGAGGAGGAAGAGGAGGTGGAGTGGTACGGAGAGGGAGATTAAAGATGCAATCCGGACAGCGGGAGAAATCAGGAAGAAGCTTGTATCGGCTACAGGTCAAACTGCATTAAATATGAGCACGCAGCAAGTCCTGATAAATCAGGAGGATGCAGCATGAAAGCAGAAGAGTGAATATTGGAATGCAGAATTCAGACTAGACAAAATAAGTGTGTGCGTGTGTGTGTGTGTGTGTGTGTGTGTGTGTTGTCTCTGCTCACTGGTGGTCGTGTTTCCTCTGTAGTTTGGCCAGTTCTCTCTGTTTTTCTTTGTAGCGGCGCTGTAGCTCAGCCAGCTGGACACGCATGGCCAGCTCCTCCCCTCCCATGGTCTCCATGGAGCCCTTCACTGGGCACACCTGACACACACACAAACACGGACACACACACACACACAGAGCAGAGGAATTTAAATGCTGAACACCAACTTCAGCACAGCAGTCATTGGATATGTAGCCAGCTTGTGTTTGGCCAGCTTGCTGAGGACTTTCCTGTAACCAAACGCTCACACGTTTGTGTGAAGCAGTTAATTTTAGCAAATCAACAACTTCTGCTCTTACTGGCAGATTTCTAATAGGCTGATGTAGTTCCCTAGGCACTTTCTGTCGTAGATAACAAATATTAACATAAGTAAAATCAATCTGTAAACGTTAAAAAGGTTTCACCAAGTAGTTATCTAATAATCTGTAGGATAAATGTGCACTTATTGAAATCTTAAAATCAAACACCTGATAGCATTGGTGAAGCCGGATCTTGTTTTGAAGTTTTTTGAATTTAATAAGAAATGTAAAGCTCCACCACACAGGAAGCACTTGTGTCATCTTTACTTGAACATTACAAAAAAATATGAAAATGTTTTATTTTAGAGTTTTTTTCTAAATTTTATCCATCCATTTTATTTGATCACTAACACGTTTTGCTCAGTTATTCAGTGAACACACAGTGTATTGGTTTTAATCCACACTGCTTTTTGTTTCTTATGATAGATTATATTTATTGCACCCGTGTTTTAGTGTTCGTTTGCTACACTACACAATGCATTATTTTTATAGTGTGATTTTCCAACATTTATCGTGTGATTCCACTGAATTTATGGTGTCATTTTATTGTATGGATCAGTGCATGTAAAACACTCATCGATTCCCACCAGTGCTTAAAAGTAGATATGGGGAAATAAGAGAATAGGAAATAAGAGAATAAAGAGGAATTTCCTTTAGGAGAGTGTAAATAAATTATGCTGTAAATAATTTAAGAAATACTGGGTACCTACATGGTGGAAAACTGGGGGGGAAAAGAGCCAAATAAAACACATTAAGTCACGATGTAGTAAAAATGTTCATTTTACATGTTTTATGTTGAATTTACTGGCATGTTTGCTTTAATCTTATTAGTTAAACTCTTAGAAATTAGTCTATTTCTCATTTGTATCCCTGATAATAACTAACAGGCTTTTTCCTTATGATTTCTTAGCTGTTCAGTTCAGAAATTAGATATTTTTTTTTAAAAATTGTTTTGGTTTTATTTACAACAAGTATAAAACAATTCATTTGTGTTCAAACTGTTCAGCACTCCATTGAGCCACATTTTGAATCCTCACTGATTTACGTCCTCATGCACAAACACAAAATACACCCGTGCCTCACCGGCTCGTGCCGAGGCGTCCAGCTGCACTTCCTGCGCAGGTTCACCCTCTTCCTGATTGGACACTGCTGGTCCACGGCACCATCCGCATCCACATCTACCCGTCCGCCTCCGACTTCCAGGGCACGGGCGGCCACCAGAGTCGCCAGACTGTGGAGGTCAAAGGTCGGCACGTCCTCCTCACCTGCGCGGAGACGGATTGTTTCGATTTAGATTGGTACATCACGCAGCGGCTGACACCTGGTTATAAAACACGCCGTGTACTGAAAGGATTTATGAAACGGCGTCTTGAAAAGTGGTGATATTTATGATATTAGCTGTGTAGTTTATTTGATGTATACTGGTGTTCATGCCTAATCGTACACACAGACACACACGCATGGGAGGGGGGGTTGTGGGGAACGATCTCTACATCTGTCACTGTCATTAACTCTGTCATTGTCACGGCAGCGGCAGATGAAACGGAATATTCATGAGACGGTCCACACACATTCACACACACACACACACACACACACACACACACACACATGCAAATAAAATACACTCATTTAGAATACACACAGGCACCCTACAGCATTTTCGCTGAGCTACGCAGACATGGGCAAACTGCGTGAGGCTATGTGAAGGAGAATTGGAGAGATGGTAAGAGAAGGAGGAGAAGAAGGACTGTGGGATGCGGTGAGAAAAAGGGAGGGAGGGATGGGGAGTAAAGGGGAGGAGAAGCAATAAGAGGCAAAGTGTTTATTGAGCTATCTATTTATTCTCCTACATCTCCTCATTATGGACATGGACAGAATCCAATTTCCCCTTAGAGAAGAAGACGAGGAGAGAAAAGAAGGAGACGAGGAAAGGAGAAGAGAGGCAGGTGAGGAGAGGTCTTCCTCATTCACTCACACTGTGTACTGGAGCCGCAAGGCCCATTCACTGACACCTGACATCATTAAGACCTGTGTGAGTGTGTGTGTGTGTGTGTGAGTGAGTGGAAGATGGAGACAGAAAAACACAGCAAATAGCGACGAAAGAAAGGAGGGCAGTCTTTGTCTGTGAAGAGAGAAATGAGAGCGTGCGTGAACAAACGGATGTGAGATTGACAGGTAACTCCTCGGAGAGCGACAGAGCAAGCGGGAAGGAGCTGAGAGATGCGGCTTTGTCCTGTCCCGGCTTGCAGAGGTCAATGCCATCTCATCTGTCAGACCTCTGAGCCAATGGCATGCTCCGATTACCCTGACAGGATGACATCACTACTGACATCACCACACCTAGTTTAGTATCCTGGAGGATGGCCACAATCGATAGATACCTTCCGCCTACAGCGCACAGACACACATATGCACGCACGCACACACTCATCTTTGCACAGTAATAATACCATACCGTGACTCTAACGGGGGTGAAGGGTGTAATAAGAGGCGGCACAGGGGATTTCAAGGGGAAAAACAAAAACAGTAGAGGAAAATTAAAAACTATTACAGCTGCTGTGGACCTAGTCATCATTAGAGACCATTAAGGAATTTATTGGTGTGAAATTTCAAAATAAAGGAAATGTGAAGGAATAAATTACACAAATACCTCCTCTGTCTACGTGTAAATAGAAGTAATGGCGATAATTCATGAAGAAGAGAAGGGGTGGGGGCACATCTCTTGATTCCTTAATCTGTAATTGTGATCTCCAGTGAACAGCTGAGATATCCTTCTGCATCAAGGAACGCCATAAACGCATCTGTCTGGGATCGGTTTCATCTCCCCCAACACATTCACAATGACAAAAACGCCATCAGCGGTATTAATAACATTCTCGGCGATGAGGTCAGAGCAGGAGGGGGGGGGTTAAATAAATGTGTTGCAACTTGAAGAACGTTTTCCACGCCACAACAGGGCTTATTGATTTCACACCTATTACACATGCTAACCACGTGCATGCACATGTAAACAAATGCACAGTCGCACTGTATCTCTGACACACACACATGCACAGACAGCAGCTGAGCGACTTATGATTTTTACACTTATTAATTCCGTCAACAAGGCTTGCAGAGGCAGGATTTACACACAAGATTACATTGGTTTAATAAAAAAAAGAAAGAAAGAAAGAAAAAAGAAAAAGGAGACGTGTGTTGGGGGGGTAACAAAGAGGGAGGAGAGGCGGGAGGAGGCGCAGGCAGGGAGCAAGCAGCCTGGTGGAGAGACACATAGACTCTGATGGAGGAGAGCAGAGATTCATCTGGGATTACTTAACAGCTTACACACACACACACACACACACACACAGCCGCGTGCACGCCACGTACAAATCGTACACACATACAGATGCTGGCATAAATAAAAACACTTTCTCTCAAAGGGACGAGAGGAAAATAGGAGCGCTTACAGGAGAAGTGTTTTAAAGGAAAGGGTCTAATTAGCAAAGCAAGACGCCAGAGCCTGGGGGACACACTGGGCAGAGTATGTGTGTGTGTGTGTGTGTGTGTGTGTGTGTGTGTGTGTGTGTGCGCGCGTCCTGGCTTGTTTCTAAAGCTTAGCTTGTCCATCTCTGGGTCCCCTCGAAATGCAAACATACTTTCACGTGCATGCACACACACTGGCATATACACATAAGCATCCTTCCCAGAGGGAAAAAATTTGGTCTATAGGCAAGAGCGGAGAAACAGAGCTGAGGAAGGAAGCAGGATAGTTAGTGGGAAATTTTTTGTGTCTGTGCATGTGTGTCGGTGTGTGTGACATGAGACGCATCTGGATTGCACACATCTCCCAAAGCTCTCTCATGTGTTCACTGTAAGTGTGTGTGATTGTATAGCAAGAAGAAAAGCATGGTGACAGTTTTTTTCTTTTCTTTTTCCTTGATCTCAATTTCAAGGGCATTTTGGTCTTTTTTTTAGGTCTTTTTTTTTTACTATAAGAAGATAATGTAAGAAAGGCAGACCTAATTATTGGGGCTGTTTAGAACTATTTTGGTTTCATTTCATAGGTTTCGAATTGGACCAATGTCTGTAGACGTGTAAGCAGATTAGACCACTTTTTGCCATAATGGCACAGACACACAGACAGACGATGCATTCTCAAATGAATTTCTTCTCACCTGCTTTGCTCGCCCTGCTCCTCTGCTGGATCTCAAGCTCGGCCAGTTCCCCCAGCATCTCCATGCCGTGGTTGGGTGAAGGGCACGGGGCCTGGTCAACAGGTACAGGTGGGTACAAGGCATCTCTGGTGGCACACAGAGCTGCGGCGATTAGGAGCTCCAGGCTCCACATGTAGGCCCCTTGGAGCTGAGCTGCTGTACTTGCCGTTGGAGGGACGATCGGGTCGGCGGATGTGATAGGAGCGGGAGAGCTACACGTTAATTCCACCAAGCCCTCACTTGGTCTTCTCCCATCCCCCTCATCATCCTCCTCATCCTCCACTACCTCTACATTGTCTGCTTCTTTGTGCCCATCCTCCTCTGCCTCGACTTTTCCAGGCTCTTCAGGCACAGAGACTGTACATTCTGTTGGTTCGGGATGAATTTTCTCTCCCTCATCCCCCTCGATGTCCTCTTTTCCATCCTCCCTATCATTCTCCTGCTCTTCGGGTAGCTGGGGCTCCTCCAGGCCAGCCTGCTGGCCCGGGCAACCCAGGGAGAGCTCTACTTTTAGGGTTTTGCCTGTGGCTGTGGCTGGGCAGGCTGGATCTGGGACTGGAGCTGGGAAAGGGCATGGCGGCAATCCAGAAATCTCACTTTGAGGCTGAGAGACCGAGCAGCCTTTTGTTTCCTGCTTCGCCTCCTCTGTAAGTGCACACTGGGATTCCACCACTTCACAGACCCTCTCATTGTCTTCCTTCCCCAGCTCTTCAACTTCAACAGTGAGAGGCTTGATGTGGCACTGGTGTGGGAGGGACTTAGTGTCAGGCTCTGCCGGCTCATCCTCCAACATAGGTTGCTCAGCCAGTCGAGCCTCTGGAGGCGAGGGCCCGGCCTTGTAACCCATGGTGATCGGAGGGTAAGTATAAACAGGTGGCAAGTCTGGGGGAGAAAGGGAGAGAGCGCACTGGTCAAATAGTTTCTTTAGCATTAAAGCCTGTAAATCAGCCTGAAATAGGGGAAAACAAAATGTATTTATCTGCAACAAATAGAAAATATTTGTAGTTTCTTGTTCTTTAAATTCATTGCAATTCCGTTCAGGTAGACAGGATGAAGCCAGTGATTACAGTTGGCATAATACATTAACAGCAAGGTGCTGAAAACACAATGTGCCCACAGTGGTGTGTATTATACAGCATGTGTGTGTGTGTGTGTGGGTGTAGAAGTGTAAGTATATAGATCTAGGTGGGATATTGATGACACCCTGCCGTTTTCCTGTGATTGCAGCGCCAGCCCTGTCACCCCTGCTCTCTTATTATTGATGATATCCCTCCACCCCCCTGACAACGCAGCCAGATGAATGCGTATCCTTCCGCGTGTTCTTCTCAAGGACCCCTGAAGGATAAGGAGGCTCTATCTGAAGATTTCACTGACCTTCACTGACACACATATGCACACTGGCAGGTCACACACATACATGGACAGAGTGCCCATATGCTTTTTTCTGACCTTAATGGCTTGCCTGCCCGCTGTCCCTCTTTGGCTCGCACAGAAAAAAAAAAGTGCACACATACACTCAAGGACACACTGAGTAAGGGACCAGCCATGCTTCAAACAATTTCTGCAAAATCAAAAGAATACCACACTTCAAAGCCCAGTGCTGCATTTCAGCAGCAGCGGCCTCCATCACTCTCCCTCTTTCTTTTTCTCTTATGCTCTATCTGTCTGTCTCTGTGTCCTGTTTCGCCATCTTTATGCTATCTGATGGTCCAGCCTGCTGGCACAGATTTTTCAGTTCAGACAGTGGATTCATTAACGAGCCTACGGGAGCTTCTGCACACACAAACCTGGCTCGAGGGATTGTGGGTAGTCCTGAGGTGGCTGTCCCTCTCCTCTGTCACTGCCCCTCTCCAGTCCTTTAGAGAGGTGTGAAGGAGCAGGGCTGAGGGCTGGGGACCGGGGAGCTGCTGCAGCGGGGCTCGGTGCAGGAGTCAGAGGATTTGGCGGGTGCGGAAGCGTGGATGGGGAGTGGTAGCAGGGTGACTGACGGCTAGTGGGGCACATTCCCGGAGATGGTGTGGATGTCTTGGGTGGAGGTGGGGTGTGAGAGAAGGGTTTGGCTGCATGGGAGGAGGCAGTGGACGTGGATGAAGAAGAAGAAGAGGGAGTCCTGGATGGTGGAGATTGATGAGTTGAATCTTCCAGGGTGATAGTGCTATCATCATGTTTTCTCTATGAGAGAAGAAACGGAGAACAAGCGATTGAGAAGTAATCCTTACAATGATTGGATGAATACATTTTAAATGTGCTACACGATGCTAATTTAACACTTTGATCTTCATGGCCAGTTATGACTGTATGACAGCAGGAGATGCAGTTGTATAAGACTAGCCAAATTGCATCTAAACACAAACATTAATTTTGAAAAAAAGAAAAAAAAAAAACACGACAGAAAAGCAGCGGGGGGCGGGGGGGGGGGGACTGTAGAAATGACCACACTGTTTGATTGCCAAATGATCTGGCAAATGTGAAAGCGTAAAAGCAACACATCAATGTGTCTTTATCAGTAAAACCATTCTCCAACAAAAGAGGAAGTCATTGGCTTAAATAAATATTGCTGAGTGTGATTTTTGCATATGTTTTTCTTTCAGTGTTAAGAAGTCAGGATATCTGCACTGAGAGATCTTCAAACAATTGAGTAGTGGTCGCGTATTGTAGTCATAACAGCTGAAACGAGGAAGAAGTGCCATTGTGCAACTTCAGAGTATTTCCCAATTCTCATTTGTCCACAGTTTCACAATAATAACTCATTGTCATAGGTTTCTGGTTTATACTGGTCTTACTTGTCCTAAAGATTGGCGTTGGATATGCTCCATGGCTCGCTGCTGCTGCAGGGCATACAGCTCCTGTTGCCGTAGAAAGGAGGGGCGGGAGTAAACTGGGTGATGCTGCAGGTGAGGAGGGGGGCCTCTGCCTCCATAAACAGGAGGCCACAGACCCGAGGGCTCCAGAACATCTAGAGTAGAAATTGTAAATGAGAGAAACGGCTGAGTGTTTTCTTTTGATTTAAAGAAAAAAAAAAAAACAATGTAAAAAGTATGAAGAAAGACATTGATGGATGTTGTTGCAAGACTGAAAATAGACCATTTGTAGCCTGAATGAGCTGTGTTTTGGCCTCAGACACAATCACTGAATAGTGAATGCATGCTTAACAACCTGTAATCACCACTTTTAACGCTTTCTATGCAGGTTTTCTTTACAGGGAAACACATATTTTCATCACATCCTCTCCCTTAGCACATATGAATGTGAATACACACATATGAGTATACATACACACACACACACACACACACATCCCTCCTTGGCTGCCTTGTCGCTGGGAACCTTTGTTCTGTGAGATTAGCCTGAGTGGGCTAATGTTTCCCAGGGGAAGGGTTCAGTGGATGCACTTCCCCTCTCCACAGGAACTCTCACGGAGCGAGGCAAGGGAGGCGGGAGATAATTAAATTTCACAGCCTGTTTGCAAAGCAGCGCTGACACACACACACACTCACCACACACACACAAAGACAAACACTTTTCTCTCTCCAGCAATGGCTGAGGTGCCCAATAAAACCCTTCACATATCGTATTGTTTCAGACGTGAACACAACTTTAAACACACACACAGACACACACACACAGAAAGCACAAAGTCCAGTCCAAACACATCAGTGCTCCACCAAGAGAGATAAAACGCCAGTTAAAATGGTTTGCATAATGCCGGGCACACGCAGAGGGGGGGCAGTAGAATAGCTGCTCCCATTAACGAAGCTATAAAACATGGTCCCACTGACAGAAGGACTTAGTTGAGCATTATATTATGATTAGCCAATGATACTAAAACTCTGGGAGAGAAATGGAGGAGGCTTTGATGATACAAATGAAAAGGGGGAGGAGGAGTATGTGTGTATGAGGATGCTTAGCATACCAAGGTGATGATGAGGCCCTGGTTCTGTTGGAAGAACCATTAGTGGGGAGTTAGGGTCTTGGGTAAGTGACCCCAAGACAGGCTGCAGAGTGCTGGGAAGACCTGGAGGAAACCCTGGAGTCATTCCCACGTGACTCAGACCTATAATGTAAAAATATAGCAACTTGGAATTACAACAAAAAATAAAGAAATAACTTTATGCCGTCTATTGGAGGGCATCAAAAGAACAGAACAAGTTGAAGGTATAAAGTTAGATCTCTACTCACTGTATGAATGCCCCATCCAGAGCGATGGACTTCCTGTTCTCTGCATCCAGTGGCGGTGAGCTGGGTGAGCATGTGCAGCGGGATCAGCCCCCAACTGGCTCGCTCCTCCGGGGACCAAGAGGTGAGAGGTCAGATCCCCGTGGCAGCTGCTGGAAGGGTGGATCCTGGCGAACTCCATGCAGTCCTTGTTTTCCCTGTCGTGGCAGTAGGCGGTATGAACTTTGTCATTATCTTGATTATCCCTCTTATTGTCACCATCATCACTGTCATTATGATCATTATCTTCATCCTTGTCATCTTCATTACCACTACTGCCATTATAATCATCGAGAAAAAGGATATGTGACGGCAACAGGAACAGCCATCACCTTGTGCCTGGTCTATGAGTTCTCATTATATGTTTTCTTCCCTTGATATGACTACATAATAAGAGCCCGATACTTCAGAGACATCCATATTAGTCCCCGTAACATTAATGCACCACATCTCATCTTAGGTAGAAAGAGAGAGAAGAGAAGTGAGAGAGAGCGAGAGAGTGAGGGTGTACAGAAATACCACATCAAAGGGTGAGAAGAGTAAATGGAGTGAGGGGATGAGAGAGAAGAGATGCGCAGCTTCAGACTGGAAGAGAGAAGCCGAGAATAAAAGAACTACAGCTTATCAGATAAGAGCAAAAATGAACAGATGCTAGTGTGTGAACGTGTGCGTACGTGTTTGTGTGTGCATGCGTGTGTGTGTTAATATGTGTTTAAGAGTACCTGATGATCATTTCTCTGTCTCTGTCCAGGTGATGAAGACCGATCTGATCCTCATTGATCCTCTTCCTCTCCTCAGCCTCCCGACCAAGAGGATACACAGGGCGTGACACCCCTGAATTACACAAATACAGCACGAGAAACATATAACTTATCGGCACTTTCATGTACAATCAAATGATGTAAACAATTTCCAACCAGGTATAGGAAATAAATGCACAGCAAAAGACAGTACATGGTCTACATAGATTACATGGAATTTGCTAACTTTTAATGTATCCCATATATTCTATGTCAAAATATACCTTAAAGCAGCGGTCCCCAGCCTTTTTTGCGCCACGGACTGGTTTATGTCTGACAATAATTTTCACGGACTGGCCTTTAAGGTGTCGTGGATAAATACAACAAAATAAAACCATTACCGGTACCAAAAAAAAAAGAAGATTTATTCATAACATACGGGAAAAGACCTAGGGAAACCGAGTTAATGCTAAAAACTGAAAAAAAATCCTGAAAACCATCAATTTCACATCCGAGCCTCAACTCTCGCGTCCCAGTACCAAACGACTCATGGACCGGTACCGGTCCGTGGCCCGGGGATTGGGGACTGCTGCCCGAAAGGGCAATGGCTGCCTTTTGTAATAAATTTCTTTTTGAACGTGTTAAATGATAAGTAGTGTGGAAGGTTTTTGGAGTCATTCTATAGATATCAGATGTCAAGGTGAATCAAGAACACCATCAGCTGTTCTTGTGTGTTTAATTGTTGATATTCTCCATTAATGTAGCCTCATGTTGAAATTTTCAGTGCACAGAGCACAAATGATGTCTGACCTTTCATGCTGTGCAGTACCCTGCCTTGCCTGCTGTGGCCAGGGGTGCTGTCTGGGGAACGATGGGGGGGCCTGGCTACTGCGACTGCAATACCCACTGGAGGCTGTCGAACTTCCCCCTCTCCTGCTTCCCCTGCCTCCTTTCCACCTCTGTCACTTTTCTGCCCCTCGTTAGCGGAGCTTCGGCGAGGAGGGAGTGACTGTTTGGGAGGGTCCTGCTGGGAGGTGCTGCTTTTAGCTCCTCCTCTGTCTCCCTTCTCTGATCTGTCTCCACCCTGCTCGAGGCAGCCTAGACCTCCAAAGGGGCTCCTCTGTGGCAGAAGCAAAGGCTGCTGGGAGCTGTAGTTCATTAGGTTCTTCATGGCACTGCCTTCACTGTCGGCAGATGAGGAGGACAGAGGTGGAGGCAGTTGCGAATGTGGCTGGTTGGGATCATTGTGTGGAGCTTTGTTGCTCAGCCCTTTTACTTCACCTTTACCAACCGAACCTTTTCTCTGGTCCTCTTGGTGGTCCCCTCGTGCCCCCCATGAAAGTGCTGTCTGAGTTCCGTCTTTCCCCCTGTCTTCTGCACACGCTCCGTGGCTACTGTGCTGCTGGTGCCTTATCCTTGCAACCTTTTGTCCCTCCCTTGAAGGTGTTGCTCCCGGTCCAATCTTCCCATCAGAAACTGAGTGGGAACAGTCCCCCAAGGGAGAAGTGCTAGCATCGGGGCAATTCTTTGATAAGCCCTGTTCACCTGACTTTTTCTCCTGGGCATCTGCCGGGAGCGAGGGTCGGTAAACGTCGTCCACAACCTCGACATCTCTGAAGGACGAAGAAGTTTCAAGGCTGCAAGACCTCAGTTCTGGCTGAGAATTCACGTTGGAGCCTTGTTTGTGGAAGTGTTGCGTCTGCATACTCCAGTCAGGAGGTTTGTCAGCCTTGCCGTATCCCAGCTGCTGCTGGTGTTGCTGTGATTTGTCCTTCTTCTGGCAGCTACTAAGTTGACTAAGGTGATGAGAGAGACTTTCATGAGATCCTTCTCCACTTTTATCATCTGCCTTTCTCCCGCCTCCTCCTGCTCCACGACAGTCTGGAGCGCCCAGGTCCCCCAATGGCCCCACTGAGGGCACATAAGTCGGGCCAATGACCTTTGCCTCCCTGCCAGGTGTGGACACTGGATCTTTGGAGGGCGTAAGTGTGAGGGGAGCGGGAGAGCAGTAAAACTCAGGATGAGGATGATGATGGGCATGGTGTAACCACCCTCCCGCAACCGTGGATCCCATATGCAAGGCATGAGGAGGTGGTGGCGGTGGAGGAGGGGGAGGCATAGAGTAGGAAGCCACTGAGTGGGGAGTTGGAGGTGCCAAGATTGCTGTCGCTGCAGCCGTCCCCCGTCTCATACATTCAGATGAGGAAGTCGAGGATTCGCTGATCCTCATCTCCCCATTTATAGGTCCATCTTTTGAGCACCTTCTGCTACCTCCAGATAGAGGTCTACCCGCACCACCACCACCGCAGCTACTTAGTGCTCCCGCCTTTCCTCGAGAGCCAGCCTCTGCCCCCGAGCCAACGGACAATTTGCAGGCACTCGTATGTTTCACTCCCTGACTGCCCGAGTCACTGTCTCTGTACTCTTTATACCGCTCTGCAGCATGTCTGTGGTCTTCCTCCCTTCCCTGGAGGTTGAGGTGAGGAAGAAGGGCGGGGTGGGGGAAAGCTTGTTGGTGGTGGCCAGACGGAGTGGTAGCAGGGCTCATTTGATGAAGATGGTGATGACTAAGTTTGTCTTTGCTCTCCTGGTGCCTCTCCTTGCTGCTCGATCGCTCCTTTTCCTTTGACACAGACGAAATGCTTTTCTCGCCAATATCCTTGGTGCTCTTGCCACCAACTCCCCCGCTGTCTGTCTCCCGGCTGCAAGAGCCAAGTGGGTGTCCTGGAGCGGTCCTGGACAACGGAGGAAGGCTGTGACTGGTGGAGAGAAGAGGTGGCTGAGGAGGAAGGCCTCTCAGGTAGAAGTGATCTAAAAGGACAAGATATAGAGGATAAAATAGATCTTTAGGGTTGAAAATGTGTTCCTACAATGATTTCTGCATAAAAGAGACAAGAAACCGCCATGTTGAATAACTGGACTCTGAGTGTCTAGGTGTTCTTATTCCTGTGGTGATGCTGATTAAGCATTTTAGGGATGCCCTGTATATAAAAAGCTATTTTTTATTTTTTATCATGAACACACACACACACACACACCTACCTTTTTGAGTTTCATAGAAGCGGTGCTGTCCATAGAGGCTGTTGCTATGGTGATCCAGGGGACTCATGGGGAGAAAAGGAGACGCTAGACTTCCTGAATAGCTGGGGTACCCTGTCAGTGGGAGGCAGAGCACGAAAGAATTGATGTTTCTTTGCAGCGTTGACATTCAGCAGCCCTCTAAACAAACAGTTTATCTCTACAATCTATCATGGAACGGGGCCATTTTGGAAAATGCAGGAAAAAAAAAACATGTCCGGTTAGTGCTACTTTCACCATAAATGCACTTTCGCACAAACATGCCAGATGAGTTGACATTATTTACAGTGGACAAAGTGGTGACAAAAACCACAGCCGACAGCTACTGCCAAGTGTTTGCAGCATTGTACTGGATGGAATTTGCTCTTTCTCCCAAACCCAAGACAAACATTATGAAGCATTTGAACAGCCCACCCCCTCTTTAAAACACACACTCGCACACAGACACACACACACACGGGGTCCTCCCATGAGGTCACTGGGAGGTAAATGGTCGTTTCACTCTGTTCCTCGTCTTCAAGGACGTTGAACTGCATCGTGGGATAGAGGAGGTCTTGGAGGTTGTGTTGATAGGGGGGTGGCTGGATGCATTGATGGGTGAACAGCACGGTGGGTGTGTGTATATGGTTGGGGAAGGGTGTTATTGGATGGGAGAAACAAAAGAAAACGCACAAAAATAACCACAATCCCATATAGGTACATGAACGCGCACACACACACCATACAAGAGGTGCATGTCTCAGCACTGTGGAGAGAAAAATTGCTTGGGATTGTTTGCGTATGCGTGTGTGTTCTCCAGCAGCTGGTTTCATGCCCCACAGAGTGTCCTTGCCGGCCTGTTAATTGGCAGCCGTTAAAAGTTTAACGGCGGTGGCCAAAGTAAACAGCACTCCATAAAAACTCATCCTACGCATTCCACAGTCACACTGCAAAACCACCAACACCCCCTCACTGCTTCCAGCATGTGTGTGTGTGTGTGTGTCAGGAGGAGGGGGCTTTCTGTGTTTGCGCTGCAGTGTAAATGCACAAATGTGTCATACCCGCCACTGTGTGTATGTGTGTGCATGTGTGCGTGTGTTTGTGTGTGTGTGATTACTCTGACTGGTTAACAACCAGTGAATCTAAATGGCAACAATTAGCCAAAAGGCTCTATCAGCCATCTAAGGGCAATCCCCCGGGTAATGATGAGTGATAAAACTCAGGAGGGGTGGGGGGGATGAGAAACAAGAGAGAAGGGAATAAAGACAGCAGAGGGGCAGAGTGGCAAAAAATGAGATGAGGAATAAAAAGCAAGAGGAAAGGAAAAAAGGGAGGGAGGAAAGGTGAGCAACTGAATGAACAGGGAGACAAAAAAAAGACACCAGACAAACAGAGCTGTCGATATGAAAAGCCCCCCAATCTGGTGCTGCTGTGAGGCGTATGGTGAGAGGAGAGGGGAATGTGTGTGTGTGTGTGTGTTGTGTGTGTCCGGGGGGGGGGGGGGGGAGTCAAAAACTTATAGATGGTGAAGATGAGAGGACAGGGTAAGGGGAAGTAAGGAGATGAGCTTGTGGGAAATGACAGAAAAAAACAAGGATAGATGTGGAGAGGAGAAAACAAGCGCACAAGGGGCTATAATAGTGTCTGTGTGTATTGGTGTGGGTGTGAGGTAATATGTCTCATCTGTGACTTTATGTGTGTCAGTTTTGTGTGTGTGTGTATCGGCCAGGTTTCTTCTCTCCGTGCTGGCTACGCTCCACTCTCTGGACTCCGGCCAGCTGGCAGACCGCCTACCGGAGCTCCCTGGCTTGAATTCTTAAAAACAATCATTTGTAGTGTGTGCGCGCGTGTTTGTGCATGTGGGTGCGTGCACTCCTGCATAAGTGTGTGTGCTCAAACATCAAAGCTGAGCCACACACACACAAAATACGTCTGATACGCACACACATTCTTAGCCTCCTTTCACTGCTGCTCCGTTCAGGTCCTGCCTCTGACTCTTTCTATGAATCTGAACTAAGACAGAAGCTCACACGGGCTCACTTTTAGGGCTCAACTGCAGTCGTTTCGAAGCTAGACGAGCTGAGAGTGAGGCAGTCGTTACAGACAAAAGTCTTTAGAGGCACTGGGAGAAGTTCCTTAAGGTAAAAACCCAGCTCTTGCGAGTTTGTCTAGTGTTTAAAACATTAACTCGGGGCAGAGTGGAGAAGTGTACCGCCAGCGTGAGTGACAGGCGGCGTGTTTGTCCAAATTAAATTTCGGTGTTTGTACACTTGGTCGCCAGCAGGGTGTGAGAAGGAAGGGAAGGGGATGTTTTTTGCTTTGCCGAGCTTGCTTTCTTTACTCTCCTGGTTCAGAGTGATTAAAGGTAAGGGTTAGAGGCAATTAAAGTGACAAATGTATGAGCTTGCTATTGTTTGCTCAAGTAGTTAGTGGCATCACTGGCAGGTAAAGTGAGTCAGAAGAGGCCTTTTTTTTTTTTTTTTACAGTAGGCGTTTTGGCTTGTCTTGGCAGGAATAGTGCAGGTGTACTACATACACAATGGGCTTTGAAATCCATGAGTCAGCAAGGACAAGATCAGGATAGTAGAACAGCCATACCCGAATGGTACACAGTCTATTGTTTTCATTAACTGCACGTGCTAAAAGTGTTCAAATGCAGTGAAATTATAATTGCATGTGTCAGATAGCTGGTTAAAGGTCACTGCTTTTTATGATATCGACATCAGCACTGGCTGTTTGTTTAATTCATCTGCAGTGGTTTGAGGGGACATCACTGTGTGTGTTACTGTTTACCAGCGATCAGTTAGTGAAAAGTTAGTGAAACGTGAAATTCTGATTCTGGCCGTTTTCAGTCAGTTAAGAAACGCAGCCTGTGGCGGAAACTGTCTTTCTGTTGAAGTTATCTCTTTGACCCATCTCACTGTAAAAAAGAGAAATCCTCTCTCTTTCTGTCTCGTTTTCACTCTCTGTCACACACACACACACACACACACACACACACACACACACACACACACACACACACACAGAAACAGCATGCATACACATACCTGAAAGGGACAGATAACTAAGTCAAGCTCAGTCTTTCACCACAAACGGTTAACAGTCGAAAAGAGGACATGATGCGTGTGGATGCGCACATTTTGTGTGTGTGTGTCTGATCAGGAAGGGGGCCGTTGGAGGTCGGTTAGCCCAGAAGGGGCCCTGAGGGTGGGGCTGCGGTCAGAAGGGGGAGGGGTTGTGGAAAGGGAGAGGATGCTGGAAATGGGGGTGAGTTTCAGTGTTTGATTATGTGTGTTTACCAGGGGTGGGGTCACCCTCCTAAAAGAGAGGAGGGGTGAAAGCCTGAAGAATTTTCTTAAATAATTTCTGATTGTAACATTATTTTTACGCTGTGTTGAGGTTTGAGCGTGCATATGTGGCCTGTTTTATGGGTTGGGGCCAGAGAGAAGGGAAATATTTTGGTTGCTCATCAGTTTTTGACACGGTGCTTGAACATGGTGAACTAGAAAGCAGCCACAAACACAAAACCGCATGCTTGCTAACAAACAGAACAAGAAGTGTGTGTGTGTGTGTGTGTGTGTGTGTGTGTGTGTGTGTGTGTGTGTGTGTGTGTGTGTGTGTGTGTGTGTGTGTGTGTGTGTGTGTTTCCATAAGTAGCATCATCTAAGGCATCACTGCTGCACGTGTTTGGCCTCGGCTCAGTGTTGGTTAAACCACTTAATGGCTCCATCACAATCTAATCCCAAACCAAGACCCTGGATTAACCAGAGACCCAAGCTCTCTGCGCTGCTTCCTGTGTGTGTGTGTGTGTGTGTGTGTGTGTGTGAGAAACTTACCTTCATGCGAATGTGGGTACCAGATAGGGGAAGCGCTTGAATGGGGTCCAGACCTGTAGGAGGGGGAAGAAGGGGAGGCAGCAGGTCCTGAGGGGTGAGTGGGGTGGGAGGACGGGGACCCGAGGCTGCTAGCCAGGAATGAACCCATGAAGGAGGCACCTGAGGGACACAGAGAGGGCCTGGAGGTTAGAGAAATGATAGGGGAATAAATGGGGGAAGGGGAGTCATGGGGACTCTTCTGTGGTGCCAATGAGCACACACGCCTGTAAATCACTTGAGAACGCCTTTGATTTTACCTTGTGCCAAGAAAGAGATGTAGTTTGTTGCAGACATATTAACAAACTACTGCTGAGAAAAATAATAATAACACTCATTTTTGACCTGCCCAGGAGAAATTAATCCCCTCAGGCTACATTCGCACTGCAGATGGAAGTCCTCCAATTTTGATTATTTTTTCCTCTTACCATGTGACACACAGATCTGATTTTTTTCTTCTTTAAAACTACAATCACTAAAAACCTTCAGGAATTCCATTTTGATCTTCATGGGTATAGAATGGGGGTCTCAGGCATGAATGTGACATTAAACTATTTTTTTAAATCAAAGATGATACCTTTAACCTTAGATGATTTTCATTACTTTGATGCCAGGTCTTAGCCAGAATTAGCATCAAATGACAAACCGAGACAGCTGAACGACTCGGGCCACCGGGAGGCAATTTTAGCTGTTATTCTTCAAATAGCTATCATGTAGCAGAGTGAAAGACGAGATATAAAATAAAAGATTGCAAGGTTGAAGTGGTGTTGTGGCTTATTCCCACTGGTGGAGAGAATTTTTTAAAAAGCGTTAACGCCTAACACAAGTGACTGTGAAAGCCCCACTTACTGAATTTAAGCTGACCTTGCATGAAAAACCAGCCCCCTGATGTGACACCTAAACATTTTCTTACCCCCTAAATCTTTTACTCAAACACAAACCCCGAGAGTTGAGCCCTGCAAACTGTGTTAATATTACTTCTAATCTTTTTTTAGCCTAAAGTGCTAAATATATACATTTAATTACAACACAAACACAAACATACATGCTAAAGTCTCTACAAAATATGCAAATGAAGGCACCACAATAACCATGGCTTGTAGTGCGGTCTGACTTCTTATCTCACCACGTATGATTGGGGTAAAATAATCACACAACTGTGTGAATGTATTAATTTATTTACGCCTGTTCCTATTATCCCAAAGCTTTTTTTGGTGTAGATGTGCATCACGTGGTCAACATAGAAGATGTGGTAATGTAGCGTTTCCACTGGTTGTTCCTGTGTGAATCAGAACCATAGGCTGCAAATAGAAAGTGGACATAGCTACCATTACTTCAACCGCTGGTGAGTGAAGTACAGTGAGAAATATTGACTGAAGCATTCCCTTGTTCTTCTGAGATCAGATCTGACAAACGAGGTGGGATGCGACTGAGAAACCAAAGGACGTTGCACGTTCATTGCATAAAGACAGGTCAAGCATAAGACAGCCACCCTAAAGCACATGCTGCTTTATCCTCCTTTCTGACTCTAAGAGGGGACATAATTTACAAACCGCACGTTGCGTTGTATTCAGTAAAACTTAAAACTAGCAACCAAGATCATAAACTCATCCACAAAGTGTGTACTAAGTTAAGAGATCACGTGAGCAGCAAATTCATATTCTCATGAACTTCTATACAGTCAACTCCTGGTGGCCATTAGAAGCAAGCTAGTTTGAGGCACTTAGGTTAGCTTGTAGCTTAGCTTAAATTTTTAGCTAAGCTACATTCACCACTTGTGATCAGAACAAGCACCATCCAAGTACAAACATGAACGAGAATTTTAAGATATAACATTTTAAAAAACTGGTTAGCTGACTCGAATCATCGTGAGGTGGTGTTATATGTGCTAGCATAAACAAATTAACCTCGCAATTACCTGAGCCTTCCCCTGTTGAATAGCTGCCTACAAGCAAAGGCATAATTCCAGCTTTGCCACGTGTGTGCACTGCTGATGTAACGTGA